>NC_083633.1:11882998-12575763 GCF_963584025.1 Labrus mixtus | reverse complement strand
CTGCTGAAAGAAGGTAACGATTCCCAACTTCACGTTTAAAGCGCGACACTTGCACTGTTTGGATGCGCAATCGCCACGAAGTTTCCCCACAACAAATAATACAGTGTGTGTCCGACGCAATCCCAGTTCAGTATCTATATTCTCTTGCTCGCTGGGGAAATAAAAGTCAAATCAAAAAGCCTGGCAATTTGGTTGATGCACATGTGGCTTTGCTTAGCTTCGATTTTCCACGACCACATTTTCATCATCATCAACAAGTCATCGACAGAAGCGGATCGATTGATCGTTTTCAAACATCAAAAGAAACAAGTTGTGCAGACACAGCGCGGAGTGTATTGTTTGTTTTGAGTTCTGAATCGTTGACAGCGTTTTCAATAGATGGCACTAGAGTCTAGCTTTAGGGTAACATTGGGGTCAGTCGTCTTCAATGAGGATCAGTTCACCTTTTGTTGTGTTTTCTGCACCATATATGACACATTTCATCCCAGCTTTTCCTGCACACACACCTCACAGGGAGGCGCAGTAGTTCAAATCCTATCCTCTATCATGGTTGCCATGCTGTAGGAAAGGAACAGCCAGTGGAGTTGGTTGCATTGTGGGGTTGAGGTGCAACATTTCGGGGTAATTAATTGAGTGGCATGCAGCTAAATGACAGGCATGTGGCTTTATTGTTTAAATGGAAATCATTTGTCAGAACTAAACCACTGTTTCAATGTTGCACATCATGCCTTGTAAATGGTTAATTCCACCTACAGTGTTGCATTATAAATCTAAATCTGTCTGCAGGGAGGTTCTCATGCAGAGGTGGAACACACTTACTGTTCAAACTCCTTATGAATGTAACCCAGGGAATAACTTGTACTGTTTAAACCTGGCACAAAAAACCCCCACTTAATATTCCCTTTCTGCATGTATACCCTGGGGCGAGCAGAGTCTGTTTGGCACTTACAAACTGTCATGGGTTTCCTTTGTGCTGGTTGGCTTGGAGTGGCCTGCCATCCCTACCCAGCCTCCGGCCCCTGGGCAAATATTCAGGTCAAGCAGTGGCAAACACTCTCCTCAACGGGGTGAGTCCATGACGACTGCCGGGTAGGAGAATGTCCAGCCATACTGAAAAGAGGAGGGGGGGGGGAGAGAAAAAAAAAACTGTTGTCAGTCAGCCAAAACTGGAGACAAGGGGAGTTCGGGATTTTGTTCTGGCAAGTGTCCCAAAGCCTTTGGAGTTTTAATTGACTGTGGCAAGCTAGCCTTTTTCCACAGAGGTCAAAAAGAGGATTGTGTAGCCACCTAACATGGCGAAAAAAAAGTGCTGCTCATAGCTGTGGTAATGCGAGGGACTGTCATTAGATTCAGGCCATCAGCATTGTCGAGCTTGTTGACTTGCAAGGCAATATTTTTGACCTTCAGCAACGACGTGTTTGTCTGTATCATGTTGTGCTTTTACACCGAGGTGTTTTCCCCTAAGCCTGCATTTTCTCCGCTTTCAAACTTGACACTGAATAGCTTTTAACTTATGTGGGGGGGGGGGGGGGGGGGGGGGGGGGGGGAGCTGCTGGTCACTCAATAGGAGAAGGAATCGGCGTACGTTCATATGGTTTATAAGGTCCCTGCTGAAATCTACTGGACAGGGATGGAGCAGGAGAGGCCGTACAAAGGAAGGTTGAGAATATGCTCACTTTAAGCTACAAGAATAGCCAAGGTCAAAGACAGCTGTAAGGGCTAATAATACTAACTGATAATGTGAATTCAAAGGACTGCATTAGTGAAGGTCTTTGGGGGATGAGGATAATGAAAGACATGCACAAGGGGCCTTAAAAAAGAACAGACCTCTTTTAATCTTGGCTCACACTCTTTCATAAGAACATCTGGGCTCTGCAACACAAGCCTCTCCTATGTGAATTACACACGGAACAAAAGGAAGTGGAAACATGTATTTTTAGCCTCCTCTGCACGATGCCATGGATTGATCATCTGATTTGCTTAAATGCATCTTGCTATTATGTGTGTGCCCTTCTACATGTTGGTGTGTGTTAGCTGGTTTTGCTCATGTGAATGTGGATGTTATCGGAACACGTAAAGACGGAAGCGCTGACACCCAGTGGATCCAGGATGGTCATTTTGGAAGTGGAAATGCTACCACTTCAACACATTGTCACCCTCCAGCAGACGGTTAGATAGCCTAACATGTAACAGGATGTGTCTGTACGAGTCGGACATTCATTTTGTCATAATCTGACATTTGATCTTACGCAATGAGATGAGAGGATGCAGAGAGGATGGATTGCGAATGGGGGGGGGGGGGGAAGTATTAAAACATTATGCATGGGGAAAGTGGATGAATTTGCACCATCAATTTCTCACACTGTCCACTTCAATAATTCAGACAATGGAGCGTATCCCATTTTGCTGTTCATTGGCCAAGATATTTGTCACATGGCAATAGAGAGTCTGACAGGTTCGTGGAACAGTTCCTGGTCTGTGAATTAACTGGTGGATCCTGGTTTTTTTTGAGTGCTCATGATAAGGGAAAATATTACTTTGTAGCTTCGAATTCAGGAATTTTTTGGGTTAGCGTTGAAACAATGATGAAATCATATATTTTTTGAATTTTATGACAATCTTTATACGTAATTTTATAGTTGCAACGGGACGTGTCTTGTCCAGGCGGCCGCCATGATGAGCCGCCATGACAGACAGAATGTTTATCGTTGCCGTGGAAACACCGGATGTTACGTCAAAGACTGCTACTGTACATAAGGAAGCGGGAATTGCTACTGATAGCTGCCGTTCTGTTTCTGTATGTGCTGCCAGCAGAGAGAACTCCCATGATTCCCCGCTAGCCTCGACGCCATCTTTTGTTATCGAAGTATTTTGTTTGAGTGGAATCTACATATTGTATCTTTAAGTGGCTAATAGCTAGTAAATTGAACATAGAGAGTAAGCGAGATGAAATGATTTGTGAATTCCTATCAGCAAACATGTCGTTTATTTGTTGAATATATCCTCTCAGGTGCTGTTACACATGAGCAAACCTTAGACCTTGGAGCAAAGAGGTAAATTAAAACAAGTCTGAATGCTTGATTTGCATCTGCTTCTTTATTTACAAGTCATCATTTTTTTACAGCCATGGCTGAAATTACCATCTTTAGGTAATTATAGAATGATCTGTGCTGTTATTATTATGAACACTTTGTGTATTTTAGGGATCAGGCATGGACTCTTTGGAATAAACACTCACTATAAAAGGGAAAACACTGTTAGAATCAAGATACAACTTGATTAGAGATCGATTTGACATAAGGCAGCCCTTTTAGACATGTGCTGTTATGAACATGATCGCTGTTAAATACCTCTTCTAAAGTCGTTTTTGAACAGTACCAGTTTTGCTGCTAGACACCCACGCTGTTTCCTACTTCAAAGAAAGGCACAATGTCTCCGTTGCACTGACAACTTGAATTGCAGTGCTGTCGCATATTTTCTTTTTATTCATTCATAAATCTTCGTGGCTCCTACACCCCCGGTGGCCTCCCAACATCCCCTACCTTCTCCCAAAACAGGCCACCACTTCTGTTTGACGGCTGGAGTTATCGATCCTCAGGTAAAAAACCACAGGGTGAGCTGTAATGGGCCGCAGTGACATAGATTTGTGTGCATACACTGCAAACTGACATTTGGCTCCCAGAATCAGTTTTTCTTTTTCCAGAAGAACGGCCCTAGCCCTCCTGTTTAAATATATGGATAGGGATTAGACTAAAATACTGTGGCGTGGCAGTCCTTCACTCCTGAGCAGCCTCGGGAAGATTTGGGTCAAGCAGTGGCAAATGCTTTGCGTCATGCACGTACAAGGCCTATGATGAGGGGAAGCCCTGTCACATCTTAGACATGAGTTAGGGAGGCATTGAATGTCTGTATTTTAAAGCAGCAGTTTTTAAGCTCCTTTCTGCATTTCATTAAACAACATGTTTGCAACAGGTCATGTATAAAAATCCTAACTCAAAATTTGGTTAACTACTCAAAAGGCTAGTCCACTTTGCAGTGTCTCCATTGTGGATTGATGGATTATGAGATGGTCTGTTTACTAGGATGGGACTGGTTCTACGGGACTAGCGGACTGGACAGCTTGCTTTATTCACCAGAGTGGTCTAACGGTTGACGGTTCTGTGAGCTATTGCTGGGGGCGGCTGTGGCAGAAGGTTGAGGGTTCGATCCCCAGCTCCTGCAGAAACATGACCGATGTGTCCTTGGGCAAGACCCCGAATTGCTCCCGCTGCTGCCGTGGCGGCGTATGAATGCGTATGGATGGGATTAGTTACTTCTAATGGTCACTTTACGTTAACAACCTCTGTGTGTGTGAATGGATGTGACTGGGTAGGTGTGACATGCGGTGATTAAGCGCTTTGTGTTGTACATAGTGCCATTAATCAGCATTTCCGTCTTGATGCTATATTGTTTTGTTTTGTTTTGAATTTAATTTTGCATACATTTCAGAACAATTTGTGCCATCTGTGAATTCATTTGGTTCGCGCTACACAAGCTGAATGCATAAAGGGAGCGTTGTTAAAGGAGCAATCCTTTGCCCGGTGTCACCTGCATTTAAAAGATGCACATTGTTTAATTACAAAGCCAGAGTGAGCAGCAGTAGACGCTCTTGCCTTTGATATGACTAAGATAGATGCAGAGGGAGAGGTGTAGTTGTTAAGCATTTTCTTCCTCTAAAAGCATCAATTATTAATCTGCAGAAAGGGAGGGATGTTTCGGGGAATCTAGCCCTGCGGCACACCTTTAGGCTTAAGTGACTTAAAGATAATATGCATGTATTTAACACTGCAGCATAACTTATTTTGCATGCAGGAGAAAAAAAAAACATGTTTTACTTGGCAAATCCTCACTGAGGTCAAATCTTTTTTTTTTTCTTAAAGCGGTTGTACAATTATGTAAGCAGAGCATTCCTTCACACATAATCTGCTGTAAACCAATGAAATTAAGCGAAATTTATCGCTAATGGTCAGTATCACCTGCAATCCATAAGGGTACTGCACAATAATCAATTGTGTAATTGAGTCATTACTTAAAGGCTTTGTTAATTAAATCACTTTGATAAATCAATCACAGATGCAGCAGAGACCTGTGGTGGTTTTCAGGGTAATCTAAGGCGGCTGCAAATGACCCCCTTGTGTCCTATGTCCAGGGGCAATTTTCATCTGTGTATGTGTGTGTGAGACTCCGCCAATATTTACTCATAGCACTGTTTTCCTCAGTTCCTATTGATTGTTGGACAGTAAAAAGTGTGCACTATTGCACCCAGTTTTCCTAAAGTCTTATTGATTGCGTTTTGGCAGTGCTGTGGGACAATAAAAAGAGGAAGTGGTTAGAGTCGGACTCTAATGAAAAGCTGGCTGTGATCATCCTCTCCGGGTTCCAGTTTCGACTAGAGGGACTTGTTGGCCTTTGAAAAATTGTGATGTCAAGAAAGACATCTGCCTAACACACTTCATCCCATGCCCTTCCACCCATGAAGTGCCTCGTGAAACTTCTTTGAGGCCCTACCAATCCTACCTTGAAGACACAGAATTGAGCTACTTTGTAGGACCTTGAAGCAGCGAGGTAATTTGATGTTACAGCCTCGGGTGCATTAATGTAATATAGATGCTGGTGATAAAATGCGGTTAAAAGTGACACAGCTCAGCAAGCTAGCGTTGATTGCTAGATCTTTGCTCTTCTTGGATGTGAGATGTGAGGAAATGCATGAAGGATTGAGGGTTTTTTAATAACTGCCGCTGAATCTTTAATTAAAACCTCGTGCAGTAGCCGGGGAAATGTGTTCCGGTCAGGGCAATAGAGCTCAGCTTGATAAATTAGTCATATGAGTGAATGTACACATGCATATATATATAAGATTAAAGGGCGGAGAAGGAGGAGCTTTAGGCACACAGACACTGAGGAGTTGGACGAGAAGAAGAAGGCGGGCCGGTAGTTTGAGAGGTTAGAGACGAGCGAGGCCATTTGTCTATCGGCTTGTCAGCTGGTGGGAGAAAGATTCCCTTCGGATCAGCGTTTTCCTCCCGAGGAAGGGCGGACTCCACTGGGCCCAATCTTGCAACACTTGCAATATGTCCATCATGACCATTTCTCAAAGACGAGTTGGTCCCTCCCCTTGGATGATCCAACCCTTACAGTGTATTAATCAAGATAAACAAGTTAAAGGAGTGCTGATTTCAGGGAACTGAGCCATCCCCTCTGTCCATTTTTATTCATAAGCCAAACCCTCCAGGCTATTGATTGTGTGACCACCAGGGTGCTCGAGTGTGATACATCCACACATTGTTGGGGAAATGATGGGTGAGAAGTGTGCTTAACCCTCTGCGGTTTCAATTTGTGCTTTCCTGCTGTGTCAAAGGTAGCGATGAGGTCATCCCTCTCTTCGATCAATCGCTGTGTCTCTGTTCATCTAGTTGATCAATAGGTACTTAAGAAGTTTGATCTCCTTTGTGCGTGAGATCACAGTCATTTGAATGGATTTAGACACAAGGTTATTCTGCCTCCACAAAAGCTCGGCCCCGGAGGCCATTGTGACACAAATATGGTGTCTGCGATAACAGGCTTGGTCATGCTTTATGGATCCGGTGTGTTCGGAGCATTTTTCCATTTCCATCTGACAGAAATGTAGGTTTAATCTTGCATTACGTTGGCTATAGTGCATTAGCGTTTTGTGTCAAAGGGGCAGAATATTACCGATTCTACGCTGCTCCACCGAAACAAATTGCGTGTTACTCTTTAGAAAACTAATGGATGCTTTATCGATTTGAACAAGGCCAGCCACTTGCTTTGTCTCGGCTGTCAGATTGTGTCTAAAGCAATTTCATAAAGATCATTATTTTCTTTCTCGGGATGTCTCGCAGCTAAACAAGATCCCCCTTTCGTTCGCTCCTGCCTTTTGTACTGCTCACAGCGACAGCTCTTATGGTCCAATTGAAAATGGATTAGAATAGAATGACACATAATGAAAATCTCTCTCTAAAAAAAAAAACAAAAAAAAAAAAAACATTGGCTCGTCACATCCTCTTAGCTTTTTGCGCTCTTGAATAGATTGCTTGTGGGGGTTCAATTCCTCTAATCCAGCACAGCGAGAGGAAATGGTTTTTAGCACACTGTAAAACACAAGCCGTAACATTATGGGTCATAACAAGCAGTGCCACTCATTTATCTTCTAATGCCATTACAGTGTAAGGAGGGAAAGGTACTGACATGGATGTTAGTCATGCAACAAAGCGAGATAACTCAACGCGATTGCCGCACTTATGGGGATGATCACTGATATAATTGACGCGGTTGGAGAGCCATGGCAAGCATCGCAGTGGTAAATTAGAATTCAACAGGTTTGGGTTACATTATTCAAATGATTGCATGATTTAGCAAGTCTTCTATTTGTCTTATGAAGTTGTGGATCTGGTATCCAAAGCATAGAAGTGGAAATAGTAGAAGTTTCAGAACAAGTCCGTTTCTCGATCAAAAAAATCAAATTCAATTCAAAATGTTCTTAGTTATCCTCTGTAGAGCTCAAAATCCAGATTGTTTTAGGGGATCATGTATCCCCTGGAATTCACCCTCAGAATCCAATAGCATGGTCTGTGTATCCGTAGATTAGAGCAGTGGTTCTAAATTGGTGGGTCGGGACCCAAAAGTGGATTGCGGACATGTGACTGGGGGAAAAAGAGTGTCAAAAAGTCAATGAAGCACTCTTAAAACATGCTGGGTTTGTTCCACCACATGTTTCGTAACATCTGAGGTCCAAAAGTCACTATTTTTCATTCAATAAATCTGATTGGTTGAAAAAAAAATATCAGAAATTTGGGTCACAATTTTCATGAAGGAGTTGGATCCTAAGGCTAGACCAATTGAAAGTTTGGTCACAATTTCCTAGCTTGCAGATTCAGAGCTTACTTTCTCTCTCCTTTGCAACAGTTAACAGCCCAACCTTTTTTTTTTATAGTTACATCGTTGCTACATGTAGTTTTATGCTCATGTTTACAGCTATGTCGATACAACAGCAGGGAGGTGAGAGGAAAAAAAAAGAAGAAGAAGAAGAAGAAAAACAGCCGGCGATTCTGCTTTATCATAATCATTACGGCCCATTCCACATGGGGAAGAGGAACTTCATTATTGTACCTGCAGGGACTGTTAAAACCAAACTCATGAATACAGAAAGCTTTTCTTCTGTGGTGTGTTGTAGCTTTACAGTGCTGCTGCTAGGGATTTTTTAAAAGCCATATTCTTAACTTAAAAGTAATACATATCGTATACATGATGTGGCCACAATCATTTACAAGTTTTTGCCGGATTCACTGCTCCGGCTGCGGGGTTTTTTGCCAGCTGTTTTGTTTGAGCTCAAATAGAAGTATGCATAAGGTGGCAGGTTGGTCACTGCTTTTTCTAACCTAGTGTTTCATCATCTGAGAAGTAATGCACACTTTTCTTTTTCTATTTACTATGCATTGATGTTCGATGACACGGTGTGACTCCAACGCACTATTTTCCCTTTCATAACATTGATTTAGCAAGCCTCGTCTCCTCGTGCAGTGTACGTGGTATTCTATATTTCAGAGGTTATTATCACCAAGCAAAGGGCATGAATCAGATGTTCCCTAGATAACATTTCAACACACAGTGAGAAACACAAAAAAAAGGTGGAAAATCACATTTTAATAATGATATGTATTCAGCAAATGAAATATGCCAGGCTTGCACATTTGCCTTGCTGAACAGACAATAAATTATACCTTGTGCAGTGCCACATAAGCCCAAGGATAATACCACATCCAATGAGTTGAAAAGTAATAGGGCTTGTGGGATGCAGGCAACAGAGTGCCCTTGTTTAAATCAAATGATGGGGAGAGGAACATTGACATGTAGGTCTTGTTGATGCGATGTACCCCCCCCCCCCCCCACATATTTCTCAGGGCACATCTGTATGACAAGGTTGGCATGTAAACATGTACAAGTGTTCTCGCTCTCTCTGCAGGAAAATGTCATGGCCGCAAACATCTGTGCACGCTGAGTTAACATGCAAGAGGTGACAAATGCAAAATGCAGACATATGTAGAAACACAGACATACATACACAGACACACACACATAGACACACACTCCTGTAAATATACAAGAGAGCTTGACAGCCTGTATGTCCTATCTTGTGTTTGCTTTACTACATTGCAAAGCAAATTCCTGCAGCTTCAAGTCTAATTTATCAAACAGACTGTGTGAGTGTGTGGCATTGTGTGTGGCATTGTGTGTG
Source organism: Labrus mixtus (assembly GCF_963584025.1). Lineage (NCBI taxonomy): Eukaryota > Metazoa > Chordata > Actinopteri > Labriformes > Labridae > Labrus > Labrus mixtus. The sequence goes on along the minus strand of NC_083633.1, from coordinate 12,566,471 downwards.
GCACTGTGTGTGTGTGTGTGTGTGTGTGTGTGTGTGTGTGTGTGTGTGTGTTTCATCATACATTCCGAACACACACTCTTATTCAAGATAGTGAATAAATGCTGCAAGCCGGTGTAGATGTGCACACACAGGCACAGAGGCAGCCGTGTATACATATGCATACACAGCCACAAAGGGTCATTTTCTGACACGCGCACGCACACACACACACACACACACACACACACACACACACACAAACAGTGCGGCAGGTTCTTACGGGACTCTGGAGAGGATGAAATATTGCTGCAGAGGCCACACATGCACACAGTCCACAGCGAAGCACACACACACAGAGGCAAAACATCAACACACACACACATCGAGGGATCGCTGTGGCAACCTTGTCAAAGATGGAGATGTGAGTGTACAGAAAAGAGCATCTGGTACTTCTTCCACATGTCGGCAACTTGATAACCCGACATATAACATGCCTACACACACACACACACACACACACACACACACACGCACACACTAAATCCACTTAAAGTTAGCCGTTTGAATGCCACTCAGTACATTCCAGTTATCATCTCAATACTTGACACAATCCGTCGCTCACACTTGCTCACAAACACACTCAAACTACACGGCTCATCTGACATGCAGGTCTAAAGGCAGAACTGACAACATGGAGGCCCTGGCAGACAGGACCAGTGACATCTCACCCCTAATAGTGTCTGATAGGTAAACAGAGCATAACCACCCACCTGCCTTTTGGCCCAGGTGGAACCACTTGAGCAAATTGCCTCCTTAATTGATGGACTTGAACTGGTTGCTGTGTTGGAGCTTTTGTGTGTATGTGTGTGACTACTAAGGTTTCCATCAGTGCCTGTGGCTAAGGGAGCGCTAATAGTGGAAAGCGAAATCTGTCAGCCAGTAATGGAATAATTGGTGCAGTAACACATGCGGCTCTTACGCATGCAGACAGGGACAACTGTACTTTCTTAATTCACACAGGCACACACACACAGAGAGAGGCCACATTTGCACTTTTGTGTGCATTCATACACAAATACACGCCCCTCCAACCACGAGTACACGTAACAGCCTAGAGAAGGAGCCTGATGCACAGTTAGCAGTGCGTGTAGCTGGACTTTGACAGCAAACGAGGCTGAAAGTGAACGATGAGAAAAATGTCGAGAATTGAAGACAAGGGTTAGAATGAAAGGACAAAGGTGAACGAGACGAATCATGATGGAGGAAGAGCTGAGAGAGAGAGAGAGAGAGAGAGAGAGAGAGAGAGAGAGAGACAGTCACAGGTTGTTGCGGATGGGTTGATTCCTGAAATAAATTCTTTTTGGGGGAGGGTTACCATGGCAACTCAGGTAATGGCAGACCAGGATTGGTTGTGCTAGTAACCTACACCAGCCATAAAAGAGAGAGAGAGGAATTCATCCAAATTCTGAGTACAGTTTCTATCCATGGATGATTCGGTTTATCTCACTGTTGAGGATTATCTAAGGCTGTTCTTATAGCCAGAGGGATGAGAACTAAGATTATTAGTCAAATTTCTGTCGTCGCTCTTTTCAGTAGCAGCTCATATTCTGGATGTGCAGAGAGTTAATCGGTGCTTAAGATGCTGACTGCTGTCAGTATTTTGAGAATGACACGCAGAGGTCATTAGTTTTGTCTGTTTGTGAATGTAATGGGCTCATTGTCACAAGTACCACCAGCCTAAGTCACACTCAAGTACTCTAGTTAAGTCTGAAAGATAGATTCAACGGTGGCAAACTTTAACGTGAAGCTGTTTTAATAAACTAGAAACTACAGTATGCAGATCCTTAAAATGACGGTACTATAAGGAGAATACTCCATCACAAGTAGAGTTTCTGGAATGAAAATGTCCCTTTGAAAAAAGATAATTCACTTTATTAGATATAAAGTTTAACTTATAGTTCAGAAAATGCCCTTTTTGATTGTTTTTCTACCTTTTATTATTATTATATCACTGAATAAAGATAATAGATGCATAATGTTTTGTTGTGCAAAAAAATGATGTCTCTGCAATTTTAACAGTAGGCTGCACTTCTTGTGCTGAACAAAGTGATGAACATATTATATCTTTTTTAGGGCCTTACTGATATGTGATTTTTGGGGCCGATATCGATATTGGGGAGAAGAAATCTACCGATTTTTTTAGAGAGATCGATAGATAAAGAGATTAAACAGTTTGTATCCCTGCATGGAGAACATGTCTTGATTATTCTTGACTGTACTCTTGTCCATGTTGTTCTGTTCTGCGTAAATAATCCCCGTCACCATGAGAACCATTGTTCCTAAATGTATGTTATGACTGCTGAATGTCCTGTGTTCAGTAGGAGAAAAAAAAATCTGGTTCCACTGGTGTTAAAGGTGAAATACATGAATGATGCATTGCTCCTGTCTGCATTTCCATCAGCCTCTGCCTCATTACGTCAACACCTAATGAGAAAATGTTCTTTTTTTCCAGTCATCTTTTTTGGGGGTTTGTTTGTTCATTCATCTCCAGTGCTTTACAGTTTGTTTTTTTCCATGTGATGAAATATTTAAACAGTTGTCTTAATTCATTCTCATTCAAGCTGCAGTTCACAGTGCGTACGGATCGAGCAGTTTGAGTCAAGAGCCGGTCCGTTTACTCAACATCCTGAAAATAGCTCCATAATGGTGCTGCGCAAGTACATGTGTCTTGTAGTGTAGCCCTCTGGAACTGAGAGGAGATAGAAGAGAGGACACAGAGAGAGAGAGCGGAGACGGTGCATGTGTGTGTAATAAGCGTGGTAGATGCAGATGTGGGGAAGCTGCACCAGTGAAAAGTCTCCGCAGGGGCCTGGATATGGTTGTGTAATGTCTGTGCAAGTTTGCAGGCAGGTGTTCTTCCATGCTTGATTGTGTGTATGTGAGCCTACATGCAGTTGTGTGTCATTACAATCTCCAGTCAATGTGTGCAGTCCTATTGTGTGTGTGTGTGTGTGTGTGTGTGTGTGTTAGAGAGAAAACTCCGGAGCCTGCAACACAGGGAGTCAATAATTAGCACAGACAGCAGGGGAAGGACGATGAGAGGAAACAAGAGGGAAAACAAGACAACAAAAATGAATGAAAAAATACAAAAGAAATCACATGAACGGCAAGTGTAGCTCGGTCCCTTACCCCCCCCCCCCCCCCACACACACACACACACACACACACACACACACACACACACACACACACACACACACACACACACACACACACACACACACACACACACACACACACACACACACACACACACACACACACCCTCTGGTTAGCGTGGAAATCCAGATAAGGATGTTTCTTCTCTTATTTCTGCTAACAGGGCTCTGCATTGACTCTGACAGAGCCTGAATACCAATTACACTGCCCTGGCACCTCCTCCACTGGAGATAGAGACAGAAATAGGGGTTGTGGGAGCAAGACAGAGAGACAGAGGGGAGCAGAGAGGGACAGAGGGGGGGGGGAGTGAATGCAAGGACGACGACGGACGGACGGACGGGGGGGTGGTCAAAGAGGATTCTATATGAAATGACATCAAATGGGAGTGCGCAGAGTGGAAGAAAAAACAGTACAAGGAAGCTGCATGTGCCTTTTTTTTTTTTTTTTTAATGGGAGAGGGGAGACAAATAAAAAACGAGGAAAACAAGGGGGTATGTGGGAGTTTTGGGAGCTGTAAACAAGCGGCACTTAACCCTCTGTATTCGCCTTTTTCTCTCTGGGTGATCAAAGCAGTATAACAAGGTGCCCTCCACCCTTGCTCTTACAGCCCAAGACCATTTTTTTTTTTTTTTGCCCCTCGGCGTCTTAAAGCGACGGCTGACCATCGGCTGGTAATAATAGCGGGAGGCCTGATGATATCTCTTGCGTTGAAGCGGATGAATAATTTATCATTCATGCCGCGCCGCAGTGTGCTCACCAGTCTTCCTTCAAGGCATATTTGACTGTCTGTACTCCAGCTTTATTACAAACGTACACACACATGTGGTAAATGCATACACACATATTCATAAATGGAGACCTATACTCAACGTACTTGACACCCTGGCAGCGCTCCTGTATCTATGCTACTTGTTTTCCTCCGTTCCATCGGTTTTGTCAAACAAAATGCTTTCTCTATACGATGTGTGCCCCTTCCTCCTGAAGGAGAAGTGTTTTGCGTTGTTTGGATAAGAATACAGGTTGTATGAAAAAATAGGAGAAAAAAAATAGACGTGGATGGCTCAAGTCCTCGGAGAAGAGCCACAATGAAGGAGGCTGAACTCTTTAACTCCCAGAGCACTACTTGCCGTAATGTACAATGCCTATCTCTATCTCAGTTTTCTTCCTTTTTCTTCCTTCCTATCACTGGCAGCGGTGGTATTTGTTATATACCTTATTTATTTTTTCTCTTGCAAGAGTCTGTCGCAAGGCACTACCTTTGTGGCTAGCACAAAGACTTTAAAGCTTTATAAAGCAGCAGCCGTGCAGCGCCATCAACTCCTGCCTATCCAGTTATTATTGCCTGTGTGTACGGGGCACATAGTTCTCTGCTGCATTGGAAGGTATTGTCCTCCTCCATGTGTTGGACTGTGTAGTCAGCACTCAGTATTTCGTCGGATAGAATGATGTATTTTTTCTGCAGTAAGCAGGTTTACAACGAGGGCTTGGGGTCGACTTGAGGGATTAGGAAAAGGAGTTTGTTGTGTTTGGATAAATAAAAAACACTGAGTACACAGACTTCAAAAAGCATCTGATTGAGGTTAACTTTCTACTCATGGTACATTTAACTGGCTGTGAAAACTGGCTGTTTCTTTCTCTCCACTTTCAGACAGGATCATAATTTAATGCAAAAATATAAATAGCTGAGAAGTTTCTTTAAGCTGCAGTTGAGACTATTTTTCACCCCTGAGTTGTGTCTGCAGGTACATTTAAATGAGGTGTCCTGTATGTCAGCTGAAAGGCCAAACTCCAGCCAAATTGGTCCACAAACATTTGCCGCATCACTTGCTGTTGCTTGTTAAGCCCGCTGCTTTGAGCACCACTGTGTTCTCTGTACAGCAAGAAACAAAAAGGGGTTTGTTAGTCTTGAGCGAGACCCCCATCCCCTGTTGTAATTATGCCCCTGCCTTTCAGTATGGAGCAGCACTTGGACAGCCAGAAACCATACCAGCAGAGACCTGGGGGAAAACTAACACTGACACTCGTCCTACACTCAAAACAACAGAGACCAGACAGATCTGTGATAATTGTGAAAAAGGGGTCCCTAACAAGGCTCAGAATCATTCAGGGCTGTAGCCGTAATTCCTCTCTGCACGTCTACTAGTGGAGGGTTGCTTTGCACAGCTGCCATGTTTGATCAGCATACTTTAAAAGATTTTTTTTGAAAGTCAAATTTTAATTCCTCTGACATTTTTGGAGGGGAGGTCACATCCGACGCCGCTAACAAGGTTGCATAAGCCAAGTCAAATGATTTCACAGTGACTCATATGCATGGAAAATGAAGTGGAAAGTTCCTTTTTCTAACCAACATTGCTAAGAGTATAATTAGCTATGTTACATAATTTAAAAGTGGTTTTTAATGTGGGCCCCATGGAGTAAATCCAAATGCATTGCCTTAGTATGTAGACATGAATGTTGAGGTAACGGCATGTCTGTCAGTGCGTTTTAAGGTTGCCAAAGAATTCTCATGCTTAATTTAGCATTCTGCTTATTCAAAGTGACCGCCCCGTACTGCTCTAATGAAATGAATATGTTGAATGTGCTGCAGTAGCTGCGGCACTTTTACTAACCTGAAAATTATAACTATACACAACAAAAAACTTCTCTTCAAAATGAAATTGTATCCCTGAGGTTCCAGCATGGTGCCCAATCCAATCTTCAACTCTGTCCTGCAGGGAATATTCAGTATTTTTCTTTTTTGTATGTGTCTCCTTCTCTGCTTCTTCTTCTTCTGGCTTTTCCTTCACCTGAGGCAACAGATTGTGATATCTCTGCAACCCCGGGGTGGGCAGAAAGGTGTGTTATCACTGTTGACACACTTTAAGAGGCAGCACACATGCACACATGACACACACACACACACACACACACATAAAGGTACTGCATTGCACAGATAAAAAAGATTGTGACACTCTCCTTCTCAGTGTACCTCAGGGGCAAAGAAGAGACAAACCGCACAGTCATGCCCTGAAAATGACAGAAATGCCATTTTATATAATTTCCCAATGGAAGTTAAGCTCTGTTTGATTTCGTTGTCTTGTTCAAAGTGGCTGTATTCTATATCGTTTTTGGGACCAAACGGGGGATTAAAAAGCCTTTGAACAAAAATGTTGGTTTCTGTTTAGCTCTGTGTGTTCTTTTTCCCCTCACACAAGTAGCCAGGTTATCTCCGCCTTTTATCATTATTTCTTAAGCTAGCTCATAAATCTGTGTTGTGATAGCGCTTCTCCAACGTCCTGATGCATATTCATACCCCATGCCGCCTAAATATTCATGAGCAAATGTCTGGCCAAACAGCTTTCCCCCGCCAGAATAGTGAAATATAAGACACAGTTTGCCTTTTTTTATGTGCTTGTTTTTTTTCGCTTCCTGTTTGTGGCAAACAGGGGTGGGGGAGCTTGGGAGGAGATGATGTATTTGCATGTCTCATGGAGAATTATGGGCGCAGAAGTTTTCCCCTCGAACTATGCAGATGACTTCGACGAGGTAAATCCCACTTGTTTTTTTTTTCACTTTCCCCCCTCCCCCCCTTCAAAATTGTCCAGGGGCTGGTAGTTGTAGGTGAAAAATGAGCCGGGTAACAACTTTTGATAGGTTTATTTTACAGAGAGTCACACATATATCACTGTTACAACAATAAATGACATATTACCATGCAAATTAGGGATGCACCACTAGCCCTTTTTTGCTGAAAAAAAAAAAAGAGCACAGTAATGTGAATGTGTTCTATCAGTTGAAATCAAGTTCCCCTCTGGTACCGCTTCACAGTTTTTATTAAACAGCCTAGCGTTTCCGTGAGTCAAATCTACTTTCTTCCATGGTTGTCTTTTTCACGTTTATGTTTTTTGAGCTTTCTATGCATGTTGCCGATGATGCCTGAAAGTATTAGCCTTGGTTCAGGCCGTCCTCTCTGGCTCTGTTCAGACAGCAGAAAACCACGTTGCACATGTCAGCAGATCAAAAAACACAACAAAACACGGGGGGGAGGGGGGGGAAGTGTTTTATTTATTCACCTCAGTTATTCTCGGCATGGATAACTTGATAGCAGATTGATGGCGGGCGTCGGGAATGGAAGATGAGGAATGCTAGGCTGTCATACAGAGGAAGAGGTTGTCAGAAGCCTGTCATATTTTCATCATTTACAAGTGTTTACTACTCCATTTTTCCATAAATACACCAGAACGCCGGTTGTAGCACATTTATGATACCCACCATGACATATATACCTGACTAAAAGATATACAGTACCTCACTTTTTAACTTTTTATCTTCCATGTACTTGTCATTAGGAGTAATGATCAGTACAAGGTATTAAGCTTGTCAGCACTCCCTGTACAGCCAAGGGAGCTGACTCATATCGTTTCAGATTGGCCTTGCAGTGTTGTATTCCCGGAGATACCCAAAAAAAAAAAACGACACTAATAATCTCCTTTTATTTAACATCCACCGTCCTGCTTCAGCTTTTTTCCCCTCTTTGTTACAACACAGAGGACAGTTCTATCCTAGATATTGATAAATGAGGGCCTTTTAGCGAAACCTGATGATTCAAGCTTATAGCTGAACAAAACGCCTGGGCTTATAAGATTGGGCTAACTGCTAAGTAACCCAATTATATATGCTGTGCATAAAAGGCCTTGAGGGAATTCCACTATTAATGGCCTGTTCCCAAGTGATGCTTAATTCACCGTGAGTTTTTCCCCCTTTCTCTCCCTCTTGCATTTATTTTCAGCGTGTAAAATAAAGCATAATGTGTGTTTCAAAGTCATCCAACATGTCTATGATTCATTGAGTGTAATTACATTATTGTAGGAGAATTTTATTTTGAAAGGGCCTTAAGTCACAAATAAAGCATTTACACAAGCAGATGTTACTCCACAAGGATTTTTGGCTTTTTTAAAATGCTTCACGGGTAGCTGCTTCATTCTCATGAGTGTTGGTGCTTTCATTCTCTCACACAACACCTGAACATTTCCCGAAGTTTCTGGGGGTGAGCTGAGCTGCACGTGTGAACCCAAACAAACAACATTTTGGAGCCTCTTAGTAGTTTGAGTCGGGGGTTGAGCTGACGTGAGAACGCAGCACATCACATTCAGGCAAGTTCACTGTGAGCAAGCGGTGGAAGGGACTGTGACATCTACAGTATAATCCTGCAACCAGAAAATGAACACAGACTGTACATGCAGGTAACGAAACTGCTTCATCATGTTTATGTTCGTCTCCGCTCTTTTGTTATGATTGTGATTGCGAAGAGCTACAGTTAGCGTTGATATAAAAGGCAAAATTCTCATTCAAGTGTTGTACAGTATAGAAGCTTCTGTTGCTTCGTCCACCAACGACACATCCTGCCTCCTGAGACCTTTGACAATATTCATCAGCAGTATGTTTCATAAAGTCACCAAAAAACAACAACTAGCATCTAAAAAATGTTAGCTTGAGATTGTATAGCACCGTATGCCATGAATTTAAGGAGATACTTAACAACGCACATCTTTCTCTCTCCCATTGCCGACACCTGCAGAGCACGTGTCACGCAGGGACGAGGGTGAATGCAGTCCAACCACTATTTTATCGATCTAAGATAGCGATCTTAAACGGACATCGACGCTGTAATGATAACCATTATCTCACAATTTTGGCATTATAACTTTGCCTCCCCTGTCAGTTAACTTTACCTTTAGTTTCAATTCACTTTGCTTCGGATGACCACCGTGTCCCACTCTGGAACCGCACTTGTGAGTGACGGTCGGCCTCACTCTTCGGTCGTTCACTCGCTTCACACAGAAAAGTGGTGCGTCTACCGTTTCGGCATTTAAAGTTGAGAACCTCAAATACAAGATGTTCCAACATTTTTTTTTTTTGGTGTATCTCAAGGGAAAAACACATCTTATTTTCTCACCAATAAGACATCAAGAATAGAAAATTGCACCAAGTGTCAAAAAGACAGCTGGTATTTAGCGTATCAAGCAAAAAGAAAACAACTTCTTGGTTATTTCGTTAGTTCCAGCTCCAATTGAGGGAATCTTTACAGATCAGCAGGACAACAGCAAGTGTACAGTAGCTGTTGCCAGGATGAAATGTGACCTTCCTGTTAAGACGCCTTGACAGTCACTTTCACTGTGGGGCCACAGGGTCTAATTGTGTTTTGCAACAGTAAAGTGCACCTGCTCTACTGAAATCAAGACATGGGACTCTGTGTGTGTGTGTGGGGGGAAAAAATGACAGTACTTAACAGTCTGTCTTCTGACAACATGACGATCCAGGCAGCGCATTGCCACTTGATATGAAGAGAAAAAAAAGCAGGGGAACAAAATTATTTGATAGTCTCTTTTACGTCTCTGAATCAGACTGCTTCTCTCTCTGCAAACGTTTCCAACAAGCCAAAATCTGTGCCAGTCACTGTAACCCGCAACTCTAAGGGAGCGCAGAATGTGCTGGGAGTGTGTGTACATGAATGAAAGCCACCCTTTAACAATAGTCCAACATGAGATGAGCTGTGTGCTTCGTCGCCTCATTGTCAGTCAGTCAGCTGTCAGCGGCATTATTGCAATGATTAGGAAAAGGCCCTTTGTTCAGACGAGGGGAATCATCTCTATTCTGCACGATTGGAGAGGAGAAGTAAGGACTGATAAATCTCATTTAACAACTGAGGTCATGTCACACAGCATACAGTTATTTTTTCCCGCAGTTTTCTGTCTGTCTTTTCTTTCTCTCTCTCTCTCTCCCCCACTCACTGCCTCTTGTCTGGCTTTTCTTGATCTCTTCCTCATTTTCTTCTTCTGGCACTTTCCCCCTCTAACTTGCCTCCTCTCACTGTCCGTCATTTTCTAATGCTGTTCCTTTCAGACTAGTGGCATTGCACACAAATTGCAAACTTTGAAGTCTGCTGGAAGTGACAGCTGCATCCTACCTACCCGCCTGGTTTTTAATCGCAGCCTTTACGTTTCTCAACGATAATTGGTTGAGCTGCTAATCGCAAACTGTATCTAGCATAATGGTACCATAACTACTTTCCAGCGTCTGATAGTTTGACTGATCATTCGACCCGGCCTACCATGGATAGTTTTCCAATGCCTGTCAGCTTCCTTTCTCATATGGCATACAATAACTAACTCTGAATTCCCAGTAGTGTCTACAACAAAGGGTAAGTAGAATACATCAAAAGTATCATTTTCATAAAGTGATTTTTAATGGCTGAATTGACTACATAAATGCAAAGACTACAGTTGCTGGATTTGTCTTAGCTAGTTAGCTATGAAGCCACATGCCTCATGATTTACGTCTTTTGGTCAACTTTTTACCCATCAGTTCCAACTCCAGTATATTTTGACATTCTTATCATTTGTTATATTTTTGCATACGAGTCATTTCCTGACAATGTGGATGAGCTACATTTTTTTTTGCCAGAGTTGCTAGGCATACATCATCCTCCCAGTGTGGATGTGTGCAGGGATGCCACCATGGATAATGCACTAGAATTTGAGCTAAGATAGAACACAGTGGAATTGAACTTAACGGCCTCCCAGTGAGGTTGTCTGTTCGGGTTCTCAGTCATCCAGGTCATGGTAAATCGAAGCTTGATCCAAAGGCAACTGGAATTAGTTGAAGATCTCTCAGAACAACTGAAGAACAACTGAAGACCCAGTCACACCTAGGAACATGTGGCCCCAATGATTCACAGACCCTTGATCATTGGCATGCTCGTGATCCACAGAGGCTTACATTTCTAGCTCCGTCTACCAGTTAGGTAGTGAAGTGGCCTTTCGGAGGAGAGGTGAAACTTCAACTGACTCCAGTTGCCTTTGGATCAAGCTTCGATTTCCCAGTGAGGTTGCTACTAGGACCTACTAAGGCTGAATACTTGCATTGTACTAACAGGGAATACAGAACAAAGATTGATTTACAATGGCTTTAGTTGGAAATAAGACTAAGATGCTGGGGTATCAGGATGCATGAAGCTATACAGGGTTGAGTGGGAGTTTAGTGAGGTCATGTCCATCCACTGAAGCCGTCTGTAGTTAAGGCCATGTCAGTTCAATGGTACAGGAGAACAATCTGGTAAGCAATCCACCTCTGTACTGTGGAAATACTCCATGTCACTCTTTGTTAGACTGATCATATTCAGCCGGGTTGCCATAAGACAGTTATCCCTTACATTTACTGTTAAATAAATGATGTTGACTGAACGACAGGTTATTGAACAGCAACAATATGAAGAATTTGGTTTGGTGTGCTTTGGCGCCCATCAAAAGTGAGTGCAACTGCACTGTCATAAGGCACACAGCTTTTAACTTCTCCCTCTCTTAGACAAAGTGCATTTGTTAACAAGCAGAGGGTAGCCAAGCGTTGTGAGAAGCTAAACAATTCTGCTTGCACGTGGTGTATGTGTATTCAACTGTTACCATGACGGCTTTGGGCTGTGGCTATGGCTACATTTGAGAGGCTAATTCAGATAAGTTTGTAAGGTTCCAAACTTATAAAGCTAACTTTAAGAGACAACTTCTTGGCTTAAGATAGATTTTAATTATTTACTTGAATGCAAACCTGAGACATAACTTGGGTTAGTAGCTTTCTGCACTGATAAAGCTGCTAGACATGAGACAAGGATAACACCAATAACAATACAGCCTAACATCTGCATATGCATAACATATCTGCATGGCTGTAGACTCCGCTTCTTGCTCAGTCACTCTCTCTTTTTTTCTCTTATTTGCTTCATCCATTACTGTCTAGTGCCGTGAAGCTGTAAACAAAGTTCTCCCGAGATGACCCCAGCCCGCTGCCAACGTTTATATTCTGCAGTAAACAGACCATGAGGCTGTGCTGTGAACAGGGGAAAAACGGCATTCTCCCTGTTGAAAGTTATTGTACCATTAAATCCATTTTGTAACTACTATATTAAAGGTGGACAAGTTACATATTGCTGCTTTAAATTGCTCTTAAATCAGCACTAACCTAAAATATGTAATGCCCAATGCAATGAGTATTATAATAAACCATAGTCTACCATAACAATATTTGGCTATTAAGCTATCTTTCTTGTACCTTTCATACATGCATACCTTTCCGTCTTGCATCATTTCAAGCAGTTAATTTAACTTTTAGCAACTGGAAAGGAATTAAGAAGGTCTTCCAAATGTTGGTTTATCCAATAATGATTAGAGTCACTTATCATAACCCGTACAATCCAGCACCAGTTATAATATTGAACAGAATTCTTTTGCATGCTGTTTTCAATTAGCTTGTTACCGCACACATTTATTTTGGTATTCAGTGGTGTGCTTCTTTGCCTTTGGAAGTCATTCTAGCCTACTAGTATGCTATTGTAGCTTACGTTAAATGAGAAAAAAGGACTCTTTACAATCCATTACTTGCACCATTGCCCTTGTTTTGTTTTTTTATGGAAAGGATAAAAAAAAATACACACCACCTCCAAGCTCTTTAAACAGAGAGTATAACTCTGGCTTCTGCTTTGTGTTTTGTTACACTGCATATTCAAAGCATTTCAAAATAGCAGGGCCTCTTGAAAATGTTATGCAGCAATCCGCTTCGGCCGCGGATTCAGTGCTTATCAATGCAGTCCCCACTGCTGGAACGGTTCTCCCGGGAAGCAGCCAAAAAGCCCAGACCCATCAGTGAGAGTGGAGGTTCTGATGGGACGCGTTTCTCTCTTTTCATCTCCTGTATCCTGAGTTGTGCTTACAGCCTCTTTTTCCCTCTGGGACACAGAAATATTAACTTTCAACCTGCTGTTTGTTGCCAACTTTCTGCATCTAACGGCGCATCGTGTCCATCATGGGGACAGGTTTGGACAGGATTCTGGCAATGGTGCTAGTTGCTCCTTCTGCTTGCTCCTAATCTTTGGAATTCTTTGCCGTTTCATTTTATCCTGTTTATTTATTTGTTAAAACTCTGTGGGAGGGCACTCTTCCATTATCTATGTAAATACAATATACTGTTTACCACTTAGGCTGCAGTTATAGCGCAGTGATAAATTCAAGCCGATGCTTGCACCCACACTGGCTGAAGGAGCTGTTTCCTTCTCCGTAGGCAAACAGCTCAGGGCTGCCTCTCTTTATATATTGACTCTCTGCCTTTGAATAATTAAACACTAAAGAACTGTTATCTTCTTCCTCTGTTTGCTTGGGTCAACATCTTCATTGAACCGTATTTTCCCGTAGAGCTGTCTGCACATTGAAAAGGCAATGAGAAGAAAATTGTTTTTGATGCAACTGACCTGACTTTTAACTTTGTGGCATTTTTCACTTTAAAAAAAACAAAAAAAACTTTCAGCACCAGTTTGTGTATCGATGAGACACACTTGTACCCACTGTTCACCATGCCAACAGAGCTTATTCAGAAGCATCATCTTAAACGGAAACACACAAATCAAAACCCATACAGCTAAGTGAAGCTGTTGTAAAGAACGTAGTGGCAGACGGACCCACAGTACGGACACAAAAAAGTTTTTGAGTAAAGTTAAGAAATGATTTATTATGTGTCTGTTGGATACTGGCTGGGAGGTCGGAGGTATGAGAGCTGGTTTCTGGTGTCTTGTTCTTTAGTATATCTAGTCTCAGAGTCAGTGTAGAAGCAGAGGTGAGGTCGTGGAGCTGGGCGGGGAATGCTGAAGATTTGAGGCATGGAAATCATGGTGGGTATAAACGGACAATCTGGCGTCGAGTGGAAGACTGAGCCGAATTTTAAACTGTGGAGTGTGTCGGTAAGCTTGATTGCATGTGAGCAGTAGGTTTTCAGACTTAATTGGTGGCAAGGTGTGTGGATCCACACGCAGCTCCAGGTGAACACACACACACACAAGACAAACCAAAAAAACAAACATAGAGGGGAAATAGGAAAATGGGATCCTCACAGAAGCAGGTTCAACAGATTTGACCATTTCTACATACGTGCCAAAATAATAAAGACCTACCTGTAGGCTAAAGAAACAGATATTGAGGAGAGGGTAGCTGCTTTTTTTTAAATTTCCTCTACTACTTGACGACAACAGAAGCAATAATACTGCAGAAGTGGCTTATTACATCTGCTTTTCTTTCTGGTTTAATTCTGTTTTTTAAGAATCCTCATGAAAGACTTCAATATTACTGCGGCAATTTTATAGAAAATTCTCATTTGTACATTGGAGTCACACGTCTCTTACTTTCTTCACATCACCCTTAAAAGTACAAAGCAGAACCTGCCAGCAATATGACTCAAAGAGTCATTTTAAAAGCCTCGAAAAATGATTAAATTTAAGGGCCGTGGATACTGCAATAAGACGATAAAAAAATAAAAAACTATAAAAAGGAGACTTTTATTGCTAGAGATAACTGTAACTACAAGCCAACACAAACCATAGCAGTGTTTTTTATTATTTGCAGTCTCCAGTGTCTCCTCTGGACGATAAAATAAAATGGATCGTGCGCCCAAATTAGCACTGACATGTGCTTTAGCTGCATAATGTCTCAGAATGAAAAACACCATCATGCACTACGGTCACAAAGACAGAGTTGTGCCAGCGTCTTTCCAGCTACGGTGTTGACAAAGTAAGTCTCATCTTTATTTCTTAAGAATTTTGTCAGATAATTCTATTTTCTATGTGGACGTTATTTACGCAGCTTTCAAAGCCTCCTAACCAAAACTGAAAACACACACAGAGGCGGGTAGAAAAGGACGACACAGTCCGTTGGTAACAGACAGAAAGATGGGGGGGGGGGGGGGGGGCAGATCAGAAGACATGAGACGGAGTGATGCGTGTGTGTGTGTGTCTTTATGTCCCGGCTGAGCCTTGGCATGAGCAGCAGCACAGAGGGCGAGTTAAAATGGGGAGGGGAGATTAAAGGCAGTGCCGGGGCCCGCAGCCTCTGTATTCAATCACCGCTCTCCCGCAACACCTCAGCCTGCATGCTGATCAAGCTGCAGTGAAAGGAGCCTTGCACCCCTGCCACTCCCATACTACACAGTTGGGCTGCAAAGATATCAAGATTTGTATTCATCGTAATGATCACCAAAGTGGGTAACATTTCAACTTCATGAAATAGACTCTGAATATTCATCTTTAACATGAAGTTTTTTATGCATAACATTGCCAAACTGGAACATACTTATTAGATACAAATGCCTGATGAGTTCAATCACCTTAGGCTTTGGATGCTTTACATTATGTATTCATAATGCAGCATTACATTTTACCTGTTGAGTGTTGATGCACCATATTAACACTGGATCTGTCAGAGAATGTTTTTTTTTTTTTTAAGGTTTATTTTTGGGCTTTTTATGCCTTTATTTAGAGATAGGACAGTGGATATAGTCGTAAATTGGGGGGAGAGAGAGAGTTGGGGAAAGACTTGTACGCGCACTAGCCGCTAGCCAGATCTGTGCAAGAATGTTGACGGTAGTCTTACTTTTGAACGTGTGGCCTACCGAGGATTTTCTTGCCATAAGCATTTTTTTTACATTCATAATTTTTTAGAAAGTAGTGTCAACTCGATTGGACATCCTGCAACTCTGCAATGTGCAATTATTTAAAAAAAAAAAAAAAGTTTTATTGCATTCAAGAAATAATTGAAACGTCTCTATTTTACAACAAACACATTTCAGTTTGTCACCTGTGCACTCTGGTGGAGAGAATCTCCAAAAAGGTTTTTCTGACTTTGAGTTTTGAAGTTTGAATGTCTCGCGTCGGGGGAAAAACTGCACGATGAGATCAGAATGCCTCCAAATATAATGCCTGGAGGCAGAGCAACATCAGACATTCAATGGGAGAGCAATTATTATGGAAGAGCACAGATCTGAATTCAGACTTGAGCTCTTTCCAAACACACTGGGGAAAAAAAACGACATACTATCTCAGGCTTTTCATCTATATAGGAGCATATTCTTTTAACCTGGTATGTATGTGAGAGGCCGACCACCTTTATTATACTGATACAAGGGATTTTTATTTATTGATGTATTATTTTATTAACTTAGTGACACTTAACTGTGACACCAGGACGATGTTCTGTGCTCCATGCTTCACCTGTTTAATGCTGTTATGTAATCGTCTGATTTGGGTTCCTTGTTGAATCATCTGCGTAATAACAATATTCTTGACCAGATTTGTTCCAGTTCATCAAAACAACATTTTCGCAGTGTAAACTGACATTTTAGCATGAAATGCGACAGGTGGAAAGTTGAACCAAGCTTCATTACAGCAGTCAGAGCTATTTCGGTTCTAGCAGTTGTGTTTAAGCGTTAACAGGGTATAGGGACATGTCATTACACATATGATACTCTACAGTTTCTTTCAGGAAATATATTCACTATAACATTCTGGTATTACACATTCATTTGCTCTGTGACATGGGAAATAATTGGGTCAAAAACTCTCAGGAATAACCTTCTCTTGCTTTCATTTGTTGAAATCGTGCACTATATGGAATCAGGCCATGTGACACATTCATTATTTATCCTTTAACATGAAAACTGGAAGATATCTGCAGTAGAAATAGATAGCAGGATAATGAAATTTGAATTTTTCTAGCTTTACAGAGAAAAGGAAAAAAAAGCATAGCCTTTCTTCAAGAGTTGTGCGATTTTTTTTTTTGTATCTCCTCGTAGAGAAACAGCATCTTAACCTGACCACTTGCAGTTGTTTCTATGTCGAGACCTTGCTGCCCCAAGCAACAGTTACATTTTTTAACAGTTGGACCGGAGCTCTGGTCACCCCTCCAGCAGAGCCTCTGAGATACTGAGACACGCTGGACTATGACTTGTGAGGTTAACTGTGTTTCCTCTTGAAAATAACTCTTTAGGGTTATGTTTGGAGACACGTCAGTCTTTTGCAGAATCCAGACCACCCTTGCAACAAAGAGGGAACCTTTTTTTTTTTTTTTTTTTTCCTAAGGTGGGGATAAAGAGTTCCCTCCCTAAATAAAACATGCTTTGTTCGACTGATATTTGCTGAACGAGAGCTGGAAAGGTTGTGAATTGTGAATGTCCAGCTCCCTGCTGAGCTCCTCTTTGTATGTGTGTGTGTGTGTGTGTGAATCTGTAAGTGTGAACGTGAAAGGTGAAAAGAAAAAAAAACACAGAAAGGAAGAAAATAAGTATTAAAAGTAAAATGCCAATGCAGTTGAGTAAGCTATACCTCACATGCATGGAAAAAAAATCCATGCACATACTTACCTCAAGGAAATGAACACACTACCTTGCGCACACACACTTGCCGATGCTTTATTATAGATTTTTTTTTTTTTACAGATTCCAGCCGAGAAAGCCCCCCGATCAGGAGAGCCTAACACTCTCTGACATACCTTTGCGACTGTCCCCCAAGGGTGCTGGGAGATAGAGAAATTATTGGACTTTTACACATTCACCCAAGGGTCTTTAGTCTTTGAAATCATAGCAACATTTACGGGACCTCACCTTATCATCATTGCTGTGTTATGATGTGTCCTCTGGGGGGGAAAGGAAAAATATGCTTAATTGCAACGGTAACATGGCACTAGTATTTATGTGTGTCTACACATACGCTTCCCTGCGCTACCAAAGGTTATCAAGGTCATTTGTTCTCCTCTTTCTCTCGCCTTTTTAATTGATGATCATTCATTGTTTCACGCCAACACCCTGTTATTAAGCGGAGTTCATTATTCTAAAACACTAACACTGGGGAACAGAGAGGGCGTCTCGTGGGAGGAAAAACACCATTCTTCACGTTCTTTACACAAGGTCACAGTAGGAAAAAAAAAAAAAAAGGGGGGGGCCCCAAGCTTCATTATGAGAACCCTATTAAGCTACAAGGCGACTCAGTTGAATTTATTTTAATCATAGGCTCAGTCGATGCTACTTAAAAAACATGCATTAGGTTGAAAGGAGTTTGCCTCAAAGCCTCTGCATTCTCTCTGTATTTCTTCTGAATTACATCAATCGACCTTAAAAAAAAAGGGCGAGGTCTCAGATCTTGGGGCTGCTTTAATTAGTTATTTGATTATTTTTTGGAAATGTGCAATGCATATGTTCTATATAAAGATATTTTAATCTGTAGTCAAAGTCTGTACCTTTGTTTAAATGACAGTAGATAACCTTACATTTGATTTTTTTTTTTTAAATGAGCGTTAAAAGGAAACTTAGAGCCTACAGATATAAGAGCTTTTAAATATTTAGGAAATGCTGCCATTCCTTTAAGCTGAATGTCAATGCGAGCATGCTGAGATTTCTTGGTTTTAAACATGCTAATGCAAGTTAGCATGTTTAATAGGCATGCAACAATTCGCAATAAAATATTGAACCGTCCGGTACGGCATCCACGGTTCAATGCTGACTTGTGAATTGCCGTTTTAATGGTTTGGCGTTGAACTAGTTTCCGCGCATTGTATTTCTCTCTAAATTGGCTCTGCCTGTGTGTGTGCCTGTGTGTGCCTGTGTGTGTGCCTGTGTGCGCCTGTGTGTGCTGGTACAGCGACAGTTTATAGATCATACAGGCTGCAGTCATGGCTCAAGTAGCGTTACACTATAGCCCAGTTTCTGATAGTGTGGAGCGAGCGTGTGCGCCTGGAAAACATGTACTGCGCAGTGTTTCCCACTCGTCCAGGTATATTAACAGCCGCAGACGCCCTTTTTTTTCGAAAGCCTCTCTCCCTCATTATGTCAAAAACATGCATTAAAAGATAACTGCGGGTCCGCAAACGTGAGAGGGAGAGAGAGAGCTATACGGGTGAGCGAGAGTCGGGGAACGTGCCATTACGCATATAAGTGGACGGACAAGAAACAAAAAGTGAAATTGATCATCTGCTCTACGGTTTACATGTTAACCAGTGAAGTATGTCAACTACATGGCAGGCTGCTGTCTGTTGCTGCTCCAATGCGCGCTGAGTGCTCCTCTGTCTGCGCATCACCCTCACTGCTCTTATTAAAAACTCTAAACTGGTCATAAACCACGTCTGAACCTTCAGTGTGAGGTTTGATGTCTTTTGAAATGTTCTTAAATCTTTTTGAGCTGCTGTTAAAACTCAAAATATTTAAAATACTAAACATTACAAGAATAAGAGAGGAGCGATAATCGTAACTAAAAGAGAAATATGACAGCATGCCACCAATGCACTTTTTCTGTCGACATTCATTGAGCTAATTGTAGTTTACTTCATGTTCAAATCTAATCTGACTTTGCAATAGGCTGAAAGGAGAGCACCTGAATTTGTTTTTGCTTCAAAGTAAAATAAATAGTTTTAAAATGAAAAAAAGTAGCTCTCTTTCTTCATCCCTTGCTGTTCTGTAAAATTTGCCTAGAACACTTAACACTGGAAACATTTAACGGTCCGACCCGTCAGAATCGAACCGAACCGTGAACCGTGACCAAAAAACCGAGGTACGTATTGAACCGTGGGCTGACTATTGTTGCATCCCTAATGTTTAAGCCTCACCATTGATAGCATCTTGGGGGGCTTGGGCTAGCTTGCTGCTCTTTGCAAATATGAATCCAACACAATGTCATCAGTAAACACAGCCTTATACCACATTTTATTTCTCTTGTTCCTTTGGCAGTAAATAGGGTGTTTTCACATTAGGGATCATGGGGCCCTGATCAGAGTCTTGACCCCAGAGTCTGGTGTATTTGATCATTGCGGACACAACAGTACCAGCCTCTGGCACCGTGCTCAAGTCCACTTGAAGAGGTGGTCTCGGGCACGATTGATGTGGACTCCGTCTGCGGGAGATGTGAGTGCAACCGTGCTCAAACAAAGAACAAGGAAATAGGCTGCTATACGGGACCATTTCTTCCCTTTCCTACTTTAGATGTGGAAATAGGAATATAAGTTGTTGTTGGTGCCTCTGAAATAACAAAAACATCTACAGTAGAAGAATGGACTCTAATATCCGCACAACACACAAACACATCTTGTCCAATTGATTAAATGAGTGGTTGCCATGGTTGCTTCTTCTCTTTCTTGGCAGATTTGCAAAACAACTGCATGCATACTGCATACTGTATGTATGCAAGTGTGCTCAGGCACTACATGATGTCACTAATGTGAAAGCTGACCAGCGGGGGAGAGGGCAGGGGGGGGGGAGCTATCGTGCTTGGGCACGGTGCAAAACAATTGTGCCTGATGTGAAAACACGTTAAGTCTTTGTTTGTATGCATATATTTATAATACTCTCTCTGTGTTCTAGTTGTGTGTGTGTGCTTCATGTTTTTTTTCCCCTTCTTTAAAGTACAATGAGTTTACATTCATGAAATGTGTTCTGGAAATGAAACTGAATTAGTAATGATGGTATTTGTTAATTTACCAGAGTATGAACCACATTAAAACAGAGTGTGCTATCCTCAAGATAGACGGGAGCAGATAATCCTTTTTTATGAAGCATGTAGGAGGAAGAAGTTTAGTTGTGGCTTTGGTTGCATGGCAACATTCACTTCGCTTAATGTGTGTGTGTGTGTGTGTGTGTGTGTGTGTGTGTGAGTGAACAAAGAGTCAATCTTGTTATGTTTGTCCTTTATCTGCAGCATTTTTGCGTGTGTTTTATTGTGTCGGAAACTTTGCATGTGTGAGACTCTGTTGCCACACAAAGGAGATGAAATCACATTTTTCCAGTGGATCCACTAGGCAAGCGAAATACTCAAGACAACCCTGCTTCCCCCAAAATAGATCGACAAGACCGCAGCTCTCTCTTCTTCTTCTTCTTCTTTTTCCCTCTCTCTCTGCTTGATGAGCGAGGGCTCTCGGTGGGGATTGTCATCCGAACTTTCCTGACTCATGGCACATAGGCGGGGTATTAATAATGTCAAGGCTGACTTTCTGATGAGTTTTTGGTCATTCTATCAGTGTTGGAGGGGAAAATTAATGTCTACTGTAAGTCGCTGGAGTTAGAAGGGACTTGAATTCTTTCCAACTGCAATCTTCTGCACAATACCAAAAGATGAAACTTAATCTCTAGCTTTTTTTCCCCTAGAATGAAATTGAAATCTTTCAGTTAATTTATTAAAAGTAATAGCACAAGTTAAATTTAAACATCAGGGCTAGTCAAAAAGGAAAGTTTAAGACATCGACTTCTAACAGTCAAGCACAGGGACCGTTCCATTCCAGCTATATGGGGGTGTTTGATGTCTGATTTTACATTGATTCTGTTTTCTCCTGATAATGATTTGTAGCCTATCTTGGTATAAATATCACCTCATCAATACTATAAATGGAGTTCTGAAAACCACTCACACTCTTCATTGCTTCAATTTAGGTGGACAAAAAGCAAGGGCTCAATCTTCAAATTGGCAAAATCTGAATCAGCAATAACGCCAATTTGCATATTTCTCAGAATGTCAAACAAACCTTTCAGAAAAAAGATATGAATGTTGCAGGAAAGATGTGACCCTCCTGGCACTTCAGTCAGAATAATTACACCCCTGTCTGCTTACAAATTCATCAATTTAACCTGAGCAGAATTTATTTCAATATGTTCTTTCATATTTCTCTAAAATGAAACATCACTTTCAAAACTTGTAAAAAAATCAAGCACACTCGTTAGGCTCTACAAACTCCTGACAATTGATGGCCATGGTCCATTTCCCAAATGAATTGAAGACTGAGTAAGTGGCTGGACTCACTGTTATGGGACCTCATTCTCCTCTTGCTCATGAGTAGGTCTTTTGGAGATTTCATTCAGACGCTCGATTCATCTGAATGCTCCTCATACCTAAAGCTGCAACTCCATCTGCTTTGCTGTCCTTCACCCCCCCCCCCCCTTACACCACATGCTGTTTAGTAGGCTCTTCCAGACTCTGATTAGGCTTGTTAAAAGGATTCATTTAAAAACTAGCCTGTCGGGCCTCAGGGTAGAGGGATCACATCAAGGTTCTACTAATGCACAGTTGGATCCAAAATGGGATTTCAGACTCGCCGTTTTGGCATCGGACTCTCCTCCCTCATCCCAAACAGCTGCAGCACGCTGGAGTGATATAGCATTTGAGTCTGGCAATACCCACCATGTACACACACACACACACACACACACGTACACACACGTACACACTCCTGTCGTCTCTAGCAGAGCAGATGTGATGCTACTTCCCTTCCGCATTAAGCTGCCGTGTAATGTTTCTGGGTTAAGTGGAGAATATGTGGAAAATATTTCTTTTTTGTTAGGAAGGCTTTAGCCATTACATGCATCGTTTTTGATGTTTAGAAAAGAGCATGTCCATGTGTTGGCATACTTACACTTTGTTGTGCTCACAGCCAAAATGCACGTTCACATTCAAAAAGCCAAGCTCCTCCTCGGAGGCACCGTGGCAACATTGTTTGCTTGATATACAAATCAATGTTTTTTTAAAGCATTAAATGTTCTTTACTGCATATGTTTTGGCCCTGCCGGCAAAATCACTAAGCTCTATGGGTGTAGATGTCAGTCGCTCGGTTGGCTAAAACCACGTGTGACTGAATTAAAAGGAACAGCGTCGTCCAAACGAGCCGCTAACACGGTGTTTAACTCTTAAAATGTACAGTGATTTCAATGAGATTAACCTTCTGACCGGCCCTTTTACAAGACAAATACAAAACTGTATTAAAAAATACTTCGATACTGAAAATGATGATGTAATATACATCAATGTTGTACTTTTTATTGCTGAAATTTTCAGCATTTAAAAAAAAATGTGAAATAGTGATACCAAAGACAAAACACCAAGGTAGAACAAAAGAAAAAAATAATAGATGGTATAGACAATTGAGAGAAGAATGCGCACAATGACAATAATGTATGGGAGGTGCAGGGTAAATAGGTGTGGGGGGGGGGGTGCAGGTAGTAGAAAAACATAATTATAATTTAAAACTAGCTGCACAGAACAAGAGAAAATAGAAAGGATTGTCATGGACGTGTGTGTGTGTGTGTGTGTGTGTGTGTATTGGGGTGGGGGTTTGGGAGGGTAAAGGAAGAAAGAAGTAGAGTAATAAAATAGAGAAAAAAAACATTATACACAGATATTACAAAGTACTAAATAAAACATGTACACATTAAAGTAGTGCTCATAATGATGGTAAAGTAATAAAGATTATTGTTCATGCGAAACACATACATAATGCATACACTCGGACACACACACACACACACACACACAACATAGCCATATGAACATTAATATTAATGTGTGATCATACTTTGAGAGCAGCATTATAAGGAAACTTCAATGTGACATAAGTAACATTATATACAAAACAGTTAGGCAGTAAGTAATATCTATCCAGTCCTATAGTATTAGCAGGGCGATATTCTATTAATCATCATCTCCACATTGATATTGATATAATGGCAACAAGGCAGATCAGTGGTTTTAGAAAGAGAGGTAACAGAGTGTGTACTGTATGTCAATTTACAATTGAATGTGTCCAGGTTGTGATTGGTCTACACCAAGCTGCAACTTCTGGTCTTCAAAAATGAAGCCAATGCGGAAGTGCAAAATCCTGCAGTTCTTTGAGTGTCTGCTTGAGGCTGGCTCCAGGAGCCCCAGAAGTCACATACACACCACAGCCAAACAGAAAGCCTGTATCAACCGTAGAAATTAACATTTTTTACAGCCTGGTACAAAAAACGAAATAGGTCTGTACGTGGGGTGGATATGATTGACAGGTGGGCGCCATGTAACGGTTTGTCTTAAGGCTTAAAACCCGCCTCAGCTCCAGCTCTCATCCTGTTTTAGGTTGACTGAAAGTTAGGCTGAGACATGATTTCCAGCATGGCGGCTGCTGCTGATGAGCCTCCAGAGCCCCCTGCTGTGACAGATGGGTGACGTCACTAAGGATTCATCCATTAATATTTACAGTCTATGGTCTACACTGACATTTCCTGACACTTTCCCCACCACACTCTGGACATGTGTAAGTCTTGGATGAAAGGAAGCATGGCCCTGATGTCTTTTTTTTTTTAAGCCTGACCATTCACTGTAGTCTGGTCATGTTCTGTTTGGTGGCCAAACCAAACCAGACAGTGATGGATGTGTGGAGAACACACTGGATTAATGCAGAGTAGAACTGGATCAGCGGCTCCTGAGGCAGGCTAAACGCATTGAGCTTGCACAAGAAGTACTTCCTCTGCTGGGCCTTCGTCTCTGTTGGACACAAACTTCACCTCCTTAGAGATGTTTGATTCCCAATGCAGACTTGTCACCTGTTAGATGAGGCCACTCACTGTGTCGTCTGCAAACTTCAGGAGTTTAGCAGATGAATCTCACGAGGGTTTTTGTTGTTGGTGTAGAAAGAGAAGGGCAGTTTGGAGGGCACACATTCCTCGGGGATGCCAGTGCTGAATGTACAGTTGCTGGATGCGATGTCCCTCAGGCTCACCTGCTCGTTCCTCTTTTACAGAGTTTATGATCCATCAGCAAGTAGGGGCTGGTACTGTGAGCGAGGACAGCTTGGTGTGAAAAGGTGATGGTGATATTGAGCTGAATTCCCCAAACAGCATCCTTGCATATGTCCACGGAGAGTCGAGTTGTTGCAGGATGTAGTGTGTTCTCATGTTGACCCACTAAAAAGGGAAACTGCATTGAGTCCGGCAGGGGGGCTGTTGTGTCCTTTACGTGGGTCAACACCAATCTTTCAAAGGACATGACAATTTCAGGGCAATAGGCCTGTAGTCACATAATGCTCTGATGCAGGGTTCACAACTGTAAAGGACAAATGTAACAGTTTGAAAAAAAGGAAGGAAACTCACATAACTCAGGTGATCTATTGAAGGCCCAAGTGAAGACAGGTGTCATCTGGTGGGACTGGGAACAGTCATTTCAGGGTGCATGGTGTTGATATTTGATTGGTTGAGGGGTGTAAATATGGGCTTACCTAAACCTCGATCAGGTTGTGAGCCAGTTTGCTATTCTCCTCAGTGACAGGCCTCCTCACAGTCAAGCTGAGGAATTCGCTATTGCCATTTTTCTTTTTAAATATGTGTATTTACTTTCAGTTTAGAGATTTTTTCCCCCACTTCTGTCGCCCTTCTTGGCTCGACGAAGCTGCCTCAGTTTTTCCTTTAACTACAATATGTTGTTTTGTATAGAAGGTTTTAGTCTGCACACATTTAACCTCACAAAAGCTGATGATGTCATACAGCCAGTGGAAGTCTGGCTGATGCCCCAACAATGTAGTGCAAAAGCAAACTATGAAAGCAGACCAGTGTGGCACCATCTGCACCATTTCTCTCAGTTTGTGTTTACAGGCTATTGGTTGGATGGAAAATAAGGTGTTGGCTGTAAGCCACCTGCATCTTCCCCCCTAAACGTATGTTAAAGGTTAACTTTATTATTTATGTTTGCCAGCGTTTCAGTTGACGCTCTGAAGATAAAACTCTAACCCTTTTTTTTTTTTTATACATACAATTTATTGCTTTAGACCTCTCCTGTTGTATTGCCATTAGCAAACATTTTCTTGATTTTATAAACAGGAGACCTCACCTCTCCTCTCTATAAAGCAATACGTAGAACTGCAAACATGAGATAATTCCGAAGTCATTCTGTTGGACTGCAGATTCAGTACATTTTACGGCAGAATGCATTCCTGAGTGGACACTCAGAAATACCTTGGAAATAAAAACAGTTTCCTGCACAGCACAGTGGGCAATCCCAGCGTGACTCCAGCACAGCAGATTTTCAATAGACAAACGGAAAAATATATAAAAGACAGTCCTTATCCTTCCTACTAAGCCTAAAATCACAAATCTTTTATCTAGAAGTATTTTATTCAGCACACTGACACTGAGAGGCAAGATATCTTGAGAAGCAAAACATGTGCTAATCTAAAAAAGTAATGATAACCTCTTGGATAACCATGCTCTGTAGACATGAACGCCATGTCTCTGTTGTATCTGTGCTGGCTGCTGGTCAAAATGTATGGCAGAGCGATTGTAATGCTGAGGAGCAGGCGGAGAAATAATAAAGTATGGGAGCATGTCAATAACATTACGTTGTATTAAGCCTTTCGCTTTGCCACATGAATCCATCTTCTGCCACAGTCAAAGCTTTAATTTCACTCTAGGGTGGCCACACATACATTTTAATCAGCCATTTGGCCGGCCAAGCTGACAACTGCTCGACAACAGGAGCTGATAGGGGTGATGATAAATCATAACACCACTGGTACACGTGCTGGGTTTGTTTCCGCGGACACCTGCCAGCTTTTTATTTTTCACCACTATTCATGAGGCTATTCCAGGAAACAGGATTACTGTGGACTCTCTTCACTGTCCAATTTCTTCACAGGATGCAAAGGCGGCGATTGGGCAACATCTTGCATAGTTGCTGTTATAAAACCGTTCTTGAAAATGTTATCAGTTTGTTAATTGTAAGCCAAAATACAGAAGTAATTTACTCTTGTTTGTGGAAAGAGCCTTTCCTGAGCTGTGAATCTTATGGTTTCATATTTTTTAACCTCTTCCGTTGATCCCTCCAGGTTAACATTAAGGAGTACTTGGGGTTGGGGCTGGGGGATTGGTTCAGTATTTTTTATTTGCTTTTGTTTGTTTAGCGTTCATATATTTAAGAGTGGCAATATACTGTACTTGCTACCAGTGGTTCCTGGCTCTGGAGGCTCAGCCACGAGGATGCTTGGAGCAATTTGTTTTAGAAAAGAAGTAATGGAGTCGACTTTTTGCTTTACAAGGGGACTGAGACCGCAGCGTGTTCTCAAAATTCTCTCGCAGAATACTTGAGAAGGCTGCACAACTGCAAGAATGCTCGGCGCTGGAAACAACTTGTTTAAAACTCGTGCTCTTAAGGAATTATCGAAGTAGAATTTTTTTGGTACATTGGTCACCATTTTTGAAAAAAACTGAAATCTGAATCAACTTGATTTATTGAAGAGATAACTGAGGAGAAAACCTTTTTTTAGCCTGATAAAAGCAAAGCTGCAGGGAGGAGGATGTTGTCTGTCCACCAGGCTAAACTTGTCAGGAAGGGGGAGTGGGACGCAGGTGCGGACCCAGGTGTGTCTGAAAGTTATCCAAGAAGGATAACCACAAAAATCGCAAGCCATAGATTGGAAAAAGGGGGAAAAAACAACGAAACTGTATAGAGCCACAACAAGCTTCCTAAACTAAATAATGCACCGAAAATTATTAACTAAACCACTGCTGCCAAGCAGCTGACTCAAACCAAAATTGTCCAGGAGACCCAGAAAACATGAAACCAAAAGTAAAGGTTGACAAGGAGACCTTTGTTTACACAAAAGGCTGGAGTTTCAACAAAACTATCCAGCACCCCAAGTTATACTCTGGGAGACTAGCAATGGAAAACTCATCCACAAAAAGTTATTTTCTTTGGTGTTTATATATACACACACAGGCAACTAGAGAAAACACAGTCTGAAGGTGAGCTAATGAGTCAGCACTGAGCACTGGAGACTCAGAGTTTATAAAAGCTCCCCACACCTGAGCTTAATCAGAGCCAGGCAGTGACACACACACCTGACTGCAGTGAGTTGATTCTCTCTCTGAGCCGAAAGAGTGAGTGCCCTCACAAAACCATCTCATTGACTATTGTTTGGCTTACCAATGGTCATGGTTCTAAAGTGATGACTTGAACAAACATTTATGGTTCTCTCAGAATACCGATTGAATGAATGTTGTTAATATTATTAATAAATAGACTGAATGACCTTTTGTTATTTTTTGTAGAATCAAAAACGCTGAATCATCCAGTCAAATATTCTTTGGCCTCGTATGGTTGACCTTACCTTCTTAAACATAAAGAACATAGCGGACATTCACCAATACACTGTCCTCAACACTTACAGTATATTACAAGCACAAGCTTTGCAACTAAAACATTTCAACGAGGCAGAGCACAATTATTTCATTCTCACGCTGTTTTCCATACAGCCATATAGGGGGCAATATACATGACAATGCAAGGCAACAACATGGAAATTAAATGAAGTCCCGTTCATGTCAGCCACAGCTGTGACAGCAAAACCAAGGCCCCCTGTTTGATGAAATGTAGGCAATTAATGAGCTCCATCGACTCAAGGAGGAACAACAGAGAATCGCGACGTCAAATCAGCCGAAGTCTTTGAGCTAGTTGACTTCACACATGGTACCTCGGCGCCACAGCGATTACATAAGACATCTTAACAGTCTTTTCAGCTTCTTGCAGTGGAAGAGTTCCAAAACAGAAAGAACTGACAATAAGAGGGAAAGCAGGAAGAAGGCAGCAGCAATGAGATGCTCTGCAGAGATGGTGGGTGGGATAGGATGCAGGGAATACTATTCACAAACACACACACACGAACATAACACACATACACACACACACACACACACACACACGGGAGCTTACATGACAAGTCATTATCTGGCATCATGCAGAAGAAGACAGAAGAGTTGCAAAAGAGAGAAGGGAGTTCGTGAAAAGGCATGAAGGAGGTAAGAAAAAAAAAAAAAAAGAGTGAGGAATGTAAAGGAGGACAGAGGAGGAGCGCAGCGGAAAAGGGGCGGTGGAGATGTAGGGGGGGATTTTTGTCTTGATCTCCTCAGAGACATAACAGGATGGATTTTGTTGGCATGCATTTTTGAGCAAAGGCATCTCACTTCACCTGTCTTTTCAGAAGAGTTGTATTTATAGATGCATATATATTTACTGCTAACACATGGGTCCACTGGCGTAAAAATACTCAAATAAAAGCTGAATGTAAATGGTAACTGGACTTGAGCTTGTAAAACACTTTTCTATACTAGACTGTATTCCTTGTTAGCATATTCCTGTGTTCAGTTTTGAGTGTTTCCTGTTTTATTTTGTAGTTCTTGTCCTCTGTGTGTCATGTCTACTTTTACTTTACTCCCATTGTGTGTGTGTGTTCTTTCCTTTCACTTTGATCGCCTATTAGTTTCACATGTGTCTTTTTGTCCCACACCCCTGGTTGATTAGCCCCTCTGTTTTCTGTGTACCTTCCCTCTCGTTGCCATGTTCATTGTCTTTCCTCTCTCTGTGTTTTTCCTGTTTTCCCCCCCGTGGCTTTCTGTGTGTTTTCAGATTTTTTTCCGAGACTTTCAGTTGGACCTCGTTATTTTTATGTGCAGTAAGATTTTTGGGGGTTTTTGCCTTGTGTTTTTTGTTGGTCTGCAATTGGGTCCACTGTCCTAAGTTCCATTTGTGACAACTTGTAACTAGAACTTTCATACACAGCGAGTTCAACATATCCCAGACCTAGTAGTGAACACAGACAGAATATGCAATGATCACACAACGAGCAAAATATCACAAGTGATAGATTAATTTAAAATTTGGGTTTTATATTCAGTTTTTCAGCCAAGGGCTTACATAATTATGGTCCAATGATAACAATCAGTAGTAATTTGCAGATAAGAAAGTGTTTCTTTTCTGGATTGGGAGATTCAAGTCAGGTTTTCTTTAACAGCTTGTTTAAGGCCTAGTCCACACGTTGGCGGGTTGTTTTGAAAACATAGGTTTTTCTGTGCGTTTTGGCCTTGGACTAGGCCTAAGACTAACATATGGGTGGTATGAAAAGAGAAGCTGACGTTGGACTTCAGGCCAAGAATAGCTAATTTTACTAAATAAATCATTGTAAAGGAAGGTATATTTGTACATATGCATTCCTTTTAAATGGCTACATTGTGCAGACATTTCCCCCGTCTGTAGCCAGGACCACCACAGGTAACCAGTCTGTGGATGAATCTTGATAGATCCCCATTACCCCGGGTGTGACCCCTCGCTGCTCAGTTCATTAAGCAGGCCACCCAAGTGCTCAGGACTCAAGTCCAGATTTAATCACAACTTCCATCCTCTTGCCAATCACAATTAGATCCTGATAAGCCTCTCCAGGATGGCACCAGAGGGCCTCCACACACAGACAAAGGTTAATTTGCGAGCAGCAAGGGCCCCGGCTACAAGGTCAAAGGCCACCTTATTGAATACATGGAGAAAGTGTGTGTGTGTGTGTGTGTGTGTAAGATGGGGGGTGGGGGTGCGGTGGCTTGGCAGCAATTACAAAGTTCATCAGTATTCATGCATTTCATTCCTTGCTAATGGCTACATTACCTTCAGAGAGGTGTGCTGAAAAGATTTGGACCTTAATAGGAAATAGCTTGCAGTTAGTCTTTAGGTAGCTGAGTAGGTAAAGTTATTTCTTGACCTTTGTCTCTAAAGTCTTTTCACATATGTCGCTACATCTGTGAGCTGCTAAGGACCTTCTTTAGTGTTCCCCTGTTAGCTTTCAAGCTATTTCTGTAAGACTGTGCAGGCTTCAAGATTACTCTTAGAATGGGTAAGGTTTGTTGGTCGTCAAAGAAACTGATTAAGAAAGTGTTATTTAGAAAGATGACATTTGGAGGAACCTGGAAATTTAAGGCAAGTTAAGTGTGCAATATCCTGTGCATGCCACTAACCACAATATCAGCTGAGAGAAATGTTCATGTTCCAAACAAAAAGGCTGTGTCTGGGTTTCTACTCTATGAATGAACATGAGAACAAATGTTCTAGTGGTTAATGTGAGCCATTCTTTTGATGAATCCATAACAAAAGTATGCACCTGCGTCAGTGGTTCAACTGAAGCCTACTAACTTCAATTTGTTAGGTAGTGCTGTGCCCTGCCAAATGAACTACAAAGGATTATGAGAAATAACACAGCTTCAACCACCGTTCATGTGACATCAAATAAAACAGAAGTGGCAGACTTGTTTATTTTGCCCTGATTATGATTTCATCTCTCTGACATCGCTTTCTGTGGTGCAATGTCATTTCCAGGCCAACTGGCAGCGGGGACATGTGAGATTGTGACGCTGGACAAGGACAGCAGCCAACCACGGCGGACCATCGCCAGGCAGACGGCCCGCTGCGCCTGTAAGAAGGGCCAGATCGCTGGAACTACAAGAGCCAGACCTGCCTGTGTGGACGGTAAGAGGGGACGGGCAGGGGAGATCCCGGCTTTGCTTTCTTTCTCTAAGGAGCCACTTCAGTGAAACCAACCCCCCCAAGGCGTGTCTGACTTTCACAATGAATGATGTTTGTGTTGAAGCACATGAAGAAAATTAAGTGTAAAAAAAATCTGTCATATCGAAGCGTTGAATCATGTCATCCGTCACAGAGCAGCAGGGGTTTTGGAGGTTTTAAAGTAGGGGCTTAAGTTGGATAACCCTACAATGTGGAGCAAAGTGGATCACAGGCTGTCTATGTGGTGTAAGTAGAGCCTGCAACAAATCAATTTATAGTTGAATCATCTTAAAAAGTGGCTCCGGGGTCGTTTATAAATCCCCTAGCTACCAACAGAATGGCTTATATATATATATATATATTATGGAAAAGTGCCACAGTTTGTGAAATAATGGATTTCACCGCACTGTTGGAGTTATTGATCGTTACAAGAACTGCTAAAACCAAAACAATCCGTTTTTTATTTAAGTTGGCTGATTGACAAAAACATTCATTGCAACTATTTTGACAAAATATATATATATGATTTTCAAGCAAAAAAGATACATGTTCTGGGGCGCCAGTTTAGTTCACTGAATAGAGTTGGTACCCCCCCCCCCCCCCCCATGTGCAGAGGCTACATCCCTAGTTGCACTGGACTCTGGACTCTGTTTGGTGTCTTTCATGCCCCACTGTCTTTCCCCACGTTCCAGCCTTTTTCTATATGTCTCTCCTATATAATTAAAGGCAGAAAAGCCCAAAAATAATAGATACAAAGAATTGTTCTTCACCTATCGTATCGACATGAGGACAAAAAGCTTGTTTCTGGGCCTTCTCTAACTGTAGATTGCCTAGTTTTGAGGTTTGCACTTTTAGTATAACAAACCATGTTCTGAAAGTCATTTTTACTGTGTGACTGAATATAATGTTCATAGATATGTTTTCATTACAGTCAAATCACTTCGAAATAAGCACTACCTCAGAATAAAGAAAGAAAGTAAATGTGCTTGTAAAGCACTTTTCAAGTCTGATGATCAGGTGTGTTGTACTTGTTTTACACTGGAGATGAAGAATCTCTTAGCTTCCTCTCATACCTCTAATAGGGGAAGAACCATGTGCCATTTCTCTACTCACTATTCTGCCTCTGTGACAGCTCAATGAATTTCAAGGAAGTCTTCAGATGGGGTTGAATGATGGCGCGGCTCTGGTTTCTTTCTAACATCACTGATATCTTCATTGCCATGCTTTGCCTCTTCGGGTGCCTGTCACTGAGTCTCTCTCTCTCACATGATGTGGCCTCTACAGTCTGGGTAGGGAGGGGGGGTTATGTGCAGAGGTGACGCCAGATAAAACAGCTCTGTTAGTTAGGAAATACCTGCGGTGAGCTGTACCTTTGGTTGTCTTGTTTTGCCTGTGATTCCACTGGGGGCTTCACAGTTGTGTCTCTGATTGGAGGAGCCGCCGTTTCCTCAGTGAACTGTTTGACTGTTTTTTATACCTTCTGATCACACGAGGAGAAGGCTTTCCGCCGTGTGTACGGAGGCTCTCTTCTATTTGTTTGGCAGGCATGGATGAACATGACATTGGAGATTTGACCTTTCTCCAAATTCAATTTCTTAACCCCTTTTCAGGCAGGCTGCTCCACACTGAGATTTGTATGCTTCATCTCAGGCCTCAGGGGGGGAAAAAATGACTGTGGAGTCAGTTTGCCAGGGAATAAGCTGCATGGATGTTGCATAAATCCAGTATTCAGATAATATCAGGAGGTGTTGTCACAATGTGGGCTCGGTGGAGCACTATGGCATTTTGTGTGGGCAAGATGCTCTTCTCCTGAAGAGAGCTTAGGCTTATCAGTCGACTTTTCAGGGACCTGCGCAGGAGGGCGGCAGTTGTCGAGGTTCCGAGTATAACTAAAACCTCTAAATAATTCCCATAAAGAGGTCGAGATAAAAATGTAAGTGTACTCATGTAAACGGAAAAAATGTATCAACAGAGAGATAGAGAAAGAATAATAACGCAAAGCGCCTAAGTTATGAACTTAGGGCAAGCAGGAGCCATTTCTCAGTGTACTTTTAAAGCAGAAAGCAAATTCTAAGTGCTCAACATAATGTATTTAAAACATTCAAATCTCGGAGGAGATGCAGCACATGCAGGCAGTAAATTGCATGTATTGTTAAATAAGCCAAATAAATTAAAAAGATAAAAACAAAGGAAAGAGTCAGATCCAGGGGGGGGGGGGGGGGGGGATTTCAGATATGTAAAGATGATATTTTAATAAGATGGTGCCTTCTATTCAGTAGAAGAAAGCTAGAGTTTTAAATTGGGTTTGGAACTATTGTATCCCTCATGTTCAAAATACAGAAAACCTGCTCAAATAAAAACAGCTGCTTTTGCAAATTTGAAATATGACCCCATTCAGTAGCCATTTTTAAGCAATAAAAATTGGCCTCTCTTGCACTAAATTAGAAACCCCTTTAACCCCTCTGGCTTTTGTTGTATTTTCCAGTCTCAATTTTTGGATGATGGTGTACGACTCCAGAACTCTCCAGTTTAGATTTGGCCAAAAGCTGTGGTGTAATATGACAAATGCTCCCTGGGATTCTCTGCAGCATGAGCAAGCTCCCATTTCGTTTTCCATTGGTGCACATTTGCAACAGCGGCACCGGTAGTTGTGCCTGGCATGGGGGCAGCTCTGTGCTTGCAATCCAAACAGGCCGAGCGGCCAATGTGCTAAGCTGCTATTTTTCCTCAGTGGCTGGTGCAGCATGCTATCCTCATGGGCTGCCATTCTCACCGCAGCCGTCCTCACTGCCTGGTGCAGTCTGTGGCACAGAGGAGGAGGCATTACAAGTGAGTTTGGTACTGTGTTGAGTCTGCAGGGTAACGGGGTGTTACTGTTTTTTTTTCCCACCCACTGTTCAAATGCAGTCTGTTAAGTGGATGACTCATGGTTGTGACAATGAGCAGAGCTGCTCTCAGAAAGTTTTGGAACTATTCTTTGATTTCTGAACTAATGGGGGGAAAAGGTTCTTAAGATCATCTTCAAGGTTAGGTATTTCTACCACACTGTCCCCATTAGAATATTCATGGGTTAATCGGGTTAATTTGTTGCAACAGACTAAGGGCCTATCATGCTCAGTTCAGGCACTTTGTTTTTAATCTCATAGATTCAACAGGAGCAGCTTTCACAGTAAGAAAAAAACACATATATCTCACACTGCCTTTTTCCCCCGCAGCAACTCAGTCCAACAAGCCACTTTAGCCCCTGTCTCTGTAAGGCCACCATCCCTAAAAAGCCCACTTTCTTCTGATTGGTTAACTCGTCCTAAATTGCTGCCGAGGGGCAATAGAGGGAGCAGCATCCTGCAGCACTTGAAAGTCTGAAGAGTATTCCTGAGCCGAGCCGTCACGAAACTTCCTAGACAGACCGAGCGGGTGGACGGCACACCACTGAGTGGGCCGCTGTGCCTGGAGCAGATGACTGTGGAGAGAAAAGCTGTGACTATAGCTGACCTC
This sequence comes from Labrus mixtus, assembly GCF_963584025.1. Taxonomy (NCBI): domain Eukaryota; kingdom Metazoa; phylum Chordata; class Actinopteri; order Labriformes; family Labridae; genus Labrus; species Labrus mixtus. Next base: position 12,531,841 of record NC_083633.1, on the reverse strand, counting down.
GGATAATAAGGAAGTAGAAAAAAAAAAAAAAAGTGTTGGTAACTTGGTAGTCAGAGTTCTTGAAGCCTGCAGGGATTCATTTTACATTTGTTTGTTTGAAACTTTATCCACGTTTAAGATGAGCATTCAGCATTGTTCCTGTGCAAGAGGCAATAAAGGAAGCATAATAGTTTCTGATTAATGCACACAGTGCACATTCATGTAATCAAAGGCGCTGTTGTTTGTGCATATGTCAGATTGAAATTTACCATTTTATCCATATATAAGGTAACAATGCTTCCGGCACACATCCCTCCAAACATGCCTTTATTACTTTAAATCCAACAGCTTTATATTATTGCCATGCAAATCTGTGGTGCACAATAGAATTTGTTTATTCAGAGTTAAGGCTCTGCTCACTTTGGGGGATTGAAAGACGGCGAGAGGAAAATAGAGGGAGAGTGAGAAGGGCGAGAGAGAAAGCTGACATGAAAGACCTCAAACACCACAAATGGGATTTCAATCAGTTTTAATCTACTGGAGTCCTTGAGGTCTGCTCTCCGTTGTAATATGCCCGTGCCTTGGCTGACACGATCTGTGTCCTTCATGCTTCAGACTCTAGCGTCCCATCCATGCAGGATAATCCACGGCTCCCGTCAGCGGTCTCACACGGCTTTCCAGGACAGTGTGTGGTAATGAAAACGGAGAGAGAGTGCCGTGGCACCGTTGATCCTGAAGAGTCGACTCTTTGTAGTTGTGCATTTACCCCCCCCCCCCCCATCTCCCAGTCGCTCTGTGTGTTTATTGCTTTTGAGGAGGTGAAAATGGGAGATAAACCGTCGACATCATAAGCTTTCCGTAGCTGTGCTGTTTGATGCGCCGGTCCATATGAAGGAAATACAAAACAAAACCTGCAGGAATCACATCTCCGCAGCATGAAATGCTATCTCTGACCTCTGCTCTTTCTACATTTTTAATTTTTTTCCCCCCTCTCTGCTTCTGCTTATCGCTTTTTCCACCCTCATCTCGTATGTACACTCTCTCTCTCTCTCTCTCTCTCTCTACTACTGTATGTCTTATACCGACTCTACCCATTTGAAGGCCTATATTACAGCCTGGTGTTGCATAAGTACACCCTCTCCCATCTGCAATTTCATGCTCTTGAGCCTTTTTACCTCTGTGCTTGATGACTTTTAAGAGAGCAGATATCGATTCTTATTAGGAGGGCAAGAGACCGAGAGAGACTATTAGAGAGAAAACCAAGAGCTACGTACTCGAGCTGGCTGCTGCTGCTGCTGCTATGGGAGAAGTGACAGAGCTGCTGCAGAAAGGGACGACTCCAGAGACTTGGAGGAGCTTGTCGAGGGTCACTGGTTGTGGTGATGATAGCTCAGCGGGGGGGGAGGCCCAGCCTGAGGTGAATGTGTTTGTGTTTGGTCCCCTTTTGCTGAGACCTTGACATTGACGAAAGCCTCAAAGGTGACCAGATTTGAGAGGCTTAGCTCTGCGGATAACAAAGGGTTGGGGAAAAAAAACACTGAACTGTTTATTTTTTTTTTAAGGGCTGTTTTTGTGCACAAAATAAAAAAAAAGAATGACACACATTTGTGAGAAAACGAGCACAATTACTGAAGTATTGTCTCTATTTGACTCCAGTACAGTTATAGTATTTAGGCAGGTGATCCTGATAAATAATGCTGATTAGAGTAATTGTATTCCCATCAGAGAGAAGCGATGAAGAATTATTGTTACATCTTACGTAGAAGTGATAAACTGACCTCCAAGGCATGTCACCAATTCAGATTCTGCAAACAATTAAACAGCGGACGCTAATTGGTGCTGCTTGACAGAAGTCCAATTTTACAATCTTAAGAATACAGCGACCCATTTCCCCAGGTCTCCGCTGGCTTCATGTAGAATTAAAATGTATATTGATTAATATGCTCTGCTTAACTGTAGTGCAGTGCGAGCTTGCAGGAAAATGCTAGTGTGCAGCTCAATGCTCTTTGCTCTTAAGGAACCCTTCAGTTGAAATGCCTGTCTGTCTAGCCGACTGACCCTCGGGCCAGAGATTCTGGTAGTCGGACAGATAGTAGTGTTGTTGAAATCATAAAATAATTGTATTCTACAATGTTCTTATTTAACTTGTTGTTTATATGTTGCTCACATTGCTTGTCTCTAACTTTGTCCATGTGCAGCTTGGTGCTGAGCAAGGCGTGCAGGGTTTGTTTTTGAAGCCTTTAGGCTGAAAGTGGATGCACACAACAACTCTGAAAAGACAGTTGGCATTAACTGTAATCCAATCAGGAGAGACATATGTAAGAATTAGCTTCTTTTTTTTTAAATTTTAATAGTAAGACTCCGCCATGATGACTCTATGCACTCAGAGGGGAAGTCTAGACACTGGTGGTGGTGCTGGTGGAAGAATGCAGGATGTGATTAGGAGTGGGTGTCTGAGGCTGTATCTGGACTCTGCTGAGCTGGACTGGAGGCGACATGGTGACAGCGATCGCAATGAACTTGACAAACTGACTGCGGAAGAGAGAGAACAGATTTAAAAATTTGACAGCAGCAGGATGATTGGTTGAGAGAGGTTGTGGCTAGAATCTGGTACTTTAAGAGTAAACGCCCGAAAGTCAGCTGCTCAACAGAGCAGGGAGATGGAGGAAGTGGTAGAGAGGGAGGGACTAAATTGAATGTAGAAAATGTAATGAATGTGTAAGTACCCGTCTTCCTGCTTGAACATACCCTGAGCTCCATACAGTAAAGTAGTGGTCTAAAAAACGCAGGTGCTCTGAGAGGGTAGCTGCAGGTTCATGATAACTCTATAGGATCGTCACAATCTGGACCTGTCTTATAATCGCATTGGTTTCATTCGATACCCTCTTCCCTCACTATTTGCTGTTTATTTATTTTCCCAATGTTTAAAAAAAGGTTGAATCTGTAATTACATACATTCAGTTTTTAAGAATCTGGTAGTTCTGAGGGTTTAACTACAATAATAACGGCATTGAGAATTTGAGAATCCCTTCTGTGAGCATAATCAGGATTCTAGAATTGTTTTTCTATAGGTACTTTTGGCTGAGATAACTTTAGCAAGATTTTGATCACTGGATTTATTTAGAGTGTTTTCTAAGTGTGATGTTGTTTTTTCCCTCCATCACTGCTGAGGCTTAAGCTGTATGACTCCCACCGGTCGACATGCACATCCCTGGGTAGCTGGCATGTGAGGAATAGTTTCAGTGAATCAGGAAGTGATAGAGACAACAGTATGCGTCAGTCCCAGTCTCTGGGCTATTAGACAGTACCAGAGCTCCAATCATACTGCATCAGCCTGCTGGTTTGATTTGATCCGAGGAGGCGGGGGGAGGGGAGGGGGGGGGCACGGTCTGTTGGGGAAACATGTCATGTCAGCTCCGACAGGCAGTTAGCAAGCTAGCCGCTACCGCAGCGCTGTCCAGAGGGACGGCGACTGGAAAAAGATGGTCCGGTGGTGAATCTGTAATGTCACGCCTTCTCTCTATTTAGTCTTTCTCCTGGCCCCCTTTTCTCTCGTTCTGTTTCCCGTACACACTCACATTTATTAGAAGACTGATGACCGTGGGCTGCGGCCTTGTCAGAGGGACGGGAGGGTTAGAGGGCAGGCAGATGGGAGCCGCAGCCTGAGGCGGGTTGCTTCTCCTTGGGTGTGCTGGTTTAGAGGCTATAGCCTCTAAACTGGGGCGGCACACCAAAAAAAAAAAACATAGTGCTTTTTATAAACCGATCACGCCCAGGATGCACAACTCACCCTGTGTGTATCTTTTAATCCGATTTTCTTATTTGCTCTAGTCTATTTTTCAATATTTCAAAGCTATCAAATTTAGATTTGTTTGTTATATTTTTTTTCTATAATCAGAAGACATTTTTATCATTTTTTCCAACTGCATCTTTTTTAATACAAGCAGGAAACAAAAAAAAGAAAAAGTCAACAATATAAAGTAGACTTGACACAATAACAAAACCATTTCACATTGCTGCAACTGAGTGATTTTAGGGTTATACTGTAGGTGAATTGAAACCAAACCGCAGCAGCTCTGTGTGCTCCGCTGACGGGACACTGTGACACTAAACCTGATGGTATCGTTTAAAAAAGAAAACACTACTTCTGGAGGCAAGAAATCTATTTTATATTCCCTTTGTGAATTAGGTCAGCGAATAAAAGTGTTGGGAGTGAGATGAAGACAGGGTGGCAGTGCTTCCAGGCAGAGGTATTTAAAGATTAAATTTTCACTGCTAGGTTTTCTTATTGGAGAACTTTGGGAAACTCCCAAGTTCTGAAGTGATGTAGCATCATTTAAAAGCCTAATTTTGTTTAACTTAAATCACAATCAGCTACTTTTGATACAAAGGTTTCAGCTCAATGAACGTGGTGAGGATTCCATTTTAATTTAACAATTGAAGTCTGTGATACAGGGGGGATATTAAAAGGGTTTGTAACAAAAATGCTTTAACTTTTTTTCACTAAAAGACTTATTCATTAGCCAAGGTTTCCCGCAACGTTCGTCCACCTGGGAGCAAGCTGCAACCTTCTGTGTTGAATAACGAAGCCAATGTGTTGAATAATGAAGCCAATGTTATCCATAGTGAAGTGTAGCTGACATGATTGACAGGTGGGCATGATATAGCTGTTTGTCAGGAGGCTTAAAACCCGCCTCACCTCCAGCTCTCAACCTGTCTGTTTGGTTGACTGAAAGTTAGACCGAGACAGGATTTCCAGCATGGATTAGGGTTAGGGTTAACCCAGCTGCTGCTGATGAGCCTCTGTAGCCCCCTGCTGTAACAGATGGGTGACATCACTCAGGCTTAGCCCATTAATAGTTACAGTCTATACCTGGAAGTCAAAGCACATAAATCTGTAGCATAGCAGAAGTCGATTTGTTGTCTGCCTTGGGATATAACTGTAAGCTAGATGTATAGTGATGGATTGGATTTGTACCAAGAGTAAATCAAAGAGCATGTTTAAAATGTACAGAGCTGTAAAGTTGTCTGTGTTACAACCAGTCTGCTGCTTGCTAACTTGTTGGAAAGGTCAACTGGAAGAAGGTCCGACAGTAACTAGCTGAAAGTTGGCGTCTTGCCATACACCTACCTAAGCAGTCAGACATACTTCCCTCAATAAATTGACTCCCCTCCCAGTTGCTGCAACCAAGGACAGTAGTCCAAAGAAATAGCCTAATCGAGTTCTATCTGCAGCTCTCCTTAACTGTGCATGTAAACATACTGAATGACTGTTAACAATGCTGCGCGGTCGGTGCCAGACAAAGTGATTAATGGCACGTTGTCACGACAGCCTCTGTTTACATTTCCCACAGCAAAGATTCACAGTCAGTGATATGTTTGACTCTTCAAAGATAAATGGGTGAGGTTTTTCTGCATAAAACACTCATTACAAGAGGTAGAGAAAAAAGGAAAATGTCAGCGAATCGTTAAGGCGTTGTCCACGGGTCGCAGAAATCATTACAAACTGAAGTTACTGAAAGGAGTTTTGAAGACATCGGTGTTCCTAGACTTGGAACACACAATCTTCAGTGATAGTTCGAAAAAAGCAACATGATGCTGTTTTCAGATTTCTTCTTGCACAACTTGCTCTAACTGTCAAACCATCGGCTTTACATAGAGAAAAAATTCTGAAGTCCCAAATGATTATCTGCATGGGTTTGTTTCTTTTTGCTTATCTTTTTCTATTTCAGGCCTTCTGAATTTTTTGGGAACAGTGTTGCGCAGCTCTCCCCCTCCTGAGTGACTTGAGCCTGAAAAAAAAGAGAAAAAAAAAAAAAGGGCTCCTTTGTTGGTTTACACAGAAACACTGAGGCAGCCTGTGTTTTGCATTATGACAAGAAGAAATATAATACAAAGAGTGCTTGTGTTTTCCCCCCGTAGGGCAAAGAAGCTGACGAGCAATGCGCATTAGCATAAAAATAATGCAAAGTGTCGCACTCTGGCTTTCATTCTGCGTTACAGGAAGTTTTCCATCCATTAACCTTGCATTATGTTGCCGTGTCGCCTCCTCCACTTGCTGCATTACTCAATAGGGAAAATCAATTTTTACGCTTCTTTAAAAAAAATGGCCTGCTTTTGTAAATTCCTCATTAAAGGATGAATTGGAGTCACAAAATGCTTTGTATTTTTTTACGACTTGAGACATGTCTATAAACAAATACTCTATCCAAAAACCACTGCGGTCACATTGATTTCAAAATGTGCCTCATGCAAAGACAAACACTCTCACTACCCCGGCATAGCTTAGCATTAGAGTTGATTGAACTGTAACACTTCACCATGCGATCATTACTGATCACTGCTGTTCCTTCCCTCTTAAAGCGATGCAGCCAGAGATGAATAAGAAGTCCACTTTATGTGCATTCGAGTACTCCCACATGCATACATTGACTGTAAATATTTAATAGGGTGGATGATATGGCTCATACAGTTTGCCATAATACATTCAGGCGAGCCATTACGCTGTCTCTTAATGAAGCTGCATTATCCGCACATCCCTTCTGCCGGCAGCGCATTGCACCCTGCGTTCATAAATCTGCAGGCATAAGGTGATGAAGTGGACCCAGGTGTTCTGAGGTTCTGAGTTGTTGATAACGTCAGAGGGTTATTGATGCCCCATTGTTGTGTATCTCCTCTCTGTGTTTGGTTATAATTAATCCAGGATGAATGAGAAACAGGCCGCTGAAGTTCCCGTGAAAGAGCTTGATAAGTGTGTTGGAATATAATGAAAGCAGTCTCATAAAAAGTTTGACCTCTTTTTCTTCTGTTTTCCTTGGTCTTCTGTTTTCACAGTAAATTGGTGATTTCTAAGTCAGTGTGCCCCCACAGGTGATTTTGTGCTGGAAGGGGGGGGGTAGAAATATTTCTGTATAATTCATGCTAAGTTCTTTGCGATTCAAAGCCAAATCATTCAGCTGAAGATCAGCCCTGCACCAAGTGTTTATGAAGAGGGGTGTCAAGCTTGGTAAGATTGGGTTCATGTGTTGCCTCGGGCTTTCAAATGAGCCATCGGGCTCTTGTGTTGAAGTATTACGGCGCTCTTCATGGATGCGAGATTCTTAGCAAGGCCAGCACACCAATCACTTTGCAAAGCCCATCAGAGTCATCCCAACATTCTCCGTCTTATAAATCTTCAAGAAACGAATATGTCTCTGCTCAACTGTCACTCCCGCCCAGTCTTTTACATCCTCTTAGGAAGCAGCCTTGTACAAATCGAGACATAACATATATGCACTTACAGGGATGAAACTCGCAGATGAAATAAATCAGAACACTTCAGTACATAAAAAAACATCCAGCCTCTTTCTTTTTTGCTCTCATTTTCTTTTTCTTCGCTTTATATCTCACTCTCTGACACTTTCCCCCGTAAGCAGCTGGGGGAGGAGAGAACGCAGGCTCGCAGCCTTTTCTGGCTCTGCATCTTTCCTTAACGCCTGCCGCCCGTCCTCCTTGTTTCTCACTAGTCCATGCACCGGCTCTGTGTTGGTTGATGGTCCGTGCTGTCGCCCTCTCCACCTCGCTGGGCTAATTGAAAGAGAAAAGTATCTCCTCCATTAACGCCTGCATGTCCAAGGGGCTGTGTCTGTTTGAGAGGCTACGGGCTATGAACAATTAATTAATAATTACTGTTTCCACGGAGCCCCTCAGGGCAGAGTCTACAATTTACAGCAGGAGGAGGGCGTCAAATTAGCCCGTAGTCTTCACTATTGACGAAACACTGGGATTGCATAATTGTCCAATTGTCTATCTGCAGCCTGTTTATCCAGCTGACGCTTTACTGTCTGTTCTTCTGATTGCTATTTGATTTGTTAAGGGGTTAACTCAAGTCATGGTGGCTGCTGTCACTTGTGCTTATGATGTGATTTCTGACAAAACTGTTGCTGTTGCTGGGCTTTCAATTCTCAATTTTTTTTACAACAGAAAACAAGATAAAAATGCAGAAATATATTATGAAGTATCGACTTTAAACGATATAAAAAAAAGTCTTATATTTCAATCCTTAATTTAAGTTTGAATTTGAAGTTTAAAGATCAGGAACACAAATTCATTGAACAACCTTTTAAAATACAGAAAATACTGATTGAATTGTCATTTTGAAACAATATAATGCACAGAAAAACGAATTTAAGTCAACCACCAGTAGCACCAAAGTCATAATTCCAGTTATATTTGTGGCAGTCATAGATTACTACAGAGTAAGAAAATCAAATACAGCATGCAGCAATGACAACCTTCCACTGATATGTCTACATGATTACATAACCATAAATACTCTATCAAGTTTGATTTTGTTCATCTTGGTTCATTGAGTGTGTTGGATGAGCCTGTGTTTAGTATAATCTAATAACTAGAAGCTAAAATACTCTGGAAACAATCTTGAAAAAACATAATGATGCTGCTATAAGCCATGTGCATACACATTTCTTTACCTCACTCTTGAAGTTTTCCAATTATTTCCGCAATCACTGCTGGAAACGTTTTTTTAAATAACTTTGCCATAAGCAAGCAAACCAAGACATCATCATGGACTAATGAAAAAGGTACACGTTATTTTCTTGAAATGCAATTCTGCATTTGTCTAAATGTCAGCTTGTGTCATTGTTGGTAAATGTTACTGCTGGAGTTTAAAGTGGTCTTTTTTTTTATATAGCACATTTTTGATGGAATATCTGATGTGGTGCGCTAATCATTTTTTGGAGCACCCATGCCATCTGATTTCTGCTGTCGACGTCAGAGGGGCTGCCAAGATCAGCCCTGGGCGTTCACTTGTTCACCCTCCCCCCCCTCACCCTCACCCATTCACTTAGAGCTGTGATCCGACAACGCCGAGCCCATCTGGCACTGCAAGAGCGAGTGCTTTCCCTTTTTAACCCCCATTACTCACAAGGTGCCGATTCCATATGATGGGTGTCAGATCCCTGCAGTGTACATCCCCTCCACTCTCCATCACCCACTTATCTTCCTTTCATCCCATACCTGTGATTATAGTTGTGTTTCCTTTTTTTTTTACCCCCCTTCTTGAGCCTCAGGGGTATCATAGTGTTGGGGTTCCCCAGTTTTCTAGTTGGATGAATGCAGGATATCACTGCGCGGATATGGGCGTCGGGGAACTGAGCTTGCTTTGAGGAGAAGGTGAGGTGCAGGAAAGGGGAAGTGAACTGCACAGTTCTTTATTTGTACTGTACCAAGACACAAGCAACAGCAGTAAATGCAATTGCCCGTTGCCTAGTATAATTCTATTAAGCTCATGTTAGCTAATTTTCAGTGCACTTCAATGTGCGCTTTAATGATGGACAAAAACAAGCTAAAGTGTATAATTAATACACATCCTTGTACGCTGGCGCTCAGAAACGAGGGGACTGTGACTGGATGGCTTTCACATGATTTGTGGGCTGTGTGTGATGCTGCAGCCAGAAGTCATTTGGTGGACGGTGGATGTAGTATATATAACACGGTTGTGATTTTTCTTTATCTTACTCATTAAAGCAGCGGATGAACAGCTGCACGGGTACACCGGGCAACCGAAGAAGGGAGGCACTCTGTTGTGACTGAAATGATAAAAAGCATAATTAGGTAGTCAATGTTGTGTTCCATCTCTCTCTCTTTTACCCCTCACTCTGTCTTGAGCTGATAGGTGCATCTCCGTGTTTCCTCTCCATTTTCAGAAATGATGTTGTTCATTAATGCAATGCAATTTCAGGCAGGACTCTCGCTCTCTCTCTCTCTCTCTCTCTCTCTCTCTCCCTCTCCCGTGCTGCTGCATTTTGTCTTTGGTAATTTACCTTTATTGGCTGGCTTAGCAATTTCGTCTGAACATGGGTTCATTTAATAATGTATGCGTCTTGTTTTTGTGAACCTTTTTAAACCCCACCTGTAATTGCCGTGCAGCTGGGTGCTGGATGGATGCAACACCTGAGTGTGAGGACTCGGAAAACAGGAGGAAAGAATGAAAAAGGGAATAATAGAAAAGGAAGACATAGCATTGTCTGCATTTTTTCATTGGGGGATATTAAAGGTAGTGATGGGTGCTATTTCAAATTCATTGAATAATCAATATTTTTGTTTAAAAATGTCACTATTAAGGAAATAGAGCACTACAACTTGCACAAAAGGTAATGCAATCATTGGAAACCCTTATTCACAGCATCTGTCCAACTATGTTTTATCTACACATTGTAAGCATCTGAAAATAATTTGAATAATAATGCAGGTTTATTCTAACTAAACTAAGTTAGAATTAACTTTAAGACTTTTGTGGATCCCACACACTCTTAACTTTTTCAACGGTCAGAAGCTTTGCTATAGATTTTAGCTGGCTACATTAGTAGTCGTCATTTTTGACAGTCCTGTGAATTAAATAGTTAAGTTATAGTATGCACACCTGCTGCTGTTAAAAGGACTGTTATGACTACAGGTGGCAAGTTGGATCTGACTATCTCGTAACAGATTTTACAGGCACACAGAGTGAAAAAATAAAAGAACAAGCACACACGGAGATGAACCCTCAGTCTGTGTTTGAAGAGAAGGCGCTAACTCCTGTTTTTTGGGCAGTGATGCCATGAACGTTGACTGAACAGTGTGTCTCTTTGTTTTATCTGTTCTCATACTGTTGTTTGATATCGTTTTGAGGCTCTAGTTTGTCCTTTATGTCGCTTAGGGTTGATGTGTAGCTTGAGCCAGCAACTGTTTAGCTTAGCTTAGAACAGAAACTGGAAACAATAAAACAGCTAGCCTGCTTCCTAAAAAGCAAAGTGAAAATCTAGCTGTGCTTAGAAAGCTATCATGCACTGTTTATTTCATCTAGAAAAAAACCTTTTGTTTGTTTAAACAAACTACTTTCTAGAGTTTCCACCATTTGTCTGGTTGTCTTTGGACGGAGCTGAGTTAGCTGATTTTGCTTGTTTCCAGTCTTTCTGCTAAGCTAAGCTAGCAGCTTGTAGCTACTGCTCTTCCTCTAACTCTTGGCAATAAAAGTGAACTAGCATAACTTCTGAAATGTCTGACACTTGTATTTGTGTTTTAGTGCCTCATCATGTGTGTCTGCTTTATTTCCCCATCTCCTTTGTCTATATCACTGCCGTGTGTTTGCATGAAAGTGTGTAACTGTCCTGAAACACGAACGCAGTCACCCTCCACTCTCATCTAATTGTTCTGTAAAGCCCCGTGAGGAGGATTGTGGTCACAGTTGTCTTTGTCCTTGGGTTGGAGTACCATTGGCTCACCTTGCCAGTAATAAAAAAAGAGTCAGGCCTTCTGTTAAGTGCGCATGCACATAAAAAAAACGTGTGTGTGCACATGCATTAGTGTTAGTGTGTCCCTTAGTGGGAGGACAGACATCATTATCCCCACCCTTCACAGCATCCTTATCCAGTGGCGCATTTTTTATCTCCATGTAAAAAAAAAAGAGTAGAACAAAATCAGGTGAATGAAGGAAAATACGGCCCCTCCCCCCTGCTCCCTGTGCACCATCCTCTGTTGTCGCACGGGGCCAATTTTTATAAGAGCCAGTTATGGGGCATCACATGGCCAAAATAATATTAGTACGGTGGTGACAGGCATGTGAAGGCAAGATGAATCTGGGATAAAAATAAAGGCAAATGAATACAAATGGTGTCTCCTTCACCTAGAGGGGGGAATAAATCATATGTGGACTAATGTGGTGTGTTCTCCCTCCCTCTCTCTCTCTCTTTGTCACTTTTCAGCACCACACGCAGACACCGATTCTCTCTCTCTTTCCACTGCTTTTCATTCTCTGACTCACTTCCTCTGATTAAGTTAGCCACAAAGTGTCCTTCTGTATTAATAATCTGCTCGGAGAGGTGAGCGGGAAAGCAGAGGTATTTACTTGATATAGGTGTCAGAAACGTCAGTGGAGAAATGCAGCAGACCTCGCTATTTCCTGATGTAAATGGGAGGCATGTGTAATGCGTTCTTTTCTTTCCTTTTTTTTTTCCTTTTCTTTCCTTTTTGTAGTCTTATTTGTACATGTTTACTTGTGTGATCCACTGGAAACAAAAGACCACGACCACACACACCAGACACACACACACACACAAATGAGCCTCTCAAATCACCACCGAAGTGCTCTCCTGCTGTTGTACTATCTGTACCAGTAGGATAGTGTGAGTAATGCGGTGCTTTTCAAAATAATTAAATCAGCAGTTTCCATTTTAACAGAGCTGCCATTTTAACCCAACCATCCACTGCAAGCTGTGTTATGACTCCCATAGTGTGTATCTTCTGAGGTTTTAGGGGTATTATCAATTGGACCTCAAACATTAGACCATTTCACGTTCAGATTGATTCGTATGTACCTTGGAGATGTTGTCATGTCAGAAATAGAGCATGAGAAATTGTCGTAAACTGTAAATAGTAAAAAATAAAGGATTTTTCTGTTACTAAAAAAAACTAAATGAGACTTTAAGTTAATCCAATCTCAATGGAGCAAAACAACTGCTGAACTCCTGCTAAAGATGACTAGCTTAAAAGAGTCGCAGAGATTAGATTACTCTTCCATCTCTGCCTTTGATTTAAATAGAACCCATGGGATATGGTTTAATTACCTTGATAAAATGTAAATATATTCTGTGATTTTAAAAACAGTATGAATGTGTAAAAATAATATAAATCTACATTTTGCTGTTAGGACAGTTTGATGGCAAAGTGCGGTGGCCTAGCTTATATTTAGGTTCTTAATCAAGCTAAACTGGTATTGAATTAATGCCATACAACCATAATTCTATTACACATTTTTTAAATCAATTTATTGTATTCCTTTGGTCCTCTTTATGTTTATAGAGCTTTGTTTAAAGCATACATTTCCCCAACTGGCTCACATGGCTGCAAATGCTAGCCAACTTGACGCTTCCCTTTTGGCAGCAGTAGCTTAATCCATGCAGTAATCCACACCATTCTGCATGTCCATCTGCATGTGTTTGATGAGTCCAATCTTTTCCATAAACTCAATTGAGTTATCCATCTTGATGATAGCATAGATTAAAAACCACTTGACAACACTTTGAACACAGTGACATGACGCTAACCCCTAAATTCCACCACATGCATGTTCGGTCCATCTGCGATCAGCCATGGAAGCGGAGCTGAAAGGTTTTTACTCTTTCCACTGACTCCACTATGATATGTCTCAGCTCCAGCATGTCTTAGCCCTCTGCAGCAGATATGCAAGGCTTCTATTTTTGCCGGATGCAGGAGCACGGTGCATCAATTTACTACAGAGCAGAATGTGCAGGACAGGAAGCCAGACACCGAAACGACATGAAAACATTTAGTTCATTTTCAGAATAAAACACACTGTTTTGATGGTTGGGAACAATGAGCTTATGTGTGTTTGTTGTTCTGTTTCTAAGGTTTTTGTACAGTTTTATACCAAATATATTGTATTATCTCATGCTGTCGCAAGTGTAATCTATAATTACCACGAGAACTCCTTTGTCTCGGCACTCCAGCTGTCCAGCTGTGCTCCTCTGTGATGCGTTCTGAGAACACTGCCTGTGGGTGTAACGGACGAGGGTGCCCAGAGCAGTAACAAAGCGGAGAGGACATGCAATAAACACGTATCTGGTGGAAGTTCTGGGTAAGCCAACACATACACTCTGGAAAGGAAAAGGCTGATTGAGGCTGTGTGAGGATGGACCAGACTCTTTGTCCAATGATTGGAAGCTCAGAGTCCACTATCTGGAAATCATGTGATGTTTTATGAATGGATTATTCAGAAGAAGGCATGGATGTGTCATTGGTTTGCTGGATTCCCACATGGTTACACCATGACTTGTAGTGACTCATACAATGGGAGGTTGGAATCTCATGAGCAAAATGGGGTCTTCTGTTGATAAGATAAGGGCTTGTTACCTGTGGCTAGAGTGTCATTTAGGGTCACACCAAATTCTACCAAAACCAGGTTGGGACAATGTTGAGAAATGTGGTCTGTGCTATGAGCGTCTTGAAGCTTCCAACAAAGAGGATCACAAATTACCCTTTTTTTTTTAGGCCCAGCTGCAGTTGTTGCTACACTCAACCATATGGACATCTCAGCTGTGTATTCCAATGTTACCACCACTATCTAGGATAAATGCTGAAGCAATGATATTTTGAAAACATACCTATCCTAACAAGGTAACAGGGCGGCTCAGTGAGTCGATCGTCCCTCAACCGTATGGTCAGGGGTTCGATCCCCAGCTCCTGCAGCCACATGTCAAATGTGTCTTTGGGCAAGACACTTAACTCCAAGTTGCTCCCGCTGCTTCGGTGGCAGCAAATTAATGTGTATGAATGGGAATTGGTTAATGCTGATGGACACTTTTACAAAGCAGCCTCTGCCATCAGTGTGAGAATCTGTGAGAATGGGTAGGTGTGACCTGCCGTTTTGAGTAGTCAGAACACTAGAAAAGCACTATACAAGCTCAAGTCCATTTACCATTTTCCATTTCCAGATTGTGTGTCAGGGTTTGGAAACATTTATTTTACAACCATCAAAACGCTGCAAATGCCAACTTCTGGAAAAAAAATGGATCAACTGTGGTGTAATGGGACCGGCTACACTGATCCTGAGGGTGCACAGGGCACGTCCCCATTGATAGATGGAAGAGGAAAAGGTAAAACCTCACATCGGGTGATTGTGTGTTGCATGCGGCACACCCACAGGCTCCCCTCAAATCTCTCCGAGTCTAAACTAAGGCCAGAGGTCGTGTCCCAACGGGAACAACACTTTGTAGGAGCACTTATTGTGGATACGGCACTTTTAAAGCCTGAAATGTGGAGTCTACCAAATAGGTTTTTTCGCTGAATACTGTTTTTATATCCTCTGGTTTTTTAACTGAATGTGGCTGTGCAACTATTTGAGATGTTGGAAGTTAAACAGAGGAGCTGTAGCTCACCATTGCAGGGTGTTAGTTTGATGAGCAGAATCAGTAACTTTTGAAGAATAAAACTGTGCTTTTTATACACACTTAATTTTTTAAGAATGTATTATATTTGGCTGCAATTTCTGCAAAGATGAACTAGCAAGTTATCAATGGGGCCAATGCACTATGGTAAACCCTGCATGCATTTGTTTGACTTTCAGACTACTTTTGTCAAGAGTTCAAACGTAAAGAAAACAAACTTTCATAAAGATATCACTGCAGTGAAAAACAACATTTACTGGTGCCTGAAGAAAGCCATATTCTTCCTATTTCGTGGTAGAAACAATCTGGAGAAGAGCAGTGTTTCTGAATAGCAGGCCTCAGGTCCCCAAGTCCTGCTGCTTTTAATTCTAGCTGTCCTATCGGGGACTGTTACACCTGGGATGTTAAGTGAATTAAATTAACTATCCTCACTGGGAAAAAAAAACAAACATGCATTGCATTGTGTCCTGAAGGCCAGGATTGAAAGCCATAATTGTAATAAAGTGAACAGATTTGCCTTGAAATTCTTGCTTGTGCCTCCTAAGCAGACAGAAAACAGTGCACTGAATGTCTGCAGATTCTTTGGCACTGGCATCTGTAATTAAACCTGAAAAAATGTGTAAAAGATTTATTGACGTTAAACAAAAAAAAAGGAGAGCAGTGCAGAAAAAGAAGCCACTAGTTGTGCTGTGAATAAACCTAAAAGTGTTTGTTCCTGCTATCAGTTAAGCAAATAAGCCAAGGTGACATTTCACTTTCTAGTTTTCTGAAATGTGTCCTCTGCTTTCTGTATTGTTACATTTAAATGAAGGCAGAACATCACCAGCATTACAATAGGCTCTTTAAAAGGTGCACCATCTCAATAGTCCTTCAGTCAACATGTGGAAGCGAATCAAACACAGCGAATCAGTTTTCAACCTCAACAGCTCCAAGAAGTATTCACCCTAAGCCCTGTGCACTCAAAGAATGAATCAATAACTCTGTTTATGTAGTCAAAACAGCCTCCCATCATGCCATTTTTGGAGACTTTTGTCCTTGAAATTTTTTAAATCTCATCGCTTTGCAGCTCTTTATGGAGGTATCACAGTACAATTAACTTGAAAACACATGTGGTAATTATGACACCTTATTATCAGCAAAATAAATGTTGATTGTTGTCATTCAAGGTTATACAACTCACTTTTGTCATAGTAAATCTAACAAGGAAGAAATACTTTTACCTGTACTTAGTCCCTTGACAATGTTCAAACCATCTAAAGTCACAACTTCCTTACAAAAATGCTTTTAGCTAAATGGTTTGAGACTTAAAACGGTTCTGTAGAAGTACAGGCGCACACTCGTATAAGCTTATCAGTAAACAGGTCTTATATTGTTAGATGGAGTCCAGCTGTGTGGAATGGTGTTAATGAGTGAGCCAGTGGCCCTACCCCCCTCATCATTGGCACTAATTACACTCATTAATATTAATGAGCACATTTGCATGGCAGCTGAATGTATGCAATGTATGAGCTGCATGTCCACTTTGGAGCTGGTGGAGAGGATAAGATGGCAAAGTCACTGAAACCAAATCAGGAAGTTCGAACGACAGATTTGCACACAGGGATTTCTTCCAAAATAAATTGGATTGATTGATTGAATTAAATGTATCAGTCCTTTGGGATTAATGGATTCATTTAGTACCCTACATTTGATAAGTTAAAAAAAATGATCAGGACAATTTTCTTGATACACTTAAAGAGTACCATTCAAATGATTTCTTTTTTCATTTGAATCAATGGAACTGTATCCAATATGAAGTGAGCTACGCAAATGATCTCAAAAATGTCCTAACTCAGCTTTAGCATGGTTGTTACAAAACACCAGAGGTAATGCGTAGACCTGTAGGAACACTGATGGATGATGCAGATACTGCCATACTGGATTTATACTTTCCTATGTGTGTTTGATGTGAGTGTGTCTTCTGTGTTTTTGCTATGAGATTGGGTCAATGTGTATGCGCATAAAAAGTGGGGTTCCTTTGGGAGACCAGATCATCTCCTGAGACAGGACAAAGTCAATATGGAGAGTTGGACTGAGCCCACTGGGAACAGGCCACCCGGGGCCGCACTAATAACAGCGGATAAGGATAGAGAGTGAGGGAGAAGAGGTTTCATGGTGTGTATGTGTGAAAGAGAGATAGGGAGAGGGGAAGAAATACCGAAATGGTTTTGTTTACCATATATCCAGTTAGCAGAGTTGTGGGTTTGCGCACGAACCAGCATTAAGATAGGTAAGAGAGTGATGAATTCTCCTCCGCTATTATCTTTAATTTCATAAAGCATGAGAAGGTGTCTCTCTTTCAAAAACCTTTGTAATCCTCAAGTGGCAACCTCCGGTGTTAAAAAATTAGGCCAAGGTGGAAGTGCTAAAAAACTGCAATTCCTGGATTGTCCATTTGAGGCTGACTCCAAATGAGGCCCAGACACATCCTATATTAATATGTTCATTTTGACAGCAAAAGAGAGCGATAGTTGCAGTCTGGAACAACATTTTTTTTTTGGTCTTATTAGTTAGTGTCTTAATCGAACATTAACTAATCAGCACACAGTAAACTGGGGGTCAGCTTTTAAGGCTATGAGATGGCTGTAGCTCACTGGTAGAGTCAGTCGTCTGTCAACCGAAGGGTCCGGGGTTCTATCCCCAGCTCCTGCAGTGACATGTTGAAGTGTCCTTGGTCAAAAGACTGAAACCCCAAATTTCTCCTGCTGCTCGATCAGCAGTATGTGAGTATGTAGCATAGCAGCCTCTGCCATCAGTGTGTGAATGTGGTGTGAATTGTTAATTGTGACTGGCGGTGAGTAGTCAGAAGACTAGAAATGTGCCATACAAACTCTAGTCCATTTACCATTTACGAGTTATTCATAATAAGTGGCATGACCGATATGACTGCAAGCGGCCATGTTGGAGCGTTTCATTCTGCAGCCTAACGCTCTAGCTCTTTGCCTTTTACTAGGTTGACCTAGAGTTTGATATTCAGCATTCCCAATATGGCCAGCCTCCATGGATGGGCTTCAAAACAGCCCTTCAGAAACCAATGGGTGACGTCACTGAGACTTTGTCCATATTTATATACATTCTTTGGAAATCCCATAGGAGTTGACTTGTTGAAAAACATTTGTGCTTTTTGTGAACTGCTGCATGCATGTTTGTAGATATTGATAGAAAGGATTTGCAGCAGGTGGAAATCCAGCAAATGATGTTGTGTTAATAAATAAATAGGTATAATTTATACAATATACAGTATGTTTACACTTGAATAGTATCCACAAAAACTACTGTTATTTTTGTATAACTGTTATTTGAAATGCATGTTGAACAAGCTTTTCTTTTCAATTGAATGTAACTCACTGTAGGTTTGTAGATTCCCAAGCAGCACTTAAAAGGCTACATTAGCAGCTTCACATTAATAGAGAATTATTGAAAGTAAAAGCATAATTGAAATGTGGTCTGCATTTCAATTATTCATTCATCTCATGAGTTTCATGCACTTCAAGCAGCGTCTTTGCAGCACATTAAAGAAAAGAAGTAGAACAATGTTATCACTGGTTTTGTGCAGACAAAGACTTCCCACCATATACATAACTCTTAATGCTTTCATTTGAATCACCAGATTCCTTTAATGTTGTAAATGCAAGTCCAGTTACATTTGTAATCCAGGAAACTCTCACGTGCAGTGAACCACAATTACAAATACATCAAACTTGTGTTAATATTTTACAGTTTGACAATAGAAGCTATAACTTGAGTAGATAAGCAACATAAATGTCATCCAAGGAATACAATGGTGCAATGTGTGCGTCAATGGGTTACACAGGTGTGTTTTCTTCTTTTAAGCCGGTTCTTCAGTGCTATAATCACTGTGTGCTTTGACTCTTAAAAGCCTCTTGTTTTGGCGATTCACTCCGAGTGGCCCATTATCGCTGCCTCACCATGGCTCATTTACAATGCTAAAATAAACTTTACTTGCCCTTCTCCGCACAACACAGTTTGCTATTAAATGGGACTTCACATATTTAAAAACACTGGTCCAATTATCCAACAGTCATATCATGGATATCATGATTTCTCGTTAAGCAGCTCTTAATAAAACAATCATCAGAATGTGCTGCATGCATTGCTCCTAATGTTACACTGTGATTTCTCTTTGCCTGGCAACAGCTATTTTCAAAACAAATCCAATGCGGTTCTCCGGGCTTAGCATCCCGAGCACAAAAACGCCCCTGTGTCGCTGTGCTCACAGCTCTCCAAGTTCAGTAAGGTTAACTTTGGGGCGCCGGTAGCCAAGTGGTTAGTGCACGCACGCCTCATGAACGGGGGCTAGCGTCCTCCAAGTGGCCGGCTAGGGTTCAAATCTGACCTGGGGCTCCTTTCCCGCATGTCAGTCCCCATTCTCTCTCTCTCTCTCTCTCCTGATTTCCGACTCTATCCACTATCCTGTCTCTCTAATAAAAGCATAAAAATGAACCGTAAACCTAACTTTTAGAACACTGTTGCACTTATCAATGTCACTTCTCCCTTAGCGACCAATTACAATGAAGAAGGGGCGGGACTTCTGATACCTGTTTTCTCAGCGACAATGCCAGAGGAGAAACTTCTCTGACTTTTCTTTATAAGGGTAAATATTCCAGGTCTAGACCGACTTCTAATTACAGGACAATGACACCAATCCTTTACATGGTTCTCCTTTATGTGTCTGACTGGTTTGTCTTTGAATAAAGGAATTGTTGTTTAAGAGGGTTGTTATATTCTGTTTGGCCCGATGTGTGCCTGCAGCTTATTCCGTCAAAAATAGACTCGTAGCGTAGACTCGAAATGGAGCAGAGTGTAGTGGCGCTGCTGGCGTGCTCTGGATGTGGACCGAGGCGCTCGCTGTGGAAACACAATCATTGACTAGAGTGGCAATGAACAGCGGTGCAGCATGTGGCGCTGACGGACCGCGGCGCGCATGGAGTATATGGAAATTGGAAGTTGTTCTGTTATTATTATTTAAGCTGAACTGTTAACAAAGTTTATACTGGCCTAGAAATCTTGAGCAGACCAGTAAAAATGTAGCATGTAAACATGGAGGCTTTTGTTTGCACATGTTGGAGTCACAGAACCCATTACTCACCAGAACTCACTAACTATAGAACTCGTAGAAGTGGAAAAGTCTTTTAGCTTGACGCTTGGTTCCAAATATGTCAAACAATCACAAAAAAGCTTTTTCATTCCATGAAATTATTTCACCTCACTATAATGGCCTGATTGTGTTGAGTATCTTTGGATGTTTAAAGTGATGAGTAGCACTTGTTGTGTCTGAAGAGCCCTAAAAGTGTTTCAGCTTATTGTTGCGCCGCACTATCATGTTCATTCGTTGATACTTGATCTCGGCCCCCACAAGCTCTTATGTAGATAGCCAAGCAGATGCTCAGAACCGAGTGCAATGTGAGTCATCTTTTCCCAAACCAAGCAGAAGTTCTCTCTTTTTTCTTTTTTTTTATTCCTGGGTGTTTAACTCATTTTGTAAGCCTGTGTGGGTTCAAGTAAAAAAAAAAAAGAAGAGAATGTGAGAGAAAAGAAGTCCACCCTAGAAGTTGTGATAAAAGTTGCAGGTCTTAGTAAAAGAAGAAGAAGAAGAATAAAAGAGAGGGTGAAGCGAAAGACAGAGCCAGCCCCTTCCCGTACCTGCGTTCTCCCATGGTGCCTGGTTGCTGGGCTGCCTTTAAATTTGTCCAGGGACAAAGCGGTACAAGGTATAATCCACCTGCCAGTCCCGTTCAGCATCAGCAGCACTCTGGCAGGAACATTCTGCCCCCCACTTAAACACAAAATACCATCAGTGCGGAACAGTAGAAGCCATTCTCCTCTCCGCTCTTTCCCCACCTCCTCCTCCTCCTCCTCCTCTCTTCTTTTGGATTACAAATGCACCACAGGAAAAGCAACGTGGGTGGTGTTGCAGAAAGACGGGTGGAAGGAGACAGACAGAGAGATGCTTCGGAGGCAGAGCGAGTATTAGTGAGAATGGAAAATAGATGAGCAAGAAAAGGAGATAAGACATGAGGAAAGAAATGAGTGAGGAAAAAAAAGGGAGACAGAATGCGTTGGGTTTTTTTTTGACTCCCTTGCTTCCTTCCCCACCCTGCTCACTGGCGGGGAGGCCCCAGGAGAGAGCCAAGATTGATCGGTTCATTTGGATTGGAAAAGTGGATCTCTCCCCCCAAAAAACTTGTTTCCCTCCAAACCAAATGACAAATGAGCCTATCGATTTGTTGTTTACAATCCGGGGTGCACGAAGGCCCCCCCCCCACCACCACCACCCCCTCAGTGCGCATGATGGACCTCATAATGACCGGGTCTCTGAGGTTTTACGCCTCTAACTGACAGCTCTCCAGTCGGCACGACGCCCACTACAGTACTGCATGTACAACCCTGTTGTTATGTCAGCCACTCAGACGCTCTTGCCGGCTCCGTGTTAAATGACAAACAAAGTCGATTCTGATTGGAAGCCTACTCCTTCTCAGGAATAGAGTGTGTATAGAAGGTAAGAGCCCCTTCTCCCTTCTTCTATCTCTTTTCCTAGAAACCACATACACCCAGCTCGCCCCCTGCGGTTGCTTTCCCATTTTTTTAAGCGATTACAGCGAGACATGTCAGGTTCAAAGCGTCCTGCAGTGTTTGTCTGTCTTTTTTTGCCCCACCACACGTGGAATCGTTCTTGATCAATAGTCGGCGGGTATACTGTATAGTCATCCTGTAATCAACATTGCAGCCACAGGCAGACTTCCTGTAAAGAGCGTCACAACAAGCCGGAGGTTATTGTTTCCCCCGACCTTTACTATCGATCCATTTGATCCTCGGAAATGTCAAGTTAAAAACTCCGCCAGCCTCAGCCGCTCTTAACTAAATAGAGCCCACACCCAAACATCAAAGACAAACACACACATACGGAGAGGGGGATCAATAGAGGGATTTTTAAACCCTAATTTCATTGTGAAATGTAATTATAAGACATTATTGTGTGCCAAGTAAGCCTAATTATGATAGTTATTGGGCTACGGCATGATGTCTGCAGATGTGAAATAATGCATAAGCCTCGTAATCATCAGTCTATTCTTGCGTGCCTTCATAACACTGTTCATTACCATCAATGTTTTTTTTTTTCTCTCCAGGAGAGATTACTTTATTGGCTCTTTTACACAAGACTGTGTGCAATCGTCTTATTTCGTATTCCACCTACATGCACACACTCATAACGCTACCTCATTTCTATATGGGTTTCTTTATAGGGCATTATGGAGCGCTGTAACATGCCACCCCATATTTAGAACACATTCTTTATGTTTTTTTTTCTCCTCTTTTTGTAGTTTTATTCTCCAGCTCCCTGTCTTTGAAGCAGCACTGGGTGTACAAAGCACCAGGTGGGGCCTCGTTACTGCTCACACCTAATGGAGAGGTCTTGGAAAAAGAAAATCAGAGTACAGAGACAAATGTATTTACAAGTTCAGAGTAAAATCTGCAAAATAGAATACTATCCAATCATTATATTTATCCACTGTTGTTGAGTAAATAACAGGAAATGAGCAGTTTACAGTAAGTGGCATTGATTTCCCAGTGGGTACCATTAAAACATTGCAGCAAAAAAAAAAAGAAGAAAACTCCCATGTTGAAAAATGTAGCCTAGTGTTCAGCAAGTGTTCACTTGAGGCTGGCAGAAAACACATACACACCCATTAAAAAAAAGCCAATTTTTACAGCAGAAATAAATGAAACATGTTTACAGCCTAATGATTTGGTCTGAATTTCCCATTTCTCGATTGGCAAACAATGTGGAGGCAGTGATTTTTTTCCCTAACAATTCATCCATATTGATTTAATGAAGGATAAGAGTTTTTCATCCTAAGAGGTGGTTACTATGTAGTGAGACCATCAGAAGTAACTAATCCCATTCATACGCATTCATACGCCACCGATGAATTCGGGGGTTAAGATTAAGATTAAGATTAACTTTATTGATCCCCACAAGGGGAAATTCTGTTTTTACACTCTGTAAGTCATGCAACACACACACAGGCTGAAATATGGCACAAACAGGATCCTATGGACATGCACTAATGGAGAGATGTCAGGGTGACGGAGCTGCCCACAGTGGGCGCTCCTGAGCTGGTGGTGGGGAGGGGGTTTGGTGCCTTGCTCAAGGGCACGTCTCCAGCTACCAGACCAACTTCCATATTTGGCCCGCACCGGGACTTCCAACTCCCAACCCAAGTCCCTACAGACTGAGCTACTGCCGCCCCCACTGCCGTTAAGTGTCTTGCCCAAGGACTCATTGGACATGCTGCTGCAGGAGCCGTGGAATCGAACCCTCAACCTTCTAATTGAGAGACGACGACTCTACCAACTGAGCCCCTATTATAAATAATGAATATACGATGTTTGTTGCAGAGAAGAAACAACACCTTCCAAGCCCATATAAGAAACTTTAGAAGACTATAGTATATGATGATACAGCAGTTGCTAACATTTACTATCATCAACTCTAACAGCAACAGAAGCTGCACAAGCCGCTGTTTGACCCTACAGTCTCTTTGATCCAAGCAACTTCTAGGTATAGATCTGTCATTTAGTTGCCGGGCTTATTTCCTGGGAGATCCTTAATAAAAGCAGTTATACCGCTGACGACTTCATAGTAGCACTATATTTTGAAGTAAGGAAGTAAGCAGCGGTTATTCAGAAAACTAAAGTGGAAAACAAAACGATAGGCCTACGGTTTGTGAGTAAATGTTCAAAATTACTCTTAGAAGTTGCATAATAGGTCCTTCTTCTCTTATGAGATTAAATCATAATATTCCTGTGTTTGGCCTACCTGCAGCACAAAGACAATGACGGGGGCCATACAAGGTAAAAAGGCATAAAAATTGTGCATGGGGAAAGTTCTGCCGTTAATCTAAACTTGGCTGTTTGATATAAAAAAAAAAAAAAGATAGAATCAAGACAAGAGGCAGATTGGCCAGATTTTGATCTGTAACTCAGCACTTTTCTGGCAAGGAGTGTGGGAGGGGATGCAGGGATGGAGGAATTGTGTAGGAGTGAGAACTAGATTGCTTCCTTAACGCCGCTGCCATGCCAGGATGGGAGGAAATGACATCAGACGTCAGCAGAGAGGAGAGGGCGAAGAATAGGTAGAGGCGGGACGAGAGAAAAAAGAAAAGAGCAAAGGATAGAGAGGAGGCAAAGGGACAAGAGGAGGGAAGGAGGAGGAGGATGGAGTACAGCGACCCAGCCAAGCAGTACTCTAAATACATAACTAATGTTCCTTGCGGTGCAACTAGAGTCCCGGCTCATTTATTGTCTCAATAAAGCCTGTCTGACGGCCTCTGCATCGGTTATCAGTCACAGAACCGTCTTAACTGGGTCAAGACCGCTGGGGTGGGGGTAGGTAGGGGGGGAAGATCAGTTCAACCTCCCTCCCCACCTCTCTTTTTTTTTATTCTATTGCTCTGCCTTTGGAGCAGAAAGCACAGCTGGAGCCCTGCAATCACTCACACTTAACGGAGAGAGCTCCTGGAAATTCAGGAGGACCAGGACAGATAAATATTTGGAGCGTTTATGCGTTGAAGTGCACGCACGCAGCTTAGTGAAGGGCACCCGGTGCGCAGTCGATGTGCTAGGAATCGATACCCTCCATTTGAATGACTTTGTTGTGTCGTACACACTTCTATAACAGCACCTGAATCTGCTTTAAGCACGTGAAGACGCAAGTTTAAATATGTCACATTTCTCAAGCGCTTTTTCTTGAACGCATTCCCTCCAATTGTGGTGATATTCTCTGGTAAAACATGCTTAACTTTTTCCGCCCCATGCTAACACCATGGGAACAGAAATGGATTTAAAATGGTCAGTGGGTGACAGGACATGGACTTCAGCCCTCATGACTGTAGCTGATCATCTGTTCAATCGTTACATAATGATTGTAATAAGCAGTAAGTGATGGTATTTTTATTTTTGTTGGTACGAACTACAACATTGGATGCCAGTCAACAGAAGAATCTGTGAACTCATCTATGTAACTTTGTATTCTAAACATTCAGGGAATGAATAACACATTGAGATGTGTCTCCCCAGTTAAAGAAAAAGAGGGAGCAATTTCAAATGCTGGCAGGAAGCTTTCAAGGTCTTTGTTATAACAGGAAGTTAATGAATACAATGAATAATTAAGGAAAAGTGGAGGAAAAAAACAGTCAGAGGCAACATTTAGCTGATTGAATAACTCGAATGCAAAGCGAAGTGAAGGAAAATGAGAGGTAATTTGTAGTCTTTTGGGGGAAAAATACAAAACTGTAGTCTTATTAAACACCAAAATAGCCTTTATACTTTAATAATCTAATAATGAAAGTAAATACATGAAAGTAATGTGGCAGTGTTCTGCATAATGCAAAAAAAACCCAACAATAACCAAACATAGGCTCATGGTGAAAAAATAAAATCTTTATTATCTAAATATAGTACAAAAAAAGTCAAAATATGAACAAACTAATAACAGTGCAGGGACACTTTGGCCATCCTCACATTCACCTGATAACATTTACATTCATTGCTCCTCCTGGTATTTTTCCCGATAACAAAGCTCATGATCATTTTGCGCCTGATACTATTCGCAAGCTTCCTTTTTTTTTTTTTTTTTTTTTTTTAACGAGGTAATTATGTCAAACTTTCTGAAACGTTTTGGCTGAAAACATCACGTATTCCATTACTATTTCATTTCGTTTTTTTCGTGCTCTAATTATGAAATTATCATACAATGGAAGCAGAATAGTCACTGAAATCTAGCTGATGGCAAAACATAACATCCCCCCCCCCCCCCCCCCCCCCACATGCTCCCCCAGCCCAGCCTGCAGCCGGAGTTAAAATGACAACACAAGCTTAAGGCACAGTGTGAAACTTTATAATTTGTCTTGAATGATCTATCATAAATAGCATGGTCTATAAATATTTTAAGTTCAATTAATGGCACATAGCTGACATGGTTAATGAGAAAAAGTTGCAGTGAGAGAATAGACTTAGATTTCCTGCAGATAAAGACGTTACAGATGTTCAGATCCTTATTATGAAATTGGACTTTTGGTGTAAAGCAATTCACATTTTTCAGCCTCTTGTTTGACTAAATGTTAATGTTAAAACTGTTGCAAATCTTCTGTCTTCTTGGGCGCTAGTAGCCTAGTGGGTATGACGCACACCCCATGTACAGAGGCTGTAATCCTCGTCATAGTGGCCAAGGGTTCGAATCTGACCTTGGCCATTTACTGCATGTCATCCCTCACTCTCTCCTGCCAACAATTCCTGTGTCTCAAAAGCTGTCCTATCCAATAAAGAAGAAAAAAGACTGAAACTAAAATGTTCTTCCTGAACACAGTCACCTTGGATTTGTTTTTTTACAGAATGAGGGTGGAGTAGGAGAGAGAATCACTCCCATGATTCCCTGCCAGCTTCGACGTCATCTTTTGTACTAGTTTGAATGAGAGCCCCCTGGCTATGGAAAATACGGAATGCGTTCGTTTAAGTGTCGAGAAATTGAAGGAAAAAAAAATATCAGCCTTAATCTGATGTTTTTTTTACTATATTTGCAGAAATATCTTTGTCATAATTTCTCCATTTTTATATCAACACATTTGACGGCCTTGAAAATAATGTTAATATTCAGAAAGTGAACTCATACATGAACATGGACTCCACGAGCAGGAGCACATTCACACTCACTGCCAAGCACACATCAACACCAAATGACCTGAAGATAATGAGAGCCAACCAGATCCGAAGGAAAACCGACTGTCTTTATTTTTTAAGCTGCCTTACACATAACAGCAACGATTATGCTCTTATCTGCTTTGGGGACTGTACTGAGTTGAATTATCATTCATGCTGTATTGCTGTTTTTCTTAATTGGAATTTGTTTAGCAGGCTTTGTAAGGGAGCAAACAGGGAATAAACAGATTTATAGGGAGCTCTGCCAAGTAAAAGGTTATGCATAATTTAAGGCGGATTAGTTGGGATGAATAGGTCAATGAGGCTAAATAGACAAGAATCATCAACACCCAGGAAGGAGAAGGGATGTCTGTAGGGTCCGGGCCTCCACCAGCTGTAGGAAACTCTTTATTAACAGATGCTAAGGTTTCCTCAACGCTAACACACACCTTGCTCGTACATCAGCACACACATGAGTAGTTTGCAGAAGGCCTACTATACGCATGCAAGCTAATTATGTCAGGGTGTTTATTTCTGTTTGCAGCCTGAAGGCATTGTTCCACTTTAGTCTATGTCTCTATGTCATATATCATCAACTTCAGCGTAGTCACCTTCATTACCGTCGGCCACATCATGATCTCAACTGTCATCATCGCCCATCATAACAGCACTATACCGTCCTGCTGCCATGCATGTCCATTTGTCACATCGTCCCATCTCTGCTTTGTCTACGACCTGCTCACTCAGCTGCTGATAATGGCACTGTAAGCAAACAGCAGTTTTTTTCTTTTTTTGTATTCTCTTTTAATATAAGTTGCCTCTATCAACAACCGGTTTATTCTTGGCACATCAGACAAAGCAGTGAGTCTGAGATAGACAAACAATGATTGACAATAGTAATGATGTTTTGATCGGCTGAAGTGTTTCACTTCAACTTTGCAATCCATTCTGCGTTTTTGTGCACCATGTTTAAATAAAACATCTTTTTTTTTTCCAGGGTTTACAGAGCAAACAAACAGTTGGAAAGCAAATCTTTCACAAATTCCAAAAATAAACCCAATCTTAGAACAAGATCCCTGAACTTAGACTTTCTGTGAGCCCACCATGAGCTACTGTTTGATCTATTTTTAATGCAAAATACGCTTTACCATGGTTTTCGAACATTAATATGTGTCCCTAGCCTGTCTTCAAACCCCTCAATTATGAGAAAAGTCCATCCTCTCCTTCCTTTGCCTGCTCCACTTTTCAGAAATTATGTGCTCAAACATGGCCGTTTGGAGATTTTCCCTTCATGACATCACAAAGGGCAGTAACCCCTCCCCCAGGTGGGTGACACTCCCACAGCTAGGTGTTTGTTCTGCCCTCTGAGTCTGAGTAAACAATAGGACATGGAGCGAGAAAGCCTGAGCCACACAAGCCCTTCCAGAGGGGGGCATGGTCAGACTCAGCTCATTTCTATTTAAAGCTACAGACACAGAAACAGCCTGTTCCGAGCAGGGCTGAAACAGAGGGGTGTATAGGCATGATTAAATACAGGATCAGAGTGGATTTTGAACAAGAAACTTCACAGACATGTTTTGAGGAGCTCTGAGACGTAATTAAACTTGTTGAAAATGAGGATAATATGTGGCCTTTAAAGCATACTTAACAGTACCTGGTAATTCCCCCTCGTCAACACAAAATACATGTAAAGTAGTAACACTGAACTCAGTGTCCACAAGTCTCCACATTTGTCTCCATCTTTTCCCCCATACAATAAGACATGTTGAAACTGCTATACTATATTTATCTTGCATGATGCACAGGAGGAGACAAAGAGTGACACGGGGAATGTTTTTACACATTTTCCGTCTAGTCCAGAAGATATAATCTTCAAGATTTTCTCTTGAAAAAGGAAAATCTGTTGTTATGAACCCTGTGTATTAACTTGACTCATAACAGTCATTCTGTAGCCAAAGAATTAGACTCCCTGTTTATTTGCTCCTTGAAAACCTCATTTTGGTTCTACATGTCTGAGAGGTGTTGCCTGCCTGACCTTGTGAGGAAAAAACACAATGTTTTGTGCAAATCCCTTTTTTGTTTGTGTGAACATGCACTCATGACATAACACTGCACACTTTGCTGCACATTAGGCCAATAGGTCACACAGAGTAAGTGCACATTGTTTTGCTCTTGAAGTCAGGCTAGGGTTTATTTTTTTCACACTCGCTGCATGAACTATAAATAGCTGGGGATGGGGGGGAACTCCTGATTGTTGTTTATTATATTCAGCCACTATTAATGACATATCTAACCTAATCTGTGAATCAAACAAAAGCCATCTTGTCACATTTGTAAGAAATCTATTGTTATGCACATATTTTTGGCTGTGGAGGAGTTTTACATAGGAGGAAATGTGCTCACCAGCAGCTGCTTCCAGCTGTGTGTATGTCAGAGTTTTACTGTGCACGCTAATGTACTAGCGTCTCTGTAGACATTGTCTCTGTGTAAGATGATTTCTTTCTCACAGACTCCTGTTCACATTGACATTTTCTCCTCTGGCTCACATTGCCTTTGGGCTCTCTTTCTTTTCTCGTGTGAGTCTGGTGGACAAACTTGCGCGTGTGTGTGTGTGTGTGTGTATGTGTGTGTGTGTGTGTGTGTGTGCACGTCCACAAATCAGGGGTTGCGGTTGGCGTTCAGCTGTGAGGAAATGTCAGAGCACATCTGCGAATGAACGATATCAGCAGTACCTGGTGGCCTGTAGACACACACTCACATACACACACACACACACACACACACACTAGAGAAAAACAAGCCCAGAGCAATGGCACGCCACACACACACCCTGTCAGTGATGCACCACAATGGCACCTAGCATGAATAGTATGCAGAGAGGGAGGTTGTAGCTGGAAGCTGCAATGTGGCATCTGGACTTCAGTGTGGAGGTTTAGACATGGGGCCAACAACAAAAGCAAACCTTTAAATGGCACTAGACGTTGTTGTCTCATGATGTGAGAAATGTACAATTAATATGCGTGCAGTCAATATAACAGTGTATTGAAAAATGAACACATTTAGAAAGCAAAGGCTATAAAAATTCATAGATTTGTCAAACTTCATTTTATACCAAATATTTCATAGAATATATTTAAGATTTTTTTTAAATATGTACAAAAAAAACCCTGGCTCAGAACATGAGGTTCCGATTATATACATTTTTGTTTGGATAATTAATCTATTTTACACACGTGTCACAGATGTATAGCTGAGTTGGTGTTCTTGCATGATTCTTGCAGTATTTGGGTTGTATCCACAGGGTTGCATGCACTTGTTGTATGTTGCATGTGATACTGAATGGATGGATTTGGATAAGGAAAGCCAAGAATTTTTGCTTGTTTTTACTTTATGTAGCTGTTTAGCACAAAGCCTGTACACATTAACAACAGCAAACCGTGCTTCCTACAAAAGGTGACGCTGTGGCTGGCCTAGAAAAAGTCCTGAACACAACCCCCAAGTCAGTTAACAAATAGGCAGCTATCTCCTAACCTAAGCTAGTTTTCTGCGGTCTCTTGTTGCATATTTAGGGTCATGGTTAGACATAAGAGTAGTATCAATCCTCCCTCCTCCCTCTCTGCAAGAAAGGGTACTGTTCCTTTAAGGAAATTGTGACGCATCAATGGGCCTCGAATGAAACATTTATCCTGTTGGAAAGAAGCAAAATGTTTGCATTTTTTATTCATCAGAAGGCAATTTAAATCTAGCAAAAGGAAAAAGGAAAGCAAGAGAAAATGGGAAGGTATGAAAGACAGAGACACAGAAATAAACTGTTCCAGAATAACACGCGTTTGTTTTTTTTTATAACTTGTGTGAACCCAGTTGTAATGCATTAACTGTCATTGCCCATTAAATAGGTTTATTTTGCACATCAGACAAATGAAAGGATGCGGTTATGTCTGTTTTGGGAAATTTAAGGAATCCCATTGAAGCTTCTGTTGCCATTTTCTGTATTTTTTTTTTTCCCGAATGAGAATGTCTGTTTTGTGTTTGAAAATATCAATGCTCTGAAATAGCAGAGGTACAAAATAAAAGTGTATTCCTGTGTAGTCATTACCATAGATGTTGTATTCATGGTAGCAAAGGATTATTAGGTGACTCCCTCTTGTGCACACACATAGCTGAAGACACCCACACAGGCATAGATGCATGCACACAGACACAGGGCTGAGGTCTGGAAATGTCAGTCAGCATGCTATCTCATTATTTCTGCCTCTTGAAGTTTCATGAGTGCAGCGGAGCTATTTGGGACACAAATTCACTTCACCAGAAAAAAAAAAAAAAAAAAAAAAACCTCAGGCTTTTTAAAAAGGGGCTTGACAGCTTTTAGTGTGCAGATACTCATCAAGGCCGCCAAGCGGGTGGAATAATCTTATGAAAATCAGGCAATGCAATAGACTGGAAGGGAACAAGCATGGGTAGGGGGAAAAAAAGAGGTAAAGGGAGGAAAAACAGAAATTGGGAGATGAGACGAAGAAAGGAAGCGAAGGAGAGTAGAAATAGAGGACGGCATTAAAGTGCAGGAAGAGAAAATAGTGGTTGTGAGGAAGGGGGGGGGGGGAGAAGTAGACAAGGGGAAATTAGCTGAGAGGAGATGAGCTGTGAGCAGAGGGAAGGGGATAGAGAGCTGGTGGCTAATTACAAAGCACAGGGATTTATTTCTTTGCATTGGGTTTTTCTCTCACATTCCACTGAGGCTCCTTCTAATTCCTGCTCGGCTCGATGCAGGTTTTACGGGGTGTCTGTCTACCACGGCAGGTCAGACAGTACAGTTAATTACCCAGATTGGAGATCCAGTGTAAAAGGAGACATGGGAGGGGATTTCCATGATGAAAGCAAATCTTCGCAGTCTTAATGGCACTCTGTTGGGCTTTTTCAAGCAGTCTTTTGTTTGACTTTGTTGCCTGACGTGTCAGCAAAGAGATTATTCAGTCTGTGTGTATTTGTGTGTGTGTGTGTCTCTAAGGGCGTGTTTAAAAAAAAAAAAAAAAAAAAAAATACGAAGGAAATTGTGGCTGTGGATTAGTGTGCATGTGTGTGGTAGCTCTCCTCTCTCTCTCTTAGCTGTCATCTTTATTCCCACCAACTTTCATATGAAGTGCAGAGCAGGAAAATACTTTTAATTGCCAGATAACTAACAATAAAAGCAAGCGGGAAAAAAAATGGACAGGCTGAGATTTTTTTTTTGTGTGTGTGCATGCATCATTGAACTTGCTTTCTGCACGCTGCAGGGGAATTTGCACACTTACAGTAAGAAGAACTACATAGGGAGAGCATTCTGGCAAGATTCATAGTGCTCCTTTGTGAAATGAAGACACAGTGAATTTGCTTAAAAGGCTATTCGATTCGCCATTACTGAGCCTGAGGAGACCCTTGCAGCATGCTGATGCATTAGAGAGCCAAAGGTGGGCAGACATGGCAGCGAATTGGCAAAGAGCAGGAAGAAAATACATCTAAATGCTTGTGTGTATGAGTATTTTTGTGTGTTTGTGTTTATTTGTGTGTGCGCGCACGTGTGTGTGTGTAGAGCTCAATTTTGCTACCAGCTTAATGTAGTGAATTAGGAATTATGCTGAGCTGCCTCTGTTAGACAGCCCACCTGCATGCAGAGTATTGTGTGCCACTATGCTACAAATACTGTGAGTGTGTGACATAACAAACCCCTCCAGATCAGGCAGACATCTTTGCTAAAATATATTCACACATTTACTAAATGTGTTCTTTTCACTGACAACATTTAATGTTTCTGTGCACATGCTCAGCATTTTTGCACGTGAATCCGAGTTTTCGCACATTTAAATGTATTCAAATGCTGTAAAAGTTTAATTGCATAAAACTAAATGTGTAGTCCAACCATATCTCTTGTCCAACATCTGCAGCCCTTGACACTCTGCTGATTGTGCTACTTGCCCAGTCCATATCTGATCTGTACAGTTTGTAATTATCTAAGCCCATCGCCTTATCAGATCACCATCTTTTGAAGGGTGCTGCACCACATTTATTACACCAAATCTGATCGGTCTTTAGGCCTACTTTCTGTCTTTCTTACCGTCTTCTTCTTGCTTGTTCACTCGCTCTCTCTCTCTCTCTCACAAACACATAAGCCCATCTTTCTCCTGCCATCTCAGGCTTGGCATGGCATTAGACAGAATTTATTAGGCCAAGATGCTGGCTGTTGACATGAGTATGATCTACCATTTGGTGGGAAGATAAGTGTCCCATGGAGGATGTAATAATGTTCTCTCCCCCTCTAGTCCTTATCTCCTGCTGATGAAACCACGGCTGATACCTTCCCTTACACATTGCATCAAAACTGTGCGTTTGTGTGGGTGTGTGTGTGCTGACTTGTATCCACTCCTGACTGTGCATACTTGTGTGTTTATGCCTGGCTTCCTGCCTGTGTGGGTGTGTGTATGTGGACATGTTTAAGGGATGTTTTCATTTCGTATCGCCCTTGGATCTTATAAGTTTCAACATAAGCCACTGCCCTCATGCCAGCACAGCCTCGTTATGGTCCAGTGGTAACAGACACCATCAACACTATCAGCCGAGATGCTGCTGGGAGATGAGTTTAGCTGCTGACATGAATCTAAATGTGACAGATAAGGAATGTGTATTAACTTGTCTTTATGCTTTCCGATAGCACAAATGATGAATTACAGTCATTGGACTGGTTGACTGTCAGCAGAAAATTCCACAACTCGTTGCACTCCGTATGGTTCTTGAAATCTGGAGAGTCAAAATCAGAGCCTGAACCGTTTAATCGGCCAGCCGATAATATCGGCCGATTTTGGCAGATCTATTAACTTTGGGTACTGGCTTATTTTACCACAGATATACATCTATATTACCAGATTTATTCGCCAGTCAAATTGCATTTTATTTGAGTATTGTTGAATTACGCTAGCAGCTTTCTTTCTGGCCGCACCTGCAGAGTGTGCTACATGGATTACAGCAAGCATTATCACTCTCCAGGGTGTGTCAAACATTGACGCAAATACATGTGCAGTTACTTTCCAGTTGACTGACCATCTTTTCTTTATTATACTGTATATCTTTTTTTGCATTTGACGGATTGACGCAATAAAAGAGTGTGTATATATCTATCTATCTCTACAGATGGAACATAGATCTAATAAAGATATCGGCAAATTTATCGTTATCAGATTTATTTTCTCCCCAATATCGATATCGGCCCCAAAAATCCTATATCGGTCAGAGCCTAGTCAAAATAAAGGCTTACACATTATTTCACACCAACACTTTCTGGTTGTAAAGTCCCACGCAAACCATAAGTATAGCTTTGATATCCACTGAGGCTATTAAGCTATCCTCACACTGTTGTGATTCCCAATTGTTGAGTTGGTTTGAAGATTGTACAAAAGTGTAACCAAACTTCCTCCAAGAATCACATGAGCAAAAAAAATTGTAGCGCCACTATGCGGAAACAGGGTCACAACTTAACTCGTCTCTAAAGCTGTAAGCTATATGTAGCTAAGTAAGTTTAAAATGTGACTGTTGGAGAATTGCTGAGCATACATATTGATAACAAAGAAGTGGATAATGCTGAAGAAGTAGTTTGAGAAGTGTCTTCTGATTTGGATACTTTTTATTTCACTCTGAAACTGGGTCATTCGAATCCTTTGTAACTGCTGCGAGTCTTAGCTAACTACAGCTGGCATCATCCTCAACTGGGCTGGTGGTCGCTATGGGCAGGTTTGAGCACAGCTCAGCCAAAAAAAAAAAAAAAAAAAAAAAAGCACCAAATAAAAAAGTTGAGAAAAGCAGCGAGAAAGTAAGCCAGATAGAAAATCTCAGAATTGGGCTGGCAACTTACAGCCTGTTCCAAAATTCACCCTCTGCTGCCCACCTCGTCTTCTCCTCATGTTCGGGCACTAACTCACACAGCTCTTAGACCTTAAACACAGCCCCCCCCCCCCCCCGTAGAGAGATGGTTTGCTCCTGTCAGTTCTCCAAAGCATGGCCTTGTCTGGGTTCATGCCTTTGAATGTGTCCACTCAAAGTATTTCAAACAAGTTGACAATTCAGTTTTTTTTTATCAAAGGAAGTGCTTAACATAAGGGGTAAAGAGCAGGGAAGCTGAAATGGAGCGTATATCAGTAAGCTAGTGGCAGCAACCATGTCATTTTCAGCTGACGTGACAAAACAACAATGTCCACCTACAGGGTAAAGTCCATGGTGACTTTGCTTGTTGAGCAACATAATTGTTAGCATGGAGAATCAGTTTCACAGCATGATGTAAAGCCTGGTTTAAATTCACGAGTTCTCTCATCAATCATTCTTGTAAGGCTTGGTAGTGTTTCCAATGCATGTGGCCATTTGTGGAGTAAACATCACTCCGGCCGGGGAAAATGTATTAGCAGTGAATCAGGTGCAGAGACGACATTTAGTATTACAGCACACAAGAAGTTCTATGATTTTTAATGAGTGAGGAATGAATCAGAGTAGACCTGATAAGGCATGAGTCACTGAAGAGTATTTCATGAATGACTCGGATTTGAGGGCTATAAATAGCATAATGATGAGTTACTTAACATTAGCCTGGGAGGATTAACATTACCTGTGTTTCAAAGCGTTGTTGCTGTGGCCTCACATGACACAACACTTTTGGCTGGGGACACAAGTACCAAAACAAAAAGATTCAACAAGCAGATTCTCTAAGTTTCTCCTCGGACTGTGATCACTCTGATCCTGTAATTCGTCAAGCCGTTTAACCCCCTCAATTTCAGCCCTGCTCAGAACAGGCTGCTTCTGTGTCTGTAGCTTTAAATGCAAGTGAGCTGTGTTCGACCACGTCCCGTCTCTGGAAAAGGATGTGGCTCAGGCGCCCAAATGACTCCATCCTTCATCACACTGGTCACAAGTTTGTCTCCTGACCCTGACGCCGTTGTCATCCCCTACTTTTCTCTCCCACATTTCCTCTCTTTCTAAATCTGTCCAGTCCAATAAAGGCCCAAAAGCCTTCCAGAAGAGAAGATAGCGGCTAACATCCTGGATTAGCATTACTGGATATCCAAGAAACTGAAGGCTAACAGTTAGCTCTCTGGGTAAACTCTATAGAATTAGTAACAGAACCATGTGTTTGAATGGGCTCATATATGTTCAGTAAAGCTGTGTCGCTGTATCCAAAAGTAAAATAAATTCTACAGTGCTTGATGGTTTGAGACTTTTTGTTTTTTAAAATTGAATCATCACAGACTTATTACATTCGGCCCTGAAGTGAAAACACGAAAGTAACACAACAAGAATGTTTTTTGGTGCATCTAGTCTTGAGGCAAACTAAAGCAGCGCCATGTAATTCCACCTCGAGTAGCATGTCAACAAAGTGCAGTCGACAGTATAACGCTTTACATTTGTGACAACTTCAAGCCCGCTGTTGATGCTTCTGACACCGCGTTCATGGTGTTTTCATAATTCAGCCATGTAGTGCTACAGAAGGTATACATATTTCATGGATTGATTGAAATATAGATAGTGTTTATGGTAAGGAGCTTAGCATTGTGCGTGTGCGCATGGGGATGATCTATTTGCGTGGTTATGACAGCTACTGAAGGTGCCCTTAGAGCAAATTTATAGATCTAGAAGTGAACACAATTCCCTCATGCTTTATAAGAGAGCTAGAATGCCTGGAAACGCCATGGCAAAGCAAATGATATATGCATGGCCTATAATTCATTCTGGGATCCATAGCTACCCATTAGAAAATGCTATTTCCCATTCATAAATGCATATGAACATCAGTTCAGCATAAAAATGTATCGCTGCCTGTCTCCCTTTATCTCGCCCGTATTCTGTAATGGTCACAAATGTTATCGAGACATGCTTGTCCTTTCCTTTGTCTTTCTATCTCAGTTCATCATTTTCTGTTTCTGGGCTTCTGATTTACATATTCACTTGGGTATGTTCTACTTAATTTTACCTTTGTATCCTGAGCCAACCTGAGACATAGGGCTGCAATTACACACCTTATCTTCAGAGGGGTTTCCTATTAGACCAAAAAAAAAAAAAAAAGCACCTCATTACATCATGTACCTGGTGATTAACTTCATGATCCTAAAATCCACTTTTACTTTTTCCTTACCTAACAGTAACATTTCGTAAACTTTGTAGATTTCATTTGGAGCTAAATATTGTTTACAATGAAGTCTCTGCAGGGCAGCTGTAATGTCTTGAACGTGGCTTGAAGATTGTTTTGGTATTTTGAGTTGTGGTCTCATTCTCACTGTGTTGCAGTCTAGAGTTAATATTTTCATACAGAGGCCCTTTTCAAGAGCAACAGGGATAATATGCAGGAAGGATGTCTCCTTTGTGTTCCTCGCGTTGTCCTCACTTCCTTGCCGCTGAGGTGGAGGTCGGAGCAAGCCGTGCACAAATGAGGACGGCGGTGCTTTCAAAGACTAAAGACATTGTGATATGTTTACACTGCTCTCGTTAGTGAACAACAGCCGTCTCGCCCTTAAAGTGCAGCATGTTGACAAAGATGGGCTGTCTTACAATTATTTATTGTTTTTGATTTCCTGATTTTGTACAAATTCTTTCGAGTGTAAATGTACTGTTGTATATTCTAACATCTTTGCTGTGCACAAGTTTTGTTTAAAAAATAAATCACAGCCCGTCTGGTATTGACGCCTGTGCCAAATGAAGGCAGTGTAATTACACAGACATGCAGTGAATAAAAGTCTGGGCTATTAATTGAAGTTTTATGTCATATCTGATAGAGAACCACTGATTTAGAGGCCAATGGCACCTGAACGATTTGAATATTAAAAAGTTATGACCGGAAACAAACTTCTAACCTCAAAGCCAGGCACTAAATCACATGCACATATTTCGTCATTGATAAAATGTACTTGACACTAAAGTCAATAATACCTCAAAAGTTTGGTGAATACCAAAAAGTTCTGAACATGTCAAGGAAAAACTTCAATTTTTAAGATATTTGTTGTTTGATTAACAGTAAATGTTCATCCGTCTTCGTTCCGCTTATTTAAGGTCAGGTCGCAGAAGCGGCCAGCGCATTAAGTCAGCCCAGACTTCCCTCTCCCCAGAAACATTTTCTAGCGCCTCCGAGGCGTTCCCAGGCCAGACGGGATACTTAATCCCTCCAGCAAACTCGGGGTCTATACTCCGGGGACTCCCCCCAGTTGGGCATGCCCAGATAACCTCCAAAGGGAGACATCCAGGAGGCATCCTAATCAGATGCCTGAATCACCTCAGCTGGCTCCTTTTGATGCCAATGAGCAGCGGCTATACTCCGAGCTCCCCCCCCCCCTTCTTGAAAAGATTTTTTTTTTTTACATGTACAATGGGCACAACAAAATCCACACTGCTTTAAATGTTGTAGCTTTGACTAATGGAAAAAGGGCATTAAACTTCTTTCTTATTATGTTTTGGTGTTTGATTACCTGACAGATCACAGCTCTCTCCACATGTCGGATTCATTCCATCTTCCCCTCATCTCTCTCTCTCTGTCATGCTGCTCTCATCTCTCCCAATCGTCTCTTTACATCACTGCTCTTCATCCCATCTCTACTCCAATCCATCGCTCGACATCTCTCCTTCTTAACTCCATTTATATGTATTTCAACATTCTTCTCAAATCTGCCCCTTTCCATCATTTTCCATCATGTTGAATCTTTGCTGATATCTGTCATCCTCTATCTGTCACCCCCCCCCCCCCCCAAACCCACTCTCTCTGTTTTAATCTGAAAATCTTTGTATCCACCTCTCTCCATCGTTTCTCTTCATCTGCTTATAAGGTTTGTTTTTTCCTCCCCTTCCTAAATCTTCTCTCTCTCTCTCTGTTTTTTTCTCTGTGTTCTCTGCAGCTGGTATTGTTCGGAAAAGGCAGTGGTGTGAGATGGTGCCATGCTTGGAGGACGAAGGCTGTGACCTGTTAGTCAATAAATCTGGCTGGACTTGTACACAGCCCGGAGGCCGAGTCAAAACCACCACGGTGAGTTCAGGCGGTCTTTTAGCCCCCCCCCCAGGTTTTCACAATCCACTCACAGACCAGTAGGTGTTTGATAAATCGGAGTGCTTACTGCACCAGTGGCACTGAGAACAACATGCTGAAAATGAAGCATTTGCATAGAAAATCAATTCATGTGTGAATAAAAATACGAAATGTAATATCCATCATTGAAACAAGAACAATTAAACAGTTTCGCTTGCCAAACATCTCTGGTGAGAGACCATTTGAGCAAGAATAATCATTTGACAGAGAACATAAAAACACTTGTGCGTATTTACTCCATTAAGAAGTCTGACCTACAGGAACTAGATCAGGTGTTACAGTCTGTTTGAGGTTCTGTTTTATGCCATTCTTTTTTTGGTGTGTCTCGTAGCGGCGGCCACCACGATAGAGCCGTCATGACAGACACAATATGTTTATCGTTGCCATGGAAACACTGGAAGTTACATCAAAGACCGTCACATAAGGAAGCGGGAACTGCTACTAAAAAAAAAAAAAAAAACTTGGCTCTAACACTAGCACAGTTTTCCACCAGTTACACAAGGAGAGAAAATGAAATGTCACTGTGCAACATGAGCAGTTTTAATCCAGATAACTTAAAAGATAGAGTCAGTAGATTTTCCCTTAAGAATAAGAATATAGACTTATACAAAAGTAATGCCACTTTGGTCGACATGGGATGTGTTTCCGTTGACCAGGAGAGTTTAGGAGTGGATCCAATTCCAAAATTGGACACAATTCAAACAAGCAAATATGTTGGACATAGTGGAAAAGAAGAGGACAGATAATCATAGTGAGAAGAAACGGCAAGCAGAAGAAGGTGGTTGGGTGAAGCTTGGGTTAGCTTTCACCGGTGGTTAGCTTGTCCTAGCGTGGGCTAGCTTGCAGTGTAGGTACAAGCAGTGAACGTCTCTGTTTCGATTCTTGGCGGCGATGAGCCCAGAAAGCGGGGGCCCAGTCTGAATGCTGTGTTTACAAGCTGCAAGGAACAATGCTGCTGACTCCACCTTTAACATAAGATTACTTTAGTTGTAAATAAATGGTTAGCACATTAGGGTGTAATATATTAATAATCATCTGGATCTCAGATTATTATTTGGCTCTTATGCCATAAGTGCCAGCTGCTGCTACAATGCTGAAAAGTGCACAAAAAAAACACAGTTATTGCCTGCTTCTTAAAAACCAAAATTCTCCTCTGGATGCAGTCAGGCTGCTGAGCATGAAGATGATCTCATGACTGAGAGCGGCAAGCTTTAACATAAGTTAATGTCTTTCATTTGACCAGTTTTTACACTCGGCTACTGCAGCTTTAAAAAAAATCCAACCAAGGGTGCGACTTAGATCAGTGTTCTTTCACCTTTGAGCTCCATCTCAGTTAACAAAACAAAAATGTTGGTGCCAGCTTGAATACTGCATACTGCTCATATGCATTAAATAGCAGAAAACCAGCTCAGTATTCACTTCACAATCCCCCGAAAATGTTTCTCTCCCGCCTTCCTCGTCTTCGGCTCATCACCGCAAACTGTATGCCGTTTGTTTACCTCCTCGTCGCCGGCAATTAGCTTGAATTAGGGACGCTCTTAATGTTAATGATGGCAGCAGATGGGGGAGCCAACCATTTGTATTTGCTAAGACGCCGCCCATTCATTTACCCGCCCCGTCCTTCATACCCCCTTCTCCAGATCTCCAAGCCTCCTCCTCTCCACTTCACCTTCGACGAACAAGAAAATAAACAAACACACCTTCCTTCCCTCTCATGTCCTCCCACCGCTTTCACCCCCCCCCCCCCCCCTGTCACACGCTTTACAAGACACGTAAACACTGTTGCTCCCCAGCTTGTGTATACAGTCTATAGCGAAGCAATTAAAGAGGTCTGACTTGAGAAACATGTTACACAACACACATGCACAACGCAGCTGCCCTATCTGTGAATGTCAATGGGTGAACACTGAGGACCGGTGGGGCATCATTAATGCATCTGTCATGATTTAGTCATCAGCTGAGTAACTTGTTTATGCCTTTTTTTTTGCTGTAAGACAAACACACATACATATTCAAACACAAACACACACACAGAATCCTGAACCGAGATGATGTGTTCTATTTTATCAGTCAGCTGATGCCCCCGTGCTCCTAACGTGATGCAATTCCTGTGTGTGTGTCCCATCGGCCTGACAGCAACTTGAATATACCTGGTTGAGGAGACTGCGGTGACAGCCCTTACATGTTCCGCCTATAATGTAATTTGTTATCTGGGCAGACAGATAGCACACACACAGACAGGGACACACACACACACACTGATAGGTAACGTAAAGCTGGATCCATTTATTATATTTGACAGATATAAGAGCGTGCATGTGTGTGTTGAAAGGGGGTTTGCAAAATAGGTGGTCACTGTGTGTTCCAAGGCTAATACATCCAATGTTCATGTGTTAACATCGCTCTGTCAGTGTGTCTTTTCAACCGTTTGCATATTCATATATATGAATATGTGTCCCTGCTTCCCTGCATGGGGTGGCCCGGTACGCTCATAGTCTACTTGTACATTTCATATCCCGCTTAGAATGTCAGTCAGTGTACCTCACATCGACTTACCCTGACAATATGCGGGGACGTGACAGGTATTTCTCGCCTGCTTCATTGGCTACTTTAAGCCGGGTGACAGCTCGTCAAACGGCTGGACGGCTCTGCGCACTCATCTATGCCCGGCCCGTGTGTGCGTTTGAGTGCGTGTTTTAAGCAGCTTTCACTGTCAGGGATTCTAATAGACTGGGCAACAAGCTGACTCGGGTCACTGTTTGAAAAAATTCCTCTTAAAAATACTCATTTAAAAAGTGATGGATGAAGTGGCCTCATTCGACATTCGCTTTTTCCAACCATGCATGTGACATAAAACAAAAAATATCTAAAAAGCGTAGAAAAAAAAGAAGAAGTTTAAGGCCAATTCTATGAATCAAATATTGCATAAAGGTCTTGTTATCTGAAGGCCCAAGGGAGAAATCATGCGCAAAAAAAAAAACAAACAATTTACTCCTCAGCCTCCCTCTGGTTCACTTTGAATAAATGGCCCCTTCCCTGCGGCTTTCCAAGGTTAAACCCAAAAACTGCAGCTGACCCAATATTGCCTTAGGACTACTGTTGGCTGTGCACAGTCCAGTGAACATGTCCGACCTGTCTGTCAGGTGTTTGTGCGGAAACATCAATGCATACAAACAGACATGTCCCGCGGGGCGTTTGACTAAGCCAAGACAATCTGACTCAACCCCAAAGCCCCATAAAGGGCTACTTTGGACAAATGTCAGGAGGCGCGTTTGTGTGTATCGGCCCAATGTTTGAGAGTTCGTGTTTTCTCTGTCAAACAGAGGGAGATTGTTGTTCAGCACGACACCGGCTGACCTCCTCTACCTTTAGTTGGAACCACTGCTAGGTTTGTGTTGCAAGGCAGATTAAATGTTTGCCGTGTTCTCCCTCAACCTAAACGGAACAACAACCCGTCTCAGCTGCCACCATTTGATGTGCCTCTCTTTAAAATCACTTCTTCCCCGCCTATACTTCCTTAACCTCTGCTTGACTTCTTCCCAGTCTGTTTTTGTCCTTTTCTCAGCAGCTTTTTTTTTGTTGTTGCATTTTCAGTCTCTCTTCCTTCTTTCTCTTCTCTTTGCCCCCTCTCTCTATACATTCATCTTAGTCTGACTGCGCTTGAAGAGTACATGTTGTTCCTGTCAATAAAAACCTAAATATGGATTTTTTTTTCCGAGGCCCATTTCAGCAGAAACAGATGAAGATTGATACATGCTTTGCTCCCTGTTGACAGTGACGTTTTGAGAGGTTACTTTTGCGAGCGGTGCACAAGAAACCGCAAGCTAAAAAGGACACATGTCAAATAGAGGTGCGCTTGTGAAGCACGTCATTTATTTCACTATCAAAAGCCAGACTAATGCAGTGACAAGTTTCTCCTCTAAAGCGTTGACCTATCAAAAAAAATCCCTTAGAAGAGCCACAT
The DNA here is from genome assembly GCF_963584025.1 of Labrus mixtus. Taxonomy (NCBI): domain Eukaryota; kingdom Metazoa; phylum Chordata; class Actinopteri; order Labriformes; family Labridae; genus Labrus; species Labrus mixtus. The sequence goes on along the minus strand of NC_083633.1, from coordinate 12,489,120 downwards.
CAAGCTCTGAGACTATAAATGAGCTCCTTCGGTTCACTTAACTGTATTAATGGAACCATAAAATGCGATCCATGTCCATCAGTAACCACTTTATTTTCTTTCTGTTTTATCTCAGTACATAAAACTGCATTTCCAAGAAAATGCATGCCTCATTATGGGGACCTTATGAACATCAAAATGAAAAATAATCACTTACAGAAGTACTGGACAGAGAGAGCTGTCATAACAAAGCAGTAACAAAATGTGGACGTTTTCTGGAACTTGATCCTACCTAGAAATGTTTTAATCTGTGCTTATCTACACACACCCTTTCTCCTTGGCTGGAGGGTTAAATTAGCATCATGTTACTCTTTGGAAAAGTTATGTTGGAACGATCAATGCTACTGGCCACTGTGACTGTCATTCAATTAACCACGACAAGTCATTTTCCACACTCTTGCTCTTAAAGCGAGCAGATTAACATCCGCCGTGTGGTGTGGGGAACATTTTTTGAGGAAGCCAAGTGAGACAAGGCCTCTAATTGGTGTGTAGCATCACTGGTTGTAAGTCTACATGAAAAATGGGATTAAAGTGTGGCTGTTCGGCACTGGTCGGGAGTAAAAAATAGATGTTCTTGTACTGTCGAGGAATTGCTCAGGAGGCGGAAATTGTTGCAAAAATAAAGTGCTGGATTTATTAACAGAAAATTCAATTCAAAGAGCAAAATACAAATACAAACTACAACTAAATAAACTGAATGAAAACACAGCCCCACAGGGCTCTGGTGGCACAGTGGTTAGTGCGCACCCCATGCATGGAGGCTGTAGTCTTCCAAGCGGGCGGCCCAGGTTCGAATCCCGCCTGTGGCTCCTTTCCCTCATGTCATTCCCCACTCTCTCTCTCCCTGATTTCCGACTCTATCCACTGTCCTATCTCTACAATAAAGGCACAAAAATCCCAAAAATAAATCTTGGAAAAAAAAAACAAAAAAAACACTTTGTGAGGCTGTCACAAACAACAATTTCCCCCCAGACTCCAGCTGAGTCTACTTTTATGCTTCTCTTGGCCCCGCCCTAATTGGAGCAAACCATTTCAGGAATAAAGGGAGGCCAAAGCACAAATAAATCCCCACTGAAACAGCATTAAATCATTAGACAGTAATGTATCATGGTAATGTTGCCTATAAGTGGGACGCTAAAGCAGAATATCAACTTACAGCAGTAAACGTGAAACTTGTTTTATTTAACCCTTTTAGGTAGAAAATAAAAACACTGCTGCAAACTGAAGGCTCCACTCTGTCCAATCAGACAGAGGCGGCCTCACTCAGCCTAATCACTCTGCAGGCTGCAGTGAGTGGAGGGAAAGTGGAGGCAGGTGGAAAGTTATGTGTGATGCTGATTAAAGAAGCAATGTAACGTAACCAGATGTCAGCTAGCAACAACGTACAGTCAAAGTTTTCGTCATTGAAAGTCCTCCTTCTAGGGCACCGGTTGGCTAGTGGTTAGTGGGTGTGTCCCTTGTACAAAGGCTTTTGTACTCCAAGCAGGCGGCTTTGGGTTTGAATCGGGTCTTTCCCGCATCTCGTCTCTAAAATACAGCCATTCAAAAAGTCCTCCTTCTTCCTCTCAGGTTTAACAGTTTAACAAAAGTAACTAAGGGGTGCAGGTTGAGTAACATTGTTGCCATATAATACAATGGATAGCCTCCTCACTGTTTGCTGTTTTAGACTGAAAGTACATGTAATAGTCAACTAGATTATAAAAATAGGTAGATCTTTTGAAAGCAGATTTATATGACACTTTAGTTTCCAGTGTTAGGTACAGAAAGAAAAAAGTAAAAAAGTGAAGTATGTCTAACCTGCAGCTCAAAAGCAATGTACTTGTTGGATACATGCCCTGACAACAGGATACTGTCATGGTCTTGAAAGCTCATCTGGAAAAATCACCGGTTAGAGAAACGCTTTGATGCTTCAACCAGGGGCTGAATTTCACGTTGCCATCCCACTTTCCTCTTTCTATGATGCTAAATGATTTGAATATATATTTTATCACACAGTTACCCCGGTTAAACACTACCTTTTTACCACCTTCCCTAAGCGCTTTCCTTTGCAAAAAGCGATATGTAGTCTCAGCAGTCATCTCCTATAGCTCCCTTTTTTCTCAGTGAAAGGCTTGCTGCTGTCGCTCTCCAGAGAGGAAGGTGCTCTGCGTCGTGCCCTCCACCATTTTAGACTGGCAGATGAAACGACTAAAGGAGCTCTCTCTCTCTGCATGTGCCGACGCAGGGAGCTCGGCAAGAAAGAGGGAGAGTGAGTGCACCATTAGAGGAGAGATGCGAAATCACCTCGGGTTATCTGACGGCTTTTGTGACAGCACGATAAGGGCTAAAAAAAAAAACTAAAAAAAAACTGAGACAGAAAAGCTGTGTGAGCGGAGAAAAGAACAGTTTTGAGTTAAAGACAGAGAGCCAGTCAGAAATACACAGCAAAAACATTTGTTTGTTTTTTAGTCATTTTCAGTTGGCATGTATCAAGCAGTGCTCTCTTGTTAAGCCGTTTGCAGGAAAGGACAGAGCTTTTTCAAAGTTTGTTTTCTTTCGCTTAAGTTATAATTGCAAGAAATCCAACTGCAAGAAGAAAAAAAAACTGTCAAGCCATCTTTTCTTGAATGCCATGTGGTTTTAAAAAAACATCCAATGAAAAACACATGCTTTAGCCACATATTTGTACACAACAAGACACTAACTGTTGATTCTTTTTTTTAACCTGAAAAGCAGTCCAATACACCTACTGGTCCTGTTTTATACAACGCAATTATACAACACACCATGGTTTTCAAACATGGCAAGAAACGGTGAGTCAGACTGGAAGAAAATCATAGAAAAACGCATAAAAATCTTGAAATGTTTAACTTAGTCTTAATCATACGTTCCATTGGGTTGGCTCCTGATTGGGGGTATTTAGGCTGTGAACAGAGTGCTCTGAGCACAAGTGGCACCTATTGAAAGACAGTGATTACAGTAATCAAGACTTTTGCGGAGAGGAGAGAGGAGATTAGTAGACAGAATGGACTGAAGAAAGGGAAAAAAGATTAGGAGTTATTAAATGAGTGTAATGTTTGATAATATGAGCTCCTGTGGAGCCATAATGCATATTGATGCACTCTTGAGGTAGTGTGAGTGTGGGTGAGGGGAATAGTCTACATGCAACAGAGTGCTAGTCGCGTTCCCATGTTAATGCATGAAAATAAAGGCTGTTTTTCATAATATAAAAAAAGGTTTGTTCACACAGTTTACCTCAGGCCTGCTTGTTCATGTAAGTTCTGGAGTATGCATCTATACATCTGCCATTGACAACGTGTGTTTGACAGGGTATGAAAAAGCTCTTTCCATTGGGGTTTCTAAGCCAGTGTGAAGGACCTCCCTCCCTCCTATACCCCCCACCCTCCTCCAATCACTTTCTTTCTGTCTCTTCCTCCCTCTGTGGATGCATCTTAAGCAAGGCCCTGATGGGATCCCCCCCCCAAAGCCTCACCATCACCACATCCCCCCCCCCCCCTGGTTGTGGGTCGGTACCTGCTTTTGGTAATTGATCCCTCTGGGCCCTGCAGAAAGATCCAAACCGTGGGTTGAACGGAATCACACCACTAAGAGGACAGCTGCTTGGCCACCCTAGACAGGCCGAGAGAAAGGGCGAGAGTAAAAAAGAGGGACTGTTGCTGTTAACCAGTAGCTCTGCCTGCCACCGACCTTGCAAATGGAGCCAAGTCAGCAAATCATCTGGGCCTTGGAAAATACCAAGATCTCCGTTTTGGAAGTTGGTAAAGATACTGGGACTACTCTGACTTTTTAGGGTTCTCATCAAAAACCAAAAGCTTGTGGGACTGATCTGCTAAGTTAGCGGTGATGTTTAAGCCAGACGCCTCTGCCCGTTATTGAAAGAACCATTGACTGTATTTCATACCTGATTTTGATCACTGCCCATTATTCAAGAATTACTGCCATTACATCGTGGCCAAATAGGGTGTCAAGGCAACCACATCCCTGGAAAATTAACTTGTCTAGGGCTTCCAGGCGTCTGCTGCCCATGACATAATTGCATGTGGCTGCTAAAGCTAACGGTAAGGGCTTACCTGTTGGCCGCATGTATTCAAGCTGTAGATGGTTCTAGGTAGACAAGGTCTAAGTATTTGAAGATCCATAGTTGAAGAGAAATGAGTGTGCTTCTTTGCTGCTGTGAAACCAGTTAAAAATTCCCTTTTTTGGTCATTATAAGGTTTACACTAAATATATGTAAACACCACCAAGTTAGAGTTCTGACAGGATTTTACTGTTTTAAGTGTGTCACGGTTGCTGTATTAGGGACGCTAGTGTCCGAAACTTGCATGTTATTTTAACATGTCAGTTGTCCTGCGTGTTGTAATCATGCATCGTTGTGAAGAGATGGTTAATTAACAAGCCCATACTGCAGCTCCAAAGAGTGTTCAATAATGGATGCTACTTTCCTATACATTCTTTTTGCCTTCCCAAGCCTCCGCACCAGTCACGTGACTTAAAGCTTCAAACATTATCCTCACATTAATGGAGGCTAGAAAACCCATCACTGACAATATGTTAGTCCTTTAATGGACCACCATTGTAATGAAATCTGTTGTGTTTCCAACACCACAAGGACAAAGTGCTCTGCCACACAAAGGCGTGATTGCAGTATTGTATTGATGCTGAAAACATTGTATCTCAAATGTTGTCAACTTTAAGGTGCTAAGAACAACAGCTATGTTGAGCTTGTAACAGTGCATTTCTTTTTACACAAGAGAAAATTATTTGAATGGTTTTAACGCCATGGTGTTAATTAGTTTTCAAGTAAAGTCGCACATTTTTAAGAATGATGTTTTTCACTGTGATTTTTTTGAATGACCAAAACGAAGCCATGCTAGCAGCACTGAGTGTGTCTTTGTACCAGATGCAGCTCTGGGTTTAATGTGACTATGAATGAGTTTGTGGTCATTGAGAACACTGTTATTCTGTTGTTTAGCAGGTTCATTGGTTACCGTGCTGATCATCTCATTAGCATATTAGCTAGGCTCAAACGACATTGGGGGTGCAGCATAAGTTTGAATGTATTTATTTAATAGGTACAATGACATTTAACATAGTTTCAAAAAAAAACTATGTTAAATGAAACTGAGAGCTAATAGCTACTGCTAGTTTCCAACTCTTGTCTCTAGTTGGGCCTTTGGGTAAACAAACAGAGTAAAAATGTACAACATTCACTGAAGATACACCGGCACTCGAGTATTAGAAAAAGTGCAATTTACTCTCAAATAATGGATTTGAGTGCATTAATTGTTTAGCTGTATTGTCATGAAATTGTTTAACAAGTCAGAGATTGCTAATACAATCACCAAGGCATCTTGTGTTTGGCTTTAAATGTGAGCTACTGAATGGCAAATAGACTCTGTTGTATTCCTGTTTGAATACCCGGTACACAGAGCAGACACCCTGTGATAAACACAAACACAAAACAGCTCATCAGGTTTGTACAAAAAAAAAGGAACCACATATTTATGACACCTACATGTAGTAAGACAAATTGATAATGACTGGTGCTAGTGGTGATGGTTGTGTTACTGTTACTCTGAATTTAGAAGCAATGCATCCTCATGATGGGCTTGATAACCAAACCTCTCGCTCTCTCCCCTCAGGCTCTATGACGCGACAAGAGTCCCCCTCGACACTCATGCACTATGGAGAGCATTGACGACCCCTTGACAGACAGCCAAAAACCATCTACCAACACCACCTACTCCACCCTACCAACGTCACCAACATCACAGCACCTCCAACCAAACCCTGGTCCCTCAAAGGCAGGACGCAACACGAGCAGCTGCAGAGCACCAGGGTCCTCATGGAGGCAGCAAGGTACGACAGAGAGTCACTGAATATGAATTTCCTCCCATGAAGGAATCCTTTACTCTGTCTATGGAGATATTTCAGTGGAGTTAGTTTTGCGTCAGGCCAAAGAAGAAGCCAGTCATATCTTTTTATTTCTGTTTTTCAATATTGGAAGGTCCTAATAAAGTTTAAAATAAAAACAAAAATGAACATTCAAAGGTCATCTTATTCACCATGAGGCAGTGAAAATGGTTCTGATAAGATAAGTCTATTGACCTTTGGCGTGGGTGATTGAGTTTCATCCCTTGAAACTTATTTTTCAGAATCTGATTGAAAAAAAAAAAAAAAACATGACAACTTTTATCACTATACTTTTATTTACGTTTTATGGCACCACAATCACATCATCATCCAGCTCAAGCAGAAGATCCAAACAAAAGGAAGCATGAATAACACACACACACAAATCAAGATACAATTTAAACAGCCATCTGTTTGTTTGATATCTCTGTTTGCCTTTCTCGTTTTTCCATAAGCTCACCAAGTTCCCCAGGGAGTGTTTAAACACAGGAAATCCATGTGTATATCCAATACCAGTAAAACCCCACTGGCTTATTTTCCGCTTGTTTTTTTTGTTTTTTTTTTACTCTGCTTTATTGGCATGCCTTAGATATCGTCTTTAAAGCACTGTGTCAGACGGCGTCTGTGCGCTCAAATAAAAGACGAGGCGCCAGACAGACTGATATTAATGCAAGTGATCTGGAAATATAGAGTAGCTGTGCAGTAAATTTAACTTACATTGCAGACAAAAGGGATGAAAAGTCGTAAAAATGCCCAGTCTCATTCTCGATTCTGAAAACCAGGCTATTCGGTCTGTCAATATTGCCATCGTTTATGTGCCTTTGATAAAAAGAAAAACATCCTATCCTGCTGCTTTCCAGCCGGAACAGCAAGTCTTCAGTAGATTTGAAACTATAAATAGACACAGGAAGGAATGCATGCGGTGAACACAGATAGTCTCGCAGTACATCCTATAGCTTTATTGCCCATTTACCAAAGGAGAAGGCTATCTAAGATCGGATTTAAGCACTTGATCCCATGATGTACTACAGGAAGGGACACAATTCCATATTGCTTGCAATCATCTGATCTCATCCAGTCCCATAAAATACAGTAGCCTACTGTACATGAACACACAATGTGACCAGATACGATCTTTACATTACAGTGTTACATTCAGGGTTATAAAACTTATCAATGACATTGTGGTGTTCTTTTTCAGAAGCCAACATTGTCGTAGCGTAATGCTAAATCTGTTTTAATGTTCCCTCTTGAGCATTCTGAGTTCCGATCATATTGTAGCATGCAGATGGAGAAGTGTGTTTGCTTTGATGTTCAGAAGAAATACAGTATGAAAGGCTTGATAATGACATAACACCCTAGATAGCTTTGAACTCTCTCTTAATGTGGGAAAAGAGGGCCTAGCGTCTGGAGGCCTGTGCATACATGTTCATGTGTTTTGATCTCAGTATCTGCTCCAGGCATTATCTAACTTCACAGCATGTAATGAGCAATTTCCCTTCCTTGATTAACCTGTGGATCATTCCTAACCTACAAGTTCGCTTATGAATATTCATCAAGAGGGCTATTGTGCAGCGGATCCGGCAGAAAGTGTGCATGACTGCACAAGGGCTTTAACGTTAAACAGCGAGGGCAGGAGCAAGCATTAGAAACAAGTCTAGTATGTTGATGTAAGAAAGCAGCAGCACTTTGCAATGACAGATGAGCAAAAAGGGGTTTAATCCCATTAGCTGATGTTTTAGCACTACCTCGCCTACTTCTGTGAATGTGCAAATGATTCAATCAATTAATCAACTGCATACCCCTGAGATCTTGCAGTGTTCACATCTATCAGAGTCCAGATGAAGAGTTTAGAGCAGGGAAGTAGATCAATTTTTCTTTCATGTGTTGCCTATTCACACGTTAACAGTGTGTCACGGTGCTTTAGCATTTGAAGGGAGACGGAAAGGAGTTCACACAGAGTGGAAATGTCAGGCTAGGGCCATGTGTTTGGGGCGCGTTTGCTCTACATCCTCTAAATCCCAGCTGGAGAGCGACGCCGTACTATGTAATGTTTTTACTTTTCTTTAGTGCCAGCAGATGTAGCTGCTCTTTCATTTGAATGCACATGCAAAATGCATAGAAAGGCCTGGACAAATGCATACAGCTTCTCATTTATACATCAAAGCATCTTAGCTTTTGCCCAGAGACAGGAAACTCAATGCAATGTCCCTAAAATAAAATGTTTTTTTCCCTTGTCCTCTATTGAACACTGCTGGGTACATATCAATATGTATTGAGTGAATTGCCTGCTCACTCCATAACAAGAGAAGTCTGCGCAAATTAGACTTTTTACCCAGATGGATTCTCTCCATGACTTTCCCTTCTTTTGCTGTGACACCTGCAGCAGTCATCAGTCTCACTCTGCTCATGTTTGAACAGCCAGACCCCACTGTACTCAAAGTTTGCCCGTGTGCTCAATAGTCAAGACCAGCTCTGCATCACATTTTCCCTCAACTCCACATTCTTGTGCACACCGGCATATTCTCTCACTCTTATAAGATATAAAATAGAGTAATATGGTCGTTTCCTGATAAACCCAATGGTAATAATCACCTGGGGCCTGTGAATTTTATTCATAGGGCAAATTCATCTCATATTCATCTGACATCCGTATACCTCTTTTTTTTAATAGAAGGCCTGCATTTCCCTTAGATGAGATTCTCGTGTGAGATTTATGGGTAACCATTTGCCTCGGTGTGGGTGTGAGAAAAAAGGGGATAGGAACAGAGAGAGAATATAAGAAAATTACCATAGCAGACACAGACTGTGGCAACGTACGTAAACAACACCACCTCTATGTTTAGCATCTATTTAGATTCACTTGCATTTTTTAGCGTTGACATCTCTGCAACATCCCTTTGCATACAGGTTCAATATTTTTGTATTATCAGCGGCTTCTTGACCATTCCATTTCATGCCACTGCAATCTCAGTTTTCCCACCAGGAGGGTCTGACGTAGGAGAAATAGGGAGCTTGCAATTCACCGTATTCACACAGTGGTCCACTTTCCTCTGACGTCACGCTCAGCCGAAGCCGATCAACAACGTCATAGTGCCTTGTTTTTTTTTTTTAAGGATTTAACTGTTAGTAACAAAGGAAATCATGCAAATCATTATTGTTTCACTGCTTTCAAATAATCAACAGTTGAAAAACCATTCATAGAAAACTGTCAGATGATACATTTTCAAGTTCAAAACAATAATTTGTTAGCCTACCTATGAGCAACAGTCAGAGCTACAATTAGACAAAAGCTATGCTACTAGTCTGCCATTAACATGCTAATATCACAAGCTAGGAAGTGGCTGAATGCTATACCTTAAAATGTTTTTGTGTGAAATGCTAGAACGGTGCAATGCATAGGTAGTGGTAACGCTAGCAAGGAAGTGGTTCAATGCTAGCATGTTGTGTGATGTTAGCAAGGGAATTATCAATGTGAAATGAAAACTAATTTTTTCCGGTTTTACTACAGCGGTCTGGTGTTAAATGTTCATTTATCCGTCAAATATATTTCAATAAAGCATTGTCTAGAGTATTTTTACATCAAGGCAACCTCATGCTGTTAGCTTTTTCGAAGCTAACGATTCAATCACATTCGTCCCAATGTACAGTATGTCCCGCTTTCTCTCTTGTGATTAGTTCTATCCCGTCTCAGTTGGAAATACGTCGTGACACGGCAGTGAGATACTTCAGTTCAATGGGGTTTAATGGGGACTTTAACCCTTTTCTACTGTGTTGTGTAAGACTTTTAAAAGGTATTATTAGCACTCTATATGTATATAAGTGGCTAAGTGGTAGATGCTATATTTGGATGTTGTCCAACAGTAGCTTATGGGTTAAAAAACATGTTGATATGTTCTGAAAAATGTGGCCTGTGTGAGCTTACAACCTGCCTGGGTATATCACTACAACAACATAACAACATAACAACAGTTTCAGGTTACATAATTTACATATTAAGCAATACTACAGGTCTGTTGGGCAGTGGGCCCACCAGAGAATAAACCTTCATAGAGGCAAATAAGGTGGTGAACAAACACATCTGGAATGACCTACAACATAACTAGGAAGTGGCTGAATGCTATACCTTAAAATGTTTTTGTGTGAAATGCTAGAACGGTGCAATGCATAGGTAGTGGTAACGCTAGCAAGGAAGTGGTTCAATGCTAGCATGTTGTGTGATGTTAGCAAGGGAATTATCAATGTGAAATGAAAACTAATTTTTTCCGGTTTTACTACAGCGGTCTGGTGTTAAATGTTCATTTATCCGTCAAATATATTTCAATAAAGCATTGTCTAGAGTATTTTTACATCAAGGCAACCTCATGCTGTTAGCTTTTTCGAAGCTAACGATTCAATCACATTCGTCCCAATGTACAGTATGTCCCGCTTTCTCTCTTGTGATTAGTTCTATCCCGTCTCAGTTGGAAATACGTCGTGACACGGCAGTGAGATACTTCAGTTCAATGGGGTTTAATGGGGACTTTAACCCTTTTCTACTGTGTTGTGTAAGACTTTTAAAAGGTATTATTAGCACTCTATATGTATATAAGTGGCTAAGTGGTAGATGCTATATTTGGATGTTGTCCAACAGTAGCTTATGGGTTAAAAAACATGTTGATATGTTCTGAAAAATGTGGCCTGTGTGAGCTTACAACCTGCCTGGGTATATCACTACAACAACATAACATCATTTGAGCTTCCCTTCATGACAATGTTGTCAGAGGCAAATGGTTGTCATGTCAATATGGCCAATGGGATTAAACACCTGTTAGGGCAACGTTCACATTCAAGTAGTTAGCACAGTCATGCCCATGCTTTAAGCTGTTACACCTCTGGGTCATTTCATGCCTAGCTCCTACAAATCCATGACATTATCTCTATTAAACCCCCACTCATCGAGATGTTTATTATTCCCACAGCATCCCGACATTGTCATCTGTGATACATGCTAGTACTCCTTCCAACACCTGCCCCTTTCATGGTAATTTGCACCCTGTGAAATCATCACAAGTTCATTATTATGAATTAAGCTTCAGCGGCAATGCAGCAGTCGTGTAAGGCAATCCGCGTCTGCAGCAAGTTGGCTGTGTGACTGGCTGGGGCCAGATGGTGAGGAGGCTTCCAGATTTGTCTTTCTGCGGTAGATAAATTGTTTCTCACTCTCTGCACTGCGAGACTTGCTTTGTTGTTGGGTTACACCCGCTGACGAATTGTAAATATTTGACAGGCAAAACAAAGAGAGAGTTAGCTGTTCAGTTTTTATTTTTACTCTTAGGAAAAGCTCACAGAGTGCATCTCAATGTGGTAGGGAGAAATGGGTATACAAATTGCTTATGAGGACACACAATGTATTTAGTGCTCCCCTGAAAACTAGCATTTGTACTCTTAAAAGTGGTTCAACATTTGGAAGGATTGTTATTTAATCTCATTGCTCAGTTAGATTTGAGGGAAGCAGGATTACTGTTGGTTACGAAACAACAGCCAGAAGCCAGATAGCTTAGCTTAAAAACAGGAAACACAGAGAGACTTAACTGTTTTTTTTCTTTTGTTTTTTTTAACAAACTAGATATGAACTGTTACAATTAGCAAGAGAGCACATCAAAAAAATTCACCATTCAGTAGAATGATTCTAAAATTTTCTAAATGTGCTTTCCTGCTGTAAGAAATATGTAAGGACTCATGTTCTACTGTTGGGACTGAAAATATAAGGACGCAGCTTGCAAAAAGTTGGTCAGACTCGAGAAGCAATCTACGATGTTGTAAAATGAAGCCAATGCAAAAGTGCAAAAACCTGCAGTTCATAGAGTGTCCACTTGAGGCTGGATGCAGAAGAACTGGAAGTCACATACACACCAATTAAAAAGAGACAATTTTAACAGCAGAAATTAAAATGTTTACATCCTGATTCCAAAACAGAATTGGTTTGATTAGCTTATGTCTCTATTGGCACACACTGTTTTTGATAACTCTTCTGTTTTGATTTTATGAAGGATAAATTATTCATAGTGAGGCGTGTAGCTGACCAATCAGACGGCCAGGCCCAGTGTTGCTATTGTCAGGAGGCTTAAGACCCACCTCAGCTCCAGCTCTTTACCTGTTGTTAGGTCGACTGAGAGTTAGGTTGAGACAGCATTCCCAGCATGGCGATCGCCATCGATGAAAAAGCCAAAGCCCCCTTCAGTTACAGATGGGTGACTTCACTCAGGCTTCATCCCAACATTTCTTGTTTCTCTTCAGCTGTTCTAACAGAGGCGAAGAAGGCCCGAAAAATACCTTTACACAAAAATGAAATGACTTCCTCCACGAGTCCCCCTTCAGAAATGATCTACCATAGTCTTACACTGACATCATTCTCCAACATCATATCATGTTTGCTTTGTTCTTCTTGATTCACAGATCTCATAACACAGCCAGAGACTGAACAACTGGGGAAGGACAGTTTTAAGGAGCGAGTGTTACCCTGGACACTGGAAAAACTGCTCGCCGTAAAACACCTTCTATCTCCTGTGACTGCCTCCTCTTGGTTCGGGACTGCTCCTTCCTGCTATCTGTCGTCGGGTCAAAATGTGGCATCCACCTTCTCTCCACTTTATCTGCCTGCTGTGTAAACTAAGCAGCGCCTGCTCGCCGCCACGGAGGAAACGGACACTTTAAAAATCCCATGAATGCAGGTTTTTTTTTTTTTTTTTTTGTTGCCTCTTTCGATAGCCTGCTATTTAAAACTGCTTTGACTAAAAGGGATTTTTTTTTTTTTTTTCCACATCACATCCAAGGAGCTCGACGAGCAAAGACAGGATCATTACAGACGCCAGACCCTGTCGCTGCTTGGACCACCTCATGAGGGCCATGAAAACTGAACTGAGCGCACTCTGCTGTGAATAGGCCTTCTGCTGGAGTAAACCTCCCATATTTTTATAGACCAAAGAGCAAAACAACAAATATGATCATGATGACGGAGTGGACCATCTGGCAAAGACACACACACACACACACACACGCAGACTTTGTGCACTTGCTATTTGTGCGCGCCACCGACAAACGACTGCCCCCCCCCCCTCCCTCCCCCACACAGAGACACAGTGCACAAGAAGGGGACTGCTGTAAAACTGAACCTTTCGCCGGGTGGCATGTGTACTGAACACAATCAAAGGAGTACTTTTAAAAACTTTGCAGACTTTTTTTTTTTCTCAGACTAAGCCCACCACTGTATTTTGGAACTGGAGATATTAGGTATTACATTACGTATAACTGTGTATCAAAAAAAAAACTTGATTTGCATTTTTACCTAGCGACAGTTTGGGACAGCTTCGAGGAACAGTGTCAAAGTTGGATATGGAGCGCATATCATATCAAAGAGGTGATGAGTATCTACAGAGAGTCTGAATGCTACTGAGTCTGAAAAAAAGATGGAGTAAAGACATGTCATTAAATGTATTTTAAAAAGGCCCTAAAAAGTTATATATTTAACAGTTTTATATGTTGTACCTTTGTAGAGAAGCTTATTGGACTTTAAAATGTGGTCACAATGGCAGTTTAGTCGGATGTGAACACACGCTGTTGTTCTCATTACTGCTGGCTCGTAGTCCCAGGTTTTCTGTTCACACTTCGGTAGCCGCTTTCTTTTCATGATCATCAACACGTCACTGTCTATCAGACGCATTCATGGAGAAAAAAAAAAAAAAGGAAAGTGACACAATTTATTGAGGACTGATCCGCAGCCAAATGAACATTGTAAATCTATGGTAGTCAGTGGAAGCCATTGAAAAACCTGCTAATTTGCTATGATATTGTAATGTACACGGTGTGGAATACTGACTCATTTCCTCTCTATGGGTTTTTGATCTCTTAATTTATTTTTGTGCTTGTGTTTGTATTGCACAAATCTGGCCTCTCTCCGACGGCGACGGATCCAAGAGGAGAGAGAGAGAGAGAGCGAGAGAGAGAGAGAGAGAGAGAGAGAGAGAGAGAGAAAGCAGAGGAAGCATCGCAGAAGTATTAGAGTCATTTACATACATTTTTTTATCATGAAATATTTTAAGAATAAATTAAATACATGAAAAGAAAATGTCCCCCTGCAAATTGAGATGGTCCTGGTGTTCAAGGTCATCAAAGTAAAAAGTCAAATGATCTTCTCCCTGGTCGCACTTCGAATGTGTTCTTTCTGCAAGACTCAAAATGAACGCTTCCTTGTCTTTCCCCAGGGGATCTGATGGGTTTGATGATAGGGATGGGCATTTTTTTCCAAGGATAATTCCTATTTGAAAGTCACTGGCAATTATTCAAATCTATCTCGTACCCCACCCTCCTCGCACACACACACACACACACTTAGCCAGATCATGCATCTCCAAACCGATGAACCTGAGCCTCATTCACCTTGATCAGCCTTTACAAACATGAAATGATGACATCAAGCCACGATACAGCACAGACAAAAAAAGAGGGAGGAATGCACTGATGTGCACAAGTGGTACAGAGGAGCAGATGACTATGGACTAAAGTGATGAAGAATGAGAAACATTCTGTGGGATTAATACACAGACCGTCATTATGAAACTTCAGAATCCTCACTGTGCTGCATTATTAACCAACAGTTCATGTCCCCTTATTGAGTCAGGGACGCAGCATGACAGACAGAGAGCTCTGTGTCATCTGTATATTCACTGCGCTGCCTCATCGTCCTCCTTCATCAGTACAACTCAAGAGAGACCCATGACATTTTCAAGTCAAAGTGTGTGGTTTTACCTAGCATTTGCACGTGTCCTCATTTTCTTGTTTAGTTTTCCAGAGGTATTTACTCACAGAACTCTTTGACGGCTGCTTGAAGTCTCTGCATCTTTTTCTCCGGTTCTGATTCCCACAGTGGCCACCGCCATTTCACCAGCATCTGGCACTAATGCTGTCTTCTTCTTTGGTTGATCAACGGCGGTTGGCAGACAGCTTTCAGAAGCGCTCAATCATCAGCCTGTAAACACAACGGAGAATAATGTTTCAAGTGGAGATATTATTCACATGAACACTTTGATTTTCCCTTTAGAAAAGAATGACTTTTCAAATGTTCAAAAATCCTGACCCATCCCAATTGATTACCAAAAACAGATTTGCTCCTGAAGTCCAAGGTGCACCTAAACAAAGTCCTTGCTAAGTGTCAGAAAGCTGGTTGAACTCAGGGGAAGCCGGGTGTAAACTTTGAAGATATAGTTCGCTGCAAAATAATAATACACACATCCGTCTTTACTTGAAACGTGTTCATCACATCTGGAAAGATTTTTTCAATTTTTGTGGTAAAACTGGGCTGCATATACAGGAGTGGAACAGAAATTTTATTTTTCGGGGTGCTACTTAGCTATACAAATCATCTTTATTCCATTTTATTGGAATTATAGATCATCTTAGACTTTCAGAAGGGACAGGGCTTGTTTTATTTAAGCCCTCTTATTTGACAGGCCTAAACTCTGGAGATGAATGAGTCCACCCTACCTTTCACACTTGGTCTATGACTGTGTTTGAGAGTCTGAACACAATGTAACAGTTAGACATTCTTATCTTGCTTCTTCTGGACACTAATATATATTTTAATAGAGATGTAGTTTTCTAATCCACAGCATCTCAAAAATGTCAAACTGTCCGATCACAGCAAAAGTGCACTTTCAACAACCTGCAGTCATTTGTCTCCATTAAAAACAAAAACATGTTACATCTTAAACCTTTTATTTCTATGTCGGTTAGAAGGACTGAAAGATAAAAGAAGGGCAATCTTCCATAGAACCAGCTGGGTGTGGCTGGTTGTCTGTCTCTCTATGTCAGCCCTGTGATTGGCTGGCTACCAGTCCAGGGTGTAACCCCGCTTCTTGCCCAATGACAGCTGGGATCGGCTCCAGCCCCCCACGACTTTAAACGGGAAAGCGGTATAGATAATGGATGGATGGAATTATTTTTACCGTTTTTTGAAGTATGACCTTCAGTAAGATTTATCTTATTAGGTACTTTTTTGTAAAAGATGTGTTTAACAAAAATGTAGACCATACATGCAGCGTTCCAAGGTAAGTCAAGGAAAATGTAATTGTACGTGTTTTCAAAGAACACTTGTTTCTGACACAGTGCAATGTGAAATAAAAAAACGACTGAAACCCTCAGGGGGCGCATTTGAAAGAAGAATCCCCTCTTTTGGATGATTTGGTGACACTGGAGAAAAGGTGAGGAATTTAAGTAAAACACCCATATTGTTGTTTTGACAGTTAAAAAGTGATTTAATCATGAGAGGGAATCTTATTGTGTGTGACGGGCTGAGAGGAGAAAAGAATAAAATGCGAATGAAATGTCAGTTGAACCAATAATCCATCAAAGCATGCAATTACACATTCCACAGAACTGTTTTGAACTATGAAAGCTGTCATGACGTTTTCCAATACACTTTTCAAGGGCTATTGAGTTGACTTCAGTTGATGACACTTGCAATAATAATGACTGTATCATCACAGTATAGGCTGCTCGCGGAGTAGATCTCATTATCATTTCCCCCTCAGTGCCGCTTCAATACAACTGCGACGTGATAGAAAAATATGTCTATTTCATATTGTTTCAATACTTGTGATGAAGATTGTGGTACTGTTGGCTTGCCGTACCGTACTGTTACAAAGTATTACAATCAATAATATGTAAGTGATAGATTGAGTAAACCGGTAATATTATTGCCTTCTCTCAAAATTCAGAATTTTGACAATTATTTCTTCAGATATTCCCAGAATTTAAAAAAATAGTTGTTTTTTTGTCTTGACCGTTGGAGACATTTGTAGTCTCCAATGGTCACTGTGACAAATGTCATTATAATTTTAGGTACAACACTTTAAATTAAGGTCACAATATTCACCATTAACTAGTTGCCTATTACCGTGCTAATTAGTAGCATACTGGCTGCTTATTAGTCATTATTAAGGGCTTTTAAGTACCTTATTCCTCATGACCATATTTATGGCTAATAGGTCATTAACTATGTTTTGTATGCTTTTTCTTACTTCTACCTTAAAAGGGCCAAACTAAGCAAAGCATATTAAGCTCAACCTACTATCAACCTGCTAAAAGGTGCTCTTCTTCAACATCTGTGTAAAATATACTGTTTGAGCAGGATGTTGTGCCTTTACTGTGATGCAGATTGTGGTCCAGTAAACAATCCACACATATGACATGGGGAATCTTTTAACCTGTTTAAATGTAGTTCAAAAGACATTTTTACCAGCAAATAATGGTATTCTTATTGACTTGACCAAAGTGTAAAGCATTTCTAATCACATCTAATTCCACAGAAGAATGTAAAAGGTGAGAAAATGTCTCTTCGCTTCGTCCTCCTGTGAGTCGTGCCGCTCATTTCTCTTTTTCTGTTAATATTGAACACATCTATCAGAATCTATCATCATTGTTTTTTTTTTAAAGATTTATTTTTGGGCTTTTGAGCCTTTAATGGAGAGATAGGACAGTGGACAGAGACGGAAATCAGGGAGAGAGAGTGGGGATTGACATGCGAGAAAGGAGCCACAGGTTGGAGGACTACAGCCTCCATACATGGGACGCGCGCACTAACCACTGCGCCACCAGCGCCCCATCATTGTTTTTTTTTTTTTAAACCTGTTGATAGTTACAGAAGCTCTAAGCAGACATACATCTATATATTTTATTTACTCCATTTTCCCGTAAATTTCCAATTGTGTTCATTAGATCTCAATTTATTTCCATTTCATTTATTTAGGATGTATTTCCAGAGTTTTGAATGAACAAGACAAACATTATAAAAAATCTTTAAATTACCTCATTAGTGTTCGTTATGACACCATGGCGTGTCCTGATCTGGCCAATCACAGTGACCAGCTCATCAGACCACCAGAAAATTATCTCGTTATCTCAAGAAAACAAGCTTTGTTTTTAAACTAGTAATGAGACACATTCATCCAGGGGTGCACAAACTTTGCCATGCTAAAGACCCCCATATATCATTAGCCTCTACCCAAACAGCTTTAAGTCCTTGTATACTATAATGGCACATTAAAAAAAATTAAGCAGACAACTTCCCAATTAATTTTCTTATTTTTTCAATAACAATTCTCAATCTTGTTATGTATTCAGTAAATATAATGTCATTTTTTGAATACCCAACAGAAATAGTAACAGTTAATGTCTATTGTTTAGAATGTTCCTCTCTTGTCTTTCATTCATTACTTTCCTTATGTCTTTCTTTAATTGGGAGATACAGAAAAATAACTCATAGATTCTGTTAAGCAGTGACAACATCTAAAACAGCATTTTAAAAAAATGCTATTGTCACAAATAAATTGAATAAGATCATTTCTCAATTTCTTCCATTTTCGCCCTTGCGACCCCATGGTGACCGCCCCTGGGGGTCGAGACCATCCCTTTTAAAAACACTTCAGTTTTTTTGCCAATACGATGGGAAAAAAAACATCTTGGTTATCCCGTGAAAAATAAAATTAGTAAAATTAGTTCCTGAAATTGCTAGGCCTATATAGCAAATAAAATGTATGGATGCTTGTCCCCTTAGGGCTTCCATAGTTAGTTGCTGCAAATATCAAGAATTTCAAAAATGCATTCATGCAATCATAGAATGCAACCAATATGTCCATCTCAGTGCGATCAGCATCTAAATGGGTTCAACAGTAGTCCGTCATGTCTTACTTGATACAGTATAGAGCCAGAATGGAATACAGCAACATTCAGTTTAATGGGAAAATAAAATGTGCAGTAAATAAAGCTGCTATTTGTCAGGCTTAACTGAAGTTCCCTCTTCCCTCTCCCTGACCTGGCAGATATCTACAACAATGAAGAACAAGTTGCTTTGTGCACAATGTCTCTGTTATGGAGCAGCGCTGGAGCGTATAAACACATCAGTGGCTCCTCAGAAGTAAGTATTTACACGAAGGGATAAACAAGACTATAGGCACCTCACAGGTGTATGCACGTATTTTGCTACAAGAATGTATTTTATCCCACCTCACACCTATGGAAATATGTAAAGCTCCACAAAGAAAGAGCAGAAATCTTTCACAATCCCTCCCTGACTTGGTGCTGGAAACAAAGTCTTCTGATTCGAAGATAAACACGGAGAAGCAGAGGTCTTAACCCCGGCTTCTCTCGCTAAATCCCATTTTGAACCATTACTTGACTCATACTCCGAGAGCTAACACAGCAATCTGGCTGGATCACCGGGTGCACCACCTTCTCTGACTCTGTGCACGGAGGAATATTTGGAGCCGGAAATGAGACCTCAAAGTAAACGGGTGGCTTTTTTTTCTTCTTCTTCTTCTTCTTCTTCTTCTGTCTCTCGCAGTGTGAGACTGATTGTCGGGCGAGGGAGGGGGGAGGAGGAGTTTTTAATTACATCAGATTGAATTCCAATAATCTGCTCCGTATCCTTGAGGTTCTTTTTTTCTGACAGAATTCGGAGTCATGCCTCTACACATTTTTAATCTGATTAGAACAGGACAATGTGGTGTTTCCTTGAGCCATGACTATAAGCAGGTGGAGTCATAAAGGAACCCTGCAGAGTAGGATGACACAATTTGGGGAGTCAGATTAGGGCAGGTATTATAGAGTGAGTAGACTGCCGCCTTAGGAGGGGTTTCCCCCCTTTTCTCTTTAGCTTCAAAGCCCTATATATCAGTTTATTTCTCTTTTCCAGGGAAAGATGAGAGAGTATGAACGAGCGTTGTATTTCCTGCATGTTGCTGGGTCGATGTGCGTGCCACTAAGCAATGGCTGCAGATTGAACTGCAGACCTCAAGCCGCTCCACAGCCCGCAGTAAACACCTAAGGGTGAAAGATTGTGCCTCTGTTCACAGCTCAGATAAATCTCCCAAATACCAATACTGCATCACGCTGCAAAAAATATTATTATTTGCTTTGATGGATAACATTTATCTGCTAATTCAAATTTCATACTGTGAGTCTTTGTTTACAATATAAATCTAATTAAGTGCAGCAATCATGGCGCAAGGTGGATCGATACACAATATGGCCAGCACAGCTGCTTACCTCACAAGGATTGCCTTTCCCCTGCCAATATTTTCAGCCAATAAAATGGGGGCCGGGGTTTTCTCAGCGAGGCCAATAATCTGTCAAGGTTAGGGCAACGAGAGACGAAACATTACCTCAGTGGGTGACATGCTGGGTACATAAGAACAAATGACTCAACCAGAGTCATGTGGTTTTTAAGACAGGATTAATCCATCATTTGGCTTGGCTTTAATGGCAGGTAATAGGGGTTTCGCTTGTGTATGGGGCCCCTGAAGTGCCAAAAAGAAGAAAAAAAAAACAATTAACTTGTGCGCACAACTTAAGATCTTGTGTCGACAATTTATGATCTAAAGACATTCATTTTTACTTTTTGAGACTTCAGGGGCTTCATACCACTGATCTTACTTCTTTCTGACCGAGAAGAAATGCTAATTAACAGAAGCATTTATGCTTGAAAGCTGCTATAATCAATATTTTTATGAACGATAGTCCAAGTAGCTACAAGTGGTAACTGTTTTGACTTGGCTTTACAACCCTAAGCTATACTTTAAAGGTTCACTCGCTTTGCTGTCATCAGTTTTATTTCTAGTTGTTTCATTAGCTGCTATAGTTGGTGAACACTGTGAAAACAAAATTGCTATTTGCTAACTAAAATGAATCAGGTGGCCGGTATATGTCTCAAAATCAATGCTAATGTTGCTCTGTGAGTGCTAGGGGAGTAAATAGCAACTGTATGAAAATGAGTTCACAGTAAAAGCTTTTAATATGTCAGAATTGTTTTTACAGCTTTGCTCCAAGTAGAGGGAATGTATTTTTATTACAGGTTTAACTTCTAAATATTGATTTTAACATGCAATTTGTGTAAGGGAGTATTATGCGCTAATGCTAGCACTCACCTAGCCATCACAACATTTCTCAACCCTGGAACTGGTGGGTTTTAGGCATTGAGTTTCAAAGCGTTCAGATCCCTAGAATGCAGTTAAAAAAATCTTCATTGATTGATGTAACAGACGCTAAGGGTACTACATAATATCAAAGTCCATTTTCACTAAAACATTAAGGAGAGTTTCCAAGAGACCCCATAAATACACCCTACAAAGAACAGACAGTAGGGGAAATAAAAAACAGTCACAATGACTACGGGGTCATTTTTACGGGATTTTTTTCGTAATTACAAAGTCAGATAAGGCTCTAAAATTTCATAAAAGTTTCTAATGTGTCTTCAGATACTTGATTTGAGGTACGGACACAATGTATGCAAGGGATGCTGATCATAACATCGAAATACCACAGAGGTGGATGTGGCTCAGTTGGTAGAGTCAGTCGTCTCTCAACTGAAAGGTTGGGGGTTCAATCCCAGCTCTTGCAGCCACATTTCCAATGGGTCCTTGGCAAGACACTTCACCCATATTGCTACTGCTGCTTCGTCGGCTGATGGTCACTTTACATAGCAACCACTGCCATCAGTGTGTGAATGTGGTGTGAATGGGTAGGTTTCACCTGCAGTGTAAAACAAGCTCAAGCCCATTTACCATTTACTATTTTATCAAACACGGAATGAGCACATTGAATTGTTGCCACACAAGTCGGCTACATCTACAATGCAGCCTGACACACATGGAATCAGAACGTTAATTGGTGTATACATCCAGCAGTCGTACTGTCTTCACCTCTCGCTCTGTTGAGCACCTCGCTGCTGTGTGCACTTTGACACGTGAAGTCTCAGGTTGAGCTCCAGAGCTCCAGGCCTGAGCCCTGCCTTTACTCGCCCTGATCAACCTCTCTGTTGTGAACGGTTCATTGTCAGCTGGGTGTTCAAGCTCCATTTAACTCTAACTAACTGCCTTCAGTCATTATCGCTGCTCATTAATGCTGCACTGGTACTGCAGAGCAGCCCTGAGTGCACATGGGTGAGGTTACTGCACCATGTATAACCGCACAGAGCGTACCGAAGCTATGGATTTGCTTCTGATAGTTTTATTGTAACACAAATTAATGACATAAATATAATCCTAATAGCTTGTTGTACTGAGGTTATTTGCAAACATAAACCTTGGATTTAATGAGGACTCCTGTAATCATCTTAAGAGCTAATGTTTTTTTTTTTCTTCTAGGATGGGAACAAATCTTTCGCTCTTTATTGTGAGGCTTAAGTCATTCCCAACCTGCTGCTCTTGTTCCTTAAGGGATTCTACAGCAGAATCCTGGAGAAGGAGAAGAGAAGCCATGATTGTTACCTTTCCCCTCCACTTTTTTATCCTGAGATTTATTTTACACACTTGTTTTTTTTCTGGCAGACAATACAGTTTGCCTTCTATCATACACAACAACAACAACAACAGATAACAAGAAAAATGGCTGCTCTCAGACGTTTCCTTTACAGTGCATGTGAGTCTCAAATGCAACAGTTGAAACGGTAGTAACATAACCAAAGAATGTGTCAGTTTTTAGGTCAATTTCACACTAAGGATGTGGTAATACAATAATGTATGAAACCAACCCAAACGCTGAGAAAACTCCCCGGAGGTACCAGTTGGCACACTTCCTAATTAGTGAACTTGAATGATGTCCGTCCTAACAAACACTGCAAAACCAGTAATTCATTTAGAATATATTTTAGAACAACATCTTACAGTTAAAGATGACCATTAAAGATGTAGCATGTTTAAGAGATGAGCAGCTGCTTCTATCCATGCACTGAGAATTCTTGCAGAACAGACCTTCCATTTACGAGTTTAAGCCTCACAACACATTAACATAAACCTGTGGTTCTATTTATTAACCCAATTTTTAGATGTTATGGATGAGTCCTGACATTTCATTGGGATGTTCATTTACACACAAGACTGTTTTGAGGTCATGATGATTTAATTTGCAAGAAAGAATACTTATTAAGTATTATAACAGTATCGAGTTACACTGTCCTTATTGGAAGATATATCCACATAATTATCTCAACATATTCATCATTGTCAGTTTTACAATATAAACATTACACTAACTTAATCAAGCAGTCAAAGCTGGCTACAGTAGGCTAAAATAAATACAATATGATACGGCACTTTATGCTAGGCTACGCTATGTTATGACACTCAACGCTAGGCTATGCTAGGCCACGTTACCCTACGATACACTTTATTGTTCCCTTGGGCAAATT
This sequence comes from Labrus mixtus, assembly GCF_963584025.1. Classification (NCBI taxonomy): domain Eukaryota; kingdom Metazoa; phylum Chordata; class Actinopteri; order Labriformes; family Labridae; genus Labrus; species Labrus mixtus. The sequence goes on along the minus strand of NC_083633.1, from coordinate 12,465,947 downwards.
TGTCCCCATTTAGCTGCCTCCATGTTCGTAGTCAAAGGTAATGGACTAAACATTTTGAATAGCTAGCTTAAAGTGTTGATGAACAGTTTATGTGTAAGGCTCAAAGTAAACAGTGTTAAAGTATGAATAGTTGTATGTTGGTTACATGAAGAAATCTTGTCACTATACTGAAGGTAATATAAAGTATTATAATCTGCAGTTATTGATGCATTAATGAGAACGAAGTGGGATCAAAAGCTGCTAACATTCAGAGATATAGTGTACCAAAATGATTGGAAACTACTGCTCTGTGATACTTTCTCCTGAATAAAGAAGAAAAAGCCAGAAAATGAATAATGAATGGGGGAAGAAAGAGACATAAAGAGAGCGTGAAATGCATCTCCACCCTATATGACATTAGTAATCAGGGTTTGCTACTGTACGCTGAGTGCCTCTCCGTTTCCCCGGAAAGGCAGGGATGCAGGGTGACAGCTGGGGACCGGGCCAACACACTGGACCACTAAATGAGAAAAATGACCAGCTTTCAGCAGCTCTTTTAAAAACTCATTTACATCCTGTCAGATTCCATTATGGCCGGGGACCTGCACCGGAGCTACAGGACAGCACCGAGCCTGAGTGCACCGACCGTGCTGGCCAAGCTCCTATCAGCCTGACCCGGTTCATCGGTCTAGTAGGTAGCTGATTCTCCTATGTCAAGGTTTTTTGGCTTCTCGCCCTCCTTTTTTCTCCCCTTCCATTTCCCACACTACCTTTGGTGTGCTCTTGGCAAAAAAGTGGGTGATTATCAGAGTGCCTGAAACCCTTGCCGTTACTCTTTTATACAATTACTGTACACTATGTGCACCTAAAAGCATCAGCAGAGAGGATTAGGGCTGCTAAATGCTGAGCATTGAATAAATTATTGGCTTGAGGTTAGAATTAAAGGAAAGAAGGGAACGGAAGAAGGGGAAGTAAAAAGTAAGCTGATTTAGCTCCCCAAATACGAATAGCTCACATTAAAATTACACTTGAATTTCAGCTTATTTAACTAAGTAACAGTGAAAGTGTTCCCATGATTGTGACATGTGATACTTCCCTCAGCGTTATTATGCTTTACTCCAAGGTGTGGAAGGCTAGCAATAAAAAAATCCCATGAATTCGGTACTAGGTGACACCCTTCAAATCAACTATTACTCTTTTATACTCCATGTATTTAATTGTTTTAGATCATTGGAATATTTAGAGTGCAGCTCAGCTCAAAGGGTGGCTCAGTAAGTTTCTGAGCAACTTCAATCTTAACATTGAAACAAAAATGGGTTGAAGTAGTCCTGAAACAAAAGCTTTTTTTAGAAAAAGAAAATGTTATCATTGTCTGTCAACATTACATGACAAGCAGGACATTCCATCATCATTGTTTGATCAAATCAAAAGCTACAGAACAGCAGACGAGTTGACCTCTTAATGAGATTGGCAAAATTGAGAATGATGATTTTTATCACCAAAATGATAAAGATAATTGACATTATCAAAAGCATAACTCGTTAGCTCTCCGCTCTTGTAGTGTTAATGCAAAACGTGGCATCATTGATATTGCATATTCAAATTGAAACTACAGGTTGTAAACGGTCCTATAATATGGTTTCGGCTGTCTCAGAACTACTCTAAATGTTTATGACTTTATATATTTCAGCAGTACATTTGCCCGTGGAACATAGACTGTAAATATTAATGGAAGAAGTCTGAGTGACGTCACCCATCTGCTCCTGCAGGGGGCTCTGAAGGCTCATCTGCAGCAGACACCATACAGGCCTAATCTTCAGATTACCTAACGACAGGCTAATCCTCGATGAACTGCAGGATTTTGCATTTCAGGCATTTCCTTAATTTTTCAACACCAGAGGTTGCCACTTGCCGTGGAAGCTAAGTTTGAGTTACTTCCCCGACAGGAAGTGAACAATATCCTTAGGGAAAAAGCTTGTACCTTCATCAAGGTTTCTCCGGTAAAAGTAGCCTTAATTTTTGCACCCACAGTTACTTTTATCTTAAAATAACGTTTTTCTTACTGATGTCCTTGTAGCTCAGAAATATATTTTTCATTTATATGTGCCACAAGAGAGGCAAATAAGTAATTCAAAGAAAACGCCTCTTTAAGCATTCTGCGAGTGCACTTTGGGTGTAAGAGCTTTAACAGCAGCTATACTCACAGGGGTGACAGTCTGTGGTCATGCACTAAGCCACTTATGCATCTCCCTCCGACAAGGGGCATGTCTGTAACACTGTGATCTGATGCATACATCAAAGCCACAGAGAGCACCTTCGCACACACCAGGAGCTCCATCAATCCCCTCAGGCCTACGGAAGCGTCCTTTCTTACACAGTCGGCCTTCAAGGGTGACATCCTCGAGGAGGCAATACAAACAGCGTCTAATGAATTTTTAACGACGAACGTTGCGAGCGGTAAAAGAGAAGGGGAGCGGGGAAATGGAGGCGGCGCGAAAGACCCCCGCTGAATGCATTACAGTGATTTGTAGGCTCACCTTTGAGCGGGAGTAAGAAGACTCCCGCCTCAGATCATCAGGGTGTTAAGTGTGCTCGGTGGGGGGGGGGGGGGGGGGACTCTCTGCACCGCATCGTGGGCCAAATGATGTTTGAAATGTTTTAATCAAATCCTGTCTGTTCATTAGACTAACAATAGGCTTCATGAGGTGAGCACTCAGTGGTTCGGCTTCTCAATGTCCTCGGGGGAATTCTCCTGATAGAGTAACTTCCCGACCTCCCGGCGACACATTTCTACATGACCCCCACCACCCATACATACATTTAAATAGACTTTTATCAGTGGTGGCAGCTTGTCATGTAGTGTGATTTATATGAATTTTAAAAACGCCTTGGTTCCAGTCTCAATCCATCTTCTTGAGCAGCAATTACATCTATGTTGGATTATGTGTCAACAGCCTGTTGCCTTGTATGTACATGTACACCGATGACGGGCAACTTGTTACTATTCCTAGCAGACAACCTGCTCTGATTATCTCTTTGGTGTTCTGTCACAGAGTTAAGGCTGGTGTGACACTCAAGAAGATTGTTTTGGGATCAATCCAGACTAGCACTCTAGTGTTTTAAAGCCATTTTAACTGAGGGTTGTAGCTTTAATCCCATGTGCTGCAAGCAGGTTTAAGCTTTCAAAAGGACCAATGCCAACAAAAACACAAGGGTTGCAGTTAGAAAAGAAAAGTAGTATTGAAATTAAAGTTGCACTGAATTTGACTTAAGGTGCTAAAGGAGGAAAGATTACTTTACCCATCAAGGCAAGGATGGTACAACGATATTCACACAATGATGGCAGAGGCGGCTACATAAAGAGCCAAGCCGTCCAACATTATACTCCATTTACACGCATTCCCACTTTGCCAGAGAAACAGTGAGAAGAACTCAAGGTTCCGTGTCCTGCCAGAGGACACTTTGACATGTGACGGCAGGACCCTGACCTTCTGGCTGAGAGACGACCGACTCTACCACTCAGCCACAGCGGCCACACTGAGCCACTACTTACAGTATATCATGTAATATAAGTGTTTGTAAAACCCTGGAGTTTCCAAGATGCTCTGACCAAGGATTCTACACTTTGATGGCTTAGCAAATATTGAAAATACAACAACTGCAGGAAGATCAAGACGGGAGGTAATCTGCTGCCCCAAGGATTTGGACCGTTACAAATAAATGCTGATACCGTAGGTCTGAGGATTATTATGAGGTAAGACCCCGACTAATAGGCCATCCATGCTTTTGTTGATGTTAGATGAGGGCATGTCATGGATATCAACTGTGTACAGAGCTGAAAATCAGGAACTGATTCAGTGTGGAAAGTGGATTCCATATGGAAATGCAGAACCAACCCATTGACAGGTCTATTGTTGTGTCTTTTGGTCCTGTGCATTTTAAAAAGAAGTATTTTCTAATGTTAATGTTGTCCGGTAGTATACATCCCTTTGAAAATAAAAATGTACCTTAAAATGTGTCATAGTAAAGATACTGTGGATGTACTTATCATTAACACAAAAAAGTCAAGTCAGCCTTTTGATTGACTGGCTAGTGTGGTGTCTCTCGCCCAATGACAGCTGGGATCGGCTCCAGCCCCCCGTGACCCCGAACTGGAAAAGCAGTAAAGATAATGGATGGGATGAATGGATGTTTCCATAATTATTTAAACATACTGTAACAAATTTTAACCAGTTATGAAACAAAATCCATGAATTACTGATGCCTGTATTTGAGCTACAAAAAGCAATCAAGACAGTCAAGTTAGAAAATGTACTCATTTTATAGAGTCATTTTTAATGCCTGTCAATGCTGCCACCAGGTTCCATTCCAACTTAGTAATTAACACAGAACAAAAGGAGCCTAACAGCAGCGTGGTCCACAGTGGCTGCCAAATTGATACAATATTAAAATCCCTCAAAGTTGCTTTAAGAGAACTTAATGAGAAACAGTCCTGCCATGTCTTTTAGTGAAAACAAACGTGGGACTAATTTAACCTGTTTGTTTTCCATTCTCCAAAGCTTCAACATGGCAGATCAAGCCAAACTAAGTCTTCCATGCAAATTAGAATTTTTAAATAAAAAAGGGACCAATGCCCTATTAGGGAAAAAACAAAATAAATTGAAGGAGCTCTATTTTGCTGATTGATATTTAATACATACATATGATATTGCGATGTTGGATGTCCATACTAAACCTTGTCAAAGTTGTTTTAAACACAAGCTACACAGTTGCTGGCATGATCCTAGGACGGGATTTCCTGCTGCTCTGAACGAGATGTACAGATTTACAAGATTTTTTGTTATGCATTAGAGACTGTGCACGACTTCATCACACTCTCTTAGGAATGTAAGAACTTGTGTTTTTCTTTAAAGCAATTCACTTTGAATTCGTCCATGCCTTTTACACACAAGTTACAAACTGTTAACGTTCGTACATTGGTTAATTAAAACATATGTCAGAAAAAAAATGTATAAACTATGACAATCCTCACAATTATTATTGTATCGTGTCTTACAAAAGATTTCAACAAACTGTCCTCTTTGGGATTTGGCCTGCCTCAAATATGACACTACTGTGCATCTTTTTATAACTTGTCACACCAGATGTGACCCTTCAGTTCGGCCAATTTTCTCTCTGATCAACCGTTAGTGCCAATACAGTGTGACCTGAGGACAAAAAATAAACTCTTCATCTAGCACACAGAAAGTACTGTACACTTATATATTATCACCCTAACCAAAGCTTTCCCAGCCTTGGGGTCCCAACCCCACGTGGGGTCGCATGGAATTCAAATGGGGCCGGCTTAAATTTGTATTTATTGATCAATATAAAATAAATCGTATATTGAAATGTATTGAACACAGGCTGTGGGCCTTATCCAATGACAAAACAAGAAACTTGCAGGCAAAATGTGCTCTACATAACGGTTTACTTGCAAAACAATAGAAAAAGTATTTGAAGATTTAAAACAAATACATTTTAACTATGAATCTGTTTGTGTTTTGGATGTCTGGGGTCACCAAAGTTTTGTGAAGTCAAAATGGGTTGGGAACCACTGCCCGACCCTTTCCTGTATTTCTGGATGGCAGGCAGTGTGAGTGGAAAAAAGACTTCACAACCACTTCACAGATTTTTCCAATTAATCCAAAATGTATTGAAAGTGAAAAACTGGCTCTCCTCACAGCCTTCTCAAAACGACACACCAACCAGTGTGCTGATCTCCCAGACAGTACCAAGTTACCTGTCCTCTTGGGCCAATCAGAGAGGAGCTCTAATCAGTGACAGATTGACTCCAGGTGTAATCAATCTCACCTCCCCTGCATTGAATGAGACTCAAGCCGCATGATTAAACAAAGAGAAAAAAATACCAAACTTCCCTATATATGACATAAACATTCAGTTTTCTGTAACTTTAAATAGCAAAATAAGTTTAATTTATAAATGACTTTAATCATTGAAGTACCTTTAGTGAAATACATTTCTTACATATTTTTACTGACTGAACGTGCACCTTCCTCTCGGACTAGAACATCAACATCTATCAAAAATGTTGCATTGGAGACAATATGCACAAGGAGATGTAACACCGGGAAGGTTGTGGCCATAACTGGAGGATTAGAATCAAACTACAATTGAATTGAAGTTATTTGTTGTTTCAGAAAGGGGTGTTTTCCTTCTAATCACAGTAATGACTTGGAAAAATAGCAAATTAGTGGAGGTCTTGACCAGTCTTGATTTAAAATCCGGAGTGCACCCAGTGTGAGACCAAGAAAAAATGCTTTTGATTCCGAGACGAGACCTTAAAAAAGTGGTCTTGAGTACTACAACACGAGCATTAATCGACTTAAGCACTTACAAATGACATGAAAGAATCTCCTCTATAATAATGACCCTCCCTCCAGAAAAAACACATTTGTAATATTAATGTACCATGAAGCAAAACATGATGGAACACCTTTTGTTAATGTAATTACAGTCAACAGCTTGTAAAAAAAAAAATGACAGAAAATAAATTAATAGTGAGACTAACAATTGCTCAATCCATACAATTACATTTTGAAGTAAATATAATGTCTAATAGACAAATAGTTCTTCTACGATGATATTCTATTAATACTTTTGTTAAAAAACATCCTGTATCATAATTTTCACCGCTCGGTCGTTCTGAGACAGACTCATTTCAGGATGTTCTCAGTGGCAGAGATAGTGTCTTACCTCTTCTCTTGAAGCCAGACGCAGCAGCCTTTAATCTGAAGACTGAAATGTCCCCACATCGCTGGACCACTAAATCTACTTTATTGTGTTATTTCAACCTGTCAGACCTATCGATCAGTGGATTAAGACAAAGATGATGTTTTAAAGCTTTGACTGAGGGTTTCATAGCCGTCCCGAAATCCAATACCAATAGGGGTTCATAGATCCAAGCCAGGATTTAGTGCTATGGGTAGGATTGATGACATGGAGGCCCGGCATAATAGTGAGGATGCTCGAGCCCCATCCTTCAATATAAACCTGGATAACAATATGTGCCTTTTTTTTTTTTTTTTTTGGTTATTCAGTTGTCTGGATATTTAAAACATCATGGTCCCCTGCTGAGTGCCTGTGTTGTAAAAAATGTCACAGTGATCAATCTTCTTTTTGGAAAATGGGATGTAAAAACTTGAGTTTTTTATTGCTGAACACGACAAAATTGTACTCTGTGTTATTATCCATGTGACTCATACTCTGTGATATAATCAAATTGGGATTATTTACAGGCTCCAGACAGCATTTGTAAATGGTACCAACGGAGGATTTATCACTGCTGTGAACTTCATAAAGCCACCATCAGCTTTTCAATATACACGTTATTACATTTCAAAAGGAGTGTAGCTTCTTCATTTGGTCTTTTATCTGTAATCAATTGTCACTGAAATATAAACCGCTCTAAAGAAAGAAATGAAGCAATGCCTCCTTTAGAAAAGAAAGATGCTGGACTGACATTTTAAACTTATATCCAAGAAAAACACAACAACACACAAGGAAATGTGAAACAGTAAGAGCTGAAAAATGGGATAAATCTGCTGTTAAGAGAGCCAATTAGACTTTGAGGGCTACAAGCTTATGTGGAATCTTTAGAACTTAGAGCCAAAACTTTTCTTGGTTCACAAAGTAAACGCCTTTTGACTCATGATTTGTTTGTATTTGGGGTGTTTGAAGAGATGGTAATTGCTTGATACAGTCCGAAAAGAGGCATTTGTTTCACCCCGAAGTAGCACTTTGGTAAAAATGCTCACTGATGTACACACTGGTAGTGTAGATAATATCTTCTCTGACTTCACTGCTGGCTGCTTTTTGTTTGAGCTACTTATTAGTGCTGCTTCTTAAATAATGTGTACAGGCTTTAAAACCAAAAGACTGAAGCTATAATTAGGAAAAAAAAGAATACAATCACACTGCTTAAAGGAAGAATGTGTGCCATTTTACACATAAATATAGCAGAAATAAAGTATAATATGTAAACGTCTCTGTGAGTCATGACTGTCTACAATGAGTGAGAAGCCTGAGTCCCACCAGCTGTACTTTTGTTGGAGCCACGTTTACATCATGTTTACATGGACGGGACAGCCTTATGTATAAAGCTGTTTTAGTCAAGGACTAGAAAAAGAAGAATAACATACTCTGCTTATTTGGATGCACACATAGCCTCAGACAGCACACACTCACTCTGCCATCTCTACAACCGTCTCCCCTCAGGCCACAGATACAGATCTCTCACTTTCCGGACTAATCGAGCCATGTCAAGCTTTGCTCCCACATCCATCAGGCTCATGAACAAATGATCTATTTCTTATTCATTTTTAAGACCACTCATTTAACCGCTCATAACAATTATTTATGACCTATTTATCATGCTTTTAATAGAGCCACTTGTATGTGTGTGTTTCTGCTGTTGTTTTTGTGTCTAGCTGTATGCGTACTGATGCTCTTTTACACAAATGAAGTTCCTAACGGATAAATAAAGTTATTTGAATTGAATTTGAATTGTTACATGAGTGTCTTCAGATCATGGCCGTTCTGTGTCAATTTAAGTGTAATATGAAGCTATGATTTAAACAAAGAGTGCTAACACAACAATGCAGGACACAGGTGACAGCAGCTCAGCTATAGTAAGTTGTATCAATAAATGACCACAACCACATTCCTCAGACCAAAAGCGGCCAAGTATCTTTACACTATGGAGATAGTTAGCACGATTACCTTAAGCAACCCAGGTTAATGTTACCACTGTAATTCTAGGCTTGATTATCTGTCAAATGTCACCTCTTTTGGCTTTCAATAAATCAAGTCTGGAGTGGAATGACTTCTGGGCTTCCTGTTCTGACCATGACACAAGTTCTAGAATCACTCTTATGCCATAGAAGGCTGAAGTCTTCCAGGTCCACACTGTTTATGTTCACAATTTCAAGTCATTTAACCTTCGGTACAAACTGAAGAGAGACAGTTTTATTGATCCGAATAATCAGAGTTTTGAAAAATTAAATGTCTGGAAATAACCAGTGCACCTCCACTGACACCATGGTAAGTGTGTTCATTTGGTTGAATTGAAAAAAAAATGAAATTAATTTGAGACTAGTGTTTGTTATTATTATTATATCTCTTTGGATATAATGGCAATAAAGGTCACTTCACTACTTTTACATGTCAGTTAAATCTATGCCGACATGGTTTCCACACATGATTTACAACATTTCTTGAAGTTAAAGTCACCAGTCTCATTTATTTATATCTTTTTGGTTTCAAAAACACATTTAAATGAAGGCCCATCTACCTGACACCGTGTCCTAACAGCATGCAAGCGTTTGAATTTTAGTTTCCTCTTTCAAAACAGTGTGACATCTAGTGCTTCAGTATTAAAGATGGACAAACACACTGTGATGCTTTGTATAGACGAGCTAATGACTCAAATCACAGCCCTCGTCAATAGACAGCGCGCGGTGAGCAGGGAAAACGTTTTACTCTGGTGTTGACACAACAAGTCAAAGCTCAACATTTCAATCACGGATGTGGATATTATTAATGCACTGTTAACTCCACTTTTAATAAGCTCTGTTGAGTGAGAAAAGTGAAAGCCAGTGCCTTGTAAAGCCCCCTCCTTCTTTGTTTCTTGTCCATCTACTGTACACCAGCGAGAGAGGAAATAGGAACTGGGCATCGTGGTTGCAACGATGCATCGCGCTGCGTTGCTGGCAGGCAGTTAGCTCACTCCAATAGGAAACAATAGAATCAAGCTGATTTTGTAGCAATCGCTCACTCATGTTGAATGCTTTTAGGACAAGCTGTTAGGCTACACATGCTGAAGCCGGTGGTAATGTTTTAATGCTTGATAGGCTACCTGCTCCCATTTTAAATTAAATTGAATAAAGTCATGTTTTTCTCCCTGAATCTTTAAGTAACAAATAAAAGATAATCCAAACAGATATCTTCATCATCTCTTATTTTAGGATTGTGAAACAGATCCTGTTTCTGACTTCACTGCTGCCATGTCCAGACTGTCCATTAACGAACAGCAGCAATGTTACCTTAAGCCAAAAGTCAAAGTGAATCACACAAAACAAGACAAAGACCTTGGGACCAGCAGTGGGACCTCCACTGATGCAAATGGGATGCAAGAGGACATTTGGTATGTGTTACTTACTAACTTTGCTTTACTGATAATTAATGATAGGGTAATGAGGTTCAGCGGTTTTATAGATTTTCTTCCTCTGAAAACCAAAAGGGCTGAGAGCTTTAAAGACAAAACGCCTGAGCCAAACTGGACAAAGAAGCAGAAGCCAAGGCAGGGTGGAGTCACTCACAGGTAGGCTCTATCCTAACAACACGTATTGGCAGTACTAACAAAAACCAAGTTCCCCTAAAGATTTCCTCGGCTTAAACTAACCCTTCACCGTGTGTTTACGAAATTGGCCAACAGAGCTGAGAATAATTGCTGCCATGCCCCACCGTCTTTAAATCCTACACCACAAAGTGCCTGGCACCTGCAGATGGAGGACATCCAAGCTGCGGGCTACAGCGGCGGCCCAAAGATCCCCCTGGATCTAGAGGCTGTAGCCACCTCTGCAGAGGCCCCGCCACCTTTGCCCAAACATTTATGTGAAAAATAAATGGAAAGCAATTCCTGTTGCCTCACAGCTGTCATTTTTTTTTTAACAAAAGCCATGAAATGAGTGAGTCATGATGGTTTACAGGCGTGTGTCACAAGCACCTGATGAATGAATAGCACTTCGTTGATGTACTTGCAAGGGAAGTGGATCCATTTTGCTGCCCCAGGCGTAAATTGTACAGCGGCCTATAAATGTGTATGAATGGATTAGTTAATACTGCAAGTGTGGCGACCATGTTGTGCACAGAAACGCATGAATCTCATAATTAATTATTCCGAGATAACAATCTCTATAATTGAGAAAAACTGAGGAGATTTTTCAGTGTTTTCATACAAACAAAACTCTTAATCCTGAGATCATTATCCTGTTAATTTGATATTTTTCAGAAAAACAAAAACCGTAATTATCCTGTTGATTTTTATTTTCCCATGTGAATGCAATACGCTTCCGGACCTTTCAGCTTCTGCTTGCATGAATAAAGATTTTATTAACAGTTTTCTGCCAACGTAAATGTCTGCACGGCCTCACTGAGACCCTTATCACTCGTGCAGTCATCTGATAAAGACACATTTTATTGGTGACCTAATTAGGCATTGCTCTAACTGGATCTCATTAGGTGACAACCTTTTTATGAATAGTACAGGTTTAAACGTCTCACTGCAGATCCTCTTTGGCGGATTTTATTGGTTTGTTGCAACACTTAAAAGATAGATTTACCTTTAATGTCTTTATAATGAGATTGCATACGGTGGAAAGATGAGACATTGAGATATAAGCAGATAGACACATAGAGGATCAAATAAGTCAGTGCTTGCACATACACACGCGCGCACACACACACACACACACACACACACACACACACACACACACACACACACACACACACACACACTCAAACCTATTGCCATTTAATGACCTCATGTTAGTTTACACAGGAGGGCAACATAAAAGCGAAAATGGAAGGAGTAGCTCAATGAAAGCAGACCTAGAGCTACAATCTGAGCCTTTACGTCAATAGCAGTCTGTAAATCCAGGCTTCAACTACAGTCAATAGTCCCCATGAGCAAGGGCAAAGCCTTTTAAATCACATTGTCATTCTTCAATGTTTCCAAAGGATTAAAGTTTGTTAAGAAATTTTCAGCCGTAATGGGGTCAGGAGCTTGACAACTCCATTTCAGCATTGTCAAACCAACCGTAATTACTTTAAAAGCACGTCTTCACATCAACCCGTCATTTCCACTGCATCACAAGAAGTCTGGTGTCACTGCACTGACGTCAATCTCTGCATTTTGTCTTTGTAATGATTTTTTTTTTTATCTGTAAAGAACGATCCATCAGTTCTACTTTCATGTCTCTTGTCTGTCCTTCGAGGGTGGCAGGGAGACAGTGTTAATCTTTTCTCCGTAGTAATTCACTTTATATATCCTCATCTGGTTTTCTGGGCGGCTGTGGCTCAGTTGGTAGAGTTGGGTGGTTGGGGGTTCGATCCCCAGCTCCTGCAGCTACATGTCCGATGTGTCCTTGGGCAAGAAACTTAAGCCCAAGTTGCTACCGCTTTATCAGCGGCATATGAATGTGTATGAATGGAATTAGTTACTTCTGGTGTCCAAGTTACATAGCAACCACTGCCACCAGTGTGAACATGGGTGTGACATGCGTTTTACAAGATCAGGTCCATTTACCATTTAGCTAATCAGGAATTTTGTATACAGTCTTAGTACAATTCCTTCAGTTGCTGTCAGTGTTGTTCAAAGTCATGAGTTCTCCATCCTATGGACATTAAACTGCTCATTTAGTGAGATATATGTTTTTCAGCCTAATTTGGTTGAAAACACCAGGGGGGGTTTGGCACATTCATTTGACAAAATAACAGAGCGCAGAGATCCAATATCACTGTTACCATCATCATCATATCCCTCACTGCTGGAGACTGGCACTATGGGGAAAACACAGGCCTATATCTAAAACCATTTCCATGCCTTCTCTAAAGAGTACTTTCAATCACTTTGTCTTCTGATTGCTTTCTGTTTTAATGGTTATATGACTGCAATTCCATTTGCTTAAAATGATAAAGCAAAGTTGAGCTATGCCTGTGTGCTATTTAAATGCAATTTATGGGTTATTTTCTCATGTCTGCAATCAGAGGACTGGAGAGTGGGCAAGTCAGCTGGGACGTAAAAAAAAGAGGACGTAAAGGATGAGGTCAAGGGTGTTCAAGAAGTCTTAAAACAATATTGAGGACATAAATTAATACAAAAAAACAACATGTATTTTGATGACATATCTTCACCATGTCTAAATGTGGCTGTCCTGTTGGATGCCTTGATTCCCCCAGTGCATACAATTGAGGGCCCCCACCCACCACTGTTTCTCTACTATCCTCACACCCCCATCCAACCCCAGTCAGTGTTTTCAGGATAATAATCAGATTCAGGCATTTAGGGTTGGACAGGTCAGTCAGATGAACCCTCCATTAATGTTGTAGCAGTTTTTGACACTTGACAGAGACTCGTCATTTAAAGAGAAGGTGTGGTTTCAACACATGCAATGGAAACGTCCCCGTCCCAGGACAGAGTGTAATGCTTCATTTTCCACCGTTTTGAAACATAATCCTAGAAATTTAAGACTGAACTGTAGCCTGGGTGTTATTAACACAGTATTCTGTTGTATAACAGACATTCAACCTTTTTTAGGGGGGGTCAAGAAATTGGAGCAACATTGACAAATGTAGACGTTGGTTGGACAGACAAACAGAAAAATGTTCAAATGTAGCAGGATTAGTAGGCTGCTGCTGTTTTTAAATTCACAGCATGGATGATTCAGCAGGTTGGTGTCCATGTGTTATGACGGTCACTACTCTTCAGTTCTTTCCTGCAGCCATCATCAAGTTATTTAAACAGTCCCCAAAAGACCAAGTGAGAAGTGAGGGACTGCACTTACTCCAGGCGCACTGCACCTTGATAATGGAGTTGGGCTGAAGCGATTAGCGCACTAACAGCTTTGGACGAGTAGGAGGGGGATTCTCTGAGGGGGCACGACAGGAGACAGAGAGGCTGTGAGACTGAAAGGAGGAGGGAATGAACCCCCACCGACACAATTCACAGCAGGCCTGCAGGCGATGCCATGGTACCCTGACACCTTTTGAAGGACTCTATGCCCTCAAACTACAGGTGGAGATGGATCTTAGGAGTCTGAACTTTTTTTTCCCTGTGAACACTGGGCTCTATATTGCTCACAGTATTCAGGAGAATTGTTGCTTCCAAGTAGCTGTTATCTGTATTGTAAGGGCAGCAGGTATAAATGCACACATCTTTCCGTAAGAAAGGCAGGTGAAGGAAAATGTAAATGCATAGCTGTCATGTTAAATCTTTAGCTCTTTGGTCAGTCATATATCTCACATCCATCCCATTTAACTGCCACGTCAATCACTGTGACACAAAGTGGAAAATGGCTTTGAAAGAAACCAGGGGAATAAGTGACAAGTATTTATGTCAACGTAAATTCAAGTGATGGGTCTTCTACGTCAAGACATTTTTGCTATTGGATTAATGTTTGCTTTCATTTAAAAGAAGAATAATTCCAATTCAAATCTTACACATTATCTTACTCATTCCAATTCATTTACTTTACATATATGTTATCAGTGTTGTATTAATTGGATTTCTTATCATTGACCAACACATTATGTTTAAAAAAAAATATCAAGTATAAAGTGTAAATCAGTTACTAATCCCATTCATACACATTCAAACGCCGCCAATGAAGCACTAACTTGGGGTAAAGTGTCTTGCCCATGGAAACATGGGATATGTGGCTGCAGGATCTGGGGATCAAACCCATGACATTCCAGCTGATAAACGACCGACTCTACCAACTGGGCCACAGACGCCCCGAAACATGACAAAATTTACTTTTTGTTTTTCTCTTAGATTATCCTAACATGACTTTGCAACAGAGACACTGTAACAGAATAATTTTTTTTGTTTTTTAGATCTTCAAGACGTGTCTTGAGATTCAAATGCAAATCTTATAGCACTCAACAGCTTCAAGGCAGACATGATGATTGTATCTCCCCACAGGAGAAGCATTTGGAGAGAATGTACTTCGAGGAGAACATATGGAGTGAAATCCTTACGATTATATTTACTTTAATCACTTTCAATTACGAAATGAAAACTGCATCCACTGTTTAAACAACCCACACATTAAACTTACCGATAAAACAGGAAAAGAAGCCACACACTGGTGGCAGTCAACAGTGGAACATATTATTGTGTCGATTTGAAGCAGACACTCACGGTAATGGAAATTCAATGACTCTTGGGTTGGTGTCCGTCAAGTTTTCTCCTCTCCGCAAACTAAATAATCAGATTTTGCTGTTATGCAACACATCAATGGTGATGTTAACAGTGACTATTTCTTATAGCAGTTGGCTCCATTGAATTTTAAAATTGACTCAACATGCCATCCACTGCTCTGCACCTTGCAAGGCAAATGCTGACATAGAGTCAGCTGCTTAGGAAATAAAGTGAAATGTAAATACATATAGAAGAATGTTGAAACTGTATTACCTGTATCACTGAACAACTGTTAGGTGCACACCTTAGAGTGAGGTTACTGTTAAATTTGTAAAGCACACACTGCCTCACAAAACTAAATATCAAGAAATGCCAAGTGGATTTAACAACAGAAACAGTGTGAAGAGATCTCCAGTTCCTAGTAGTATACCAACCTTATTCTTTGACTGAAACAGCCGGGTGCAGCTTTTGATGAGCTGTGAGTCTTCTACGCTGTGAGACCATGTTGACTCTACAGCGAAACTCAAAGCATGCTAAGATCTGAAACACCTCTGCAGGGACACTGTTAGCTTAGGGTTGGCGTGCTTTGCTAACGACAAGTCTTGGTTCCCGTCATTCTTTGCCTGCAGTACCTTTAGGGTTGGAATGTAAAGCAGTTTTTTACAAGCGAGAAGAAGTAGCACACTATTCAGAGTCTTCCACGATTAGGTCAAACATGGAGCAAAACTATTAACTTGGTTGTAACTGGGGTTTGTCATATATTTGACATTTTGACTTGGACATCTACACTTTGACATACATTACTCAGCCAGCAGATATGTAGAAACTTAGGAATTCATTTTGGGATACGTTTTTTGGCTGTCCATTGAATGCAAATCCAACAGTCACACTCCTTGTAGCAAAACTTTTTGATTCCACCAATCAAAAATGGATTTACTTCATGAGCTAAAACTGAAAACTTTAGCCACCAAGTTGCCAACCATGATTGTCTTGTACGTTGGATTGGTTGGATTGGCAGTCTACAGTCAGCTCAAGCTTTTTTTAATGGTGTGACAAGGGCAGTAGGAGTGATGGTGTTTAATCAACTAGAAACCAGAATCTAACTAACCAGACAATGTCATCTGGATAGTTGAATGTCAGTTCCCACTCCCCCTCTAGCCTGCACTCACATTGCCCAAGCCCCAACCGGACCTGAGCTTGGTTTCCTCTTCTACATACTGTACTTCATCACTAGGTAACACTAGGTAGTCATGGATTTTTCCAAAGACCTCTGAGTTCCTTAAGGGTTTATCCAGCTGATTGTATATTGGTGTATGCCCACATTTCAGGTAAACACTCCACCTCTGCATCGGACCAACATGACCACTTTGCCGCTATTGTTTAAAAGATTGTCCAGAGGAACGGTCGCATCAAGTAGACCATACATCATGTCCTCGTCCTGTACCCATGCATTAGCAACTGTAATGTGTCCAAGCCCACCACTTACAACCATGCCAGAGCCAAAGAAGAATGGAGCACAGAGTGTGTGAGTGCACCCTTAGAATATTCGTCCAGCTGCTTTGAATAATTAGCAAAGTCAACTTCATCAGTTATTTCTATCCGCAAAACAACAAATGAGACTGTCTGGCTGCACTCTGGCATGGTTCAAAAGCTAAACATGAAAGCATTCTGACCCTTTGTTAGGGCTGTTGCAACAGTAGTTTCATAACTTAACATTTTGATCAGATTAAAAGCCTAAAATAATGGCTCATGCTGGTTGCTAAAATACACAAACTTAAACCCCATTTATGAGATATTTATAAATGGGGTTCATGCCAGTCATTTCTGGACACCCATTGCACTTGCTCTGGGACCTTTCCAATTGTTGCCACATTCCCATACTCCCTCCCTACTTTTTTCATACCCTACTCCCGTCAGCCATGAATAATTGATAATCCAATGTGATCTTCGGCTTTAAGAGTTTGAGTGCTCTGTATCTGTCTCATAATGATTAGTGAAAGGGTCACACTGCTGAAGCCCCTCAGTCCCCAGCATCCGCCCTTAATCCTCCTTAATCCCCAAAACAATGGGCTTCTCCATGCAGGGGACTGTGACAGATTTTTATCTTCCTGCTCGCAGGGATCAGTGTGCCTTCCCCACTGCCAACACAACACTGCAAGATAGCGGTCACAACTGCCTGCCCTTATGGGTGCCAAACTCAACCTTACACATGACACGAACCAAGAGAGGGTCTAGGAGGTAATCAAATTGTGAACACCATGACTCTATTTGAGCTTTGTAAGATAGGGACTCTTTTGACTCCACAGTGTGATTTGTGTTACAGGGTAAAAATGATTTATGTTGCAAACCCTCTGCTGCCAGCCACCTCTCATGGCGTTTCATATGGACGGATCAAGGCTGCCTTGTTGTCTTTATAGCCAGAAGGGCTGCCTTTGGTCGTGCTTCTGGACTCAGACCAAAGAGCTGAGGAGATTCAGAAAGAGGGAAGGTAAACAGAAATGCAACATAAGGACTGAATGGCCAAAGCATGAGCACAGGTGGAAGTACACAAAATGAGTGTTGCATTAAAGCTCAGACCCACAACAGTAATACTTTAAAATAATGTGTTCCTTTGGGTTTCATTCAACGATGGAAGCACTGAGAATTGATGCTTAGAGTTTATTCAAGTATTTTTGGATTCAATATGCTTACATTTCAATTGTTTCAAAGCACCAGATTACTACAAATACAGATTTTCTAGACCAATAAATGTCATAGCTTCAGAGTATGTTTTGTAAAGAATCACAAAAGAATCACAAAGCCTGACAAGACTCCTCTGTTGGGTGAGTAACTAGCTAACGACCGTAAGCATCCTGCAACATTTAGCCAACACTTACATCAAACTTAACGCTCTCAACTTTCAGACAACATGAACCCCTGTGTTTGTTTAAAACAAAATCTCCATGTTTCACCAAGGTAAGGTTAAATATAATTAACTGTAATTATATAAACTAATGGCTTACCTTTAAGACCTCCGGCCAAATGTGACATAGCATTTACAAAATTTAGCTAAGTCTATAATTGTAAACATACAAGGAAATGATTAAAAACTGGGCAAGGTGTTTAAAGGCCCCTGTTTTATTAACTTGACAGCTGAATTGCATCTGTATCCTGATAAGCGTTCACATTCCCAGAAGTTTCACTCAAACTAACTCTCCTGGACCTTATTTCATTTCGTCAGTGTTGCCTGTAGCAACACAATCGCGGATTGTAGTCTCTTGCACTCATTTTGGACACGGTGCTTTTTTTTCAGTCCCAACACCCACTAATGATGCAACTGACCCACATCTAACACAGTTAGATAAGCCAAATGAAAATTAAATCAGTACAAAACCGCAATCTACTGCATTCATACATTCTCGACCATTATTATGCTTCATAAAATAATTCACCAAACCTGGAGTCACTCAGACGCGTCAGTGAATGCATTCATGCAGAGTTTACAAAGTCATTATGATTACTTCCGACATGCCTAAATTATACAGCACCTATTGCCAGGCCTTTTGACCCACCTGGAGACAGGCAGTGAATACTCTAACACTGTATTTTAGATTCAGAACAGCTTCCACCCTTGAGCATTATGATAATATTACCAACCAGCCATATAGTTCAAAATGGTCTATCGGGGAAGAGCCACACAAAAAAAATCACCCATTATGTCCGTATCCGAAAGTGCACATACATTCACACTGGCGAAAAAGCAATGGATGCACCCATAAGGAAACAGCAGCATCGAGATGTACAATAACAGCCGTTATTACTTGGCATTTGGCAGTGACATCAATCAGAGACAGCCATTCTAAGCACTGTGATGGTACATAACTGCTCAGCCAGAGAGCTGATTTAATAGAGCATGGTCTGATAAAGTCCCTGCAGAGATCACTTCATGGGCAATAGGTTGTTCAGGCAGCTAATTGGTCAAAAAATAAAACCTCTCTCAGGAATTGGATCCAATGTTATCACGCTGAGTCTGGCACACTATTAATGAGTTGCATTGGCTCCCTTTAGCCCCCTAACTATATTTCCGCTCCCTGGCTGTGCATGGGGACTTGTACTTGGGCGTAATTATGGTGATGATGACCAAATGTTTACCTTATAAGCCCAGTCTGTACACTGGAGACTCTCTGCAGACTCTGTAGAGTTGTAATAACAGTAAGAGTAATGATCCAGCCCGCCTGCCCGCTGCTTGGTTATTTCACAGCATAACATCCAACACTTTTATTGATATGAATTAACATGTACCTAAAGAGATATCAAAAAAAGAGTTTTCTCAGCCTTTTAGTTTTTGTTCAGTGGGGCAATTCATACTAACTGTTTGCTGGTCCTGATGGTGCTAAGGGGAATCAAAGCATTTTGGTAAATAATAAATGGACATGACCTTGTAGAACGCTTTTCTAGTCTTCTGACTACTCAAAGTGCTTTTACACCGCAGGTCACACCCACTCATTCACACCTATTCACACCTTGGTGGCAGTCTTTTCCAAGGACACATCGGACATGTGGCTGTAGGAGCTTGGGATCGAACTCCAGATCTTCCGGTTGAAAGACGACTGACTCTACCACTGAGCCTCAGCTGCCCCCGATGCCAATTTCCATGTCAATGTAGCTTTACTTATTGTGTAACAGTGTCAGATCACCACTTTAATACGACAAGTAGATTGCTCAAGGACACATTTTTTTAGTAACTCTGACACATGCTATTGAGGGATCTCTGTTACGGCCTTGGCCGCGACCTCCGCTTTCCCTGTGTATTCTTGTGTTTCCCCATCCCGCCTTTGTATGTCTGTTCCTCATTTTCTATGTTTGTCTGTGTGGCAGGCATGGCTCATCACTCTCCAGTCCCTGCCTCCTCGTTACCTGGTCAACCCAGTTGTAGCTAGAGTCGGCCCTTTTTGCATAAATCATGTTTGCTTGCTACTGCCACTCTGCCTTTTTGGACAAACTACCCTTAAAACCAGCTCCTGTGTTTGTGTGTTGCACTTGGGACCAGCCTTTAGTGAAATCGTACCAATCTAGGCAATATTGAATAAATTCTACTGCTAAAAATTCAGCTTTTTATTTGTAAAAGACATTTTTTTTCATCAAACTGTAATATTGAAGAAACCATGAATTCAAATCTTAATTAAACAAATTAGGTTGTGCAGCCCTCTTGGATTTCTTGGGGTATTTTCAAAAGTGTCTTCAGGGAACCTTTTTGAGTATTTTTTTTTATTACTTGCTGCTGCTGGAATTTTTTGTAAGCTTCCATTTGTGACATTCCCATGTTTAAAGTAGGCATTAAATACAGTTGTTATTGGTTAAATGAAATGTTTTTCTTTCATACAGACTGATCAGACTGAGGATTGCCCTTCATTGTCTCACTGAATCCATCCATCTACATCAATTAATCCAACCAGCCACATATAAGTAACAGCACACCATACTTACATGGTATTCTAGCGTACTAAGAGTATCAGTGCATGTTTTTTTTCTGCGACAACATCGTACAGGTATGCCTCTTCATCCGTCACATCATTTCCCCCCTCTCTCCATCCTAAGTTCCTCTCCTGTCTCCTCCTCTCCTCGAGCCCACCGTGGCATGACAGGTGACTGGTGATGCTTACAACAGCGGGTTCGGCGGCCCCTTTCTCAGCAAAGCACAAGCCGAATGATAAATTACCCTCATCAGTTTGTTTTGCCAACAGCCCACACAGGTCACCACCAAGGCCGGTCGTGACATTTTGTCGCGTACTGTATATGCAAATACCTGCCAATCAATTAGTACGCGACTCCCATCGCTCCACGAGCTGCCCATTGTGATTAAAATGAATTGATTGTTGCTTTAAATCAACACTGGCCCGCCTGCCAAAAGCACAGGGGTCAACAGGACACAACAGAGGAAATAAAGGAGCCAAATTTGAAGTAATATTGTTCCCTCTCTCTTCCCCCTCACTTTATGCTTTATCACCACCACATAACTGCGGGCATAAAACACAGGGAAATTCACTGAAAATGAGAAAACTGCAATGTAAACAGAGTGAGTAATAAATCTAAGGGAGGCTGTCATGGCTGTGTGAAGATTCAGTTGATATGTGATGGGGAAACGAGTTCGGCATACAATAACGCAAGCAGCCCCAACGCCATCGGTTATCTAAGCTCGTTCCTTCTGTATGCATGAGTGTTCTGTTGACGTGTGTTAAACGCTATAGAGAGGATACTTTACATGTTCAGGGGTTTTCTTTAGTTTGCAATAAAAAAAAAAAACTTGATAGACAAAGAGCATGCACGCTGCAGGACTCAAGGAAAAAGTATAACCAGCTTTGATTTAGTATCAAGGAGCTCAGAGGCGGGGTAAACAACTCGCTAATGGTTTACGGAGAGGCTGATTAAAGTGAGCACTTATCATTCAAAAGCATGCCTGCTTACGTAAACAATGTTTGCACAGGAATGCTCAAGAGTGAGGTAACAGAGGGTGCATTTCTAAAATGACAGCCTCTCTTCAAACAGCTATTTTCTTTGACTTTAGAGGGGTTAAAACATGTCATCTTTTTTTTCTTTTCTTTTTTTTAAACACAGTTCTCTTAAAGTCAGTGTAACAATGCAAGGGTTGTAATTAGGTCAGCACTAACTAGTTAACCGTAATTAATTAAGGTTTGCAATTAATGCATTCATTTGTTTTTTTAATCCGATGCTATTTCGTCTCTTTAGCGGAGGAGCCTCCGCAGTGTCTCCCTATAGTCACGGTGATGGAAGAGAACGACACTGCTGCATCTTTAAATATCTCGTGACGCTTTTAAAAACTCAGTCCAAAGCAACGTCCACCTCATGACAATCCAACGTTTTCTATTTTATCGTTTCTTTTAACTGTTTTTTTTTTCGTTTTTGATCCGTAATTAGTTATTTTTCCCCCGTGGTTAAGCTGATGTCGTAGCCTTCGATCAACCTAGAATGTCCTTACCTTGTTTCAAAATAAAAGCAGGATTGAATTTAAAAGGCTAGTAAGGTCCTCTGATCTTAAGAAAGTACAAACATTCAAAAAGGGCCAGACAATTTTTATTTTGAGATGCAAAATAAGTTGAATTTCAAACATGCGATTAAAAATGCGATTAATCGTGATAATCTACTGAAATTTAGTGATTAATCGAGAATAAAAATGTTAATTGTTTGACAGCCTTAGTTACATTTTTTTGAATACATTTTTTAATGAATACTTCTATGAAAGGAGCATTCAACACAGAGCTTTAAACACAAATATCCACCATCTCAACCAAGTATAACAGACATATTCTTTCTGTACTTTTCGATGACACATATTCACATGTTTCCTGTTAAAGTTAAACACATTAGCAGGTGACTTGTCGGGGATATTGACTGATGTTCGCAGCAGTCAATAACACTTGAGATGGTTACCACCCCCAACATCCCACCACATGTCAACTTTCAAAGGAAAACATTGCAACGATCATACTGCAGGAGCTGGAAACACTGAGACACTACAGGCTGGCTTCACTTGTTGAATCAGGAGACATATACCGGCCTACAAGGGATTGTGCTCCTCTTTTCTTTTTCTAATCACACGGAGAGCTGACTTCTCATCATCTCTGTCTGTCCTTGTGCACGCCTGCCTGCCTGTGTGTGTGTGTGTGTGTGTGTGTGTGTGTGTGTGTGTGTGTGTGTGTGTGTGTGTGTGTGTGTCTGCTTGTCTTTCTCACTCTGTTTAGACAGAACAGACTGATATGAGAAGTGGTATGTGATTTAAAAAGAGAAATCACAAGCCGAGTGTCAATCTGATGTTGGAGTTAAAATTTCAGAGGACACAAGGAGAACAACAGGATCTCCACAAGCAAGCCTCAGACGCTAACAAGCTAGCTAGCCGGTAGGTTCTTTCCTGGGGAAGGCAAAATGTGATAGGCCTACTTATAGGCCTAGTAAATCCTTTGGTGTCTGCCAACATTTTCTGTGTCCGTTTGACCGTGAAAAATAAATGAGTTTGTCCAACAGGTGGCTTCCGTTGCCGGATAAAAAAAAAAAAAAAACCTCTTCTCAGAATCAGTAGTTACATGTAAGTGTACTAGATTCCAGCATGAAATGTTTTTGGCAAATAAATACCAATACCGATGTTGTAACCGATGCATCAACCGGTGCATCCAGCTAAATTCAACAGAACCACATTTCAACGACATCTTGGGTGCAGCCATTAAATCAGGTTGATGTATCCACAGGGGCGTGTTCAGACTTTTCTGACTGGGGGGGACCCAACTGGGGCACGGACTTATGAATTCTGTATTTACCCTTTCCATCTCCACTAATCACATCTACATTGACTAAGTTAAATAAAGTATCAAACAGATGGTACATGTGTATATATTTTTACTTAAACACAATAGAGTTGCAAAAATCCAAGCTTAATTCTTTAAGGACTCAGAAAGAAGATACGCATATCCAAAATTCTGCAAAATGTCTCAGTATGAAAAAGAAGACGTTAAATGTATTTTTAAAGTTTGACGGTGTGCTGCAGTTTCTGCTCCTTCCTCTCTACTGCACCTATCTAAAAAATTAAATTTGCATAGTATTGTTCTTCAATTTAAAGCACTAATAAAAGAAAAAAGTGCAACACTGACAACTACTAGCAGCCTGTTACAAAAAGCCCCTTTATTAAATTTTGATTTGATTAAGTCCCATCTCTGGCAAAGTAATAGTTAATCATTGTCGCAGATATATAGGGGGCATCTGGGGTGGCCAATCAGACTGGGGGCCCATGCCACCCTCCTGGACACGGCCCTGTGTAAACAGCGCTATCTTATTTCAGTGTTTATTTGGCAAGACTGCGTATAATCTTCATCTGCAATTTAGGTTCCTTGAAAAGCACATTAGGTAATAAGTGCATCTTGGAGGCAGTTTTCAATTGCTTTTAAATGACTGAGTGGCTGCTGAAGGATTAGTTAAAGCATGACATGTATGAGTCACGACTGTTTCCATACATGCTTAATGTGAACGGTGCTAATCCTCTCCCCCATTAACCTGAAAGCTTCATACAGGTATTTAAGCACATTTTTAGGATTATGTTCTTATTCTGTTGAGTCTCTCAGAGGGGGATTATCATATGGAGGGGCATGTTTAATGAACGAGGTCACTCATTTTAGATTGAACACCTGGCACACTTTCATTATTAAGAGACGCGAATCTCCTCGTCGTTATCGTCCTCCCTCCTCATCCGGTGCATGAAGCTTCACCTTGTTGGGTTTTAGGGGACAAACGTGACGCCTCTTTTTCTGTTTGTCGCCGTTAACATTCAAAGCCAGTGATGAACAATCTTCCCCCTCGCTCATGTTTTGTCATTTGTAACTTAATCACAGCTACGGCTGCTGTAGTCTTGGGATTGGATTTACGCGAATATTGCTGGTTCTGTCATGTCCACCATCTGCTGTGGAGATCTAAATGTCATTAAACAGACAGACCTCCAGCCATAGTAAATATCCTGCCATTTGCTCGCAGCAACGTATTCAGCTGCAGTTGGACAACCTTTTGAGAACACACTCACACGCCAAACTTTTTTTTTAATAGCCCTAAAGTTCAGGAAAGGCTTTAGTCACGGTTAAACAAAAAAAACAAAAAAAACTAAATGTGCAAGGGAGAAAAGTTGTTATAAACGGGAATCAAACGGAAAGCAAATGTTAATCATCCCTGATGCTTCTCTTGTTAATCCTACCTCGACATAATCCTTCAAGAGTCGGAAAACTTATTTAAAAAAAGACTTTGTTTTACTTAGATTTTTGCACGCTTTAAGCTAGGAGTCTGAAGCAAAAACTGTAAAAGGTGGCACGACCTTGGGATCCATTTCCTGTTTTTTTTAAATCCAAACTTTATGTCACCATAATCCAACCTTTTGCTATGTTTAATTTATTTTACAGGAGAATTGATTTGCATGGATATAACAACACTACTGGAGCTGTATATGAATCTAATTTTCAAATTCAGACTCATGTTGGAACTACAAAGCAGCCTGCTAACCTTTTTTTCTTACCACTGCATTTCAAGCGACACTACCTCTGAGGATTCTTCTACCTGAGCAAAGTCGGAAGAGATGACTCAAAGAAGACGGAGACTTACGTCATGAAAAGGTACAGGAGGTGAAGTGAGAGTTCACAGTGTGACAGAGCTTTGTCTGCAAGTGAATCATCAAGTTAAGACTTTCAGGCCCCGATAATGTGTTTTTTTTTCTCTCTTCTTTGTTTTATATGTGTGTGTGTGCTTTGTCAGCCGACATGTTCCACTAATTAAATGTTTGTTCATTCTTTGTGTGTGTGGGCTTGAGCAACACTCTGTGGGTGCATTCCGCATGTTAGAATGAACAGGGAATATGAAGGTGGTGTTGGGGGGGGGGGATTGCTCACACCGTACCACAGTGCGAAACCCATGCATAATTCATCGCCCTGCATTGAGCCATAATCTTTGCTCTGTGCACTAATGAAAGCTGCAGCACCGCATTCTTAACTGCATGCAAAGTCAGGCGGACTAGATAATGTGGCAGCGGAGAGAACATCGCATCATGACTGGGTACACTGACTCCCCCCCCCCCCCCCCCACACACTCCAGCCGTTTGCTATTTCTCTCCCTCCAGACACTTGCAGCTGCTTTAATCAAACAGTCCATCAAATGTCACTGCAGGCTGATTTTTTACAACACAGCAGACTTTTATGGGCTTCAAAGTTAGAGGAGGTGGTATACAACACCTTTCAAAGTAAAAGGTAATACAAGGTGAGCTCCCTTGTATAAGCCTGTTGGCTTCTTGACCCCTCCTGACACACCTGTTATATTTCTTTCATAACATTTTATGCAATCGTAAATGTGAGCCTATAACTCAAATACTAGAGGAAGGTATGGTGGGTTTGGTGTGGCAGGAAAGAGGAAGTGTGGTTGTTGTAATGATGAGTTCTTGCAGGACAGCTTCACATTTCACAATTTCCATCCAGGACTGTGAATTGGCCAAGGAAGCGAAATCTCACACTCCCCCCCCCCCCCCCCCCCCAATTTCAAAGAATCTTGATGTTTATGTGATGGAATAATGTGCATTAGCGAGTGCGGCACATCATTCGCTCTCCCCTCCCTTTCTCCTATTTCCCTCCCATTGCCCCATCAAATCCATGGGTTTGGCTCATTGAGTGCAGCGGAGTGAGACCGATGCGCATGGTCGCGCTCAATAGCACCACGCTGCTCAGCATGGGGATATTAGTGTACTCTGCCAGACGGTTTGGATACAGTCCTCTGACCTCACTTGTAAAGAATCAGTTTTCTATCCGTCAGCTCCTCCGCGTGTTTTTTTTTTTTTTTTTTTTGTGTGTGTGTCCCCGTGTCTGGAGGTGTCCAGGCAGGGTACATCTCAGGGCTGTAAGTGGCTGATAAACGCTGACAGCGGAGAAGACAGTCAAATTATTGAGTTGAGAAGAAGATGACAGTGAGGGACGTTTCTGTACAGGACGACACATGCTGTGAATGTAAGATAGAGAAAACGAGCAAAGAGGCATGACAGCTTTTCTGTGTTACACACTGAAGATGTTTGAAAATGTTCTGCTCCGGCCTCAAATCTTGACTTGAGAGTGTTGTTTTTTTTGACTATTTACAGGCACAGCTAAGGGGACATTGTTGTGCTGGAGGATTTCAGGGATAAATGTTAGTAAAACTGATCAGCAATTCTCCCCCCTCAGGAGACTGAATTTGAATCAGAAGGAATAGCTTCAGGCGGTAGCAAACTGTGAGTCTTGTAGGCGTGCTGGTGCTTCAGCATTAGTCTCGCTGCAAGCTTATACGATGGTGTGAAGAAAAGTAGGCATGTGTTTCATGTCAAAAAATAACAATGTGTTATTGATTTTGCAGGGGGGGGGAAAAAAACAACAACTTAAGCTCTCATTAAAAACCCCAAGAATGGAGTTTTCTTACGTCTCTGCTGAAGCTTATATGACTGTGGGAGATGGCCTTATTATTACAGGCAGCCGCTTTAAAAGGAGCGCCTAACACCTCGCCACCTGAGGTCTCATCTTGGGTGGTTCGTGTCGATCGCCCTTGCCGTCTATAAGGTAGGCAGACTTCTGAGGCAAGGAGGCTCCCGTCCATCGCCCACGATGAGCTCATGCATTATTCTAACGCAAATTCTCTTTCCATTTGAAGAGAAAGGAGGAGGCCTTGAAAGATGAAGAAGACAGCGCGTGGAGCGAGTCTTGTGGACTTGAAATTCAGTGAGAGATGACTGACTATTACATGTTCCTCTTTTATCCAAGTCAGTGTTTTCTCTTTATATCTTTGGATGGTGTGTTTTCTCCCTCTCAGCTTGACTCATGCCCATCCGGTTGTAAAAAAAAAAATAAAAACTGCATTACAGCACACTCCATTTTTAGCTAATCGTGTTCATCTAACAAATGTCATGGCCTGATGCATTGACATTAGCACTTGTGAGGCGGGGGGGAGGAAGCTTGAATTCTAAAAGAAAGCGTTTGAGAAGCTGTCAATAAACTCGAGCTTGGCTTGTGATTCAGAACCATTTTCTCTTCCAAGAATATCTCCTCAGAGGAATAAATATTGGAGTACAGGCTACAGAGTCATAGCCTAAAAGGAAAGCAATGTGTTTTTTTCCCCCTCTTCTTTTGTATAAATCTTTTGAAAGTCGCTCAAGGATTTTTAAAAAGCACATCTGTCTCTGAGTTGGCTCTTCTCCAGGAGCTAAATAATACTGCGTCCCATAAATTGTTGCTAATCACCTTTTTTCAGTCTTGTCGAGACTGAAAAATGACTATTAGCTCTAAGGGCTTAATAGACCTTTAGGGAAATAAGCTAACTTGTTGAGATGTGTATGTGAAAGTGAATACCATCAATGTCTGTATACAGTAAATAAGAGACTACAACAAGGAAACAGCTCTCTAAGAACAAAGGCAAACAACAGTCAGAAGAAGCTAGTGTGTGTCTGTTTCTTGTTATACAGGCTTTCCACACCTCCACAGCTCAGATTTAATAACTTCTTCTCTATAGAATAAAGTGGTAGCCTCACAAAATGGAATCCGGGAAAACTCTAGTCTCGCCTCAAGACACACAAATATCACCTTTAGACAAATCACAATGTACATTTCTAAATATAAAACAGAATAATTGTATCCCTCCTTATTGCTTCTTATTGATAGTAGATTAGGAAGTTGTTGAACATGAAATATGATCTTAATATGTTTTTGTTATAGGGCCCTTATAAGGTTCAAGTAAGCAACCCCATATTAACATTAACATTATGTATAGAAAAACGGTTAAAAAGCAACAGGGGCATTAATTAACAATTAACATTAACAATTGCCCTCTTAGCTGCTATGCTAAGCTAACTGGCTGTAGCTTAGCATTACCAATTAAACTATTTCTCAAAATGTCAGACAAGTCCTTAGGCTTTAGATCAACTTGTTCTTTGGTCGCACCATCAAGTCATTTGGTCACACCCTTTCATTATAGTGTGAATCAGTGACTTTTAAAACAGACGAGACCATTCTGTCATGTTCCTTTCCCGGAAGTTGGACTTCTATCAATCCTATACAAATGGGCACAGGCCAGGTTATTGCTAAATGATGAATTTGATCTTCATCAGTAAAATCTTCGTTCAGCAATTTAAAAGCAATAGTACGAGGCAGGTAGACAGTTAAAAAGTATCTTAATCCATCAGCTAGCATCAGCAACCACATATTTTAAAGCCAAATAGCACAAATGACTATTTCACAATAACCTAAAGGCTGAGGTAACTTTCAAATGTTTCGCAGACGTCACCTGGCCTCCTCTGTGCAGCATGTGCTTCTCTGTACAATCTGTCCTTTTTGGCAAACTCTTGTGTGAGCAGATTTGGCTAAAGGTTATTGGCCATTTCACACAAAATATAATTATGTCAAACGATAGTTGCAAAACAGCCTGTCTGTTGCGACGCATTTTCTGTGAGTTTGAAAAGGTGTTGGATGTTAAATTAGTTGATTTACCGCTCCACAGGCAACATGCAAAGCAGCATGTAGTATTTGTTCTTAAAAGTGCCCAGTGTTTCCCATCTTGTAGATTCCACCAAACATTTTAGGCCAAGTATTTTGAGCTGCACACAGAGAGAGGACCTGACCTGATCACGGTGACCCACTGCTTCCTCTGCTTCTGCAGCGCTTCACGGGAACCTCGGTCCCAGCAGCAGCTGTGTTCCAATTAGAGAGCCCTGACTTCTGTGGCCTGTATTAGCATTTCATTTAGGCTCCCCTGCACCTCA
Source organism: Labrus mixtus (assembly GCF_963584025.1). NCBI lineage: Eukaryota > Metazoa > Chordata > Actinopteri > Labriformes > Labridae > Labrus > Labrus mixtus. The sequence continues at coordinate 12,436,698 of NC_083633.1, read as the reverse complement.
CCTGCCTCGCACGGTGTGGTGGTCCACCACAAACTGTCACCGGCTGGGACCGCTTGGCCAAGACTGCCCACCAATCCCACTAATTGACTCCTGATATTCCCACCGCGCAGGTGAGCCTACGCTGCATTAGCTTGGATTTAACACACAATATGGAGTGAATTATCATCTTACCTTCCTTAGATCTTTCGCTCTAGTGGCGAGATAAAAAGTACTGGATCCATTGAAAAGACGCACAGAGGGCTCGGATGGAGGCTATGTATGTAGAACATTTGCAGCACTTTTTTCTTTATCAGTCTTTAATCCTAATATGTGGGGTCGTAATGGCAAAATTATGGTCATAATACTTCTTTGGAATCTTATCTCGAAACAAGATAAAATCACCTCTCAAGGATCCTTTGTAGCTCTGTGTGAACATTAAGAGTGTCGTGCTGCTTGCTGGGACTACAGGGGGGTGCCCTGCAGAGAATAAAAGATTCCTCTAATCACTCTTACCTGGGGCGAGGCTGCAAACTTCCAGGCACTGCAGTGTTATCTCTACGAAACAAGCTGAAGCAACTCACATCACTACGTTAGAATATTACTCAAGTATGCACATGTGAAGCCCTACAGGATGCTTATGTACATAATGAACAGCAAGTGTAGTCCCACTTCAGCTGAGCTATTCAAAAGAGGATGAAAATATGTACAGGAAGCACCAACAGTGTGTACTGAATTATCTCAAGTGCTTAAATAACACTATAGACTACCTTTTCTATAAAATCATCTGTGTGCTGCCACTGATGGTAGCTCTTTGAAAGATGTGCTTCCAAAGTTTATTTCCCAGGCTGCAGAATGATATCAAAGAATCTGAAAATATCTAAAAAAAAAAAATACATACTTGCATACCAAGGCATGACTTCATTTCAATTTCCCTTTCTGTAAGTTATTGAAAATGAGATAATAAAAGATCACAGCGTAGAGCTGCAGGGTATCCAGCCAGGGAAATGTATTCACCTTCCATTTCATTATTAGGGGTTTGAATGGAGAGTAAAATCAGCAGTCTTCTCTGTTGAGGATTTGGTTTTATTTGGATTTTGGTGACACTGCCACCTGGGCGGAAATGTTGATGGCCAATCAACAGAACGCACAAGAATCCCAATTAATAAACAGCCGGACAGATTGTTACATGCTCTAACAGAGGGCTTTAAAGTTGACAAAGTCAAGCACATTTTCAATGTTTTTTTAAATTTTTTATTTTCGAATAAAGTTGATTGTTACTGGGAGTAGATAAAGCTATGGGCAATTGTGTTCCATATGTAGAAGTGCCCTTGGGCAAGGCGCTATTTGATTTCCAAATCTGATGCTGAAAACTGACTCCGCCTATAGTCCTGTGGTTTAACGGACAGATCTCTCGAAAATGATGTTGAGAGTGATTTTGCCTACTTGTAACATTCCCCTCAGCTTTTAATCTCCTGAAACCACAGTACATATTTATCACCGCCTGCGTGTAACAACACTCCCCAACGCTGCGGCTGTCGTACGTTTTTGTTGCATCCGCCAGACACCGTGACACCAAATGGATTGCGGTGCTTTCCCGCCCCAGTAAACAGGCTTCCTGCTTGTGAAGGTATAGATGGGTTTGATATAGGATGCTGTTTAACCCAGAAACGACGCCATGGCCCCCGGGACGGCCCATTCCTCACGCTGCACATCCATCATGTGGGGCAATCGAGTGAATGGGATACAGGGCTTCCCCGAGGGAGGCCGAGCAGAGAAAGGAGAGAGGCGATGCAGAGGGAGTGAGAGGAGAAGAGGGTGTCAGATTTCAGCCATGCATGTGGGTGGAGGTAACAATAGGCCCGCCTACCGCATTTCCCCACTTACGGTGTTCAATTTTTAACGGCCTCTTTTGTCAGCCTCCATCATGGTCGGACTGCTAAACAGGAGAGAGAGGATCCGTTGGGAAGCTAGGTGAAGCACTGGGGAAATCTTCTGTTTAGGCTTGAAACACAGGGTCTAGATTGGTGTAGTCATGCTGGATTGGTGGTGGCTGTGAGGAATCTTCTGTGTTTACCAGCTCATTTTGATGTGCCAGACCTTGTAACAGCTTTTAGTCGCCACAAACCCCACCGGAACTATATTTAAAAAGCACACAACAGTGCTTTGCCCATCACGGCGTGACAGCCACATACTTATCAAGTCTGCATAGCTTGACTGAAGGAGCTGGAGCCTGGGAATCATTAAAAAGTCAACTCTAAGTTTTCTCCTTCCACAATGAGTTCTAGTGAAGTTTCCCCCCTAACTAATCTGTCCATTCATCCTGGTGTTTGTTGTGACTTCTTCAAATTGGCAACTAATGTAATTATTCAAATAATTAATTTGAGAATTAGTTAGTTTCCTGCAGAGAAGTCGCCTCCTACACTATTAGATTCCAGAAGAGGTGTTTTTACTTCGCATCGAATGACAACTTTATCACTGTAATTTCATTGGTCCAACAAACACAGTGCTTGTTATGTGAGGTCTGTAAATAACCCAGCAGGTGTTGAAGTAGCGTGGACCAATTTCTTGTGGGAGGAAATGAAAATTTAGCCGGAAATATTCAGAAGGTATGCAAGTTAGCAACCTGGAAAGAAGCCAGCTAAAGTTAAAGAGAGCGGATACTTCCTACATTTTACAAACACAACTGATAACGGTAAAACTTTCTTGTATTAGTGTTTTTTTCCCCCTTCTTTTTACTGGGTGGTTAGGTTGACCAAACGTTTGCTTTGCTAGGCAGAATCCAGAAAGCATACTTGCTGAGGTGAAGGATGAAAGACGTCACACCCGGGCTGACCACGTCTCAGTCGGTAACAAGTCAGAAAAGCAACATGAACAACTCCAGGAGAAGCTTCATTGTGTGAGCTAGTACCAGGAGAAAACACCACACTAGACTAGTGTGCAATAAAGCAACATGACAACATGTCCACTCATAGAACTTACACTACTGCATAGCCAACTATCATTGTGATTGATCCAATTACACAAAAGCAAGACTTAGTTGCTAATAAACACTATAATGTAGATCTTGTTGATGCATGGAGCAGCCATCTTTCATTTTGATCGCGGGTTACTGGAGTTCCCCCCCCCCCCCCCCCCCGAGTCATAGTTGCAACTTCAGTGGAAGTTTTAGATACAAACAATAGCACTATATCACCCAAAATAACATGTCTCTTTAAAGGAAACAAAAAACCAACAACTTTGGGCAAAGTGGAAATTGTCTCGTCCAGTCAATGATTCACCTTAAAATTGAATCTCTCCCATCAATGCATTCCGTCAAAGATTGCGCCGCACTTTCACTGATTGCTTTTTATTGAAGAAACATCTCAATTTATTTATCTACATGAAAGTTAAACTCATTCACACTATCTTCAGGGTATATTCCATTTTGCTTTTCATTACGCTAAAACAGGGGAATTAAAATTTTAAAAAAATTGCCAAGCTTACTCAATGCAAAAAATTGAATTTTTTTAATCTCACAAACAAATCATTCTACTTATCAGATTTTTTTTTTTGAATAAACGCACACATTTCATTGGGCAGGTGACATCTCACTCCAGTGGAAAGTGTCTTTAATAGCACGTCTGATTGGCCGAGACATTAATTATGCACTTGGCTTCCCTTGACCGTCTCTGTGTCCCCCCTCGGTCCCTACTCTCCGCTGAGTGCTCATTAGTGAAATGGATTACTAATGGATTATTAATCTAAGAAGAGGGAGTCTGCTGCGACCCAGCTCTGAACACCTGGAAAGCAAACAGTAAACAGCGTTTTACACACACAAACGCACACACAGGTACCAAAATACAGCTCACACCCTCCTCAGCATATTCACACACACACACACACACACTCGGGCGTACATGCATGCTGGGCTTTAGTTACAAGTCTTTTAGGATAAAAATAGAACGACCATTTGATTTATTGTTGGCCCAGTAAATATAACGGATGCATCTAATTAGCCGTAATTAATTGTTGCACCATCTTTGCTTCTCCGGGTTTTGGCCTCTAAATGTACAGCCTCTGCTTCGTCCTCTCCTCTTATCCTTACCACCGACAAACAAATGGTAGAGCTGGCGGAACCACACACACACAGGACACAACATATATCTTTTTCTCTCGCTGAGGCACCATTACGTTTGCTTTTGTCACCTAATTATTCCTCAGGAGAGGCAATTAGCCACCGCGCAGCAGCCAAGGCAGCTTGATTTCAAACATAGCTACACATGCAAACACAGGTATACACAAACACTCTGTTACATATGAAGGCATTGCTAAGCTAACACACGCATGCTACACACACAGGGTTCTCACATGTTGCACCCACCAGGCATAATCACACAGGAGCTTAGACCCAGGGAGAGAACGGTGCACTTCACAGATAAAAGAATCTCTGGGACAAACCAAGGCATTTATATTCATACAGTTAATTTAATCAGATAAACGTTTAATCTTATATGCAGAGATAACCATAAATAAATCCAAGTATTCTCCATATCAAAGAAAGACTTCAAAAGAAAACAAGTGCGGTGCCTTCGACACCCTTAGCATGGCCATTTGGGGTTTGTTCTTTTTTTAAATAATCACTTGTCTAAGCAAAAGTATCACAAAGCAAAAGTAAAAAGGGCAAAGCATAAGAATGCAAAAGCGGCCGACTTCTTCTTAGGAAAGTTTGCGGCGCTAAATGAGTCGCACTCAGAGACAATGGACCGTAAGACCAACAGCACCTTATTTGTGTTTTGCCCTAAATATGTCACATCGTTGTCAGTTGACTCACAACTGGCGTGGGCTTTGCAAAAAAAAAAAAGAAAAAGAAAAAAACACTCAGCGCTTATCAAATCTCCCCGCGACTGGCTGGGATGTCACTTCTAATCAGAGGCCAATTACAAGTTCCAAATGGGACCAAAACATACTCAGTGAAAAAAAACTGACAGTCAAAGTTTGATTGTGTTCTTCATTAAAAAATGTATCAAGTCGAGTGAGAGCTCTGACAGGCTATACTTGGCAATAAGTCTTCAGAATACCTCTGAGGATTTTCTCCCTGACACCCTGTTAGTCCCAAGTATCATTGTTTGCCCCACTTACCAAATGCTATAATTAATATATTACCAATGCTGTACACGACGACGTACATGACATTTATTTCCTGAATGATCTTATTACTGAGAAATGGCTCAATCTTCTGCTTCTTCTTTTTCCCCATTGCTACTGTCTTGGGAGCTGATTAATTCAGTGGGCCTCTCTCTCCCCGTGTCTTGAACAGATACAAGTTTTAAAAAGATACAAGGGAGGTCCGCGGCTCTCCATTTCCTCTGATTGCTTACAAAGGTCTCCGTCTCGCTGCACCTACCCTGGCTGAGATACCCCGGCCAAGATAATTTGGCACTCGCAAACGCAAAAGTACATGGCGACAACCTCCTGATACACTTAATTTGACTCGACGCCCACACACACACACACACACACACACACACACACACACACAAGCGAATACATGCGCATCCTCCCCCACACTCCACACACACACTATGTTGATTATGAAGGCCCAGTGTTTTTTAGGGATGCAAGGGAGAGCCGATAAAGAATTTGAATTCCTGGCAGGACTATCAGCAAAGGTTATTAAGCCGTTGTTGATGCATCCATTTGTCCTGGCCGCATCCAGCAGTGTGACATTTATCAAGTATGTCCAGCTAAATGTCACAGAGAGAGGTAGCTGGCTGTCCTGTTCCTAATTAGGACCCTGAAAGTCACACTGAAAGTCCCTCTCATCCACTCTTCTACTTTGGGACAACATTGATCTCTTTCTCTTCCCCTCTCGTAACTCGTCTCTATTTCCCCTACCCCGACCCTTTTTTTTTTTATTTCTCCCAGTCGTAGAAGAGGGAGTGCATGTTAAGCAAACTTCAGGGTTTTAACAATTGATTCTGAGATAGGGATAAAGCGCAGACAAATGGGGAGGGATGTAGGCCATCCGTCACGGACACAGGACTCATTGTTTGCAGATTTTGACCTATGGGAGAGCGAGCTTCTTCCCCAGTGGGCTCCACAAATCATAGGCAGGCAGGGGGAGAGCGGCGCAGTAGGCAGGCCCGGCCTGGGAATAGGCTGAAAGCAGGACGAAGGCTCAGCTGTAAGCGAACAAAATGCAGAGCTTGTACTACTCGCTGCTTACCAGCCCTAGTTTCACCAGACACACTTAGAGAATGATTCAAGGGAGAGGATTACGGTATTATAAAGAACTTTAAACAATGATGATGCCATGCCTTATAGAATGCATAGGATAATTAAACAGTTTATTGAAGCCTTTTCTGTGATGGTCAGTAAATAACAATAAGTGAATGTAGCATTTGAAGTATCAGTCTGATGTACTCTTTACACATTTAGTTCATGTACACCTGGATGGGTTTGTACCAAAACATATTGAAAACACAACTGTGTTGGCTGCACGTATCCTAATGGTTAGCGGGGGATTTAGTCCTCAAAGCAGGCGGTCGGGGTTTGAATCCCAACTGTTGCTCCTTCCTGCATGTCATTCCCCCACTCTCTCCGTCCCTACATTTCCAACTCTATCATCCAATGTCCTGTCTCTAAATAAAGCACACAAAAAGCCCAAAAATCTATCTAAAAAAAAAACAATAAACACTACTGTGCTGCATCGCGTTTTGATGATATGAAGTGTATATTTAGTAAAAACTTATTCTTTGTGATTACATTAAGAGTTCAATATAGTTGCACATAGTCTTATTACATATTAAAGAATGGACAATCAGATGAAGTTCAGGGATATAGTGAACTGTATATCAATTATAACTTAGAACTTTGACACATCCATTCATGTTTACAATAAAAACTTTTGAAACAGCCAAAACATACTAAACACATTCTCTTAGTGTTTTATCATTGAACTTAGCATCATTATTTGCACTTCAACTCTTTATAAATGTGTCAAACATTTATGGAGACCTAACATGGATCATGAAGGTTCACCGTTACTTGTATGTAAAAAAATATATATAAACCCAGAAGTATTTGGTACATTTACGAGCTCTGTTATATTTTTTAAATGAGGTATTTACTAAAATTAATGTTTAATTTTAAGTCAGAAAAACTATGTGGACAACTATTTCATCTGTATATGATTTAAAGACCTACAGTAGATGTATTCATGGTCCGTGTGGACTATAGAAATAAACTGCCCTCTGGGATCATTTCAGTTTTCTAATCACGAGTATAAGACCAAAATTATAAGAAAGCAGCTGAAAATCCATACAATGAAAATCATTTGTTTATATAATTCTATATTTACGGGATTATTTGAGGAAAAGTGTAGGGATATTATCAAAAGTCCTGCTTGGCTTTCCTTCCAGGCCACCATAGAAAATCTGATTGCTTTTGCTAAATGGTAAATTAGTGATATACAAAATTGAAATTAGAATAATAGATAAAACAAAAATGATTTTTTCTTTAAGAAAAATCTGTCAGTGGAATCACTTAAGAACATCGTAAATTCCACTGATCTTAAATTTGACTGAAACGTTTTCTTTTTTGTCCACGACATAAGTGTGAGGCTGAATATTTACTACTTAGTGATCATAACTTGTATACAATGAGTTCATTTTACCTGCTTCAATGCTAAACCTTCCACTATGAGTTCCTACCCAGTTCAGATATTATGCCTTTTCAACTTCGAAAAAGTTGCAGGGGGGAAAAAAGAAAAAGCAAAGTTTCCATCTGTCCTTTGTTGGACAGTAAAGAGCAGCAGGGAAGGCGGACCTGATCTGGGAATAGTCTCCTGAAAGCAGGACGAAGCCTCAGCTGTGCAGAACAAAGTGCCAAGCTTGTACTACACCCTTTACTACTCGCCGGCCCCATTTCCTGCAGACTCTGTTTTATTGTGAAGGTGAAGAAAGAGAGAGAAAAAAGAAACCACGGTCATGCAGAAAGAAAGAGCAGGAGATTCTTGGGTTCTTGGGTCCAGGTTTGCAAACACCTGCCTTGCTCGAGTGTTTACGTCTTTAATGTGGAAAAAAAAAAGAGAGTTTAATCAGGAGAAATAATTATGTTATGTGCAATTACAGATTTTCTAAACACAAAAGAAGCTCAGGTCCCTTATGAGAAGGTTTCTTAAATATGAAAAGGACATTTATGCAAAGTCAGATAGGGAAATGAATAAATATGAGTTTACTGGTCACAGTAACTCGCCTAATTCATTGGGGAGAAAAAAAAACGTCCTTGATATATTTTGTTAATTAGAAAAATGACAAAAACATTTACCACCCTGAGATTAGAAAAGTGAAAATAATAATGAGCATCCTCAATAGCCCAGTGCTTGTACAGTAACAGGTGTGGTGAAGTTTACTTAGTACTTAATTGTACATGCTTGTTTCGATGGATTCACTTATTATCATTTATTCTGGTTCTGGTCCTGTGCTCAAATGGAGATGACGACATTTCTCCACATCAACAGTCTCGCATGGTATTGAACGGAAAGAAGAGTTTAAAAAATATGGGGGTTTTGGAGAACTTTCTGGTAAAAATGGTGATTTTGAGCAAACAAATGAACCGCATGTGTTCTTTAATAAAGTACATGGCTAACATAACGTTTTAACTTTTTACTTCCAGGAAGACATTTTTAAGATTAATCGAATAAATAATAACAAAGGAGTATTAAATACTTCTTGGATACCTTATGACTCAGTGACAAAATACATCATTAAACCCTTTAAGTAAAAAATAGCAATGAAACAATACTATAAATGTTACATTACCAAATTAGTAAGGGGAAAGTCCTGAATCCATTACTCATCATTTGTTGCAAACTTGGAAGATTGATCCAAATGTTAAAGTACAGGTATGGATTTTTTTTTTGTACATCTTGTGCACATCTTTTTGTTTGTTGTAGAATGTACCAGCATATATACAGTCAATATATGCACGGCACAAATTACATAACGTAGTCTAAAAAAAAGCCCTTCTGTGGCTCCATATTAAAGGCATTACTTTAGCTGATTATTGTTATTGATGGACTCAAACATAAGCAGCATTTAACAGTAATGCAGCTGCTTTAAGTGGAACTCATTAGCATTATTGCATAAGTGCAATGCAAATGTGGATTGAATTCTTGTACACGCCTTGTTAGCACTCCTTTGTGAGACCGTGTACAAACCCGGCTCGACAAACGCTTTTCTCACTCTTTTGTGACAAAAGTCTAATTCTTATTTTTTCTTCTTCTAATTCTGCACTTTTTCTCCAGGCGGCCACTTTCTGCTGCGAACGCTCTCTGTTCATCAAAAACCCCTGCAATTTACATCAGTTCTAGAAGTCCATCATGCATTAGAAAATGTATGCATTATAATGTACTTGGTTATTTATGCTGTTAGATAATGACTAAACAGTATTTTTCTGAAATGTAGTAAAGTGGATGTATGAAGTTTGAAGGGAAACATTACCATATAATTACCTCGGTGTGGTGCTTGAATAATGTACTCAGTCACATTGAACTGCAAACACTGAAAGCTTTGTATCCACTATAGCCTCATTAACATAAACAACAGCGGTATCACTCTGTGTTTCTGTCTCTACAGGTTTGTGACAGACTTTATGAAATGAATCTGAGGATGCTGGAATTTTTGCTCATTAAGCCGCCTGATGAACTCGGCACCGAGCCAATTTTTAAATCGTTTTTTTTTTTTTGTGTGTGTGTGCTACATTTAATTACTTAATTAATTTGGCCCAATGTAGACCACAATGTGTGTCTCTCGCAAACATTTGGATGCTGTTGCATGTCCTGATTTCATTCACAACTGCAAGCAAACAACACAGGTCACCTTGTTTCTGAGAGCCGATTGAAAAAAAGGGGAAAGGGGGGGTGGGGGGTGCTTTTGGTTGAAACCCAAATGGGTTATCACATGCTTCCTCTCTGTTTTGCTTTGATAGGAAATGGTGCAACCAAAGTCCACTCCCACATATTTGAATTCCTGATGTTTGCTTCAGCTGTGAGAGCTTTGAAGATAGGCCAGCGATGTAAAAACCCCGCACAGAAAGAGAAAAAGAAACCCCTTGAAAAAGTCCCTCAGGGATATCGAGTGAGGTCCTGGAACATGAAATATGCTTCCACTGAGTCAGTCTGAATTTAGATGAAAGACACTGCAAAGTCACAAACAATACATCTGATTTCTTACATGGGGGAGAAAAAGAAAAGGATGTTACACCAGCTCAAACCGTGATTCACCATCAGGACTTTAGTTGATACTTGAGAAGAACAGACTCAGTTTTATATATATGGACTCTGTGGTGGAACAGAGGCACATATAGGGGTCTTAATGGGGGAGTATGTTGCATTAATGTGTAGTGAGCTAACCCAGTGGTAAGTATCAGGAGACCTCCTACCTGCATGGAGATAGAGCCAAAAACAGAGCCAGGGACTCGAGGGGGGGAGCGGCTCTGAAGCCTGAGATTGATGATAGTTGGGGTGAGTGTGTGCACGAGTATGTGTGTGTGTGTGTGTGTGTGTGTGTGTGTGTGGAACCCAGGAACTTATTATATGTATTCTTAGATATCTGTTGACGGGTGCTAGGTGTGTATGTTTACAGGAAAAGTGTGAGTCAGTGAAGAGGGTCTTGTAAATGTGTATTCCTATGTGGGTTTCTTTTTCTGTAGGATCGTGTGTGAGTCATAAATTCTTGCATGAACACACACACATTGCGTGCTAAATTCCCCCGATCCTACACCTCTGTTCTGTTTTTTTTTTTTTTTTATTGTCATTTAATTTCCCCTTGCTCGTTACCTCGGGATTCCCGCTGATTCCCCCTTGGTTCTTCGGCTGGCCCCCTGGCCCCCAAAGTTCCCTGTGTTGTTCAGTCCTCAGAGCTGTCTAGGGGCTCGCCCGGTGTAACGTAAATAATTCATTGAATTCTTATGCTTTTTTGGCAGAAAGGTGATAATGCCTTTCTGGGTTCTGTCTCATCCCCACCCCCCCACCCCCCCCCCCCCCCCCCCCCCCACCCCCTGGGAGCAACACAGCCCTGTGCGGTGAGTATCAAGCAACAGCATGTGAGGGAAGTTTACATAACCTCTTGACAAGCATGAAAAACAGTAAACACACATTCAAATGTTCTGTCATACCTGCGCCAGCCTGCAGCCTGTGCGTTCTTTTTCATAATGTAATGAGAATTATCTTGAAAATGTAATAACAGCAGAGCAATAGGGAATTTTATGACCAACATAAGAACACTGCAGCACTTAATATTAATAGCACATCTATGAATAAACTAATGAAACTGTATACATTTTGTGTGCAAAGTAGTGAGTAAAGATTTCAACACATGCTGCTAAAATGGGAAATAACTAAACATTTTCACAGTTATGATTACAAATCATGCTAGAAGTAGTTTGATTGTGTAAGACTAGTTTCCACCTAAGCTAGTCATGAACCAGTGTCCACAAGCAAAAGGCCAGGAATGGGAATAACTGGGTCTTCAAATGATAAATGTTGACTGGACTTGAACTTGTATAGCACTTTTCTAGTCTTCCAACTACTCAAGGTGCTTTTACACTGCAGGTCACACCTACCCATTCACACCCAGTCACATTGAAGTGCTATGTCAAGTGACCCATTCCCATTCATACGCTGCCGCCGAAGCAGTGGGAGCAATTTGGGGTTCAGGGTCTTGCCCCTGACAAATCGGACCCGTGGCTGTAGGTACTGGAGATCAAACCCCCAGCCTTCCAGTTGAGAGACGACCGACTCTACCAACTGAGCCACGGTTGCCCTCGCCCACAAATGAACCATTTCAAGCTTAGTCATTTTTTTTTTTACTTTTTGACTGGGAACAGTGAATGCCTCATGTGACATGAATTGAAGAAACTGAGTTAAATAAATCACATCACTCAGTTGATGTCATGTTACATTATTTAAGGCAATTTATCTTCACACAGAAGGTTAAACATACACATCTTCATCTATATCTTTTCTTTGGGTGTGTGTGTGTGTGGGGGGGGGGGGGGGGTGTTTGTTAGTTATTATTTTCATCCTAAAGCTATCATTCCTTGTGGGTTTAAGTAAAGTCTTTAAAACTGTCTCAGGCGAGAAAGTGTCTTTGTATCACTGATAACCTGTGAATTCCTTCAGTGTCAAACACCTACCAGTGTCGCATCTCTCTTTCTATTTTTACGCTGCACTTGTGGGATCCATGTTGGTTCAAAGAAAAAAAGTCAGAGGTGGAACATATTCATGCAGCTGCATCCTGCTGAGTGGATTTCGCCGTAGCTGAAACATGCCGTGTGTTAAAACGACAAAAATGTAAAATCTGCAAAAAATTATGGCTGTTTAAAGGCCACGCACATTCTACAGAGAAAGTAGGTTAGTCACCTACTCTGCTGACTTCACATCCTATTATGATGATTTTGCACTGTGGAGCACACACGGTTGGAATTCTTTCACGGTGAAACAGGACGTTTCACTGTGAAAGAAAAAAAGACAAACAAGGACATAAACAAAGACGGACTCAGGGATGGAAATAAAATGTCAGAGGTATCGTAATGGAGGTTTTTTTTTAAAGGGTAAAAAAAGTGTTTCACCTTTATTAGATCATCTTTCGTCACTTGAGAGTCCACTAAATGTATCCCTATGATTTTCTAAGTAAATCAGGCAGAACATTAAAGGTAAAGAATTATCCAAAAAACACGACACCATGTTTTTTCTAAAACTAATGTGTGACCCTAGATTAGCTAGAAACCCCCGAATTATGAGAAAAGTCCATCCTCTCCATCTTTAGCCTGCTCCACTTTTGTGTTGCTCACACAGGCCATTTGGAGATTTGCCCTTCATGACATCACAAAGGGCAGTAACCCCTCCCCCAGGTGGGTGACACTCCCACAGCTATGTGTTTGTTCTTCCATTTGTGTCCACCTATCCACCGCAAACAATTGGGCATGGTGCAAGAAAGCCAGAGCCTCATCGCCTTCCAGAGAGGGGCGTGGTCATACAAAGCTCATTTGCATTTAAAGCTATACACACAGAAACAGCCTGTTCTGAGCACGGCTGAAATAGAGGGGTTTATAGGCATGCTAGAATACAGGATCAGAGTGGATTTTTGGCAGGCAAGTTTAAAGACATTTCTTGGGGAGCTCTGAGACTTATTTAAACTTGTTGAATAAGAGTATAAAATGTGACCTTTAAACCGAGTATAAATGGAGCCCATTTTGCAGCTAGCTAGCTTGGCTTATAAAATGTACTGTTGATCAAAGGCTTCTTTGTAAAATGAGAAACCTGCTTTTGTCTACCAATGTTTGAAGTCAAGAACACATCATTTCTAAAATGATTGTGAGTTAACTTGTGTCAAAACTGCTAACGTTATGACTAAAGAAGGCTAATTAGCTAAACAGTACACATCTCAACTCGGTTTTCCGGTTGCTAAACAGTTTATCAAATAAATAATATGTTTGTGGATTACAACAAAGCCCAGCAGTAGACAATGGCAAGATCAACAAGTCGTTAAAGAAAAACTAAAATAAATGAACAGATAAGCTGCCACAGTGCATATGATCTGTTCTACAAAGCAGATCATGTTTCCCTTTGTGTTAAAGATTTTCTACATGTTAGCCAACAGCATTCATTGACTACATCCTGCTTATTACACAGAAATAACTGGACACATGCTAAGACACAAACGTTGTCTTCGTCAGTGGCCTCTGATGAATGAAACACAGCACAACAAAGCTGACAGAAGGTACATTTTCCCCCTTTCTATTTTAACCCTAATCAATGTTTTCAGAGCGTTTGATCCTGTCGCCACTTTTGTTCCCTTCAGATAAGAAGCTCAGCGGGGAGTCTGCGTTAATAGAGCAAGAGTGAGAGATAGCGAGGGAAAAAGCAAAGATGGGGACAAAGATTGGTGTTTATATGAAAGGAATAAGATGCAACTCAACCCATATCGCATTAATCAATCAGCTCCCAGAGTGTTGCATGCTGGGTACAAGGCGCTGTGCGTACTTATGGCATATCCTTGTTTTTAACAAAGTTCAAAAACACACAAAAGTTCCATCACTGCTTTTTTTTTCCCTCTCTCTCTCCCTACTCTCTCAATTGGTGTCTTCTTTTTTTTTTTTTTTTTTTAGTCTGGCTTTTCTTTCTCTACACAAGAAGCTCCTTAATCCTCTCTTTGCAAATTTACCCTCCGGTATTTTCATTAGTTATTAAAAGCTGTCAGGCCGAGCTTGGCCTTCACTCCATCATCCCCAGGAGTTCCCACATTTGGTGCAGTCCTGAAGAGAGTAGGCATAACACGCACACACCCATCTATTAATCGCAAAGTATGTGGGGGAATTCTGCAGAATATTCAGTCAGTCTCACTCTGTGCTTTTTTTTTTTTTTTTTTTTTAAATAAATTATCATATTACTAAAGAGGCACATTTGCTATGTATGGTTTGTTGCCTGGGAGCTCCTTCTAATAGCCCCGCTATAAAGCAGGAGGGGGGCTTTGGACTCTGATGTATGCTGGCCAGCGCCCACTGTCAGCGGAGGGGTCGGCTATCATTTATCTGATTTTTTTTTAACACATCTACAGATGGGGAATATTAACAAGCATATTTGGCAGAGCTGAAGTCTATAAGAATGTTAGTGCTGTACTTTAAGAGAGGACAGGCGAGGTGATGGTGGATGCATGCATGTGTTGGTGTACGTGAGAGGGGTCTTAAGTAGTTAAGGAATCGTATTCAAGATCTTGAGTGGATGAGTAGAGAAATGCCCACACAATATGCCTCAGTCAATTAGCGTGTGCCATGTTGCTGCGCTGCATCCATACATCATCTGAGAGGGTCGAAATCGAAAAAAAAAGTGACGCCGGCAAAGTGATGACATTTTCAAGCAGCTCAAAATGCATTTCCACTTACGATGCTCCCAACTATAAATTCCCTCGCACTGTCAAAGTTCTACAGCAATCCCATCAATGTATTATTCTTACAGACAGTGGTTGTTATGTTCATCATTTTCTATTTGAGTGCTACAATAAAAAAAAGAAAACATTCAGACCATTAACACCAATTTTTTCTCCATACTGATTTGTTACAGGCACACTCAAAGCTTTAAAACACAGAACTGTACGTGCATGAACGTTGATCATTTCTTAGAGAGTAAGATTCAAACTAGCAAAAAGTTTCTCCTCAAATGGCTGATAGCTTTATACACATGATACCTAGTTGTGACCACATAGTTGAGTAGTCATTTGTCAGAGCCTCAAGCGCCTTTCAGATAGGAAGCAGAGGAGTATGGCCTCTTTTTTCCCCAGTGTAAAAGAAACATACATTGTCATTTTTAAAGTTAGTTTGTGTAGTCCTGCTCTGGTGTCATCGAACGAGAATGTTTCACAAGTTGAAATCCACTCCGACAACAAAAAGGGCTCGGCTCAAATTAAAAAAGAGAACACAAGTGAGGCAACGTGTTACGGCCACTGTGGCTCCCACGACTGTAGGAATCTGTTCTGGATTTATTGGTTTCAATTTCACACCTCTTCTCTTTTAATGCCCGCTGTTTCGCTCCGCTCCTCTCCTGTGCACGTTCCTCTCGGCTTCTCCTCTCCTCCCGTCTTCAACCTGCTGCTCAGCTCCTACTTCGGCTCTTCCTCTTTAATTCCTGCTTTTTTTTTTCCTTTTTCATTTTTACTGCTATCCCTTGCCTTTGTGCCTATTTTTTTTCGAACTTTCTGATAGTGATCTCCACGGCTCCATCCTTGTTAGACCTGTGTTTTTATCAAGGTCATATTTAACAAGAAAGTCTCATAACCTCCACTGTACAGAAGGCAGCAACAACAACTGCTCTACAACAACTAAAGTTAAGGTTAGGGAGTGTGTGAAAATTACCTCAGGGTTAAAGTATTTTTATTTTGGATGTATCTTTTTATCTGGAAAAGCTCAGGACAGACTTGTTACTATTTTTAATCACGGGCTGGGATTTTATTTGTACCTTTCTCTGTGAAAGTTTTGATTATAAAAAAATATAGTCATAGTGATAAGGCAGGATGTCACATTTGTAGGACCCCAATTTCACCATTTTTGTAAGATGCAAAGAACACCAAAAAAGGAATTTTGCAGTTAAATATTTTTATACAAACCATCCAGTTCATATAGTAGACATCAAAAACTAAAGCTTTTTTGGGGGGGGTTGTCCCTCTACAAAATATATCACTCTCTCATGTACGTAATGTGCAAAACCAAAATGTAACTTTAAAAAAAGAAGCAGCAATTGGTCTATGTTAATTGGAATTAAATAAATTGAATTAAAAGATGGGAGCACTATTTTTTAAGGAGCTCAAATTAAGGAGTGAAATTGATCTATTTATTCAGCACACAAGAAAACATCAAATAGGATTACAAAAATATAAAAAAGGTGTGTAAATCATTAAAATGATTATATTGTATTCAGGCATGCTCCCTTATCCTAATCGTAAGATTTTTCATATCGTCTCAGAGACATTAAAACTAAATATTTAATATTTATGAAGTTTGGTCAAGGTTTAAAAATGTTTCTATTAGTTTCAAATTCCAAACTTTCTCAAATATATGCAACACAATCTAGGTCATCCAAATGGATGAAATGTTTCCACACCCATTACCTTCTCCCTTCATTATTTCAATGTCAAACTAGCACCTGTTCCAGCCGTGTGACTCCACCTTATGTTTCATTTGAACAAGCAGGATTCATGTGCATCCCTTTGTAAAAAAACAAAAAACTATAATTACTAATTTCAGGCTTGCCGCAGAGAGGAGGTTTCTCCTGTTGCAGTTGTTTCATCCCCCTCTCCTCCCGGTTTCCTCCTCACTGCAAGGCTTCACTTGCCCTTCCTCCATGGAAGTGTCTGCCGTCCCACCGCAGAGGCACAATGACCCGCAGGCTGTGAATTTAAACGAGGCTGAGAGCCGGGCAGGCCTGGGCCGCACCCGGCCATATGGCTGTGTCTCTGATAGAGCGATGAGAGGGTAGGAAGGAGAAAAAGGAGGAAGGGGGCATGGGGCATGGAGGAAAGGGTAGGACAGAAAGCTTACCAAGCAGAATGAAGGAGGACAAGAGTTAAGAGAACCATAAATGAGTCTCTCGCTCTCACCTGGACGAGGGAGGAGGAGGAGAGGCGGCGAGGTGCAGAACGAGGAGCAAATTACCCGGCATTAATCTGAGGTAACAGCGAAGGAGGATGGAGTGTGCGGAGGAGCGAGCCGCAGGTGCAGATGAGGCAGAGGCTCACCTGGCAGAAGAGTGGAGCTCAAGAGAACAAGGGGAAGGAGGGGAGAATGAGGGATCGATGCCAGCTCACTCAGAGAGCGGGGAGTGGAGAGGAACAGAAAAGCAAAGAGAACAATCTCTACTAACATCTGGCATTAATGTGGAGAAGGCAGAATAAAGTATACGCTGAAAACAGGTTATTAACCTTGACACAGAAAACTGAATAACTAATTCACACTTAGAGGTTTTTAAGTAAAAATTAAAGGTCAAATATGCAAGATATCTACTTAATTTAATAATAAAATGACCTTTAAATATCATCAGACATTAACTAGTAATGAAGTGCTGGCTTCTATGACAACAATGCAGCAGCCAGTATTTCCTCCTCCTGAGGTTCAGTTTGCAAGGCAACCAGAAAAACCATACGCTGAGTGACGGAAGCTGCACGGTTGAACGAACTGGTTCATTTTTCGAATAAAGCTCCATGACCAGAGACGTGCTGGAACTAGGATAAATATTGGAGACGCTTTAGAAAACATGGAGAGAGGTTAGAGCGCAGGAAGGTTTTCAAGACCGACGCAGAGCTGGCTAAACACTGAAGCTTCCGTGTCCGCGGCATGGCAATTTGCATGCGCCTCAACTCTCGGGAGGAGGGGGCGGGGGGCGACAGCTCTCTCTAATGTTTACATTACATGTAGAGTCACATTTTTCTGAACATCTTTACAATCATGTTGATCCTCAACTAAATACTAAATATTCTATAATACAATATATATTCTTGGATTTGAGTCCTGTTTTGAGTTTAGAAATTAATTAATGGATCATTCAAGTGTTTGATGTTTCTCTGCACTGATCTACTGCATGTGCACACAAACTTGATTTTAATAGCTTTTAAAAAAGGACAAACATTTCACTGTCACAACTCATTTGGGTTTACGCCCTGCCATTTTGGGGGATCTCAACAGAATCTCACAGTCTGTACTGTACCACATTTATTTTCAACAACTAGTTGACAGAACAAAATGTAAACACCAAAAGCAATGCAGGAACACACATTACGTCAAGGCATGTGTCGGTTGCATGCTGGGCAGTTTCCCTACACTTAATGAATAAAGACAAACCTTGATGTATTTGGACTCACATACCACAGAGAGAATGAGCAGCAACCATGTGTATAGAGGTGAGGAGAGGAGAAGAAAGATAGAGATAGAGGATACAGATATTAGGGGAAGAGGAGGATTGAAATGGACAGAAGAGAAAAGTGGAAAAAGCAATTTTCCCAGAGAGAGAGAGAATAGAAAGTGAAAGATGAATGAATGGGTGGACAATACAGAGAGGAAAGGATACATAGAGTAAAAGGAGGCCAGATGGAGGGAGCGAAGGAGAGATGAGTGAATATAAGAGAGGACATTAAGGGGCGGATTTCGGGAGACAAGACATACTGGGCTGGTCTGGGGGGGGGGCGGCCGTGGTGGCTCTGGTTTCGGGGTTGGTCTGTTCAGGCCCAAGGGTGCAGACGGACGATGGAAGGAGACTGGGAAATAGAGCTAATTTCTGTCAGAACTGGGTTCACACTCCCGGGGCCACAGAAGGGGGCTGGCCCAGGGAGAGAGTCAGAGCTTGGGGGGGAGCAGCAGTGCTATTTTTAACTATTTTTATTCAGGGCTTATTTTGTAAAATGAGACATATGTGAGCACGGGACGTGGATATTTGTGCTCATGTTTGACCATCTGTGCACATGGAGGTACTGTTTATGCATGTTTGCCCTCATAAATCAGTCAATAAAGGGTTGTTGCCTCTAGAAGGGCACACAGAAAGAGAGAGAGAGAGAGAGAGAGAGAGAGAGAGCTAAGCATCCTTTTGTCATTGCAATGGGGGGGTCATACAACGGAGAGTGCCACAGCAAGGAAGACGGAGACAAAGACGGAGAGAAGAGCGAGGTAACCCTGCCTTGTCCCCAGCACCAGGGGAAATCTCCAACTCCAAGGTTAATTAAGCACTGGAAATGAGATCAAGAAGCTTTCCCTTTCCGACTCATTAACCAATCACAATGCTTCTTCATAAACAGTTCAGCACTCATCTCGGAGTGCAGAATAATTGTCTGTCAATGTAGATCAAAAATCAAATCACGCGATAGAGCAGGACTAACATCGGCAACAGCCAGAGGCGTGTGTGTGCACGCATTTCCAAAAAAAAAAAAAAAAAAACAGGGAGAAAATTACTGTAGAGCATGCTTGAAATGACATAGCATTGTTTTAAAATGGACCGTTTCATGTTTGTGGAGGACTGCTTTCAAAACAAGTGGGAACATTCAACATAAAAAAGGACGAGCTATTTTCAGGGTAAAGTTATTTCATCTTAAAAATATGAAGACCTCTTAAAGATTGTTACAAATTTCAAACCTATTGAGCACCAAGGTGTCATGCAGGTGAGAATTATTCTAAAAGGAGCATTTTCAAAAAGTGCCTCCAGCACAATTTTGGGATATTTTTCATTTCTTTGGAGCACATTTTATAATAAGAACTACGTCTGATATGAGCGCCTCAAGAGTCTCTGTTGACTTCACAGCCTTACCACTTCAAATGACCAAATACTGAACTGAAACCAACACAGCATGGTAGAAAATGCCACTCAGGGCTGATTAAGTTTCTCTCTGTTTGAGCAATTTGAATACAAATGATGGGATCCATTCAGAGTTTAAGTTCAAAATCCGCATCCCAAGACACTGTAACCCAAAGGAAGTAAACTGAAATCTACTCCAGATCTATTTGATGAATGACTACAGAGCCGCAGGGTGTGTAGGAAGTTATAGTATACATTTTAAGAGTGAGACCACGTAAAAAAGGGATGTCTCAATAGTGGCTTGATTCTGCGGTTCTAACAGAGAACCTCGGGGGCAACATTGTCACCGCAGTAATTTAAGGCCCGTGTCAAGAGCATTTGACCCCAGATCAGTAGTTCTCTCACATTCACACAGCCGAGGGGCGTTTTACAAACATGTACTGCGCTGCTGACAAGGTCACTGCACAGAATTATTTTAGAGGCGAGGGGCAGGGATCAAGACTTCAGAGTCTGAACATCACTGCAGTGAACCCCCGCATGGTACACATACTAAACATGGCCGACACTGTAAAGGGACATTACAAAAAAAAAAAATTGTGGTAAGTCATGATTGTTAATATGTTGTAAAAAAATGAAGCTTTTGTTCAAATTAAGTGCTCTGATGAATCCAATTTTATTTTCCACTTGCAATTTCCTAATTACAGTTGCCCGTAGGGAAAATACCAATTTGGTTATTTTGTAAATCTACTTGTTGTGTAAACAGAAATGCAATGTACCATGCCAAATATAACAACTAAAGCACTTTTTTCTTACCTGTATGGATCCAGTGTACCTCCATGGTCTCATCAGAATACAACCTCAGTGGCATACTGTACACCATATTCTTAACAGTTCAATTGTTATTGCGTGGTCAAGTTTGCAGTTACATCACTGTTTATAGTGGCAGAACATGGACCTTCCAACCACTTATTCAGCACTTTAGTCTATTTTAACTCTTTATCCAGTAATTTTAAACCAGTTGGGGGAATTACGCTTGGAAGCAGATGAAGAGGATAGTAGCCAGGGATGCAGCATTGATTGGTTCTTCTTACAGAGTCAATGAAAATCAGTAGGGTGAAGCCCATCGACAGGTTAGTTACTTTGGTTTCGTGTGCTATCAGAATCCCTGCAATGGAAGGATGAGGCAGAGGGAAGCTCCGAGCGGCAATGCCGGGGGAGTTGAGAGAGCAGGCAGCCGTGGAAAGAAGGAAGAGTGATGGGTAGAAACCCCCAAAGTACCCTCGGGTAGTGAGAAGGGCCACTTTTAATTCAGAACTGATAGGTGGTTTTGGAAGGGCTAAAAGGGAAGAGATTGAATTCATGAAGAGATTTGGGCTTTGTCATTTTAGGGGTGACATCTTTAGCTTTAGAGGCCATTCTGTCAAGTCGACAAAGGGTGGTTGACCGGCTTTTTTTAAGAACGACACGTCTCAGGCATTGCCTAAAGATCGGCCAATATATGATTTAACATTAATTCTCCACTACTTAGAAGTCAAAGCATCATTTGGCAAGTTACTGGCTATGTCCGAAACCACATACTGCATACTAACGGGATCATTAGTATGCCATTAGCAATTTACTCGACTAGGGGTCATGTGACGTTGCTATATAAAGTGACCATCAGAAGTAACTAATCCCATGCATACGACATCGACTAAGCACAAGAGCAACTTGGGGTTAAGTGTCTTGCCCAAAGACACATCGGACATGTGACTGCGGGAGCTGGGGATCGAACCCCCAACCATCCGGTCGAGAGACGACTGACTCTACCAACTGAGCCACAGCTGCCCCCATCTTTTATGTATGCGTGTACTTTTCCCATCTCTACCTATTCAAACATTTTTGCGGCAACTGCTGCTTTATAACCTATTCAATATTTCCCCTATGCAGACCACGACAGAGCAGTCTGATTGTATTTGTTTTTTAAATTCTGGAACAAACCCGTCCTTGCTGCAGTGCTGTGGCACCATCTACAAGAGTCAGTGTTTAGGGAAAAAAAAAGAAATCCATTCCTGCATTCATCACGCTGTCAGAAATCACAAGGAATGGCTTTGTAACTACTCGGATAGGAGACAAAGAGTTTTGTGCTGGAATGAACTAATTTTGTTTCCACTGTATAATACTTAAGTAAACTCCCAGTGGAATTAGAGTGTGACACGCAGAATAAATGGAAGAAGCGAGAACTTCACAATGACTTCTATTGTATAACCTTATTTAACAAATGAGGTTTGTCATACATGATTTATAGATTCTAAATGTATTAGAATAAGGAGACAGCAGATGAAAAAAAAACAAAGGATGTGGATTTAAATAAAAAGGAGGAAAAAATGGAAAGTAAAGAGCCAGGATGATTTAAATTCAGTCGTCTTTCTGCAGCTTTTCGTCTATGTCTTATACATCCATCTATTTGCTAGAATGTTTCTGCCTTTTTCTAAATGATTTCATTCTTTACTGTCTTATATTATGTCAAATAAACACTAGGATAATCACAGAAACACTGAATGGCTAACTATTATGATTACTGTTGAAAGTGCAAACATCTCCAATGTATTCAGATTTTAAATGGCACAGTTGTATCAGGGGGAACATCATATAGCACAAGGCCTTGGCTGTCTGAACGTGCCTTAAGAGATGGCAGTCTGCCACATTCTGCAGCTAAAATAAGAATCACCTCAATCTTCAGGTACAATAACCGCAGCAATTGGACTTGGTGACATTGATGCAGAAAACCATATTGATACAGCTCACTTACAAAAAAGGGACGCGTGCCGGAGCAGGGCAATGAGTCCTCACATAAAGTGCAAAGGGACACAAGCTTTAATGTTCCTCTGATATTTGCATTTTCATTGTGAATTGTAAAAAAAATAAAAAATAATGGCAGATCTGAGCTGTGTGAGCACAGAATAACTGCAGCTGTGGACACGGAGCAACCATAAAACATAATGATCGAGTTACACTCCTCATTCAGATCTTTATTTTCTAAAAAAAAGAAGAAAAAAAAAAAAAAGATCTTTCATGGGTTTGTTGGAGATGGTTTTAAAAAATGTGTGCCTGAGTAATCACAAAAAAAATCTATTGCTGCTCGTTTCCCCTTCCCCTCTCTTGTTCTCTCTCTCTCTCTGTAATGGAAAACAGAAGCAGGAGCAGCTGGGTGGTCAACTGTTGTCCTTCACATCCCAGTGACCAGCTCGTACTGATCACCCCGCATTACTTCATCAAGGTTTGACGCAGGCACACGCAACAACTGTAACCTTGCACAAACAGGATGTGGAAAAAAAACACAAACACCTGTGCATTTTGTACAGCACAACAACTATGACCGTATATAAACTACATGCATCACAAGGACAGTGTTTGCTGCCATCTTCAGAGTAAATAGTAGCTGTTTGAATGTGTACATTCTCTATTCATTTCAGTTAACAAGCCCTCATACACTCCCTCAAGGAAGCTGAGATGTTAGACAATTAAATATACCAAACATTTTACAAGCTTGCAATGTCTGCCAGATCAGTGCATCCTATCTGCAAATTAGATCAATCAAGCTATTTTCCTGTATGTCACAAAATGAACATCTATGATATTCAAAAATATTGATCCCCTGAGGTTCAAATTGTTGTTTCAACATCAGAGTGTATTGTTTCTTGTGTCTTACTATAATAATAATAATAATATATTGTTTTTTTATAGCGCTTTTCTAGGAACCCAACGACAAAAAATAAAACCATAAAACAAAACAAAAAACGACAAGGACATCTTTCAGACCATTGTGGCAGATCGCAGTCTACCAACTCTAGTTCTTAATTATGTTTCCGTCTATTAAAAAAAGTTCTCTCTCAACACTGTTGTAAAGTGCTCGCTTGTTACAAATAATTACAAAGAGTTTGATCTTGATTTGCTTTTGCACTTTATGGACAAACATGATTAATTGGTTTTTATATGCAAGACACTTGGATTTCACTGCTCTCCGAGTGCTCTTTTAACGTTGTCACCAACTGAAGTAGGCCATTGTTCGAGGCGGCTGTGGTTCAGTGGTAGAGCGGATCATCTTTCAACCGGAAGGTCAGGGTTTCGATTCCCAGCTCCTGCAGCCACATGTTCGATGTTTGCGTGGACAAGACACTTAAACCCAAGTTGCTCCCATTGCTTGGGCTGCAGCGCATAAATGTGTATGAATGGGATTACTCAATATAAAAAGACAGAAACTATAGCAGCCTCTGTCATCATGCATGAATGGGTAGGTTTGACCTGCAGTGTAAAAGCACTTTAAGCTCAAGTCCCATTTTTTTCACTTCAAATTTTATTAGTTTGACATCAATAGACCCGTAAGTCAATTCAATCAATATCAAAAATAGGCTAGCGAAGAAATTATTTGTCTTTATGTAAATAAGCTGAAAATTTACCCTTCTAAATCTGAACCTCTGGTGTAAACCAACGATGCTCACAACCCTTCAACAAGCCATTCATTAAACCACATAAACTAAGCAGTGACGGTTTATTGGAAGCATTACTTGAAAATGGTACGTCTCATTTTCACCTCTTCTCTTTATAAATACAGGGTAGTTGAAAACCCGCTTTGATTCGGACCACATAACATGGGCACTGTAGAAAAATGCAAACATGTTTCAATCCAGTTTGGAATGATCGATATGTGACTGCGCCGGGTGTCACTGATTCCAACAGGTGTCACAGCATTCCATCTTTCCAGCCATGAAATATTATTAAATGAGACAAACATAATTGCTCCTCCAGGCCCACAGTGAAGTTGAATGTCTGTTAATGTCCTATGGGGAAAAGGAGTGTCTTTATGTACAGGGTGGTGTTTTCCCCCCCTGCAGATTATTCACATTCCTCTCACTATATTTCTCCCCTTGATACCCTTAACGAGTCCCTCAAGCAAGACCATTTCATTGTTTGTGTATTAAGTGCGATATTCACCGTTAATATTTCATGCTTTCTGTCTGAGTGGTTCCCTACATGAACACAAAAGATTGTGTGTGTATTTGTATGCGTGTGTTTAAACATGTGGAGGGACTGTGTTGGTAATGTGACACTGATGTCTTTTGTTGGTAGTCACATCGTTTGAGTTCCAATCTGACCTTGCACGTCCCCATTGGACAAAGCCCTCTGGGGATTAACCAATCACAAGAGCCCCCACTGAGCAGCGATTTAATCAGCCTCCCTGAGCTGCCTGGTGATCACAGAATATATCTCACAATCAAACACACAAACAAACGCGGATCAAACTGTTCGGGAGCTTTGCATGCCTGTGCATTTAAATGTGTAGGAAGAAAGAAATAACAGCATAGTCACATCCCCTGCAGGGCCTACTGTTTGTTTCTTTTCTTTTTATTCTCACCCTGTTTAAATGTATGGATTATACTGCTTTGTTCAATATTTCCAGAATCATTGCATGCAAGCGTTTTTACTTTTAGCACTTTGATGTGAAGAAAAGTTACCGCTAAGCACCTGAAATTGGTATGAAAATTTATAGAAGTAGATTTTTACCTCTTTGTTGGTTAATTGGACTTTATGTAAAATCCGCCGCCATGGGGCTCTCAATGAAAACAACAACAAAAAAATGCCAAAATAATGGCAGTGATTCTCTCGGCTACTTCCCCTCGTTTTGCGTCACTGGAGGTTTGCCGCTTGGTTCGATGTCTTGCTCAAGGACCCTTTGACATGTGACTGCGGGAGATGGGGATCGAACCCCGACCCTCTAGTTTAGAAACGACCAACTCTACCACTGAGACACCGCCACCAAAATTGAGTGAGATGCTGTAATACCCTCAAGTTGAAATACGACATTCAACATCACAATACAGGACAGAGAAAAAATATATTTGCAATGCTCTTACATCAAAAGACATAGTTTAAAAAAAAAAATGTGCTTTCACTGTTTGTTTTTTTAGTAACAAGTACAAGAAATAAGACATTAAAATAGATTGGCTGGGGTTAAACTTTTGATCACTTTGCCTTGGAAAGTATTGTAAAAATGAATGAAAACACTAATATTAAAAGAAGAAAAGCTTTAAAACAGAATTGATTGTTGCTCCCCCCCAGTGAATAAAATCTGAATGACAGAGGTCACAAGTTGGGAAACTAACAAAACCGTGCACCTTTTACAAAAATGTACCACATCAGGCCTTTGGTTTCTTTAAGGTGGGAGAATATAGCCCTTCAAACCGACCACTAATTATATAAAAATGATAGACAAATGTCAAATTGGAGTCCAAAACAAAAGATAAGTAAGAGTCAAAGAAAAGAAGGGTTAATGGAAGGAGTCGCAAAATGGCCAAAAGAGAACTACATTTTCAAAACACACCCACAAATGAGATCTTAAAAAACCAAAAACACAGAACGCCAACTGATGGTGTTGACTCTCTGAATACACACAACCACCTGAGTGGAGAAACATTCCAGCTTCCCTATATAGCCTCCCAGCCCAGCTGATTGTCATCAGCCATCAGGTGAGGAGAGCATCACAGGTGCAGTCAATCGCTTCTGACGAGCAAATGAAACCTGTGACCAAAGTTTCCTCGGGAATCTATCCGCAACAGCAATATTAAAACTCAGGTGAAACTCTGGCACTCCTTTCCAAAAATGATTAAACCACACTTCCCTTGAAGAAACACACCGACCTTTGACTTCACTTAGAGTAATTTCTAAAATCATGAGTGATGGGATTAAAAAAAGCAAAGATTGCAACAGTACCTAACAGCGTTTCATTTGTTTTAAAAGGTTCAAGAGATAAAGTTGAGCCTCAGGCAGCCACCTCTCCTCTGACTCATTTTGTTTCTTCCCCCTCTTTCTCTTTCTCTTCCTCTCCCTTCCTCCTAGTTCTAATCCCTGTTATCTATGTGATTGACCAAACCCTTTAATCACATAGCTATCTCCAGGATGGAAATGGCAGTGGCTAGATAATTAGCTGCTAGATAATGGATGCCTTTTTTTCCCCCTCCAACAGCCATCCTCTCCTCCCTCGTTCACTGGTCATTC
This sequence comes from Labrus mixtus, assembly GCF_963584025.1. Classification (NCBI taxonomy): domain Eukaryota; kingdom Metazoa; phylum Chordata; class Actinopteri; order Labriformes; family Labridae; genus Labrus; species Labrus mixtus. The sequence goes on along the minus strand of NC_083633.1, from coordinate 12,409,874 downwards.
CTGGAACAAGTTTATAGTTAATTGACTATTCATCACAAGCCATCTGATGCTTGCTGAATGCTGCCGAACGCCAACTTTCTCTTCTTCTTCCTCCCTGCGTATACGGATACAGTTACACACAGGTGGGAATGGGCACGCAGGCTCACAGTGCGTACTAAACACACACACTCACACACACGAATGCAAACAGAAACTGGCAAGCATTAGCATAAACATCTCCCTATTGACCACCTCATCTACATTCATACCGAGTCAGCTTAGAGATTGATAATGCGGTAAACAATGCTAAATAGTCATAAACAAGGCAGTGCTACATGGGACACGTCGAGGTGTGTGACCTTTATGAAAGACACAAAGTGACACTCAAACAAAGCTTTCTAATGGAAATGGTAATTAGCATTTATGTGCAGGTAAGAGGGACAGAACAACATTTACATAAGAAGTGTGTAGTTTGTCTGTATGCTGCTCATAGTACACATCAGGTCTTCTTTATACTAACCTTTACATTGTCTAACTTTTTTCTTTCTGCCTGTAGACAGTAACTTGTGAAAAAGTTACCCTGAACTTAACTCTTGGAAACAGTAGATGTCAGTTGACCTCTGTGATAGCATCAGGTTGTTGTTGCCCAGCTTTCAGCTACCAGCCACTGAAGAGTGTCTGCAACTTGACATTTTGTTCCCATTCGGTTCTCCCATTAAAGTTTCATTTGAGGTCCCTTCCTGTCCACTTGAAGAAGAAGACTTAATCATTAGTGCCTGATGCTACTGGATTCTTTTTATAAAGCACTTAGTAGACAAAGTTGAATGATATTGACCATTAGGGCTCTTTTTCAAAGCTTCTGAAAGTCCATTTCAATAGTCTTTTGGGGTTTGTTGTTTTGTGTTGGTCAAGTTGTTTCTGGCAAATGTTGGTATGATTTTGGGTGTTTTTTGGATTTTGAGTAGGTATGTTGGGTTATGTATTGGTCTTCTTCTAGGATGGTCAATTTAATGTTGGTTCTTTGTTGGTTTGCTTCTGAAATGGTTGGTTAAACTTGGCTTTCCATTGGAATGGTTTGTTTGTTTGGCTTTGACGTCATGTTGTTTTTCTGATTATTGGTTAAATGTTTTTTTTTTTTTTGGTTTATTGTCAGTGTTGGTTTGGTTGTTCATATTGTCTAGTGTTGGTTTGGTGGGTTTGTTCAATATAAGATTTGTATTGCTCCAAATAGTTTTGGGATATAAACACAGCAGAAAAATACCCCAAAAATGTTTGACAATGGGTAAGATACAGTCTGTATGGTGTTATTCTTTTTTCAGTGTCATCAAATGCTTTTTGTCTGTGGCTTTTGTTTAGCAAACGTTTCTGTTGGCATAATATTTTTTGGTATAATATTTGGTATAATATTTTTTTGAATTGAGTCGGATATGTAGTAAGTTGTTTTTCTGTTGGTATGATGGTTTGGTGTTGGTGCAGTCAAAGGACCTGCCAGCTGTAACCCTGTACCTATTGTGCAGACATTTTTATTACCGGTATAATTTTCTTAAGACATCCTTTCCTTTCCATCCTTCTCCTCTGTTCTTGGTTTATCGTCTCTGGCTGTGTCTACTCACCAATGTCAGGGTGGTAACTGTAACGGTCAAGGGTTGTTATATCAAAAAATGTCTGCTGCTGAACTGTGAAGGACGCTATGTTGAATTAAGTTTATTCTGTGTGTTGGGAAGAATTATTTTTTAGGCTTTCGGAAATAAAAAGCAACTTTGCAGTGAAGCTTATGCCAAGAGTAATTCTTGCACAGAGTCTTGTTGGTACAGCTAGCATTTGTGATAGGCAGCTGGCAGCTAGTCCATGATGAAGTCCAGGAAAAATCTAAGATCACAGATATCCCAATCAGTGACTGTTTACCAAGCCCAGAAGCCACAGATACTTTCCCCACACAGCAGCAAACAGCCATGGTATGCGTTACCTCAGCTTCTCCAGCTGATTTATTAAGGCTGATGAGCTAAAAAAGGGCATCAAGCTAAGTATGTTGCAAGCTACTGTAGATTCAAGCTACCAACTTTGACTTCAAGCTGCAGCTTTGGAATAGCTTTAATGGAATATAATACTTCTTTGCTCCCAATATTTAGCTGTCAGTTGTTTTTAAGGCCAGTGTAAGGCCAGTTGTGTGTGTGTGTGTGTGTGTGTGTATAGATAGCGTTAGAGCATTGGCTTTTTCTCTCTCTCTCTCTCCCTTTTCTCTTGCTCGCCCAGTCACTGTAATTGCGAATGTGTGCGTGGGAACTGAGAAGATAAAGGTGTCTACTGTACTCGTGCTGGGAAGGCTCTTGTGCATAATATGATTCATACTATATAAACCTGCTGACACCACCGGGTGCAGTGGGTTATGGTTTTATTTTTTATCTGTGGAGGGGTGGGTATTTTGTTAGGATGGTCGCTATGACACTATATTTATATTTTGCACAATAGAAACAATCGAAAATGTAATAAAGATAGGTAAGAAACATATCTACAGGTGTTTTCATCAAATCCCCTCTGTCCATGGCTCATGTATCGTAGTTTTGGTCCAAATTCAAGACAAACAAGTGCAGTTCTTTAAGAAAAAGGTTGCATATTTTGCTACATGACGATATAGGTTGACAGTCCAGGTTCCAAGCACATTAACTTATCATATTTCTTTAATAATTCTGAAGTCTATGATGTGGTCTCACAAAGCAACTCTGTCAGGGAAGACAAAGTGAATTGTTACATGGCGTACCATACATGTCACAAGTGAAAGTTTCACTATATAGCCCTTAAGAGGCAATTAACAGGGAACAATTGAATCATGGAGCAAAAGTTTTCACCAGTGATTCTTCATTTAGAATGTGCTGGGTCTGCCAAACAGGCAAATAGACTGACATCCACATTTTCCCCCAATTAAAGTACGATTCTGTAGAATGCTAGTGGATAAATTTCCTCCTAACCGCGCAGGTGGGCTGAGAGGACTCTGGGCATCAGAAGGCTTCAGATCATTCCATTTATTACCAAGTTGATTTAATCAGCACTGCCTGCTGATTTGATGAATTGCTCTAATAAGCCACTTGGTGAATTGTTCATCTTTGGGGAAAGACAGAGCTTCGGAAAAAGATATTTTAAGACTGCCAACAGAAAAGTGTATTGAGTGCATTAGAATAAAAAGAAAAAAAACTTATGAAAGGAGAGCAAAAAAATGTGTTATCATAAAGACAGTGAAGAGTAAAAAAGTAAAATGCTGAAAATTATGCACAGTACTTCCTGTTTTTCTCTTCCTGCACAATATTACTATCAAAAAAATACAAAATGAATCAATGCAACAGCAGAAGATAAAGATTTTTAAAAAAGCATTAAATGACACTTATTTACAAGAGACAGTATATGAAAAAACAATTAGACAACAAATAAAACTAATAATGTGGTGAAAGGTTTCAGGCTAGTTTTGCAGGATTGGAATGGACCTCCTCAATATCTGTATTCTCATTCAAACATTTGTAATCTCATGTTTTAAGATAGCACTTGGATAATGTATCTCCATGTGCACATCCATTTCTGTGCAGTAATTAGCATATGCACTGAGTATGTTAGTTGGGCGCGTACTGTAGCTGACATGATTGATGGGTGGGTGGGTGCGATGTAACGGTTTTTACAAGAAGTTTAAAACCCGCCTCAGCTCCAGCTCTAAGCCTGTCGTTAGGTTGACTGAAAGTTCGGCTGAGACAGGATTTTCCAGCATGGCTGCAGCTACCAATGACCCTCCGGAGCCCCCCTGCTGTAACAGACGGCTGACGTCACTCAGGCTTCATCCATTAATATTGACAGTGTATGGTTAAAACATGTCTGGTTCTATCTTCACCTATGGAGGGTGGGTGTGGGATGGGGCAGGACTGCTCTCCATTTACACATGATTATCAATGTCGTCATGGTGACTCACACTGTGCTGCTGATGAGTCTGAGCTACCTATTTGCTCGACCTTAAGATTTCATTTCAAATGTTTTGAGAAGTATGCAGTTATTTAAAAAAAATAGAAGATAAAGATGTTTCAAAAACAAAAAAAAAACAGGGTTGATGCATGCTCATATGAATCATTGAACCTTCATATCAAGGACGCTTAAATAAGTCGGCAGAAACACCTTGACTCCTAAAGGGATATTAAATGCACAATTTATCTCTGAGGAACAAATGCAGCCTTTAAATCTTATAAATTACAAACTGTAATAACGTTTCAGTGAGCTGGATTGATTTAACAACAGTGCTTTTCCTCGAGTTTGGTACCCACAACAGCAGACAGTCTCTCGGTTTCAAACAGTGCCAAAAGTTGACCTTCTAATTAAGTCTTTTGTCTGTGTGGAAACGTCTGTGACATATGACAAAATGTCACCGGCCGAGTACTTTTTAATGCCAAGTCACTATAAAGCAGCTTTCTCTTCAGCCTACACAGGGCAGAGCAAGAGATGCTGCAACAGACATTTTGAGTAAAAAAAAACATAGCATACATTTTTTTCTGACAGCATGCTATAAGTTTGTGGAAGGTTCCCGAGGAGGGACTTCTGACCCCAAATACAAAATTCACTTTGACCACCTTAGCCTAGGGTCAACTTAAGTGCAAGAGTACACAATTTCAAGTTATGATCTGGTAAGCACATTCTTCCTGCAATGGGGCCTTAATGCACATGCTTATGTGGATTTGATGTTATCTGACCAATCAGGGGCCTCAGGAGACACAAGATTGCTATTAAATAGGTTGCGTTCCTTGGAAGGTGCCGGCTGGTTCAACTCATCTTTCCAGCTGAGTTAGAATAATTATTGTGAGTGCTGCGTTGGTCTTACTTATTCATGAAGCCCTCTAGCCTGCCATGGTATCTCAGACTGTCTTTGGCAGGACTGTTCTTGTTAAGGTTGCTGATCCTGCTGCTTGGAGCAACCAGTAAGATATTCAGCACCATGGAGAGCGCTTTGGTGCACAGTCGAGATAGAAGTAGCTGTCAGAAGGCAAGGAGGAAAAAAAAAAAAAAAAAAAAAGGATAATTCCTTTCTCTTACAAGTTCTCACTGTTTTTAACTTTTCTTTTGAAGCACTCTTTTGTCTTGGCCAAAAAAAAGTCCTCTGTGATGATCCTGTCCCAGAGTGGCCAGTAGATGACAGAGGAGCCTGCCAGTTTTCAAGGCCGAGGCTTTGGTGCCTCAAGAAGACCCTTCCCTATTGTGCTGTAGGTTGCCATATTCAACACTGCCAAAACTGTTGGGCACATAGCAAGCAGTTTTACCACAAGTTTACACAAGTATTGCATTCAAATACAGACTGTTGCAAGGCCTTACGCTTACCTGTAATCTCTAACATAACAGCAACCTGATGCATTGCTGTTTTCAATTCATGCAGAGCTAAATCAACTGGTTTTTTTTTTTGCAGTTAATACACACACCATCTGGAAATTTTTTTTTTTTTTTTTTTTAATATAGCATGTACCACCTTGAAATTCTGAGGAATTCTGCTGGCTCAATCATAACACTAAACTTACAGCATTTAAATTGGCAGGTTGAAACGCACAAGGTTGAAACACAGAAGGACAGCTTTTATGCTCAAAAATAGCATCTCAGCTGTTTTTGTTGTGAGCATGAGAGAAGCTCTAAACATCCAAGATGTCACTGGAATGCTATTTTTTTTTTGTGTGCAAGTGATATCTTTGGTTCCATCAGCAGTTAGGCCAAACAAATGGGGTTTGGGATGCCAAAGCTGTTTGGCTGTTGTCTAAAAATCCAGTTGTTGTTTTTTTCATTTTCAGCCAGTAATTCATTCAGCCTCAGCTTGCAGCCTGTCTGTCATCCGCTGCCATAATACCCCACCAGGATTGAAAGCCCCCTCTCTGTGGGTGTCACTTCTGCCCCAGAAATATTACTCAGCTGAAAACAGGCGCCAGCTTCTTCCGGGAGGTCCTCTGTTCTTTTGCCGCAGCTTCAGATAGTAGAACAATAATTGGGGTTGTTTTCAGTGCAGCCAATCTTTTGGTATCTGATACTCTCTAATCTTCTCTCCTTTCTTTTTTGTTTTTCATTTGAAAAAAAGCCTTTTCCCTTTAAAAAGTTGCTGTTGGCCTGCTGGGACAGATCGAGGAAGTCCAGCAGGTGTCAGCTCTTCAGCTTCTTGTCCCTCGCTAGGATAAATCCTCCAATATTAACCAGCAGTCAATTAGCAGCTGGACCTCATATAAAGGCCAGGGGTGCAGCCTGCACAAACAAATAAAGACAGACCCCCTTTTACATGTCAATTCTCATATATATTTCCCTTTTTAACAGTTCAGCCTGTCATGCTTTTTTCCACTGTAGTGTATTTGAATGGTGCTGCTTTTTTTTACTTTACTGTAGAGATGATCACATGTGACAGCCCTCAGCCAACCAAATGCTAAATGCTTAAAATGGATCTATGACTTCATGACATAATAGAAAATCAGCATATTTTTTTGGGGGGAAAAGCAAAAGTCCCGACTTCAGTCACAGTAAGTGGTTGGTATGACAATCAAATGTCAGAGCTAGTCACCATACTCACAAGAATGAGCATACAAGTAACCTACACATGTGCTCTGGTGTCATTTAAACTTCACTGAGGTTGGTTGATCATAAAAGTACCAAGACAGCAGCTCGTTAACTTCACTCCATCATCTAATTTATGACCGCAGAACACAGCAAAGGACAGTATGTCCGAGGTTTTACGCTCCAAATACTCTTTTTTCATGCCTAATTTACACATGCAGATGATTAATGAAACAGTGTTTTTTGTCAAATGAGCTGCAGTGTGTATGTGAGCGTGCATTTGTGTGTGTGTGTGTGTGTGTGTGTGTGTGTGTGTGTGTGTGTGTGTGTGTGTGTGTGTGTGTGTGTGTGTGTGTGTGTGTGTGTGTGTGTCGTAGAGTGTGTGCGTGTACGTGTGATGCTCTGGCAATAAGACAACCCACAGACTGTGGTGAGAACTCATGCAGAGAGAAAGTAGTGTGGGGTGGTGGAGGTCTGTCCCATCTGTCTCCCTCAAGAGCAAAGCACAAACACACAGACACACACATGCATACACACACACACACACACACACACGGAAAATCATGACGCTTCATTATGCTGCTAATTCATGTACGCTATTTATCTATCATCCACATTTCCTTTTAAGTCAAAACATGTGACAGGTTGACAATATTAATTTTCTTTTTTTATCTGTTTTTTTTTTTTTTTGCAAATATAATTGAAGTCACAGCCTTTATTTACAGTAATTAATTATGGATGCTCCTTTTCTCTTTGAAACAATGCATTCTGTCAATGTTTGTTCACATGGGAACTGTTTAGAATTGCTATTTGTCCTCGTTAATCTGACTGATGCAAGTGACTGTCTGCATGTTCATGCTGCTCTGATTTTTTGTAAAAGATATGCAGTGATTTTGGGAGTGATTTTTTTTGTATTATTCAAATCATGATTCATTTAATTTTCTTTATTATGTTTAATAGTATTAATCTTATTGATCCTGAGGGAAACGCCAGCTTTTCACATATTGTGAATTGTGAGACACGCTGCACACAGATAAGACCTGAAATGCACAAACAGGACCTATAGACATACAATAGTAGAATGATGTCAGAGGGAAGGGGCTACACAGGGACTAGGGCAGTATTGTATTGTATTGGACTTGGGCACCATACTTGATCTGTACGGGGCACTTTAACCAACAACCCTCCAGTTCCCAACCCAAGTCCCTACAGACTGAGCCACAGCTGCCCCTACATCTCTGTAGTATCTCTACCATGTATAGTATAGTTACGCACCACAAGGCTTTACAAAAGCTTGAACAACATGAAACATTTTGCATCTGCAGTAAACACGACACACCCACTGGTAAGTGTGAGACATCATGTCAAGGATTCTTCTCTTTATGGACTTTGTAAGAAATTTCAAACACTGTGCAATACTGACAAATGGTAATAATTGCACAACTGGGTCTGCTCTGAATCATGGGGGAGTTGTACTTATATATTTATTCAAAAAGCTTGATTTTCCCAAAAGGCTAGTAGTTGCAGCAGTGATTTCTACTTCGGGGCGTTTGTGGCTCAGTTGGTAGAGTCGGTCGTCTCTCAACTTGAAGGTTGAGGTTTGATCCCCAGCTCCTGAAGCCACACATCCGATATGTCCTTGGACAAGACCATTAACCCCAAGTTGCTCCTGCTGCTTCGTCTGGGGCGTATTAATGTCTATGAACTGGATTAGTTATTTTTGATGGTCACGTTGCATAGCAACCACTGTCATCAGTGTGTGAATGTGTAGGTGTGACCTGCAGTGTCAAAGCACTTTGAGTAGTCAGATGACTGGAAAAGGGCTTTAAAAGCTCAAGTCCATGTACCATTTCCTTGCCTTGTAAGTTAATAATAACACACATATGCACAAACAGGATCCCATGGACATGCACTTATGGAGAGGTCTCAGAGTGAGGGGGCTGCCCACAGCGAGCACTCCAGAGCAGTTTTTGGGTTCGGTGCCTTTCTCAAGGGCACCTCGGCAGTGCTCAAGAAGTGGACTGGCACTTCTCCAGCTACCAGGCTAATTTCCGGACTCGGTCTGTGCTGGGACCAGAACGGGCGACCCTCCGATTCCCAACCCAAGTCCCTACAGACTGAGCTACTGCCGCCAGTATAACACGGAAGCCTTGCTGGTAAATCTACTGTAGACTGACTCAGGATTTCACAGTACAGTAATGATGATTGCCTCTGGGCTTCTTTGCATCTAAAGACTGTGTAATTTTATCACAGCTGAAATAAATGTGCCATATTGTGTCAATACTGTTTGAACTAGACTTGCTTCTAAACTATTATGTAAAGATAACTGATATAAACAGCATGGTATATGAGTATTCTCTTGGCGACAAGATAAGAAACAAGAAGAATTTGAAATGTTCTAATGAGTGTGATAACTGGGTGAATGCACACGCTGTACCGACGCTGAGTGGTGATGATATGCTCTGTGTAACACATTCTGCCTGTGTTCTTCAATAACAGGAGCACAATCAAGAAAAAAAAAAAAATCATTATCATCGGGTCTCATTAATAATGAACATCACGCTTAAACAGAGAAATAGGTTTTGATGCCATCTCACACACTGTCTTGATACAATCTTCAGACAAAAGGAATTATCTTCAGGCAAGGTTTTTTTTTTTGTTTTGGGAGCAGTGTTTAACAGTTTCCATGTTAAAAGATTGTCTGGGATGGGGTAGAATTAGCTTAGCAGTAATTTTTCACACTGCTCCATTCAACAGGGCAATAAACAATACTTTGAAAACAGAACACCACTAAGTGCTTGGAATAATACTAAAATGTTGTGAGAAATGTTAGTAGACATACAAATAATGGAAACTGTTTGTTCTATTGCCTTTGTGTAGTGACTTTGTTAGCTGTCACTTGCAAATAACTTAATGATTTTCCTCCATCTGGAAAAGCTGGCTGATTTACTTTAGCTCCCATTATCTGGAAATATATACATAAATACATAACTGTGATTAATCTAACCATAATATCAAAATTGGGATTTTTGATAAAGGTTGAGAATTGGTTTAGTAATGCTTATATAACATCAACAATAATGACAGGTTAGGCTGTAAGTTAAGAACGTCTACATGAAGATAAAGGAACAATCTAACGTCTACACGAAGACCATGGTGTGGTCCGCTGATCTCAACCTTTACCTTCACCAGTTGGAGGATGGACGAGTGAACAGTCATTAACCTTAAATAAACATGAATAAAAACAAACACTTTTGTCTTAATGACATGACCTAGCTGTGAACCTCAAGAAATGCATCTAAATGGACATCTTTATCAACCATTTAGTAATATTAGTTAATAGGCTTAATTAACATGTAAACCCTTAATTAACGTTAACAAGAGACATCTGTTAAGGGTTTCTTAATGTTCATTATTGTATGACTTTACTGTTAATTAAGGCTTATTACTGTATTAAGTAACTAATGTTAATAGCATAATTAATAAGGATTAAATAAAGTATTAATTAATAACGTAGTTAACATGAACACCCTAAATAAATGATTACTAGACACATTAGTTAACTGTTACTAACTATTAGTTAAGGCTTAATAATTAACTAATGTTAATTAATGTACCCTTATTGTGAAGTGTTACCCTGAAGTCTATAAATACATGGCCGACGTGCCGACTAACATCCTGACCCTGTGGAATAAAGAACCATCCTCTGAATTGAAATGCTGCTGTGACCTTGTCTCCCACACACACACAAAAAAATAGCAACTTCCTGTTTTGCATGGACCAATACACTAACACTGATGTTTCAGATCTGTTTTTTCATACCTTCCTCACTCTGGTGCCCACAGCCATATCTGAAGGCGCACATTCTCACCTGCACATGGATGAACATAAATAACTACACACTGGCTGCTAAAATACTGTTTCATTGTCTCTTTCAATGCACCACAGGGCACCATATCCCCTGAAGTATCCATATCATCTGAGTGACACAGCGCACAGACAGACACACACCTTCAGGAACTTGAACACACCGTCACACTGCGAAGTGACCTGAGTCACACAGCAAAGGCAGCGTCGACATCAGAGGGTTGTGATGGGGGTTCTTGTCAGAGAGCCTGTTCTCACATCTGTCTCTGTTTTGACCTCTCCCTATGCTTTGAACTCATCATGCACACACACACACACACACACACACACACACACACACACACACACACACACACACACACACACACACACACACACACACACACACACACACACACACACACATGCACACACAAATCAAGCTGCTAGCTGGCAACTGTAGCTATTAGAAATAACTGGACATGTCAGGACAAGCTCGGCCACGGTCATGAAGAAATACGACATGGCCTGCACGCTCATGGACGCACACACGTACACATACATAGGCGCAATTTGTCTTCTTTGGGAAATTTCAAGAGCAATTAATCCATCTATGGCACCGGGGTTAGGACGTATCGGAGTGTAGCTCAGAAACAGAGAAGAAACACTGCTAGCTAATGATGTGAATCTGGAGGAAGGGTCACCCAGGACTTTGGTCAAGACTCACTCAACGCACGTTCTCTCTCCTTTTATTCAAATGCCCGGCTGAAGGTTTGTATCCGCGCCTAATTGACTCAATTCTTTTTCGCTAGCTATGTCCTGCCCACTGCCATATGAGGTGTAACGTACGAGAAGTCAGGCCTTCTGTTTTGCTCATTATACTGGAGCAAACTGCCATCAGACACAGTGGAGTTAATGAGGCATGCGTTGACATGAAACATCTTGTATAACCTAAGATTTAAAGAGCAAACAGGAAAGTTGCCACCATATATCCTTCAGATTTGGTGGTATTAGTAGCTGATAGCTTGACCTTACAACAATAATGGCTGGTAATGACTGTTTACAAAAATGATGAAGGCATGAACACAGCTCAGGTACATCATTGTAGCCTTCCAGATGAATGACAGTGAGGAGGATAAAGACTGTCTCTCTGTCTTTGGGCGCAAATTGGTAAAAAAAAAAAAAAAAAAAAAAAAAGGTATAAACTACAGTATAGGAGACCCACACCACTCTGCGTCCAGACTGCAACAAATGCAATAAGCTTTTAGCTTTGATTACATTGTTTAAGTTGAGAAGTACATTTACAATAAAAGTGCGCTATACACTACTTTTGAATTCATTACTGGATTTTGCGTATAACAATGCGATTAATCGTGATTAATCACAGGAACTCATGCGATTAACGTGATTAAAACTTTTAATCGTTGCCCAGCCCTAATATTAACTAATCACACATATTCATACACTACCTTGAGAGCAATTTGTGGTTCAGTGTCTTGCTCAAAGACACTTCAGCAGGTGGCCACAGAAGCTGGGGATCAAAACCCCGACCTTCCATTTGAGAGACGACCGACTCTACCACTGAGCCACATGCACAGCCACAGTAGAGGACCATCATACCAGCTCAACAAGAGACACCTCGTTCACCTTTACCATGAGAACTGCAGATTTATTAAGCCATTTGTTTTTTTTAGCTTTTGCAAATAAGTGCGCTCAAGGAATTCAAGCATTAATGGAAATTAATGAAAAAAAATTTCTAGTCATTCAGCTGACACAAGCTAACAGCCTGTTCTTTTTGGATTTATATAGACTAATATTATTGTGAAAAGGCAGATTTTTTTGGACACACTCTTTGCATGTTTGTATGTTAATGAATGGTATTAGTTCATAGCCAATTCCCCCTGAATCCACTGGACTCATCGTTAGACTGCCCTAACAACTTTCAGACTCTACCTTTAGCTATATACTATGCCAAGTTATTAGATCCATTCACCAATCAGCAATACCTGCATTGAGGGCTGTAACAACTGAGCAAGCTATAGCTAACATATACGTGATGACACTATATAGCTTAGCAGCCAAAAGAGCGACATGAAGGAGACTTGAGTGTTCACCTGACACTAGGCATGTTTCATCTTCTTCTGTATCATTTATTTGCTTCCTTAAAAAGAAACTTGTTGATGCCTTTAACCTGACTAATGCTTTCTCACGTTTTAGCTGCTTTTACCAGAAAATGTAAAATCCTGGATGAAACTTATTTAATTTGATTTGCTTCACAGAAAACTTTGTTGCATTTAATATCATGGATATTTTCTTTGAGACCAGGCATAAAGGGAGTTCCCTGAAAGACCTAAAGCTCAAGGATTGCACCTCCTGTTTTGCATTCACTTTTCTTCATCACCCTGTGTGTTTGCATTCTGGCAACTGAAACCACTGCGTGCTTGGGACCCCCTAAAGAATCCCACCTACCTAGCAACATTTTATTAAAAAATGTACACACTAAGTGACGCAGCATGAAGGGGTTGACAAACACTACAGCCTTCGTGGGGGGATAGGAGATTAAGACCACAGGAAACAAGCTGTGGAAAGTCTGTTTCCCTTCTCCCTGATGATGCACGATCCTTGAAGATGAACTGCCGACAATGTTTAGCTCTTGTTGCGTCAAATAACTCACATGCCAGCTGCACTTGACAAAAAAAAAAAAAACTTGGCACTTCACAAGGCGACATGAGTGTTGTCTGAAAAACAAGGCGACGAGGACGGAAGATGAAAAGCTTGGAGGGAGAAAGGAAGAAAAAAAAAAAAAGGCATGCTGCTCAAAACGTGGTGAGCTGAAAAATGAACAAGTGAGCGGGCTCAGCAGTGTGAACCCCGAGGAAGTTATGGGAGCGGCAGGCAGATCAGTGGCTTTCCCCCTGTGGCAGATTACACAGAATACACACAATGAGGGACAGGAATATGGCAGCGGCTCACTTTTTCTCCCCTAATTATCAGACGCCATATTGCCTCTCTTCAGGAAGAGAGGAGGTAATTTTGTTTCTGAGTCCTTTTGGGAAATTAATTCATTTTACTAAAGTGACTTGGTAATTACAGTGACATCAAGGTTAATTGCCAAATCTGTATTGCTTTGGTGCCGTCAACGTCAAAGAAATCTGTTCTCTAAACACTCACCAGACAACAGACCTCTCACACACACACCGAGGCCCCATTTGGGTTTTGTGTGTGTGCTTTTGGTCTGTCATAAGCCTGCACTTGTGTTGAAGCAAACAAGCGCTGACACACACACAAACGCAAAAAGACCACATTATGAAGGCTTTAAAGATGCTTCGAGACTGGAAAAACAATAAACAAAGAAAAAGGTCAAAATACTGAATAATACCACAGAGGGAGAGAACAAATAAACTCAGCAATACCCATTTTTAGACTCAAATACACATAGGCCAGATGTGATGCGACACACTAGGAAAAAAAGCATTTATTTTAGTAATGAGGTCTTTTATACGCTGATGACAGTCCGCTCTTTCTCTGATGATGAGGGTCCTCCGCAGGTTTTATTGTTTGCTGAGTTTGGCCATAAATTCACTCAGAAAAAAAAAAAGTTTATTACGAAAGCAGGACAAAGTCATCAGGGTGAAACCCTTGGTAATCATTGTTCAGAAAAAAAAAGAACTGATTTGTTCTCCGGGGACCGAATCAACAATAAAAGACACCGTCCTCATTAGCAGATCAGAGTAAGGTGCCATAAACTGCAGCTGTTATGAAATATGTTTGTTGAAAGTTTGTGTGGAAAGCCTGGCTTCCGCAAATATAACTTGCTGATTTGCAGTCCTCCTTCTTACCCTTTTATCCTTGAATAATTTGAATTACATTATTATTTTTTTTTGCTTAATGTCGGTTGCCCCTGTGCTGCTGCGCCCTAATCAACGCACACTTTGATGTCTTTTTCAAAAAAATGTGTGTCGGATTCGAGTTTGTTTCTGTTTCTCGCCGAGCTGGTTGGACTTAAATAAGAGTTGCAGAAAAATAAAGAAACAAAAAACTGAAAACTTCCCCACAAGTCCATTTCTGTGTTCGCTTCCAAGAAATGCTGCTGAATGACTGGCACTTTTATGTCGTTTTTATGTCTGGAAAAGCATCTGCGTACTGACAAATGCCAAACGCATCAAATACAGTTAAGGTAATTTAACAATCCAAAACAACATCACACACCATGTGTCCTGCTGTGGCATGCTTGTTTTTTTTAGTTATTTAAGGACTCTTTAAGCGCTGGCCAGCACAAGCAGAGTACAGAGAGTGTGCCAGGAATGTTACTTAAATGTGCTCAGTGCATCCAAATTTCAGAATCCACAGCCAACATCCGTCCCATGTTGCTGCGGCTGCTGTTTGTGCATATGCCTTTTTCAATCCTGACAACAGGTGCCGCCTCATCCAGACAGGATGTTCCTGAAATGTTTTTGGGATTTCCCTTAGGCCTTGTGTCTCCTGCTGCTTTGTGAAGCTGCCAACAAAGCAAGGCATTACAAGAGAATGTATTGACCAGACAATGACACACAAGAATCCTCTGTGCTTATGAGTGAAGGGAAGAGAATGTCAGCAGTGCCAGGAAATAAAGGAGAAAGCAGAACGTGGGGTAGTTCAAACACTGACATTTGGACTTTCTGTAACACCTTGTTTGAACTTCAGGGTATTATGTACAACGCTAAGGACTTTATACCTATAACTATAATATCTACATATATAGACATTTTAAGTCCCCTTATCTGGGATATGGGCTTGTTAATAAATAGGTCTGAATTTGGTTCTAAGTGATCAAGAATATGTTATTGAAATGTCTTTTTTTTTTTAAGGTTTATTGTTTGGTTTTGAAGCCTTACTACGAGATAGGACAGGGGATAGAGTGAGAAATTGCGAAGAGAGAGAGTGGGGAATGACATGCAGGAAAGGAGCCACAGGTAGGATTCAAACTCTAGGCCTAAGGCCTCCGTACATGTCGTGTGCGCACCAACCACAAGGCCACCGGCGCCCCCTTTAAATGTTATTTCAATAAACAATTGGTGCAATGCTATGCTCTACATTTCAAAATGTTTAAATGATAACTTTCATAGTTTGATGTCTGCAATAATATCAGTATTGAGAGACACAAAGACAATACTCTGTATACACTGCATTTCCAGATGAACCCAGTCCGACCTCCTGTTATATCATTCAAATATTTGCCTTCAGTCATTTCCATCTCCTACCGGAAAAGTAATTTGCTATAGAAAGTTGAAGAAAGTCTACAAAACCACTACAGCCACGAGGCCTGAAACTTCCTCTAAACGTTCTCCATTTTGTTCCAAGATTAACTTCAGATACACTCATGCAGCTCCATCAACAGACAAATCATATCCATCTGAGTATTAAGCACATGTTTGGAAATGTGTTGAAGGTAAAAACAACTTTCATTGAATTTGGAGAAAGATGTGACCAGGAGTATCTATACTTTGATTCAAGGAATTCGACTGTGTAATTTGTCCACCAGTGGATAATTCACATGACCAACTCAAACCGAGGAATTTATTTTTATTTCACTCTATTCATTTTGTGTACTGAAAATTTGCAATTTTTCATTTTTAAAATGTGTTTTGAGAATTGTGTGATAGTCAGTTAGCATTTTTAAACACTCTGCCTTTATCTACACATATTACTTGTATGTAAAATACATTTTTGAATCCTTGCATCCCTTATTGAAAGACCTTGCAACACATAACACACATACATGATATTATAAATGTAACATTATGATATTAGCAGAAATTTTGGACTTGAATTTTGGCATTTTTGCTTTGACACTTCTACATTTTAGAGCTTCTGTTTCGTCTTTCAACACCTTACATGATCGTGTTGTTTTACTTTTTTTTTTCCCGAGCAGAGTGATCCTCTGCATGCACTTTCTAATCAATGTCATGAATCAAAACATCTACGATATTATCTAACTGTGTGAAGATGCTGTATGCTTATTAAGCTGCTCTTTTGCATTATAGTTTATAAATAGACTTTGTATCCGGTTATCCTGTAGATTCATATTGAGTCCTCTAAATAATGAATGAAGTCTAAAATCCTTAACCCAGGACTCTAATGTGCTAGCGTAGCTCTTAACCAATCAGAAAACAGCTCAAGGCCAGTTGATCCTTGATCAATGATGGGTCTTGATTTGCTCATTAGGCCCAGATGCGAAGTCTAATTAGGCTCACCAGTCTCAATTGGTGTTGTACAAAAACACACACACACACACACACACACACACACACACACACACACAAACATCCCCCAGCCAGCCCCGGACAACCTGAGCTTCCTGAGTGATCAATGTCTCTGTCATCCCGGGCTGTGTCCAGGGCACCAGGCAGGGCTGCAGAGCCGCTGTGGCCGGGCTCGGGGCTGACATTAGCGGACACAGGGTGAGTGATGTCAGCCTGCTACTCCCGGGGGGGCGGCGGAGGCAGGGGATCTGGCTCGGCCCAAAGCAGTGGGCTCGGAGAAAGGTCACTGCTCAGCCTGCTGTGATTAATAAGACAAGAAGCTGAGTGTCCCCAATGCCATTATCAATATAGGTGGCCACCAGCCGACCTAAATGCATATGCAGTAGGAGTCATACACATGCACGGGTAAGGACGTGGAAAAAAAACAACAACAAAAAAAAAAACCGCAAATGCAATGATTTGGATAAAACACACAAGCATAGTTAAGTCTTACTGACGTGCGTTGGTTTGGGTCCCATTTTTTCCCGTTAATGTGAGAGGTCAGCTATCAATTAGATCATATTTATTCACAACAACAGCTCTGACTCAACCTGATTCTGGTAATGACTCACAGCGCGCAAATCCAAAGAGGTGAAAGTCTGGGACTAAAATGTCAGCGCAGCCTCGGCGACAAACATGACATTTAAACCGACATCTGTTTCGCTGTTCTGTTTCCCCACCAACCGAAAATATTTATCCTAACCACAGTTTTCCCCATGTAAATCGGAATATTCCCACTTGTACGAGAAATACTGCAAGCCATTAAAAAAAAGCTCTGAAGCTTATTTCCATTGCAGTGTATACTGTGTGTCTCCCTGAGCTCGGTGAAAATAAAAAGTCGACAAACTGATTTGGACATCAAAGCGTGTGAAAGAAATCCAAAGTTTACAAAGACAGCAGAAACTCCCGCCTCGTGTGCATTAGTATTTAATTTCACTTCCATCCATCAGTTTCTGCTCTCCATACTCATATTAGCTTTTCGTTAAACCCATCAGCACCAACAAGCAAATCTTGCTTCCTTAAATCAATTAGCTCCTGCATGTTGAGTGTAACTAATAGCCCTGCTGAATCCGAGATTAAATATGCTAGATACAAGCCGAGTATGAAGCGGGATAGTTAAGATAATTAAGAGTGATAAATCCTTGAGAGGGCAGCGATGAGGAGGAGGAGGAGGAGGAGGAGGAGGAGGACGGGGGATTTGAGAGCCAAGTGTAAGCGAGAAGAAAAAAAAAAAAAACAGCTTGAGAAAGACATAAGAGGTCAAGATGAGATGGTTTAATGGGAAGAGAGGCCAAAAGAGCAAAACAAGAAGAAGAGGAAAAATACAACAACAACAAAAAATAATGTGTGTGTAAATGTGAGTTGGAGAGCATGAGTTGGAGCTGGGAGCTGTTTTCAGCTTTCGCCTCGAGCAGCCCAGATGGCAAGGGCTCGTCCTCGTCTAGCCCTCGGTGCATTTGGCAGCAGCTACTCTTCACTGCTGGCTACTGTACATCCCTCTCTGTCTCTACTCCCGCTCGCTGAAAAGGCGCATTAGCACAGGCCGTGAAAGATTAACCCACATTTTCACACTCGACAAAGTCTTCTGTATTAACACTCTTGACCTGCGTCTCACATTTCTTTCACATCCAGATGTACAGTACGGCACGCTGCGCTGATGTCTTTTCTCTGTGCTTTGTACTGTTATGCAAATCAGACCTTTTTTTTATTTATTTATAGACATGTGCATGCACATGTGGTCACAGTTTTGAAACGTACACAGCTGAAGATGTTCCCAGTGCTTAACATGCTCAGAAGTGTTGCTAGTTTATTCTTTAAAAGGCTTTATATGCGATTTTTTGATCCAGCAGGTGTCGCCCTTGAGCTCCAGCATGAAACCAAAACAACTCGCGGTGCATTGTGGGTTAGCATGCTAATGCTAGCGATCTTTATTATGCTCGTATCTTCACACTGCATGTAAATTTACCAGAAATGAGCGCGATCTAGAAACACAGTTAAGCAGTGAGTACAGTATGTTAGTCTTCTTTTCTCTAGTCCCTCAATTAAACAACTTTTATTCACGAGGGGAGGAGTCATCCTTCGGGCCGGCTATGTCAACAAACAGAAAAAAAATTCAAACATCACAGACAGTGGGACTCAGGTGTTACACCCATTGTAGACAGTCATTACTCACAGAGTTATTTTCAGAGGATATACTTCATTTCTATTATATTCAAGTGTCAAAAATCGCATATAAAGCCTTTAAAGACGGTGAAATAAAAGATCAATTTCCACTCTTACTCTGTGCTCCCACAAGGGCAGTTTAGGCTTTCAGAAGTCAAAATCTCATTTTTTTTTCCCCCTGTAAAATGTTAAAATATTTTCAATGGCTGTTCCGGCACCCAAAGGTATACACATAATTTATCTGGTAACACTTTATGGGTCCGTTAGTTCATATGATTTTCTTTTAAGAGAAACACAAATTTTGCTCTGAAGTGATGTTAGGTCTTCAGCTGGTAAACCTCCAATCACTTCAATTCAGTGAAAAGCTAGCATGGGAATAGTGTTTTAGTCAGAACCATAGGCAGTAAATATTAAAGGACGAAGCCTGACGTCATCCATCTGTTACTGCAGGGGGCTCGATGGCTGTTGCCATGCTGGAAATGCTGTCTCACCCTAACTTTCAGTCCACCTAGCGACAGGCAGCTGTAACTGAGGCGGGTTTTACCATGGATGGACGCTCACTGTACTCTACAACAAAAGCTGGGTAGCTAGCTTAAAACTATCCCTGTTTTTCCTAAAAATAGACAAGCTTTTTATAGAACCTTCCTGCATATATTCTTTCATTAGGAAATACATCAAAATACAGATCCTAGTATGCTCTAACTGTAATTATTGGGACTTAAATGGTGGCAGTAAAAAGTTCTAAATTAGCTTTTTTATTAGGCAATAATTCTGCATTTTCAATCCTACATGTCACTTTTTAAAACCATCATTCATCTGCAAAGTTCATCTGTTAATGATTATCTGTCCCAAGTATTAAATTGGCAAAATAGTAAAGAGCCAGGGAACAGATTGTATTACAGCTTCACGCACAGTTGGATTCATATACCAGAATGGTGTGAGGGGCTGTCTCTTCCACCGGGCTAATAAAAGCCTCAGGAGCTCTCCATCACTGTGAGAGATGCTTTATATTTTCCTCTGTCATCCTCGACAGAAGCAGGGCCCTGATTTAGAGCGGGCCGCACAACAGCGACTTTTATTAGGGAGGTAAATATTAGTGTTGGGAGGGGGGAGGGGGGAGACGGGGGGGGGGGGGGGGGACTAAAGATGTGCTGCGTTGACTGAGTGGAGACGGCGGCGGCACCATCAGAGGAATGTTGAATCTCACTCTTTTGCCGCTTTCCAGAGTCCAATCAATTGTTCTCATCAATACAGTAGCTTTGTTCTGTTGGACTGCGTCCTCATTTCATTGAGATAACAGGAAATGATGCGCGTTCTGACTTTTAAAAGCTGCAAGTGAATTCTCAAAGACGAAACATCCACACAGAACCCCTGAGATCAATCTGAGAGTTTTTAATCAGGCATATTCTTATCGTGCAGAGGCGGCGGACATATGCACATGTTGATTACTCATTATTCCCACTCCGGCTTATCAATGACGCAACAATATAAATGTGTGCATGCCCACCGGATGTTTCACTGTGCTACTTGATGGATCCACTCAAAACAGCTCAGTGGGGATTCTTTAAAGTAGCGCAGCAGGATATGAGAGTGACTCCTGTGTGGCTAAGCGGTGCATCATATTCTATCAGACATCTCCTCTCCTCCCATGGGTTTTCTCCTTGGCTCACACCATAGCCATCAGTTGTCAGCCTCAGAGCCAGACAGCCAAGACCACAAGACGACAAGTAAGGCGAGAAGTTGTTACAGTGAAGTGAAAACGATAAAGATGGCTCGAGGCTATTTAAAGTGGAATCTAACATGACATGTGAGCCAGATTCTTTGTGTCATTACAGGCAAAGCGAATAGTGTGGAAAAAATAAAAAAGGGTTCAACATTTCCAGGACCTAACCGTCATAAAACAGTGTCACCAGGCGCCACCCACCACTATCCACGCCTCAGCGAGTCTTCATCCGGGAGGTGAGGGGTTTTCCAAATGACATTCTTAGGAGAGCCCTCCCACTCAATCTCCCGTTCCTCCTCCACAGCCCGCACCAAATAAAACATCATCTCCCCACGTAATGGCTGTCATGACGGCTTCGAGATTAGCTGAGATAAATATAAAGACCGAAGGGTTTTACTACATGGCTCATTGGCGTGGCAGATGACACTTATTGCATGCAGCGGGTTAAGAGGAGGGATCCCCGAGTAGAGAGCGAGGGGAAAGATGGCAAAAGCAGATGGATGATAATAGCAGAGCAGATGTTTTTCTCTCTCTTTTTTTTTATTTAACGATGAATAATAAACATTTGCTTAATGATTTTTGTGCAGATTTTTGAATAAAAGAGCACCAGCAGTTCCCAAAGAAAATTACAATAAAAAGGAGGAAGGGTGGATAAAAGGTATTATTTATGTCATCTCTCTTGTTAGGAAATCAAAGTATTTCAGGATGAAGTCACTGTTGTTATTTCCCCTGTAAATATTTCCAATGGTATTTAAATAAATGAATTAATATGAGTTAAGACATGAAAGTTCTTTCCATTAAAAAAAACAAACTCATTGTTGTTGTGACACGACCTGCATTGCTTGAAAAAGAAGCTTTGGTTTTTAACCTACTGTAGACTGGAGGAGGCACAGAAACACAGCCTGAGGGGCTTTTTTTAAGATAACTGGGATCGGGTGAATCAGCGGGATATGTTTAAGTCAGGCAGGGTTAAGAGAATGTGAAGCCAGACTGTGAGCTCAGACGGGGAGAGCAGACTGGCTCAAGGGGTACTGGGACTGTCTAGACTTTGTCTCCTTTCCCAGTGTCACTCAGAATGTACACACAACCGCGGTGCGTGCGTCTTCATGTCTGATCACAGACGCCGAGCATCTGCACTTCTATGATCGGTAGCGGTTGAGCCAAGTCACATAAAAGCAAGAAAAGAAGACTTCTTGATCCTTCATTCAAAAGTCAATATCAGCACGGAGCTTCAAGTGTGAAAAGTTCTCTCTCTCTTTTATTCTACTTGGCAAAGAAACGACTTTAACCTTGGCGTTCTTTGATTGGCTAATTAGCTCTTAATCGTGTACAGCTGTGGTGCCCCAATCAGGCTGCTGTGATGTCAGGTGTGTCACTGCTCCTTCTACAGTTTGTGCTGAAAGAAGTAGAATTCAAGTCGATCAACAAGATACAAAATGATGCTGTGTTGTGTATCACAGGTCCCTATCCATTATTTAGAGACCAAAATGTCTCAGTGTTTCCATGACATGGGGAAAGTATGGCTTTCTTGCCAAAAGCTTTGACACCACAGACGCCAATTAGCTAAGTCATACATGTAGATAGGAAGCAGGAGGATATACGTTTCCCTGTTCAAGTTGAGAGTTTCAGACGTAGTGGCAGTCTTAGTTTTTTTTGGTATAACAGCAGGGCAAGACTGGCCATTTCTCCACTACCCAACACCAACAGTCTCCTACTGTACCTGTAGCTGCATATTCGGGGCGGCTGTAGTTCAGTAGTAGAGTCGGTCGTCTCTCAACCGGAAGGTCGAGGGTTCGATTCCCAGCTCCTGCAGCCACATGTCCGATGCGTCCTTGTGCCAGACACTCAACACCAAATTGCTCGCACTGCTAAATCTGCGGAATATCAATTTGTATGCATGGGATCAACGTATATGCTACTGATGGTCAGTTTCCATAGCAACCTCTGCCATCTCGGTGTGAATGGGTACGTGTGACATGCGGTGTACAAGCGCTTTGAGTAGTCAGAAGTATAGAAGGGGTTTACTTCTGTTGATATCAAAAATAATGTACAAAATAAAGGTTATGCAAGAACATGTTTCAGGTCATGTTTTTATTTTGCACGTATAAAATTACTCGACCTTGTTTGCATTTTTTGTTCAGTTTATCACCTGCTTGTTATGCTGCTAAGTCTTCAGCACACAAGATCTTTCGAGCAATATGAAGAAATCATAAAAGTGTAATATAGTTGCAGCTTCTAATGAGCTTCTCTCCTTCAAAGGGAGAAGATCTTGTTGACAGCCAAGCAGAGTGATAGCAATATTTCTATGTTCACCCTCAGGTGCATACCAGAGTATCTATTTTATATCTTACCTAACAAGATGTGTACAAAGCTCCCTTCTTTTTTTCTTTTCTTTTGGGGGGTCAAATTAGAACTGACTGCAGTTTTTTGTGTGCTGGTACTGAACTGTAATTCACCGTCATTTGTTGTGAAGTTTAACAAAACAAATACAGAGTATGTGCTCTATAACAACTAAGTCAACACATGGTGAATATTCTTGTACAAGGCGGGAGAACAAAATTCCACACTGAACACAAATTGCAGAAAAAAATCCATCCATCCATCATCTATTAGTTAACATTTTTCCCGTTTCAGGGTCAAGGGGGGCTGGAGCCGTTCCCAGCTGTCATTGGTCGAGAGGCGGGGGTTACAACCTGGACTGCTCGCCAGACAATCTCAGGGCTGACATATAGAGACAGACATCCAGCCACACTACGGGTGATTTTAGACTCATCAATTAACCTAAACCAGCATGTCTTTGGAGTGTGGGAGGATGACGGAGTACCCTGCAAGAATATGCAAACTCCACACAGAGAGGCTCCAGTCCAACGGGGATTTGTAACCAGGAAACTTCTTGCTGTGAGGCAACAGCGCTAACCACTGCTCCACCGTGCAGCCTGCAGAAAAATCTTTAAACATAATTACTAGTTTCTGGTTTCCATTTAGTAAAAACTAAAGTTTATTTATAAAGCAATCACAAGAGAAAATCCTCAGCTGGAAATCTGAACAGAAACCTCCAACAGAAGCCTCTTAAGTATACTAATTTAATCAAAAAGAATGAATCTTACACGGCTCTATCGAGTACCTCTGTAACTGTTTCCTGAAAGCAGTCTTAAATAAAAACCCCACATGTCAGGTTTTTTTTCCCCTCTATTTCCCGGCTTATTCTGAGCAGTAATTGGGGATAATGAGCTGTAATCCATTCAAAGCCTGAGCACACTTGTTCAGAAATATGTACAACACAACTGCGGTAGTCGTCTGACAGGTATTTCAAAAGGCCTTTACCTTTCAGTGCATGTAACAAAGGCACACACAAAATCAGCATGACTTGCCCAAAAAAATTCTTTGCAGGATGTATTTTAATTATTTTCGCTCTAAATAAATTAGGACACACAGCTTGTAAAAGTGCACCGTTTTTCCAGCATGTTTTTTCACCCTGGAGCCCATAGCAGCTCCAAACGTCTCATACAGTGTATATATATATATATTGATACTATCTCCGGGCAGATTCGTCATTCACCCCCTGCAGAGTGTTGCAGAGCTGAGTCTGTTCACTCAATGCCACAATCACAAATGACCTTAATGTTGACAACAAGGACACCAGCAATGGATTACTTGTCAATTTGACTGCATAACAGAATCATGGAGTTGGAAGATGAATTACCCTGCAAACCAGCCAAGACAAGTGGTGTGTGTGTTCATTTAAACCCGATTTATGTATTTAACAGCTTACGGCAGGGTGTACGTGACAGAGTGCCACAAGGCGCTTAATTCAGATGTATTACAGCTAACCCAGAGCACTTCTGACTGACAGGCAAATCGTAACACTTGGAAACATTTATTCATAAGCTTTGCAGAGTTCTAGGTTAGCTGACCGCTCGGTTTAATGAGAATTGCGTTGTTTTTTTAACTGAAATTAAATGTTCCATCAGGACCAATAAAGCCCTACTCAAGGTGTTTGCTGCGGTTGCTAAGCTAAGCGGGTCCTTTCCCTTTTGTTAAGTGCCCTTAGCGCTATCATCGCTGTCGTCAACAATGCTGCCGCGGTAACTGATTTAATCACAGGATGTCAATGTGTCCGCACTGCAGGAACCTTTTGTGTTCCGTCCGGATCATTAAGTGTTGCAGACTGCCGGCACAAAAGAAGGGCTACTCTTGATCAATATGTCAACAACGATGACAGGATGTCCCTGAGAAATGTCTGCAGTGTGGTTCCACATTTATGCATGCGAGCACTCCCCTCTTTTACACATGATTCGACATACATGCGTGTGTTCATGTTGCAGAAATGTGCAGGGGAGAGGTGGAATGGGCCGTGTTTGAACAGGAAAGAGATGCTAAACAACCGTAGAAAGACACCAAAGTACCAAAAATCTTTAAAGTGCTTGGACTTATAACCAAGACTTTATATATAGTATATATACTGTATAAAGTTTTGCATAATTAGGGGTAGTGTCACTGAGGGAAAGGTGCATGGTTGGTGATGCTTCGTTTGAGTCGTACATTCTCGTTCTTTATTTTGGACCATTTTTTTTCCAAACTAAATCTGCGGCGTTCAGCGGGATGCCATGTTTTTTTTAAAAAACAAGAACTACTCATCAAGCGACTGAAATGTTTCTCTTTGGACCAAAGTTTGATGAATGTGAACGATCTGCACTACACACAGCTTCATCTCGTCGCAGCTTTTATAACATGTAATACTCGTCTGTCTCAGTGTCTTTTGGCGGTGAAATATTTGTTAATTTATATTTGTAAATATGTTTTCTATTAGAAATCAATGAAACCAGTTGAGTAACGGAGACTCTCTAGATTCTTTCCGCCCTCTTTTGAGGATGTTTTTCAGAAATGTGCCAAATTTTTGGGTTTTCTGATTTGTTTTCTGACATTGACTTACTATACAAGAATCCTCCACACAAGCTTTTCAAATGAGTGAAACTGTTCTATTATTGTGTCGCTAAGCTTGTTTTATCTTGTATGTATTGGTCATACATTTACGGCATTTGTTGGCTACTTTACCTGAGAGATAAGTTGGCTGTTGGGATGAGAAGGGTCGTTATTTTCAAGTTTCGGATATGAGATAGTCACTCGTTGCTATCTCACTCGAAATTCAAGCGAGGGGCGAGTTTGCTCAGTTTCACTAGCGCAACAAGTGTTTGGGAAGTTTGGTGTCTGCCAACTATTTTCTCCTCCAGCCCTGAGCTCTCATTAATACTTGGAAACTTCCATATTTGGTCATTTTTGGCAACATGATAGCAAGCTCAAGGATTCATATTCTCAAAAAAACGATTGGTGACTTTCTGATGGCTAGGTCCATTATTTGTACAGTCTATGCATTTGTTATGTTTATGTCTAGGGGTCTATGTCTTATGCCTATCTCCTCATATTCCACCCATGACTGTTGGCCTTTTTAAGTAGATCTTCATTTTAATTATTTCATTTGAACACTTTTTTAAACTCATTTTGCGCCTTGCTCCGGCCTCCCGTTCAAACATAGAAAAACCATCCCTGGAAACATGTATGTAAATGTCCCTGAACATGTGCACACACATCTGGATCCTGTCACGTCCGTGTGTCCCTCTTCATTTTCCACATGGCTGTGTTATCAGTTTAATATGCTCCAATCACCTCTTGCTGTGTCCCTGCGCTTCCACCATGGCATGTCATTTCATTCCCAGTGGTTTCAGCACCCGACCACGTGACTCCCCACACGCTGCACCTCCACGCCGCCTCGGCATCAGACGTCTTTCTTTCCCTTTTAACGCTTTGTCTTCGGAAAAACTAAACCTTTATCGAGCAGAAGAAAAAGAAATGCACAAACAAAAACAACATCATTAAACCGAGAAAATCTTTCACATTCATTTGAGCGTTCAGGCTCTGCACATCAAATCTATTTAGAGCGGGCAAATTGATTCAATTTGCCGTGTTTGCATCACGCTTAATTCAGAGGCTTCTCGGTGAGCTGTAAAACATGCGACATCGGGGAGACGGTGTTATTTATATTTTTGCTGCTTTAGCTGGAGATGGGTCTTCCTCTGAAATCTCATTTATTAATGTAACTGAGCAGATAAAGGCAGTGGAAATAAAGCAGCAACACATGAATACTTGGGATAAAAGCTGTGAATTACTATGTCAAATACTTGTAACACTGATTTATCTGATATTATGATTTGTTGAGCTGAAAATACTTTTTTTTGTTACTCAGAAAATTAAGAGAGTGTACAAACTGCTCAGTCACTACAAGGAAACAGCAAATGAAACCTTTAGGCATTTTAAAAACAGCTACTAACCAGTTAACCATACAGAACAACTTCCAATTAGAGACTTTGTACAGTGATTTAACTGCTTAATCGACAACATCAACCTTGGTGACATCACAAAGGGAAGTAACCCCTCCCCCAGGTGGGAGACACGTCCACAGCTAGGTGTTTGTTCTGCCCTCTGAGTCTGTCTTCTAACTGTAAACAATTTGGCATGGTGCAAGAAAGCCCAAGTCGCCCAAGCCTTTCCAGAGAGGGGCGCGGTCGAGTAACTTTCATTTAAAGCTACAGACACAGAAACACCTTGTTCTGAGCAGGACGGAAACAGAGTGGTTTGTAGGCAGGCTAAAATACAGGATCAGTGTGGCTGTTTGGCAAGAAACTTCACCGACATGTTTTTTGAGACTTATTCAAACTTGTTTAAAGTAATATAATATGTGACCTTTAACTGATATATCAAGTATGAAACATTCCTCTAATTTCCCTAAGCCTGCACTTTAAACTGTAACACCACCACACTTGTAAGTATGCCTAATATTTCTCAACATATTTTTAGCCTCTTTCACTCAAGAAAGTGGCCAAAATATGAATGGGTTTAGCATGAAATAGCAGAGTCTGAAACAACTAAAACTTTAAAGCTAACCTAGAATGTACAAGATAGACAGGATTGTCTATTAGCAACCGCATGGACACCTGCTTTTGTTTTAAAATAGGGGGGGCAAACTTGGAAAGATGAATAGTTTGATGGTGGAGACAGCCAATATATCAATGACTGTTAACAAACCAATGTGTGACGTGGTGTTTACCAGGTCAATCAATAAAGCGTCTTGAAAATCTGTCCTTCCTTCTGGTATTTCGTCTCTCTTTCTTTTTGCCTTTTTGAGACAAGGCTTGCTAACTCCATGACACCTGTTAGTTAACAAGACTGGAAGCATGTTTGCTGATACAATGTGTTGAAACCCCTCATTCATTAGGTCTTATTCATCAGATTAACCTGTTTGCAAACATTTCTTTTTTAGAAAAAGCCCACAAATAAGCATTTTGGACTCTCCATTACCTCAAAGGTCAGCCCTGTCAAGACGTTTTTTTTAACGGTCAAGAATTACCAAAGTTCAAGAATTACCAAAGTTCAACCTGACATTTAAAATGTGTGCAGAATTCTCACAAACCAAATGAATTCATCTTGACGTTGAAATTTTGTCTTTTAAATTGGTGGTATTAAGAAGCCTTTTTACTTAGATATCCAATCAACAGTAGATTCATCTGGCCTATAAATGGCACTTCTCGCTTCTTTTACTGCTCCAAGGCAGCCTGATTGGTAGTAAACAGTCTAAACTTTGATTTCCAAGAACATCAGACGGTCTGATTGCCCTAACTTTTACCGTCCCCAGAAGAATCCGCCAAAGCACCTAAAGCAAGGCTAAATCAATAGCATGTACAGGTTAATAGCAGTCGTGTTTTTGTAAGCCGGCGCATCAACTATTAATTAGCTGGTGATTAGAGTCAGCTGGCAAGAGTGATTCACAGCCTGAGGAGGCTATCGTCCTTGTGCTGGGCCAGGATAAATCAGCCGGTATTAAAGAGGGAGATAGAGGTTCTCTTTCAGTGTATTTCTGTGCTCTTTATGAAAGCACAATCATCAAACTAAAGAACAAAAGAGTGAAGGATAACCATTTACAGCCAAAAAGAGGCTTGTGTGTGTGTGTCTGTCCAAGCTTCTCAAACTGCAAATGACTTGATCTCTTTGCTCACATTCTGGAGAAGTTTACTCTTCCCAAGACAACTTGGGAGGAAATGTTCCGCTAAAGGACACAAACATGGATTTGGCATTGATTTCACCATCATCCAAAGAGACTGAAGCGGAAATAAAAATGTGCGAATAGGGAAGACTGCGGGGAAGGAAATCAAGACGGTGGCTGCTTTGATAAATGGATTGAAAGTGCTTGGACACAAACAAACGAGGAAAAGAGATGTTTGCTAAATCTCAGAGTCCAATGCCTGTGTGGATGCCAATGGCATAACCGCCACACACCCACAAGGAGAAATGCAGCCACATTTGATTGGACCCAGTTCAGTTCTCTGCTCTCCAATTCCTCCCTCAGATATAGTCGAAATGAATCCCCTGCAGCAAAGACGCAAACTCTCCTTCCCTCTTTTTTTTTTTGTTTGAATATTGTTTGAACTCTTTGGCATTCGAGGACGCGTAATTGGAATGCACACCTCCATAGTCAAGATTCAAAGTGGAGAAAAAACAGACAGGATATTGGATTGCAATTTGAGTGTTTATAGTGTCTGCTTTCTTTGGTGTTTGTGTTGTTCAACGTCTGGTATGATTACAAAGGGTTCGGGAAACACTGCAAGAAAAGAGGTAGCCATAACTCCACAGGAAGGATTGATTGTTTTTCTCCTTTGTCTTTTGGAGTGAATTTTCTTTTTGGATGTCAATATTATTGACTTAAGCTTTGTTTTTCTAATTATTTGAAATAATGTTTGGAGAAAAGTTAGCATCATATAGATGCGTTTAAGTGCACAAAATAAGCATAAAAGCTTCCGATAGTAAATCAATCAGACCTACCCGGGGGTAGGAAATAAAAGCTTCATCTACCCCCCAAAAAACTTTATCACACAGGCTGCTCAGATTTCAAAGGAGATGAAAAGAGGACATGTGTCAAATACAAATCATATTTCCAGCTTTGGAAAGCAGTGTGGTGTAAATGGATCAGGGACCCCTCAAAAGCAATTACTGCCATGATTCCCATAGTGAAAAACAGGTGTCAAAAGATCCAAATCTCTGAGGGTCAGATTTCATATTCTTTCTGTTGTTTGAGTCTGCAAAAATGAAAAGAAAAAAAAAGTTTGAAATAGATAAATGTTCAGAATGAGGAAATAGTTGTTTTTGTTTGTTTTTGTGTAAACACTGAAGTGAGTTTAACATTTGAAACAAATTCAATTTTAAAGTCAAGTTGAGATGGGAGCTGGTTTACCTCAGTTGGTAAAAGTAGGACTGCACCTTCCCTGGGCATGAAGCTTTTCTTTTCACACTGGTGGAAGATTCGACTCCTCATGGTGCTGTTTGGTGCATGTCATCCCCCCCAAAAAAGGTGACTCTAGCTCAATTATGTTAAGTCTTAAGTTAAAGATTTGTACATGTATGCATGTTTGATGAAGGTATATGATAACATTTCAGTATTGATCTAGTGCATACTGTTATTTCACTCTCCTATGTGATGGTTTTACTCCTCTGATGGATGTGAGATTTGTGGCTTTGTTACAGAGCAGCAATAATAACCAACAAACGACGGCGTGCACTGTTCCATGCCAGCGCTTTTGATTTCCTGTACGATCCCATGGCGACATTACATCCCCCCCGTGTGCAGAAGTTGCATCAAGGTCGTTTTCGAATCACCCCCGTCCCCCCGTCCCCATCAAAGCGACAAGTTCAAACGGGATGCATCCCCGCCCCCGAAGAAGACGACATAAATAAGCTCAGCTGACGAGTGAATATACAGCTTCTGAGTGGGTGGAGGGAGGGAGGTGGAGGGAAAAGAAAATATTTTTTCAGCCCCTTAATGGAGCCGTCAACAATCACTTTTCAGCAGAGAGATGGAGTCACAAGGCGGATGGAGGTTTTGTGGTCTACGGCAGAGGGTGAGGCATCATTACCATAGAAAACATTACAGCGAGCGACGGACATCCAGGCCATCAAAGATGATCATCTCATAAATTCCATGCACTGTATAATAGGCCTGTCACTCTTGAAGGCTGAAGGGAAAATAATGCCCACGCCTGATTTTTATCTTCCACGGTGCTTCTGCTGATTGCTGCTAAATAGGCCTCAGCTTGTTTAGCTAATAGACACCGTGGCTGCGAAAACCACAATGTGGTGGGCAGCATTTGATGGCCACAGTCCGGATCCATATGTCCCTTTCAATCTCCCATGTCTTATCATTAAGCCAATAATTTGATGAGCAATTAAAGCAGGGCCACTCGGCGAGGCCTGATTGTGTGGCATGTCCAAGTGGGAGAGCCTGCGGTCCTGCACCCACTGCTTAAATGCCAGCGGTTGTTAATCAGCCATCAGTAAGAGAACCCTGGTCGGACAGTCTTTACCGTAGTTAATACCCCAAAAAGCTCACACAAAACAGCACACACAAACACACTGTCGTTACGGCTTCACAAATCCGCACGCAGAGCAACCCCTATGCATGCACACAAACGGCACACATGCACAGAATACCAATGAGATGTTAATTTAAAAACCAGGCCCTGCTAAATAAAGGCCAATGCCTTAGGTAGCAAACTCTCTCCTTGCCTGAAAGGTCACAAATGATGTCTTTGTCTGTGAAAACATGGAGTGTAGACGATGTTTTGGAGGGAATATTTCTAGCAGGAGGGTACCATTAGACATGCAGTCCCCCCCCCCCTCCCCCCCCCTTCTCGTTAATTACATGATTAAGCTCCGCTAAGGTTAAAGACCCATTCAAAGCGCTGCATTGCTAATTGGGACACAGCGATGCTGCTGTTGGACTTTATTTCCTCCTCGTTTTCCTCCCTCCCTCTCACACACACACACACACACACACACACACACACACACACACACACACCAACAAATTTAATACATAACATGAAGTGAAGGCACTACTCGTTTCACATTTTAACGTAGCAAGGCAGGAAAAACCCTGTTGTGGTAGCGCATTTAACACAAATAAGCATCTAGCTAATGCACTTCCGCAGCAGTGAGTGCGGCAGTAGTTTTAAGATCATTTTCGACAGTAAACCTTCAATTTAAAGCAACGACACTGAGACGAGAGACAGCCGACGCCGCCACTGAGCCACAGCGCGCCCGCAGTTGTGTCATTGGTGACTCAGTTAGCTAATGGGGCAGGAGTGATGGACGCACATCTGGCCGTGTGTTAATAAAGTTTATTAAAAACATGTGAACATGACAGACAGAGCCAGCTGTCCAAACCAATAAAGGAGAGGCCTCAGGTTATCTGCGTGGCAAAAGTTTAAGGACTTACATGCGTTTCTATTAGGACGACACCCCTTCACTGTAAACTGTATTCACATAAAAATGAACTAGTGACATTTGGAACTCATTTTCAATGAATGCTGACAAGCACTGACTGACCTTTTAGTCAAGTCAATGAAAACTTGAAATCCTGAAAAGTAAAATGTTTAATTGAAGAAGAAGAAACATGTTGCACTATAAATACAGTGATTACTTTCAATGAACAAAGGTGTGCATTTTTCTCTACAAAATAAAATGGTTTAATTGAGGCCTGGACTGAGAAGATCTGTCTTGGGAAAGAAGTGTTATAATGAGCAGCATGCAAAAACCCAAACAGAACTAGTGTGTGGAAAGGAGACCATCTGAAGTGAGAATACTTCAAAACAACGTCATGAAAGAACAATCCTACCGCGCTGTAACTTGATCAGCAATGAATGCAGACTTAAAGCACCTCGCCCCCCCCCTCCCCTCCCCTCTGCTTCTTATGCCTCACTTGAGTCCTGGACAGAGACAAATAAACTTAGCTTCTGTAAATGGAGCAGAAAGCATAGAGAGGAGGAGACGGATAGGGCACACGCTCACACACTTTGGAATCCACTTTTATCCCTCGCTGTATAGAAATAGCCCCCCCTTTACTATCCTCTCTCTGCCTCTTGCTTTCTCTCTCTGAGGCAAACTGAGGGATGCTGATCTTTCCAAAGGTCATTTGAACCATTTGTCTTATCTCTGAGTTTCTTCACTCAGATGGCAAGCACAAAAGAGAAACTTAGCCTCGGGCGTGTGCTTTGTACACTTCACAAGCAGCTAGCAAAGAGCCTGAGCAACAAGATCCTGCAATAAAGTCTGACTTGGTCTTATATTTAATTATGATGTACTAAATATGGTGTCATTGAGGTTTTTTTTTTCCTCCGTCAACGTGCAATCGGAAGGCTGTAAACAATGCTGTAACCTACCTTTATAAATAATTCATGCAGACCCCCGTCAGTTGACTACACTCATGTAACCATGCGTGTTCTTCGACCCTGCTTCAAATCCAGTGTTTGGCTCTGTTGCCACGACTTGCCCTTTTCATTCTGCTGCTCTGTAAACACTAACAAGCCGCAGAGAACAACCTGAGCACCGCTTCTCTTAATAAAAATAAGTTGAAAATGATTGCGGACCGCTGCTGCTCCCAGTGTCCCACTGTGAGGACTTGCCGTGCCGTGCCTGAGTATTTACCTGCTATTATGACAAACGAGGGCTGATTATTACCCAGGGTGCACTGGGGACAGCAGTCATTATAGGAACTTCCTGTTGCTGCTGCTGCAGCTAGCCGGTTGTCCTCCATAGTAACTCACTAAACACCTGTGCTGGACGCCTCAGGCTTTGGCAAAGAAAGAAAATTAATATTTATAAAAGAGGAGCAGCTTCCGACTAATTACCAGAGCAGAATGAGCTGCTTCCTGTAACAACATACCAGACACAAAAACTATTAAATGATTTTTTTTTTTTTTTTGAAATCCTGTGATCGTGTTTTTTTTTAAGAGCAGACAAGGTTTCTTTTTATATATTGTCATTTTAAATGCTAGAGACATTGGTCAACATTTTGTCAGGCCTCACAGAGACAGAGTCAAATCCAAAATGAAACACAAAGTAATTGCAGGATCGTTTCTCCGGACAGCTGCATGGATGGATTTCTGTGAATCAGAGAAATTGTCATAAGTGATTGCCTTAATGGATTACAGCCCAAACACAGTGACTGTGTAGAAAACACACTAGCCCTACTCGTGATTTGATTAGAATTTAATCATTTCTACATTTGTACTCTACTGCTTATTACTCATGTTTTTTTAATATCTTGTCAAAAAGAAAAAAACAGACAACACAAAATAACAAAACACAAATTGTAAATGTTTTGTTGTTGTCTACACTCCTTTATAATTCAGGTGAGGCCGCATGCATATTGCACATTTCCATGCTGCAGTTTGAACATTTAAAGGGACAGTCCACAGATGTTCTTAATAACCTCTATCTGCTGGAGGGTGCATGAAAGACTCCTTTAGTCGGTACTGAAATTCTCTCTAAAATGCAACAGGAAGCAGCCGGATTAAGCTACAAAAATCTTCAGTAGCTGCATCATTTGGTGAAGTCGGCGTCCCAAAAGAGCTACAGGCAATTTGACCCAATGAGCATTCACTCAAGTTGAAACAACAAAATGAAGCCCAAATCAGAAGAAAATTGACAGAATGTTAAGGATCAGATATTAAACAGTATTCAGTCCTTCATAGTTTAAGTTTATAAAATTGCGTTCAATGAGGCTGCTGCTGCTACATGTGCAGCGCATCCAGGCTGCAGTGGCACACTCAGCAGGCTTTATTGACTGCAAGGTTGATTGAATATCCACATGAAATTTCGCTGAAATATTTCCTTGAAAGGAGGTGAAATTCTACTGTTGTCAGAAACAGGACAAATCTTTATGAAAAGAGAGAGTGACTAGGGCTATATCTTGCAAATATTATGTGACTATTACTGTATTTAAATTGGTCTTTAACCAACTATGAAATAAGTCGTTAGGAACATCCATAGTTTTAAGATGCATACAAATGCTTCACAATGATTAATTGTTTGTCTGCTGCATTATTCCAAAAAATGACACATTCTAAAGTTCTTTTCGCCCCCTTTTTATTGGATAGCAAAGCTGAAGAGAGACGGGAAACGCTGGCAGGAGAAGGACGCAGCAAAAGGGGGGGCGAGGTCGGACTGGAACCCACGACCGCTGTAACAAGGACTACAGCCTCTTGTACATGGGGAGCGCGACAAAACCGCTAGGCTATCAGCGCTCCATTTAAACCTCTTCTCAACAGAGTTAATGAGTATGCACAGATCCCAAGGTAGATTTCCTACACTGCACTAATCTGTGTCCATGTGCACGGCAGGTTTGAAGTTAACACACTCTTGTGTGATGCATGCTGGACGGGCTTCGAAGCTTGTGTTACAAAATGCTGCTTAAACTTCTATTTGAAGAGGCTATAAAAAAAAAACGTATTCCCTGAAGCAGGTGAATGTGAAAACAGACCTCCTTTTCTTCTCTTGTTCTTCTCTGCACAAACAACATTCTGAAGAGGGAGGGTTAAACATCCAAATCAAGAAACAAGCAGAGAAAGGTTTGAAATGAACTTAGTACTCAATTAATTTATTGTTAGTTCATCAAAATTGTGGGTTTCAGGGAATTTTCTTTGCTAAAGAAACTTTGCTATATTCAGTTTCTTGCACGCATTATGAATGAATGAATGAATTAATATGCCCTACTTTTTATCCCAGCAATGAAGGCCTCAATAACAACATGCCTCTAGTTAACCTGCTAAATCTGTTCAATGACATTTAAGCTCAGGTACGACCTGAATCACAAACTAGATTCCCCTCTGTCCTTAGAGCTGTTTCACGCACATATCATTGATCTCACCAGTAACAACAGCGTGATCATGAGAGGATCAATGGCATGTATTTACTATGTGAACATGTGGTGCATGGTTTTTTGTGAACGTCCTCTCTGTCCAGCTCACAACACAGTCTCTCTCCAGACCTCACAGCTCTCACAGCGGCTCCAAATGAAAATATTCGTCTTTAATAAGATGTTTACAGCACATGATTTATTCTGATATTCCTTTGCCTGCTCTCGAGGAGATTCATTGCCGATGCCATGTTGCAGAAGCAGAATATTCACATAACTCTATCTGTTAGATTCAGACATGTTCCCTTTTGTTTTCTCTCATTGATTTTGGCTGCTAGTGCCACCAAGTGGCTGCACTGTCTTGCACTGCAGAAGAAAGCAACACTGCTCACAGCTGTCCTCTCTCCTTCTTTTGCTCAGCCGGCTCAGTCTATGTGCTGGCCTCCTTCCCCGTAAAGGGGCCTGGATATGCCTTTTTAAATGTTCAAGGCAGCTCAGCGGCTGTCATCTACATTTCCATTTGTATCACAGGCTGACGGTACATGTATATGTATGTCAGTGGGTTCAAAATGACTTTTAGGCCTGGTGATGGATGTGTTGCTGATTGTTGAGTAGCTGCTAGATTGAAGAGCCGTCCACCTGCATCACTCGCGCTCTTCCTCTCACTTTCTGGAGGCCCGCGTCTCCCGGGATGGAGAGGTGGGCAAGTGCTGTGAGTGATATACGAGCCCGCCTGAGAGAGATGAGAAGGACCTGCCATTCCCTGTCAAGGGGGCACGTTGGAAGGCGAGAGGTTACACACATTGAAATGTCATTTCCTGCAGTTCACTACTTCTCTCTCGCTCTTACCTCGGAGACGGGGATGAGAAATGCGCCTCATGAAAAATGGCTCCCATTACAGACTTGACCCCTGCCGATCTTTGCTAGTTGACCCCCACATAGTATTAGTGTGACCCCCATGCAATGTCTCCACCTTTTCACCCCCCACCTCCCCACCCTCTGCACATACACATACATGTGCACGCACGCATGGCGTGCAGAAACACTCACAACCCTTCCGCTCCGTTCGTTCTCCCGTGGGTGCCTTCAGATTAGTAATGACCATCTAGGTAGCTGCCAATAGGACCGCAGTGACTATCTACTGCTAGCCCTTTTCTAAATCAGTGTAAATGGATCTGCTTCACACCAAAGGACAAGAAATTAATCTAGCACTAATCACTAGCATGGACCACTTACCAGTTACGGTACATCAGCTGGAACTGGATCTATAGTGATGAATGACTGACATTACTGCGTGTTAAACAGTGCTGGGGAAAGTAACTGTAAAAACTCATTTGTAAAAGTAATTTACCTTTACTTAAATGACTTACTTTGCAGAAGTTAAAGGTATCAGAGATAAGAAAAATTGGCTTGTACCACAGTATGCCGGTAGCTATTATTTTCCAGGATTGTGTTTTGTGAACATATGACACATATTTGATTGGATTTTAGACTAAAGAGGCTTGAGGCCATCCCAGCTGTTATTGGGCGAGAGGCAGGGCATACAGAATCACAGGGTCAGGGTCACAAGTCATTCATGCGCACACTCACACCCACGGACAATTTCAGAGTTGTCAATTAACCTAACGAGCATGTCTTTGGAGTGTGGGAGGAAGCCGACGTACCCGGAGAGAACCCGCGCATGCAAAAAGGTGAGAACATGCAAACTCCCCCACAGAAAAAAGCTCCTGTCTGACTGGGCCTTCCAACCAGGAACTTTTCCTGCTGTGATGCAAGAGGGGTAACCCCGTGCACCACTGTGCAGCTCTGTCATGATCTTATAAATGGTTGAAAAGTGACAACAGCCAGTGAGCATATTCACTGGCTCACTTGCACATTAGCTGTCATAATACAGGGAATGTATCATTCAAATGTGTTCTTTTCTGTTTACACCGTAACTTTTGAATGATTGAGATACAATTTAAAGGAGAGATCATTTTAAAATGTTGCAAAAGACTGCAAGACACCTAAGTGTGTTTTTTTTTTTACAGTTATTTGCAGTCAGCATTTGTTTTACAATAAAAGTGTTATTTCAACTTTGACACTAGGATGCGTCACCATTGAGACTTACATAAATTTCAATTTAATTATTTTATAACTGTGTCAAAAAGGATGCCAAAAATGGAGCGCCGGCGGCCTAGCGGTTATGTCTGGGGGCCTGGAGCAGCAGTTATGTTGTGTGCCCCATTTACACAGGTTATAGTCCTCGTAGCAGCCGCTGTGGGTTCCAATCCAACTCAGGTCCTTTGCTGAGTGTCGTCACTCCCACTCTCTTCTCCCAATATTTCCTGTCACTCTTCAGCTGTCCTGTCCAATAAAGCCAAATGTTTCAAATCTTTCCCTTTTTTACAACATAGAAAGATTGATGGGTATGATCCTTTTCAGGCAATTACAACAGCACATCAGCACAAGACACCACACAATAATCTAGGGAGACTTAAAAAAAAAAAAAAAAAAAATCTCTAGTTTATTTATGAATATCATTTCTGACCACAAAACTCAGTTTCCCTTTGTTGTGTTGATGATTATGTCTGTTTAAAGTGTAAGCTAGTTTGAGTGCTTCAAAAGGCTGTCCATAACTCAAGAAAACTGTTTATTAAATGAGAATGGCTCCATAATTATCTGAGAAATGTGTTCCATCTTGAGCTGACCTCATGGTCGTCCTCCGGTTTAAAGAGCCTGTATCTCTCTGCCTGGCTGGCTGCCTGGCTGGCTGGCTGGCTGGTTGGCTGGTTGGCTGGATGGAGCATTACACAGTGTGCGTGGGCTTTTGCAATAGAGCAGTCCAGTTTGCAGAGAATTGGCATAAGCCCTTTATATATTGTCCGCCTACTGAAAGAAAGCCATTTTTCTGCTTCTCAAATTACAGAAACACAGAAACAACTGCCTGCACCATTCAAATATAATGTAGAAAAAACAATGTCCGTGTTTGTGTGATACAGGGTCAAGCCAGACTATAAACATCTTTATTTCATCTCTGGTATGTTACCACTGATAATAACTTCTGTGACCTGATTCACCACTTTCTCAGCTAGGCCCGGCATGCTTTCCTCACAAAGCACACATTCGTAATGTAGATGGGCAGAAAGCACAAAAATGTATTGTACATTTTATGTTTGAATTCAGACAAGCTTCTTCATTCTTTGTCGAACTGTTGATTTTGCGAGATAAATTAGGGTTGTTGCTAAGGTAGTTGAATGTGGTGGAGAACTTTGATTTCCTAATACATGTCTTGAGGAAACAATAAATGACATGATACAGTCTAAAATGGACACGAGGCTAATGTTGCTTATTCTAAGACTTAAGTTGCGTCTCGCTTGGGTTCAAACCACTCAAAGAACTTCCTGCTGGATGTAATATCTACCAATCCCGACACACTTATTCACACTAATGACAGAGGCTGCCATGTTAGGGGGGTTGCTCGTCATTGATTGGAGTCATTTGGTGTTCAGTATGCAACCCACGGACACTTTGCAATGCAGACTGTGGAGCTTCAAATCCAATTGCAGATATTTCAATCACCAGACTACCAGATGTAACCCTAAGCCATTGAGCCACAGAGTCAATGTGCACGCAGGTTGCCATGTCGTGGACACTGAAGCTTCAGTGTTTAGCCAGCGCTGCATCAGTATTGAAACCTTTTTGCGTTCTAATCTCTCTCTATTTTTTAAAAGCATCTCCAGTATTTATCCAGTATTTCAGGCCTACATCAAATACATTTAAACAATTTGGAAATATAGGATTTGTAGAAATTTAGTTTCATTTAAAAATATTCTCCCAGAAGTTTTATTTCTCCTCCATCTCTCCAATAACAGATGGAGAATTCCCTAATCAAGTCTTAATCCATTCACAATGTATATGAATAAATATCCATACGAGGCTGTTAACTGGCTTCAAATGATTGTGCTAATCGATTCCTCTTAGCACATCATTAACACACGATGTGGGATGAAGACAAGCTCTGCAGAGACAGTCAGTCATAAGGACCGAAACTGTTTTACATATTTAACATATTAGTGGTTGTTTATAAGAGACACGCTGTTATTAGTGGAGACAGAGACAGCACTCACACTGAGAAATCAAGGAAGCAGCAATGTTGTTACACATTTATGCAAAACAAATCTGATCAGAAGTAACCTCCGGGCAATGATACAAAAGAAAATGTGCTGTGGGAGGAAGGCAAGCAAATATTTGATCAAAGTTAAGAGGACTGTCTGCGTGTTAAGCTTTTCATCTACATCCAACTTCGCAGCCCGGCATCAACATCTACCAATCAAAAATATTCAAATTCTGTATGTACAGTGGCACACTCTGTTCTGCCAGAAATAGACAGAAGTCTTTGAGAGTGTGGAAGAGAAACACTGCTGAGGAGGCAGAGGGAAATAATTCAACTATTTGATTACAGTTGGTCTGATGGACACCAGGGTGCTCATAAAACATCATTTATTTGCACGGCATTTTATTAGCAAATATTAAAACTTATTAAACAGTGGGTATGCTGTTTTTGTAGCCAGAATAATGATCGACCATAGACTCAGAGTAGGGCTCACTGCGCATGATTCCAGAATAAGTAACCGTGTTTTATAACCACAAAGAGGTACTCACCACCATATCGGCTCTTCGAAATGATACTCAATAACCCAACCCAACTGGAATCTCTGGTAGTTAAAGCTCATCACAATTTCCATTGGAAAAGTTATGAAAATTACCTTTTGCAATTCAAATCCACAATCAAGAACCCCAGAGGGATAATTTTTTTGATCATTTCCATATTCATCTGCAGCAGTGTCAACAACTCAAATCTCCCCTGTGGATGTTATTAGATATGTCAAGTTCTCCATTGGTAATCCAACAACTCGTACAGGAGCACAATCCTACCACTCAAAGCCTTGGCTGGTTTAATGAGTGACTCCCTAGCCCCCTCTTCTTTTTCTCGGTATCATATCACTTGGGATCCTGAGGTTTGTTTTTTTCCACAATGTTCAGTATGAGGAGAAACTGTCAGAACATGTCAGAGTGACCCTGGTGGGACAGATTTTCAATTCAGTTTGCGCTGAAAATCTCAAATGAGTATGGCGTAACCAGTGAGTCACTAATGGAAAAGAAAAGTTATGAACATTGTTAAAATGTTTTTGTATTTATTCCCTGAAGTATATTCTGAAAAATATAATTTGTAATTAACTTTATTTGGCAGGGGAGGCCAGATCATTTATTTCAAGTGGAAAGAATCATCCATTTAGAAATACAGTTGGGCAAATAATTGACTTAACTGCTGTTGACTTTGCCATAATGAAACTTTTAGTTCAGCATTGATGAAATGGTTTTTCTGAAAGTGTTATTTTTAACTATTTAAAAGAATAAGCTTTAATTCAGTAGCGATTCTAGGGTCTGTTGGGGCCCTACGCAAATGTTCCGGGGGCCCTCTCACCAGCGCTCAGCGGGGCAATGAGAGTGAGTGCTGTCAGATGGGGCCCCCTTAGGGAGGCTTTCTACTGTCATTGCAAAATATGCACATTTTGGGTTGCTGCTTTGGTCCAAAGTTTGTCAGCCCTCTGGGGCCCCCCTACTGGTCTGGGGCCCCAAGCAGTTTCCTGCCTTGCCTGTTGACAAGCAGCGCACCTGTTTTTATTGTCAACACGCAAGATCGTCAGTTCAGACAGAATAGACCTTGATCTCAGATTCGGCCGCTCTTGGTCCAAGACAGACATTTGAAAGGCTGGAGGTGAAAATGGGAATACAATTGTCAGTATGGAAGATTCAAAGGCATCTTATATAAAAATGCTGAGT
This sequence comes from Labrus mixtus, assembly GCF_963584025.1. Lineage (NCBI taxonomy): Eukaryota > Metazoa > Chordata > Actinopteri > Labriformes > Labridae > Labrus > Labrus mixtus. The sequence continues at coordinate 12,368,773 of NC_083633.1, read as the reverse complement.
TTTTTTACGTATTTTACCGATACGTTTTTTTCTATTGAGTAAAAGTAAAGCAATACATTATTAAAGTCAGTGACCAAAACAGTAACAACCCCAACACCTCTCATTTTATCATTGAACAAACTGAAGAAATAAAACAGATTTTCTTAACCATCATAAACTCTTAAAGAATACATTGAACCACACGAAGCAATGCTATCTCATCACAGGCTTCATTTTTTGTCTATTTTGCACACACCTTGATTAAAATGCCCCTCCTTAATCCCCAGCCCCCCAGGCTCCTCGACCTGCCTCCAACACCCCTCTTGTCTCTTGCTGTTCCCTCGTTATCACCGCCAGCTTGCCTGTCCCAAATGCCCTTCCTCCATGTGGTTTTTAATACGCCACCTGCCTTCAAATGCCCACCTTGCATCTCATTACAACTTCGACAAACACTTCACCCCCTTTAAGGCTTTTTACTCTCATATTTGGGGGAATTAGCAGATTCAGCTATCCAGCATGAGTTGGTGACTTTCACACGAGAATTAGGGTCTTAGATCATCGAAATAACAAGCAATCAAAATTGGAAATTGTAGTGTGGTTTGGGACCAACAATATTGATCTGGGGTTAGGGTTAGGATTAGGGTCCCAGCTATTAGAATAAATTGATGACATGATAAAATACATGCAATTTATCTCATATATACACCCAAGAACCCTCATTTTTTTCTATCTTCAGACTACTTTCAATACATTTTATAACACAAAAATAACAGCAGCTTCAACATGCATTATTTAAAACCGCATTAAAAAGGCAAAAATTGTGTGCCAATTGCTGCCCTGCCGTTTTATTAAGCTCTGCCTGAAATGTGAAGAACTTTGGTTATTTCTGCAGCGAGAAGAGAAAACTTTTATACCCTATGGGAGAGATCATTTTTCTCCTATTCTAGGTCATTCTCAAAAGGTGGTCAAGAGAAATAAAATCCCTCTCCTCCTACATCATCCATTTCTGGCCTTGAGGTACATCATGCTCTTCATCTTCCTCCACTAGCGCATATTTCTCTTCATTTCACTTGCAGGCGTTCGTCTGTCACCAGTGGAAATATGCAGTCAGGGGTAAGTTTAGATGGAGCAAATATTTGTCGTGGTTAATTATGTTGTTTCTCCTTCTTTTTTAAAGCACTCTCCTGTGTGATTCTAATACTGACTTAAGATCTGATTTCATACCTGTCAACACTTTTTTTTCCCTCACTCACTGGACCTCCTACTGTCTGAGAGGGATGAAACTCTGACAACACTTCTGACACCTGAATCTATAAGGGAAGACCTGCAAATCTATAGTCTCAAATTAGAGATGTTTCGACCTCCTTCGTCATGATTTCTGGAAAAAAAAAAAAGAGTTACTGATTCTCCAAAAAACAAATGTCGTCCTCGCTCTTTGGTCGATTTGTGACTGTGATCCAGGGGCGTAATCTGTGAAAGTCTTTATCAACATCACTGGCTGCCGTTTCCCATTACTGTTTATCGCTACGTTTCAGGAAGACAGGGAGCAAAGAAGAAGAGGAAGAGGGATGGAGTTGAGATGGGGAGGACAGAAAGAATGGAGAGGGGAGGGGATGGAGAGAGAGAGAGAGAGAGGGCGTCGGAGAGACGAGGGAATCACTCAATCGTTTCTGCGGAAGGAGAGGAGGTATGAATATTCCAATTTTACCCTGCTCATTAGAGACGCTTGCCTCTTCCTTTGGGGGAAAGCACTGCTCGTGTTTGTTTCCAGCCTGATTATTTGCATGATGTATTCTGCAGCTTTATATTCAGTGATGGGAGAAAGATGACGTTCTGGCAGGCTGACAATGAGGCCTAAGGGGCTCCGAGGCAGGCACAGTCAGCTTTATTCCATGCAAAGATCAAAGGCCACGCTTTTTTTACCCCAAATTAGTCGCCATTTCACAGTCACAAAAAAATCTCCCTTTCCAACAACTCTGCTTACTTGCACAGCTCCCAAACAAGGCTATTTTTTTGGAGAGGTTTTTTTTTTTTTGCACACTGAGAGGAGATTGCTGTTTCGGGACCACAGCCCTATAACAAATCAGGAGTCCACACTGCCAACCAAATGACAAGCTGCTTTCTACATTTCATTTTGGATGACCACGGAAAGGCACATCATTTCCTGGTCTTTTGGCAAGGAGACAGTGGCTGCAGCTGTGGCCCCTGGGCGAAATCACCTATCAGCAGCCAATCAGGAATTGGCATTGAAACACATTCTTTCCATTATTGCTGCAAATGAGCAGTGTGCAACGTGCAACACAATCAGGGTTATTGTCTTGTATTATGACAAAAATCACATTTTGCTATTTGCTATTACCTTTTTGTATTACAAAGTGCACATGTGTCTATTTACTTATCTTCTACAATGATGTTGTTACTACTAATATCTGTTAATTAATGAAGCTAAGGTGGGCTATGTTCTGTGTGTGCCTTAAGTGGTCTCTACTTGTGATGCCTAAAGTTGGGTAGAGACTGATAGATTTTGGGTTCTCCCAGATGTCATTAAACACATTTTGTTGCTGCAAAAATGTTTGAAATGTTCCTTTTTCATCCTTAACTCCTCGGTCAAAAGACTCAGCTTTCATGTCTTCAAATTTGGGATCATATACTTTGCTGATGACATGCTGACATACAGTTGAAAATCTGAGTTCTGTGTTTGGTTGAAGGCTGAGCTAACAATATAAGTTTAGTTTATGCTCACCCTCCCTGCACCCTGCAAGAGATCTTGCTGATGTTTGTGCTTCTTTGTGCTCACATCAGACAAACATGTGAGCCAAACATTTGCAGGAGACACCTCCCTGCACCATTTCATCAACTCCACTGGATACTTTTAATGTGCCGCATAATGAAATGCAGCAATGAGTGTGCAACAGCTTTAATACTGGATAAATACAGTCACGCTGCATGTTGCATCATAGCAAGCATAGCCAGCAGATTGTGCCTGATATGGCTTTACACAAGTGTGATGCCTTCTCAGCACGACGTCCACAGTCTCTCACCACCCCCCCCCCCCTCGTTACGCCATTCCACCCTCTGCTCGACTCCCTTCTTCTCCTAGCTTTACAGGAGAGCCTGCAGTCACATGAACACCAGAGCAGACTTGTGACTGAGACCCCCTGTGTTGCATCAGTTATCTATAGATTTGAGCAGATACACAAACTTTATCTGATTGCCTGTGTTTCTAAGAAAGAAGCTGACACAGTCTGCACCAATATCCCCTCACAAAGTAGACATTTAAAATGAAGCATTTCAAAATGAAGCAATGAAGGTATAGGGATTTTTTTTCTCTAAGTGGATTCATTGCAATTTGTAAGTGACAGACTATGAATCAGGGAAGTCTGGGGAAAAAAGACGTGACGACAAAGAAGTAGAGGTTGAGGGAAGAGAGAACTGATAAGGTGAAAAGGAGATATGAGAAGGAGATGAGGCAGATGTGTGGGAAAACACAAACACAGACAATGATAAGATCATGTTTTAATGAGAGGATTTGGTTAAAGGTGACTCGTGCCTCACTAATACAGCGATGATGCAACAAGCTTGATAATACCCATAGCCTATATTTTCAAAAGCTGGGCAACCAAGAGGTAACGTTGCGTGTTGGAAACTGAAGCCAATGAGGAGCTGTAGTTCTTTAAGTGTCAACTTGAGGCTGGATGCAAAAGCCCCGAAAGCCCCATTAACACCCCTGTTAAAATGCCCATTTTGACAACAGAGATAAACATGTTTACTACCTGGTACAAAAAATGTTTTCGGTCATGTCTTCATTGGTACACACTGTACCGGGAATGAATTTAGTTAGTGTGAGACAGCATATCCAATATGGCCACCGCCATAATTTGGATTCAAATATCATCTTCAGAAACCAATGGGTGACATCACTGACACTACGTCCATGTTTTATACAGTCTGTGCTGAACACACAAAAGTAGTTTGTCATTTCTGCAACATTTCAGAAACACTTCTTTGTGAAAATCAGTTCAGAGTGCAGCTTAATGAAACTAGAAAAGGTTTAAAAGGAAGACGGATTTTCACATCTCACTGTGTTTCTTAGGTTACGTGCTGTATTTCAGGAGAAGCTCATCTTTTCATTTATTTTGATTTAAACACACCCCTTCCTTCCTTCCTTCCTCCTGTGCGTCCCACCAATTTCATCATCTTCCCTGCCCACAAGTCCACCTCCCCATAATTAATCTCACACTTCTAGTTTTTTTAGTCCGTGTGTTTCTGCTCCCCGGTGGCACTTTGTTTTTGTATACCACTGGCAAACTGTCCAGTCTTTTTGAGTGTTTTTTACGAGTGCTTGTTGCGCTTGGCTTTGTTGTCCTTAACCCTGCCTCTTTTTAATTTTATCTCTGCCACTTGCAGAAAGCCCGCATTAATGACCCTTTTTGGAATTACCAACCAACTCCGCCATTGAAGTCTGTTTTTGGGTCCTGTCTCCTGTGTTCCTGGTCCCCTGTCTGTACCATAAGTGACATTAATTGGTCCACCACAGACTGGTTAGCAACACTGGCACTCTCCCTTCCCTCCCCTCACGAGTGGTTGCGGTTGGGCTAAAGCCATTCAAGGCAATGATGTACATTAAGCATATCTGACATGCAGCTGTCAGCCTGACTCTCCATTATCCCACACTGAACGCTCTTCACACACACAGAATGAGGCCTGGTGAACTCACCTGATCAAAGTCACTCATTCATGTCTCTGCCTCAGTCTCTCTCTCTCTCTCCTGCATGTCACTTACACTCTTGAGAATCAGAAGAGGACACACACCTGCGGCTGTAGATGGCCTGACTAAACAGGCCATTAGGATGCATTCAGGGACGACAGGGATGGCTTGTAATGCCTCTATAATCACAAAGGCCGTGCTTGGATCGACAGATTGCTTGGAAAGACAGCCTTTGGAGTGCCATGGAATCCAAATATCAAATGGCCGGTCAGATTTTTGAATATGTAACCATTTGAATATCTTATGTATGTATGGAAAGCTCACATGAGGTAGTTCACTGTCAGTTCTAATTATGTCCAAAGTTAACACAAATTTTAGATGCACCTTAAACTTAAGTAAGCATGCCCATTTGGCATTTCATTGTTAGGATGAAACAGTAATCAGTTCAACGAGACGCTGCACAAGCTGAGACTGGCATGTACAAGACAGCAACGTCTCGATCTAGAGGGCTCGTGTTGAGTTTAACTGAGCACGGCGGACGACATGCCTAAAGACTCTGAAGAGTTACAGCCATGAAACCACAGAGCCCCTCACAGTATCAAATCCAAAATTGAATTTTCTGCTCTGTCGCATGTTGCTCGTTGAGATGGAGACAGGGCGTGCAGGGGAAAGGCAAAGGGAAAAAAAGGGGGAGCGTTCTTTGAATCTCTTAACCTTTACGGCTTGTTGCGGTATCAAGCCCTGCGGACAAGATCGGACGCTGACACGTTTGTCGAGGGATGACAAATTAGCTGTCCTTCCAGATGCCTGATTGCCTGACCTTTATTCACTAAGTGGTGGTGGTGCTAAGGATGGGGGGGGGGGGGGGGGGGTGACAGCGGTAAATGGTGCCCGTGTCAATGAGGGGGCCGGCACAGGAAAGGCACATTTCACCCTGTCTATTAGCATTCTCAATGAGCATGATTGGAAATACATTACAGGGTTTAGCATGTGCTCCAGATTACTTGTTTTAAAACAGAGTAATACATGTTTACACTACAGTTCATGGGGAAACAAATAGATTTTTAGACTTAACTACTTAGAGAACTGAAAGTACGATGAATTACATTACATTCATGCCTCATTTAAACACGCAGTATTTCCACCGCCAGGGGGCGCTCAACCAAAACATAACGTCGAGGCTGGCTCTCTGCTACTTCACCCCCATCCCCGACGAACACAAACGAAATCAGCAAAATCTTCTAGGCCTATTTCTTTGAGGACTCAATGACAGTATGTTTGTCCAAAATCCCTTTTTGAAGTACTCAAAAAAATGAAATACAAAGAAAAACCAGAAACAGGGGCATTGGTGACGCAGTGGTTAATGCGCGCGCCCCATGTATGGAGGCTGTAGTCCTCCAAGCGGGCGGCCCAAGTTCAAATCCGACCTGTGGCATGTCATCCCCCACTCTCTCTCGCCCTGATTTCTGACTCTATCCACTGTCCTATCGCTCGAATAAAGGCACAAAAAGCCAAAAACGAAATCTTAAAAAAAAAGAAAAACCAGCAGCAGCCTGTTGCAACATAGTTACCTTCAACACTAATCCCTGCATTCATTTGTTGCTAATGTTTCTTTATAATGTTACTCTTCCAAGTATATTTTTTAATGTTTTGCCAGTTATTTTTATCCGTCTAGCAGCAGCTTTTCACCAGGATCTGGGAGACATAACACAGGAGCACCAGGTCCGTTGTAATTTATTCATTTCCTGATCCTAAAAAAACAGGATAAGTGTTTGTGAGAAGATGGACAGCTGCAGCGGAGGTGTTTGGTGGAAGCACATTGAGGTGTTAGACCACATCATTATTTGGCAGGTTCTTTAAACACAATTAAAGCTGAAGATGATGTAACTGGTGTGTGTTGTATTTTTGTAAGCCGATGAAATGTGATGAGGGCACCGGGGAATGTTTCTAAATGTCAGAGAGTCAAGAGTCAACAAAACATGGCTTATTCTCACTCACATTTTTAATTAACGATTAAGGCGAAAACAACAACATACTAAAATGTAATGGCTGCATCATCTAACCTGTTATGAACAGCTTCATAATTATGGCCAAAAATACCCTCTGAGAAGTGAGAGGCTGAACACATCATGTACTTTTTGAACAGCATTTAACTTAAATGAAACATAGATTATTATCCAAGCAGTTTAAGTATATATATGCCATCATTTTATCATTTGATTATCTGGGTCTGAGCCTTCCAATCAGGAATCGATATTATCTTGCATAACATACAGGATCAAAATCCAATCAAAAAATGACATTTTTAAATAGGAGATCAACAAATATTTTAGGTAAAATAAGTAACTTTGGTCAGCCATCTCAATCGAGCATGCATTTATGACACCATTAATAACCAATTTTTTAAAAATGGCTTCTTTTCCAGGGGTGCTGTGGTTGAGTTGGTAGAGTCGGTTTGTGACACTTATTTTGTTAAAACCAATTGGTTATTTGTTTTCATGTTACATGCTCATTTTGAAATTTAATTCCGTTCAAAGATTTTATATGAACTTCATTGATTATCATTTTCTCTAAAACAAATTAAGAGAATGAAATGTATTTCATGCCCTCTATGGTATGTCCTGCTTCTGGGTAGTGGATCATGCAAATGTGTAAAGCTAACTTTTTATGCATACAGTACACAATGGTTCATATTGTCCATGCACCAGTGTCTATAGATATATTATCAAAGTATTGGCTCTTGGTCCTGAGATGTGTGCACATTGTTCTGTGCCCATGGGTTTGGCGGTGGGTTTCTCCATAGTTCAAAGCTCAGCGTGTGTTTGTTCAGAGAATCTGTGTTTGCTCAGTATGAAAGCAATGATCTGATGATATACAGACAGAACAGAACCAAACCTGTGTACATTCAGATGCAGATTCAATACAAACATACTGAGAATTATGTTACAAGAAGAAAAATCCCAACTGCATGGATGGAGTTCCATTGGGTTTTCTACAGTGCTCCTCAACTGGAGATTTATTCATATACGGTAAAATAAATATTGATTTTGTCAATTCTGGACAAAAGCACCAGCATTGAGCTGGTTGTAGTAGTGTGGTATTCTAAATCGGTCTTTGTCTCAATACCGGTCTCGAGACCACTTTTTGGAAGGTCTTGGTCTCGTCCCGGAATGGAAAGCATTTTTACTCGGTCTTGTCTCAGTCTCAGACTCAGACTGGGCAAACTCCAGATTTTAAATCAAGACCGGTCAAGACCCCCAGTGGCAGGCTTTTTTTCCCAAGTCATTACTTTAATTAGAAATAACTTAAATTCATTTGTAGTTTGATTTTTATCCCCCAGATACGTCTGCAACTTTCCAAGTTTTACAGTCTAAGTAAGTGACATGCCCCCTGCACACTTGATGATCATTTTTTATCAGTGATATTTATGGTCTTGACTCGGTCTCAGTCCCTAAATGTCTTGGTCTTGTCTCGGTCTCAGAGCACTCTGGTCTCGGATAGTCTGGTCTTGACTAGAACACCAGCTGGTTGCTCTTTTGTAAGATACCGATCGATGTAGAAGAAAAACCCTGAGAAGATGAGACAGCTCATTATCAGGAACTGCATTCATTCCTTTCAAGGAATATGTTTAAAGAATAGCAGTGCATTCTAAACACAACACATTGAATGTGCTTGGAATGAAAGAAATAAAAAGAATAATAATCTTACTGAAGTTGTTTTACACCACAAATTGTGGATTTTAACTTTTCACACACTGAGTTTGCATGGTTGAATGGTTCACCATTGGTCTTGGCATCAAGAGCTAGTCCACATTACAATGAAATATTAGATAAAAACATTATAAAGACAGCTTTATAAATCTAATTTTGATATTCACTGAGCATAACTGCCTTGTCAAGTTTCTGAGCTCTGTTCCTTGTACTGGTGTACAATCCAGTCTACCAAGAAACACTCATTTTATTTGATTAAAAAACGAGTTAAAAACAAAAAAAAAATTGCCACAACTGGAGAAATAAGAATAGAGCAGTTCAAAGTTGACTTGTCAAAAGTTTCAAATTCAACAATAAAAAAAACATAGTTCATGATCCAATCACACAGGAAAGCATCTGTTTCAACAGAAGTCTTAGGTTATGTGTGCCTTTGAGCAAGAACATATACAACTGTCAAATTTTCAACCACAGGCTGGAACGTACTGGGGCGATCCTTAACCTTGACTTTTCTCTGTCCTTTCTCTTGTAGAAGTCTAAAGGTCTCCCTGTGTGCTCCTTAGCTGCATGTTAAGCAGTTCTATCTCGAGTAAACTTTACCCAAGTGCATCTTCTGCTACCTAATTGAGTTAGAGGATGCCGTCTCCTCCGAGAACAGGACATTAAGCTTCCCCCTCTTAGGGAACAGGCGGGGAAAGTAAATCACTTTTAATTAGAATAAACCTTAAGATTAGATCTGGCCTTTCCCTCTCAGTCATTTGCATAGCTCCTCTCAAAAGGATTCAGCCGCTGGTGACTGATAAGTGGGATTTGGAGATGAGAATAAAATAGGTTCATGGGTAAGAGCTAAAACTGCTCAACAGGTGATTTGGAAGTGTTTGGGTTACATTAAATTTGAGATTAATCGGATAAAAGATGTTTGATGAGTCTTTTAGACAAGAAGTCAAGAGAATCTGGAGAATTTCAAAGTGGGTTGGGCTTAAAATACTAACCCTAACCATTAAATGACTTAATGATGTTATTGATGTTATTATAGCTGCAATTAATTATGATTTACCAAATTATTACAAGTTGAAAAGTTACTCTTTTTAGAAAATGAATGGAAATGTAAGAATACCAATCAAGTAAGTAAATACTTCACAGTGGTTGTTCCAGTTTAATTGTAAATGAACTTTCAGCTTGTATAGAAATGTGCTATATAAATAAACTTTGATTTGACTTCATTTATTTTTTGGAAACTTGTTTAAGCATAAAAACACCATTATTTTACTGGTCAAAGTAGTTTCAGATATTTTCCTTATGAATACCACATGAACAAACCTCTTGATCAGACTGTATTTGCAACAATCTGCACATTAAAGGAAAATATACAAAGAAAATCTGAATTGAAACTCAGTTGAGTGTATATCACTTTAACTTTACCTTGATGCATTGAATTGTAAACAACCCGTGTTGTCACACACACACAAACACACACACACATACTTTTAGTCAGTGAACAACTGAGGGGCCCTAAGCAGTGCATTGTTAATGCCTTCATCATTAACTACCTGACACTCTGAACCTCTGTCTGCCTCTCTACTGACAGAGATATGACCTCTGTATGTCAGCTGCACAAACAAACCCCACATCCTTCTTTTTTTCTGCAAAACCTGAAGACCGCCCAGCCTGATGTTTTTATAGGAATATGTTCCCACTCCGTGACTTTATGTAATTGATCTCTAGGAGCATCTCGAAGAGGTGTTGTGGCTGTAAATGGCATTTGGCAGCTGCAGAGATTTAACCTGCAGCAATTCTGTTCTAGCAGACTTTTCTCACTACAAGTGTTTAGTGAGGGGAGAGGAAACAGAGGTGATGACAATGGAGGGAGGAGAGGACTTTAGGAGAGAAAAAGGAAGGACGGGGTGAAGCGACATGCACGGAGGCAAACAGAACAGAGGCAGCGCCCTGAATCCCGCTGAGGGAGATGCGAGAGGACGTGTCCCAATCTCCTCTCATTCAGAGGTGACAGTCCATCTGTCAGCACGGTGGAAGTCCGCAGGGGGATCAATGTCTGCTGAGGTGGCCAAACCAAAAGCTATCTGCATCCCCATTAGTATTCTTCCACTGTGGGGCCCCAGGGCTGTCTACTGCATCGGCCTCCAAGCGCAACCGGCAGCGCAGGTGCCACGTCGATAGATTGATAAGACAAGCCAGACATGGCCCTGGAAAGCCTGCAACAGGGGAAGTGATTTAACCCCCTCTGGGATAAACTTCTCAAAGATCTCGTACAGGCAGTAAGCAGGCACTTCATACATACACAGCACATGCAAATGCACCTACACACGAGTAGACACACACGTATGCGCCCACACTGAGAGCAGATATGGACATCTTACAAGGATGAATGGCCAGCCAGCGAAGGACGGCAGGACAGCATAATAACAGCCAGACGAGGCATTAATCCTCCTTGTGGGGTTCGCTGATGTTTGCAGCATTATGGCAGGCCACTAACATTTTTCATGTCTCCGCTGTGTGAGGCAGGGCCTGGAATAAGAGGGCCACCGGTAAGTGTAATGCTAAATCACGGCTATGTGTTTGGCATGTTGAGTCATCATTATAATGGAGTTGCTCTGCGGTAGCGGGTGTTTGGTTTTAATCCAGCACGCGATTCTCATGCAGGTCACATGCAGCTACTGCATATCTGTCCATTAAAGAAGAAGCTGCAGTGAGAGGTCTGTTAGCATGAAGACTAAAAAGGTAGGAAAACAGCTAGCATGAGCTGATGTTCTGGACTTTTCTTTGAAGAGCAATAAAACCAATAGTGGTTGGACAGAGCCAAGCTATCTTTTTCTGCTGTTACCCATCAGTAACCTACCTTCTTCTGGTTGAAAATTATTTTTTACTAGGAAAGACGGCATGCTTTTAAAACTTTGCTATACCCTGTTAGCAAAAGAAAAGTACTTCTACAACACTCGTTTGTTATATATGAAACTACACGCCTTCTGTGTAGCTCAGTGAGTAAAACCACTGCTCAGGTAATCTCATGGTCGGGAGTGAGATTAGGGGGCAGCAGTAGCTCAGTCTGTAGGACCTCGGTTGGAAACCGCAAGTTTGCCGGTTCAAATCTCAGTGCGGATCAAATCTGGAAATTGGTCTGGTAGCTGGTGACCTGGAGTACAAGTTCACCTCCTGAGTACTGCTGAGGTGCCGACCCCACATGGGCTATTTCCCCTTTCCTGAAGTCATTATGCTAAAATAAGATAATCTTCTTCTGTTGATTTATACACAAACACGACAGCAATATTCATCTTGTCATCAAACCCTTATCAATTAGCATATACATAGGCATTATGCTAAGCTAGCAGTCATTGCATGTTAATTCTGGTAAGAATGCCTGAAGATATATTTCCTAAAATGTTCAGTTTATTTCGTCTTCATATTTTCACCATTTATGGATACATTCAAGAACACATTTTTTTCACATTTTTAAGATCAAATACAAGTCTAAGTTTTGTATAAATTCAAGCAACAATAAGATAAAGAGAGTACTCAAAAAAAACAACCTTTGTGACTCAAGAAATGCCACAGGCAACAATACTTTAGTACATTTTTTTTTTATGTTATTTGATTTTCTAGGCCAAGTCTGTCAGCCCTGTTAATAAAATAAAACAAGTGAGCACTCCATTTTATGTGTGGAGATGACCTTTAGAGGGCTCAGGATACACTGACGGGAATTCAAGCCACCAATTAGCTCTCTGGTTTCTGCTCTGGTGCAATCTCAGGTCTCACAGAGAGACACATCAACAACATCAGCATAAAAAAAAAGCAGGAGGCAGACTACATATTCATACATCGAGGTCAACAACAAATGGATACAAAAAGGGGGCTCCTTGAGTAGAGGTCACGATGTGTTGCAAAATGTGGTTTTTCAACGGATTGGTTGGGAATTATATACAAATATGGGATGCATTAATGTGTTGGCATTTAAGGAGAAAAATAGCACTATAGAAATTTGAGGTTAAAAATGCTAATAATGAACAGGACAGGGCAGGTCTGAAGTGGGTCTCCCACTCTAATTTACCACTTCTATGAAAAATGACAACACCAACACATACACACATGCACTATGAGGATTATGCCCCAGTAAGCACACTAACAATGTGGTCAAGGGCAAGCATAATAATGAATTGATTGTCCTCTGAGAGTGTCATAATGAATGTGAATCAGACTATGCAGTGTGCTTTTAACAATCAATACAGCTAGAAATTGCCACCACCAACCAAGTGATTGATTATATTCATATCTATTTTAGCATAATGGTGAGATCAATTATGAAAATCTTAAATTGTGCCATAAATAAAGTAAGTGTCAAAGGAAAAATTAGGGCTTAAAAAAACAAACAGCAAGCCTCTACTGTTTTTGTTGTTTGGGTAATGGAGGAAGAGAGAGACCGAGAGAAAAAGAAAAGCTATTTTAAAATTAATTTCCAAAGAGTTGTCAATATTCCTGAAGTGTGGCACATGCAGCGCCTAGCTATGGTGCTGCATTAAGCTTTCATGAAAGTGAAAGTTAATTAGATATGATGACTGAACTCCCGGGATCGTAATTAGCCGAACTGCGTGACTGCTCTCCTGTAATTAAATGTCATTTTCCCTCAGTTCACTGAGCCTGAAAAAAAAAAGAGAGGGAGAAGTGGAGGAAGAGGAACCCTGCCGAAGAAAATATCAGTTACAACCAAATTCACCTGTGCCCTGTGGTCTGAACGCAGACATTTTTTTTTTTAAACATGGCTGTGCACCGCTGCCAAAAAAAGTGGGTTGAAGCTACTAGTTCATACTAGAGCAATAAAAATGAGCCTGTGCTCGGTGGTCGCACATTAGTCTAGTTTCATCGCTCTCGCTGACATTTAGATGGTGTTTGGGGGGTTGGATTGTGGACACTCAGAGGTCGAGAATGAGTGTAAACACTCAATGTTAAGGTGATGAAGGAGAAGAGGTCTTTTCTGCGGGTGAGAATTAAATGTCAGATTCCGTATACAGTGCCCCCCCCCCCCCCTGCAGGTGTCATGTGTGGATAACCCCCAGGATAAGACAGAAGAGTAAAGAAGAGAGGAGAGAAGAGGAGAGAAAGAAGAGGAGAATGGAGTCAATCCAACAGAGTACACCACGGGTCTCTTGTCATGTGCGAGAGGAGAAGAGTCAAAGCTGCTGGAACCAAACTATTGACTGACACCAGAGGACACTCTGTAAGGACAACAACAGCAGACACAAGCGCTGCTAGAGAGTTCAGTGCTACCATAGAGCGATATAATAGTGTTCTCTTTATACTCTTTATACCTCCTGACTATTTAAAAAAGTAACATTTAAGATGATGCATGAAGCAGATCCAAAAGAATCTTGAGAAATGTCTTTAATAGAGGCAGTGTTTTGGATATAGTCTTTATATGGTCTTCAACATAATCAAAGATATATATAGAGAGAGAGAGCTCTTCCAGGTGCGAGAGAGTGAAGGAGAGTAACGGCCAAGTAACAAAACCTTGATTGATCATCTGGTGTAGTGTAACTCAGTTTACCAGTGAGGTGTGTGGAACATCCCCGCAGACTGCAGTCTCTGTCCAAACAGCTCCAACGTGCCGTCGGTACGCCTGTTCTGTGAGATAGGTTACTGCTGTGTTCATTACAGACTATAAAATGGGAAGAGGCCACGACTAAGTGAACTTCCAGTGGGAGATTTCAGTATGAGCTGCTGTTAAGACTCTTTCGTATTAATATACATCTGTGCATGCCCAGTATCTCTCCGCACCTCCAACTAAAGCTGACTTCCAGCATCCCTGATTGGCCGGTAGGAAAAACATGGTTATTATTAATTGCAGCTTCTCCTGGAGGGATGTTAAGCTTTCAGAACCACTTTGACTGATTTGGCATCAAAGGGCAGATCCAAGAGTTAAAAAAAAAAAACAGCTATATACATTTTTTGATTTACAGAAAAACTTAAAGAAAAGGTTGGTTATTTCCCCCATAATTCAACAATGGTTTGAGACAATGGTTGCAGGTATGTATCAGTTGTATAGGAAGCTGGGGCTGGAAAATCAACCCTGTATTTTCCCAAACCATCCAACCACAGTTGATGACAAGACACTCGATGATGCTCTTCTGTGTTTCAGTGTCTGAAGTCTGAAATTATTGGAGGCGTTTGAGATTTACAATGCATTCTTTATGAAACGACAACTGTCCCGCCTGATTAACTGGAGGTCATGTCAGTCTCTGGGGAGTTTACAAATGGACTGAATAGTCCTAAACATAAAAAAAAAAAAAAGTGAATTAATTAACAAACTGAATTAATTATTAATGCAATTACAAGAAACTAGGCGCCTTTGTGACAACATGACAGATAGAGAAACCTACATTTTGGGGTGGTATCTTACTGAAACAGCAGTTCCAGTGATGCCATGTGGACGCTGTGGCTATTCATGAGTTAATTAATGCTATGGGATGTACCCGATGAGAATCTCTCCCAATGACTGTACTGTGTTTAAATAATTAGCTCATGCGAGTTCCGTTACTCGTGCTTATTACAAATCATGTTTAACTGTTAAGTCGGGAGCAGTCAGTCAGTTTTGTAGTGAAGTGAACATATCTCTATACACAACATCTGCTCGTATATGGAGATGCACACACGCTTGTAACGGTGACATACTGCAGTAGATGATGAGTATTTCTGCGTATCTAAATCTATGGACACTGGGCCAAAGGTGGGGAGGGGCTTAAGAATGTGTTTGGGTCAGGAGAGCCAATTAGAAAAAAAAAAAGGAGGTAAAAAAGTAGAAAGAAATGCAACTGGTTTAGTAGCAAGGATATGAGGAGTGTAAGGTTTCTCTTCCCCCATATCGTACAGATACATTGTGTGTGTGTGTGTGTGTGTGTGTGTGTGTGTGTGTGTGTGTGTGTGTGTGTGTGTGTGTGTGTGTGTGTGTGTGTGTGTGTGTGTGTGTGTGAGAGAGAGAGAGAGAGAAGTTATTAACACATCCATGGATATATGGAAGGTGGATATCACTAATAGGAACACCTACAGGCTATGGTCTCTATAACAATCGCTCATTTTACTCTCTCTATGTAGTGGGCTCTGTGAGATATCATTGACACCAGAGACAGTGTGAGGGGGGAATGCAGGGGGGAACCTAATTACCTCTGCCCGATGGACAGAAAATGATCACTGAGAAAGTAATAAGGCTTTAACCTGTTTGCCTGAGAAAACGACTCAGAGCTCCCCGCCGTGTTTGGAATTAGAAAAATGTCAGGTTTGTAACCCACCTGTGTCTCAGACACAACGTGGAGTAACTCCACTCCCCTCCTTCTTCTTTTTTTTTTTTTTTTTTAAGAAGTAGGCTTATATATCAGTCCGAGGATTGATTGAC
Source organism: Labrus mixtus (assembly GCF_963584025.1). Classification (NCBI taxonomy): domain Eukaryota; kingdom Metazoa; phylum Chordata; class Actinopteri; order Labriformes; family Labridae; genus Labrus; species Labrus mixtus. Next base: position 12,352,983 of record NC_083633.1, on the reverse strand, counting down.
CAACATTTTCGATTAAAAATTCCCCCAGACATGCTCAAACTTAGAAAGCTTACCCTTTGATAAAGTTTCTACTGTATATCCCAAAACTGTTTTTTCTTCAAATCACAGAAAGATAAAAGTGGAAAGGCCTAGACTTCCAATCAGAATATTTTCAGTGCATCACAACCATAATTTGGGTGTCTCTTTTTTAGGTTCTTACTCATACATCTATATATTCAGGCAACACCCGAATTAAAAAAGGTCACAGTGAACAGAAACTTGGGCCGCCTTTGGGTGGGTGGTTGGTTTTGCGTGCCCCCGTGTGCAGGGGCTGTGGTCCTTGGGGTGGCAGGTCCAGGTCTGGGATCCTTTCCCGCATGTCATTCCCAGCTCCACTGTCCTGTCTCTCCAATAAATGCACCAAAAGACCCAAAATAAATAAAGTAAATAAAAAAACAACCATTTCCACAAACTATGATAGCTGTGGAATATCATTCTAAATGGCTGATCATACAGCTTAAGTGGAACACGAACTCAATACTTGAAATGTATTAATTATTAAGATTTTAACAACCAAGATGTAAACCTTTTTGATAATTACTCGAATATGTATTTAGATTTTTTAAAGGATTATTTTTCTCTTAACATAAAAACATGAAAAGAAGCATTTCAAAAGTGAAAGAGGATGAAATTGAAACCCCCCCTCCAGAGAACAGGAAGTTCCATTGAGCCATACAACGAGTATTAAGGGATCCATCATGTGAATATTATTCCTGTAGAGTCTTTTATGGGTCTTTAAATTGGGTGATTTTATGACTGCTCCAAGTCTATGTAATATAATCACATTAAAACTCCCTAAAAGAGCCTCCTAAATTCTCCTTATGTTCACCTGATCCCTTATCACGAAGACTTTAAGTGGAGAGCAAACTGCTGTGATTTTTCCAAGTCGTTCCCCTGTCATCATTAACAGCGGCGTCACGCCAACTAAATTTTCACAAACTGCCACCATAACAACTCAATATGAACTCCCACTGACTAACAGTTGTCTGCTCTGACCTTTACCCTTCGCCACAGCTTTCCATGGCAGCATCTGTCTTCTAGCTATACTGCAGCTTTACATCCTGCCTGACTTTCTGACTGCCCCGAGGGCTCTTAAGGTGTCTACCGCTAATTCCACCTGAGCCCTTAATTACCTCATTAATTTAGGCTGACAGGGTAGGTTAAAACCCCTCTTTGATCCCCAGGCTCCATACACGGACATTAGCCACTGAATGGGAGGCCGTAACCCAGTCCCCTTTTTTTGAGACCCTAAGGTGTTTAACACGGTTTATACCTAATCCACAGCTTTATCTTTATGGATCTTGGTGTGGTTTTTCAAAAGCAGCTTAATTGGCTTACAGTTGAACCAACATCATTTTAGTGCTCGGCTAAGGTCGAAAGTCTTGTCTGAAGGAGGGTTTGAGACACATTATGCCAGATGTGGCAGCTAAGCTAGGATAGCCCCTCTTATGAAACCATCAGTTGAGGATTTCCACTGTGGCTTTAGCTAAGCCATCTTCCAATCTGGATCCATTCTATAAAGACGGACGTTGAAGGACAGAGAGTGAGAAAAACACAAAAGCTTGAAGCCTCCTGGAGATCCAATCAAGAGACAGAGAGAGAGAAAGAGAGAGTGAGAGAGAGAGGAGTAATAAGGAGATGGCTGAGAGGAGGGCTATATTGGTCTAGCACGAGGAGAGAGGAGGGCCATCACACATGTCCAAGCCTTGACAGAAGACGGGATTAAGGAAGGGAAGAAGGAGAGAGACAGACAGACAGAGAGATAGAGAACAGGCACAGAGGAAGTGATAGTGAAGGAGAGCAGGAGAGGTTGAAGGGAAGAGGAAGATTGATGGCTGACTCGTCCTCGCTAGGTGATTTCCCACCCCCACCCCCACCCCTCATAATCCCAAGGAGAAGAAGCCCTCGTCCAGGAGCCTCCACATCTGCTGTGAAGGAGGGACATGATGGGATGGAGGAACAGAAAGTGATAAAAATCACAGAAGTGTTGACAGAAAAGGGAATGGGGAGATCGCTTGTGATTATCGTAAAGGTGGGGGAAGAGGGAGGGAATGGTTCAGTAGAGTTGAAGGATAAAAACTATATTTTATATATATATTTTTTTTCTATTAGATAAGAAAAAGTACGATAGAAAGTATTAAAAAGTAGTGACATTTTCAAAACGTCTATTTAACTAAAATAATAATTTGCTTCTTCCCTTAGTAATCCTTGCTACAATTAGCAACAGCTGGCTCTCTTGGGTACAACACCACTTGCCTAATGACATCTGGGATAAGCTTCAGCAACCACCAAATGAAAAAAGCAGAATAGTTAATGGATGGATGAATGTATAAGTCTCCTGGTCACATGTGCAGAACATAACAGAAAACTGGGCAGAATGCATAATGTATTATGTAAAGCAGCATTTGGCTATATTGTGGTCATTCAAGGTAAACTGATTACTCAAATAAACGACAAGACTAGAGCATCTTCAGTGTCAGAACCACAACTATATTGAGTCCAATGAGGGCACTTAGAAGCATTCAAGAAATAATCTATTAATCACTGACATAATTATATAAGCTCTGCACCGACTGTTAATTGCTTGGATTCCAATACTGAATACTGTTTCACGTTACAGGAAGCATAATTGCAAAGTAAATGTAATTTTAAATCATATTTATGGGCTACTGCAATCACCGTTAATGTATTCATAGTCTGTCATTACTTTAAGAGTTATTAATGGTCGTGGCATTGTGGGACATTCTCCTTATAGAACCTTTCATGGTCCAAGACCTCCAGCCCTCACCTTGTTTTTGCCCTGGTAGCCGGCTCCAAAAAGAAGTCAATACCCATGTGGCCAAATAATATCACGCCCAACATAACAGCTGAATTGTTTACGGCGTAGTAGTGTTGTGGTACTCGAAATCGGTCTTGGTCTCGAGGCCTTTTTGAAGGTCTCAGACTTGCCTCGGAATCAAATGCATTTTTACTCGGTCTTGTCTCGGAATCGGACTGGGCAGACTCCGGATTATAAATGAGGACCAGTCAAGACCCCCACTGGCAGAGGCTATTTTCCAAGTCAACTGTGTCGGTTCTCAGTTTTCCAAGTCATAACTGTGAATAGAAGGAAAACGCCCCTTTCTAAAAGAACAAACACTTTCATTTCGATTTTTTTCGCTGTTATGGTCTAAATGATTGACACGCCCCCTGCACACAAGATGATGATTTTTCAGTGATATTTATAGTCTTGTCTGAGTATCGACCTGCCTTGGTCTTGCTCTTGGTCTTGACTCGGTCTCAATCTCTTAATGTCTTGTCTTGGTCTCTGGTCTCGGGTATGTCTTGGCCTCGGTTAGTGTGGTCTTGACTACAACAGTCCTGCGTAGTACAAAATCCACAACGTCTGTATGAGGTGTCCGTTTCCTATGACCTCTCGTCTAAATTAGTTTAAGGCTTAAAGTTATACAAACTAGCAGCATGATGAATTGAAGTTATGGTTTGGTTTGCTAACAGTAGGTTCAAATCCCACCCCACTCTCTCCTTCAACATTTTCCTGTCTCCCTTCAGCTGTTCTTTCCAATAAAAGCCACTAATATATCTTAAAAAAAAAAAAAGAAAGCTTGGATTAAATGTACTTCTTTAGACATGTAAGAAATAGCTGTTGATGTAAAGTACGGCACATTATACAAACACTGTTTGAAGAACTTCTTCACAGTTCACTGCTGTAACAATTTCTGCATGGATGACATTTATAATGCAAGACTGGAACAAAGATTTAAAATAGGCACATTATATAGAGTGAAGTGAAGTGCTGTGCAGCTGAGTGTCTTTTTTCCCCCAACAAATACTGTGTCCTACATCACACTTTTCCATAACCCCGAGCTACAATAGCTGCAGCCCCGTTCAGCAAAGTCAATGCACCATAAACCTTGTATGATGTGTAGACTAGTGAGTCCTTTATTGTGATCAGCACAAGTGAGTTAAAGCTCTATTTTGAGCACAAAATGTGAATAAAAATCTCCTTCTCCTTCAATGACTATAAACATCACTTCAAAACAACCTCTACCTTCTCGACAGCTTCTGGCAACTGTATGATAATAATTAACTACAATAATAAATTAAATCATATATTGCGCAGTACAACGGACCCAAGGGCGCTTTAAATGGTGGAGGGACCAAACATATACAGTAAATGGAAAAAGATGGTTAGAGATACGAAAACTTTTCCAAAGAAACTTTGCTAAACGAGGCCAAAACTAACACCAAGTAATAAATCATAACAATTTCCAAGAAGTGACTTGATAACAGGCATGGCTATACTGTATAAAAGTAGAGACCTGTGTGTCCTTCCCATACCTGCAGGATGACTTTCAAACCTTTAAAAAAAAACACTGAATAAACTCCACTTCCTGTTTACAGGGCCATTAAATCAACTGGGATACTTGCAGGGAGCGCAGGGGAGAGGGATACATTTGTGTTATTGGTCAGATATCACTGGCCTGTGAGGGAAAAAAAAGGTCAGATCCAGCACAGGCCCGTCTAATGGAGAAAGTGAGAGGGAGGGACAGCATTTGTCACAACTATGTCCTTTCTGATAAGTGAGTTTTCACTTGCCTTCATCCCCCCTCCCTGCTGTAATAAGAGTTGACACCTATTTGTGACATATGACTGTATCTCTGATTGCCTGGGGTGTGATAGCATCCCGACGCCCCGCTCAGCTGGCGATGGAGGGATAGCAAGCGTGAGCGATGGAGAAATAGAGGGGTTTATGGCTGAAATGCACCGGTCACTGCGACACAATATCTAGGGAAGATATGGAGGCTGGAGGCTCTGTGTGCTGTGGGGAGGGGAGGAGGTGGGGGCATGTGCAGCTCATTTGTTGCTTGCTTTTAGATGTGCTGGATGGTATGGAGGAGTAGATAGACAGCGGGATGGATGGGAAATTATTAGATACCTCAGGGAATCCATTTATTCACATCGCAAAAATGCTAGCCATTATAGTACAATCCAGTGTTGCAGGACACAGCAGACATGCTTCTGCAGGGCAACTTCCAACAACAGCCAAGGTGCCCCCGGTCCACCTCCTATGAGGTAGATTTACTCAGTGTTTTGGTCAACCATTGGATGCATTGACAGCTGGCCTTACCTGTTAACTACCTGCGTTTTTTTTTTGTTTTGTTTTTTTTATCTTTTGCTGCAAGGGACTTTTTTATAGGGCCAGTGCTTTAGTTCCTTGAGCAGCCAATGTTGCAGCAAAGCTTCCTTGCTGCACCATATTCAAGACCACATTACCTCAAATAGTAACCAGAGCAGTTAATTACCTCGACTGCAGGAGAAACCAGGCTTTTACTTGAGACACGCCTGTAAAACACACGGGCCTTGATTTTTTTATTCCCTCAGTGTGACCTTGTTTGTATTGTAAAAAGTAACTTCCTGTATCCGTTTGATATTTAAATCTTGGTAGTATACAGAATCCTTTGATTTAAAAAATACTGGATATTGTTATTGTGATATTTTTGGAAAATTGGCACTATCCTAACATGTTAGTTGAAACGTCACCATCTATGGGCACTTGGTCGTTATTACAAAATACAGTATTCCGGGGTACCTAATCACGCATACATGCAGTGCCTGACATCAGTTAATAACTGAATTTAGTCAGAAGCTTGGAAATACAAAGTGTTGCAAATAGCAAAATGAGATAAATCCGTAAAATCCATTAATGTGATTGGTGGGATATTCGTTGTTTCTAAAGGAAACAGTGAAACAGCCATAGGCATGTATTGCTTCAATGCAGCTTTGTATTGCTCAAATATTTCAGGAGAAAAATGTGTATTCCAGCCTAGTTCTTTATAATGGTCAGTCACTGCTGCTCTCTTTATTTTTTTCCACACCTTTTTCCTGTTGTGTGCCTGGAATTCCGCTGTGTGTTCATGACCTTTCAGGAGTTCAGGAAATAGCTTTGTGTTTTAAAAAGAAGTGCAAGGCAAGGATGATTTTGTGTGGCTGTTTTGTGTTGGAGGAATTATTGAAATAAAAATTCAGGAGGGTCAAGATTAAATGTTTTGAGTAAAATCAAAGTTTTGTCTATGAAAACCTGTTGGAATAGAAAATGAAGTTTTTAAAATAATTGTATCCTTACAAACAGGGTGCCGAAATTAACTTTTTGACTCACCGGCCAAGGTGGCAGGTAGATGAAAAAATTCACCGGCCAAACATGTTTTTTTACCGGCCAAAATAACAAATTTTGTTTTCGTGTCCTCTACACATCTGTTACAGTACATTTAATTGAGAAGGCATTATGTTCTGTTTAATCAAAAACAAATTGAAGTCACAGATTCGATCATGTCATCAGATCAGGAAATTGAGAAATTGTAAAAAAATATATATTTGCTGGCCTTTGTTTTTTGTATTATTTGTAGGCAGTAGTCACAATTAACACCAGAGTCTCATACCAAAACAAATCTCCCTCAGCACATCGCCTCTCCACCTAAACCACCCTTTCCTTAGTGTTCCTCCTGAGAGCAGTTGTTTGTAGTAATAATCTCCTTTCTGAGATGCAGCCCAAAGATGATTTGGTTCCTATTTCTTTTACATGGGTTTGAAGAAATACATGAAAAACACACATATGAAACATGTTTGAGCCTCTCAGTGACACATAAACAAGCTGAAGGTCTGAGTTCATCCTGTCAGGGTGAACTCAGACCCAGAGACCAACAAGCCCAAAATACTCAGGCAGACGTGTCCAAATTGAAAGGCTAAAGGCTGGGTAAAAAAACATGAATCGGGCCAAATATTGTCTTTGTGGTCAACAGTAAATATATCCCTGATAGCCACAGTTGATAAGAATCAAAGGTTCCCATGATACTCCATTGGGAAAGCACGCGGGTCATTTTTGACCAACTTATGGAAGCTTGGGGTAATAATGTCAAATTTACAATTTCTTCAAACTTATGAAAGATAAGGTAACATTTTAAATGAGATGGTATCAGAATCATGTCTTTTTAAGGAATACCTGGGACATATAATTACAGCAACTTATAATTATAAAGACATTGCAAGAAAAACCACCCCACCAGGTCAACAAGGAACCTGCAAATGTGGGCAATTTCAAATTTCGGTAGTTCACCGAGTTCACTTTGAAATCTCCAGACGATCAGGATATAAAGGAAAGGAACACCAGACAAGAGCCAAGCTGGATGATCTCCATATTAAAACCCTGCCGATGACAATCAGAAACAGGACATGAGACAGGCAACCCTGTCAACACGCTGACCTTGAACCATTTGACAAATGCCAAGTATGCAGAGCAACAGACCCTAAGACCCCATACATCATCTCATGCCAAGATAAATGACAGAGCCTAGATGTGGGCTTTTTTTTTTTAAAGTCTTGACTCTGAGATGAGCTTTTATTACATTATCTTCATGCACCACTGAGTGGTACAGCTTTTTAATAGGGATGGGATGAGAAGTGTGACTGGCTGATAACAATACTTAAGCCCCATACCCGAAGGTTTACAGTCCATATAACCTTACCGTTTTGCATGGAGTGCAGAATTAAGTAAGGTAGTGAAAAGTTAAATTTAAAAGCAGTATTTAAACTTTTAGGACTAAAAAGCCTCCATTGACATGCAGCCCTGCAGTCGACACACACTGTTCACAGAGCAGAGGTTTGACACTGTGGTTTCACAGATCAATGGCCTCTCCTCTGCAGCGTCTCCAGCATGATAAAACGCTGCTCGCTCTGTATGCCTGCTAAGTGAGGGCTACATCTAATGTTCCTGGCCAAGAAGGTCACCAAGGCTGGATAAGAATGACTGTAGGGGTGTGTTTGTTAATCAATAAACTTGGATGTTCGGACAGGGCTTTATTTATGTAGAATTTATGTTAAAATATTTGAAAAAGGATTTATGCCAAATCTCTGTACTGAAAGTTCTATTAAGATTAAGATTAAGATTAACTTTATTGTCCCAGTGGGAAATTTGTCTTGGACTTCACAGAGCTCTGATGCAGTAGCAAAAAATAACAAAATACATTAATTCGTCGGTAAAACATGTCAGTTAAATAATCATAAAATTCCATACAAGTGAATGACTAAAACCATAAATATGTAATAGTTATGAAAAGTGATAACAGTGCAGGTACATCTGCACATCTTCACACACACACTCACACCACCTCATACATGCACACGTATACACACACATTACAGCTTAGGTACTGTTGAGGGCTTCGATGGACAAGGGAACAAAGGTATTTCTGAAACGGTTGTTCCTCCCTCGGGGGTACCCTGTATCGTCGGCCTGAGGGGAGGAGCTGGTACTCAGGGTGACGAACATGAGATGGGTCACAATCTGTCAGTTGAACGTGACCAAATTGGGTAATGAGCAATATATGTAGTTTGTGGTTGTCACTGGTTTGTGCTTCTGTGTTACAATGTTAACTGTTGTTTGTTTAATAATGCTGCTGTCGATGAAGCCAATTTCCCTACTATCACATTTTTTGCATGGAAACAGATGTACTCGTAAAGTTGAAAGAAAGGAAACTGCTCCTTTAAAACTGGTTCTTTATGCTTTATTTTTCAGTGAACTCCATTCCTGTGATGCTCTCCACTTGTGAACTCACATCAGCCTTCATCAACCTCTTCCATCGTGTTCCAATGTGATCGAGTTGATTTTTAAGAATACGTTTGTGGACGTCATTCCCTTAATGTAAGCAAAATAAATTTAAAAAAAATTCAATTATTAATGTTCCTGTGTCTTGATGTAATTTGTAAAGATTGATTATGTGTGTTTTTTCAACTATTTTTTTTTAACAATCGTTTCATCAATTTTAGCTAATGCTTTTATCCTTCATCAAATATTTAAAGCTTCATTACTTCAACTATTTTAGTCATTGATCAGTTACTTCTTTCATTCGTTTCGTTTTCTCAAAGCAGGATGTTTATTTATCCTGTATATTTCTTTTAATCAGACCATTATTTAATTCAATTTTTGCTTTCCAGTGTATGTAAGTGAACCTCTTTGGAACAACTTCTTGAAAATGCAGTTAAAAGCAAAGGAGGAGGGGGTCCAGTATGAATTTTGTGTTCACAAGCTGCAACGGACACTGCTGCTAACTCTACCTTTAAATCTTATATGGCCTCCTAAAAAAGGAAGTGGAAATACTAGCAGTGAAAATATTATCTAATGGAACATGCAGAACCATTTTAAAGTCTGTAAATTCTTTTGTGTTTCTATAAAAGAATGTTATGGCTTGTCCTATAATATCATGAGCCACAGAGCGGGCAAAGGACCCATTCTATGTACAAACTTTATGCAATTCCTTTTCATTAACCTCAAATCCTGATAAAGCTCTAAAACTTTAGGCTAATAACCTCTGCCGCTAATGGCGTAAGACTGAATAATATGAAGTCATGAGGCTTAGAAGTCGAAGCTGCCTGCTGACCTTACAACCTGTAATGAAATGCATCCTCAGGCTAATGCGAAAAAAAAAGGATTGCTATGATTAAATATGAGGCTTGTAATTTCTTTGAAGTAAAGCAGAAAGGCAGTTCAGCGGCAGTTTATTATTTTTCCAATGCAGCATGGTAGCTGCATGTGCTGATCCTGTTAGGGCACAGGTGCTGCGAGAGGCGTCAGACGGCGAAATTCTTTGGTCAGATTTAGGAACCCTTTTACAATACTGACCTTTCTGGACATGAAACAGTGCACTGTGTACTTTTGTTCAGTTTTTAGTCTCCCCGAGGATCAGACACGGCTGGTGTTTTCCACTTTGTGTGTAAAAAAAAAAAAAGGTTTCAAAGGTTTCTCTGAAGTAAAAGCTAACTTGTTTCAACCCACTTTGCCATGTGTTAATCCAAAAGCACTGTGTTTTTGTAAAAGTGTAATTGAGTCCACCTTTTAGCCTCTGTTAATAGCAAGTTAATGACTGTTTGCGGAGCAGTATGAAGCCTAACTGTTCAAAATTACAGGTTACTGTAATATGTCTCGAGACTGCTGCGACTGTCACGGTCCTGATCGGGATTCATCAAAGGCTTCTCAATTAGGAGACATCTCCGTTGACACCGGAGAGCTTTTCCATCTAATGAAGTACCTCACAGTATTGCCCTGCTGGTAAATTATTCAGCTAAACTCCTGATGGGGGGGTTCTATGGGAAGACAGACAAGAGTAAAAAAAAAAAAATGAAAGAAGTCTCCTCATCATTTTCAATTCATCACCTTTCTTTCCATATTGCCCTCCAGATCACAGAGAATATTCAGCTAATCAGATTTATGATTTATCCCATTTAAATTCAGTCGACTTTCTCAGCCGCTGAGAGATGGTGGGTGGAGAAAGAGAGACTAAGAGAGACAGACACAGAGAGAGAAGCAATTTAGAATCTACAGAAGAAAGACACCTAGTGTGGGTGACCTCTATTTGAATGAATAAAGATTGGCTTTTTATATGTCCCACTATTGTGCCATTTCTAATGAGCATAAATTATTAACATTAAGTGTCTCAAACTCAGAAATCACAAAGCAGCTTTCCTTGATATGTCTCTTTATAGTCAAAACAAGGGGGCTTTCATAAAGCAGTAATGGCAGTACAAATGCAAAGCTATCAGACTATTAGAGTATGTCCACTAATGAGCATTTTAAACTTGTGTTTAATGCCATTTTCCAACGCTGTAAGCACTGAGCTATGGTACAAACTCAGACTAGATCAGTAATTATGATGGTTAATGCCGCCACTTGGATAAAAATAATGTAACAAAAATGAGTGTTTGTGATTTGGTTAAGGATTTGTAAGGGTAAATTATGAATAAAAACTGTTCTGAGCCTTATATGCTTATTTAAAGCTCATTTACACTGTAATTACATGTGCATGCAGCAGTTGATTTATTCCTTACATTCAATCTATGGAATGTAATTTCCTCAGCTATTAACAGAAAAATGTGTATGCTATTCATTAAAACATGTCCACTCGTCTGCCATATCATGCTTGTTTAAACATTGCTGCCTAGTGATGAATTTAAATTACAGTAAATATGTACATTACATTAATAAAACAACATTCTCTAAAATGTGATTCAGATACAATTTTGTACAAACAACAAAATAGTGATTATATAAAGGTGACCTGCCAAGGCATGTGCAAGATTAGGGACCAATTCTATAATCAAAGATCAGTTGAATCAACATGCAGAGAACTACTCAGTCTTTCAAAACCTTTAATTAAAGAACATATCTGTCATTAAGGCAATGTCACTGTTTGAATTGTATTTTCAACTGCATTTATAATGATGCAGATGTTACAGAATTGTATTTTATTCATTGGGCAACTTGTAATTGTTTCAGACCACTGAGCAAAACATACAAGAGTCCTATGCAAAAAAGGAAAGCACAAGATGTGGGGAGTAAGAACATTTCTTCTACTACCGGGAACACTTTTAATGGTTGAGATTAACCAAACCAAATCATGCCACAGACTAAGCATACAGCCCCAGCTATTAAAGTCTTGAACTATTTTGGGCAAAGAAACCAGAGGCTAAGTAATAAGCCAGGTGGGACCCCATAAAGTGACAAGCTCATAAGATTGTTTTTTTTCATAACTTGCACACAGTCAAGTGTTAAGAACAAAAAAAAACAAGATGAAGGATATATTTAGCCTTGACTTACAGGCGAAAAGTGCCTTAATAAAATTTGTGCATACCAATGTTGGTCAACATAGAAGAACTTGTGCAATTTCAACAGGGACAATTTAACTTTGGCAGAATGTGTGGCTACTAGGCCTCAATCAAAGACATGAGAACAGGCCAAAGCCATGTGAGTAGATCACAAAAAGCACAGGACATCTTTGACTGGTGCCAAGGATTTGTTACCAATTAACCATGATGCATCTGCTATTTGGAGGGGCTTATTGTGCACAAGCTGGAGACTGAAGTCAGTTCAGTCGCTGTAGAACATCAAATTAATTCCGGATCTGCTGTCTGGCCTTGGTTTAACAGGTCTCTTGGGAGTTTATCTCAGTTCTGTCACACAGAGAATTGGCTTTTCCCCAACTTCAAATGGCCCAAAATATAAGTAAATAAAACAAAAGTTCAACCAAATGAGGTATTATGCCAGGATAACATATCGCAACTACATAAACCTTGTTGAAGCCCTCAGTATTTTTCTGCAGCATCTAATTTCAGAATAATTCCTCATGTGCAATTACTGTTGTCACCCAAGTTACAAAACTTTACTAATGTAAAGGAGGAAAACCAATAAAATCAGATTATATCCTTGTCCCTTTTCTCCATCTGCCAGACGTTGACACGTTGCTTTATTTTATAACAAGACATAAACACACATACACCTATCTTTATCACCATCAATGGCTCTGTGGTGGATATAAAATGTACAGGTGGTTAACCGAATGTATCCGTAGCCCTATTTATAATGTTTCAATGCAGGATATTTAGATCCCTGTGAGGTTTTGCCTTCAACCTGAGTGTCGCATAGGTGAAATGTGGGGACGAAGTGAACCCCTCCTCTGTACCGTCTGCGGAGCTAGGAACAGAGGTGAGACTGTATTAGCTGTGTAAACTGTATTAGCTGTGTGAACGTGCATGTTGAAATCAAACTGAGAGGCGTAGCTGCCTTCATCAACGGCCATCATGCCTGGATGACAACTCCCAAACACACAAATTTACAAAAAAACACGAAAATGCACAAACAGTAACTTATGTGCTGCCCAAACAGTAACACACAGTGAGCATGTACAACACCCCAACAGGCTGAGCTAGGCTCTGTCACAATGACAAGGGTGTGAAATTAGTTCAGGGCGTGTTTCACAGTGGGAAGGCTTGGACCATAATGTGAGCCGGTCATCACGGCATACAAGGCTGATAAAATTAAAAAAAAAAAAAAAACCTTTAGCAGAGTCATCTCTGGAGCTTAAGCTCTGAAAACACAATGTCTGAGCTTTTCAGGAATCTAAACTTCGGTTGTCTTGTATTTGTTTTGTGTTCAGCAATTACGGAACATGTTATCTACTTGACAGCTCGCAATTGAGGCCCCATTTAGTCAACTAATTTGGATAGGCAAAGGATGCAGACTTAGGTTAATATCCGTGAATTGTTACACACCTTCAGTTCCAAAATCAAGCTATCACCTAGCTATTCTTAAGGTCAGGAGTTCATTTAAAGGCACTCATAGGTTATCCCCTTGTTTAAGTGTTTATATTAAGTTTTAGGCCAATTACTGTCATGATTCAACCAAAATCTCTATACAGAATAGGCAATGATTCTGTGTTTATTCAATTTTATAGTTGTCGCTGTTTTGGTTCTTAAACATGTACAGTAGTGGCAAGACACAGTTGCTGAAGGACAAGTAATTTAGCTTGAGCCTAGCTTGTACCTAGCTACCTAGCTTGAAGGATAGTCTTGGGAATCAAGGGACACTGACAACAGACAGCTCCTTGATTGAGTTTGAGGGTTTTGAAAACTTTATTTGGGCAACCCCAGATAAAAAATATGAAAATACTTGTGTGAAAGAGGAAATCTAACAAAACAGGGAGTTTCAAAAAACGATACAACTTAAGTTTATGTATGAGACAAAGTTATAGTAACACTATATGAGCATGATATCTACAAAGTTGCTAGCATCATTGACAGAAAATGTGCAATGAAAGCAACCATATCAGATGATACACTGCAGTTGCATCAACAGGTCACCTGTATACTTTACTATAATACGCAAAGTTGGTTAAAGATTTTTTTTTTTAAAGGATTCCTCCTCCCTTTTTTGCATTTTTAGAGGTTCTCCAAACGGTTAAGCAAGGCTAAATCTTTAGACCACAAAAGCATTGAAGAAATTGTATATGTCTTTAACGGCTATGGATGTGACTTGGTATTCAGCACCTCCAGGAAAAATATCTGCGTCTTCTATTTAAAAGAAGCTTGATGTTGTTCGCCATGTACTCATTCACTGTAGCTCTCAGGTGTTGTTTTTATCATAGGGGGGTTGTGTGGAGTGTGATTCTTTGAACTTTTTTCTCGTATTTGGTTGCCTGTGGCTTCATGCGTGAGGGGTTTAAGACTTAACCATTTAGTGTTTGTGCGGCCATGAAAACCAAAAAATAAAGCAAGAAACAGATCAAAGTTGCAGTAGAGGTTATGTTTCTAAGTTGACATTGCAAAGTATTTAAACTGATAGAAAATCATCAAAATAGAGGATCATTATACAAAATGTTATTCCCCAGAAAGCCCCTCCATTTCTTCACATTCTAGCACATTGTAAGATAGATTTATTTTGAAATTTCAGATCAATTCATTTGGTCTATGCTCAATTACAGATTGCTAAAAATGGAATACAATGAATGTAAAGACAAGAAAACCAGCAGAAAAACTGATATTAAAAAAAAAAAGAGTATTTTTTTTTACTAATGTGACTTACACTGAAACTAGAGATAGGTCTGATTATTAAGATGAGTCAGCAGAGCATGACAGAGAGAGTGAGAGAGCGACAGACAGCAGTATAAGATAAACTAAGAGGAACAGAGAGGTGGAAATGATCATGTAGTTTAAGTCAATTTTAGCATGCCATAGTCTACTTTAATCATACAAAACACAATCTCCCAACAACAAAATTGTGGCCGGTGAATATGCCTTGTGGCTAGTAAAACTGGTTAGTAAAATCGAAAGCCTTAGTGGCTAGTGAGCAAAAAAGTGAATGCCAATCCCTGACTCCAAGACTGTTAGCGATAATGTGTTCAACACTCCTCTAAGACATTGGGTCTGATGACTGACTACATAGTGCTGCTTAGTTTGAAGTAATCAGTGTAATTTGAAGCATTCGTCATCTTTTCAACCAAGCAACGTATCAATAAAATTCAGTCATGGACATCTCAGATATGGTGCATTAGATTTTGATGGACAGACCACTATCGATCCAAAGTTTCTGTGGGGGACAATTACAAAGTTGCTCTGATCTCATTCTATGTGCTTGTTACATGTCTGGTCGGTTAAACTCCCGCTAGGCGTCCTCGAGGAACATTTTCAGCATTTACCTTTCCAGAAGTCAAAGATAAAATCAAATCAACAAGAGTTAGTCTGTGTCTGAAATCACTTGCCTGGTGTGTGAAATACAACACTCAGCACGCTGCTTTGAAGCTAAGACAATTCAGATTCACCTCTGTTGTGTGAAGGTTATCTATTCATCTTTGAGGGTGACTGTTTCCTGTTGAAAGAAAAAAGTGCATGCCCTTTTATTCATTTGGCAGAAGTGTTTGCTTGTAACTATTGAACTTCTACAAAGGAGCTGAGATAAGGTTCAGATGAAACCAGCAAAGGTGAACCCGGGGAAAAAAGTGGATACAGAGAAGGTTTACTCCGTTTTGTTTTTTAAGTTTTGAGCTATGCCTGAACTTCTGGTAAAGAATGGTGTGGACATTTTTGGGTTGAATAAAAACATGTGAGGCAAAGGATTTTTCTTCTTCTGATTCACCAGAGTGCCTCAAAATTGGCACGCAACAGCCATGGAAGCCTGTCGATGGCGATTGCCATGCTGGAAATGCTGTCTCACTCTATCTTTCAGTCACCCTAACAACAGGCTGAGAGCTGGAGCTGAGGCGGGTTTTTTAAGCCTCTTGACAAACCTGCCTTTTAATCAGGTCAGCTATGCGCCTTATTGTGATTAACACTTATCCTTCATAAAAACAAAATGGATGAGTTATTAAAAAATGTACAGTATATGCCAATTAAGAAGTGAGTTAATCCGACCAATTCCATTTATTGAACCAGACTGTAAATATGTTCATTTCAGCTGAAACGATGCTCTTGAATTGATGTGTATGTGACTTCCTGTGCTTCTGCAGCCAGCCTCAAGCAGACCCTCGACAAGCTGCAGGATTTGTTGCTCAAGAGTCACACAGACTAGCCCGCTGCTTGCTGAGGGTCCACTGACTCTCGTTTGGGATGTTTGGTCATTTCCTGCTTTCGGTGTGTTCAAACAGGGGAATAGGTTTGTGGTGTTTCCCGTTTTAGCCTCATGTCTTCTGTTATAATTGTAGGTTTAAATATATGAAACATTTGTTGTACTTACATTGAGAAACATTATATTGTGATAATTAGATATATTGCGATATTAACGCCCAGGCCGTCTTATAGTGTATAAGTCAGGGTGCCGGGGGGCCAAGTAGTTTAGACCCATGTACAGAGGCTGTAGTTCTTTATATCCTCATCTGTTTTCTTGTACAGTATTTGACTCTCCGGTCTTTTTGGTCGAAGATTTTTCCTTAACAGCAAAAGAATGGTTTGGATACACAGGCAGACTTAAAGATGTAATTGGATTTTAAGGTTGAGGCTGGACGCTGATAACAACAATAACAATTTTTGAATTACTTTTAAAATTGTTGCAAAAAAGAATTTCTCAATTAATTCTAAAGCACAGATTTTAATGCTGTTGCTTCGTAAAATCTAATTTGTCCCAAGTCAAAGAACGTTTTTTTTTTTTAAGCCTATCATCATAAGCCTAAACTTTTATCCGTGAAAAGTTTCAAGGATATGAAATTTAAAATTACATTTCTAAAGCAGAGAATTTGGAGTGCTTTCACTTAAATCATCTGAAATATGTCTATTGCTTCAAAGCTCAGACTGCCTGAGTGTATTAAAGCTAGACATAGCCCAGGCTGCCTGACAGTGGCGGGCAGGTGGATCTGAAAGCTCTCTATAACCCTGTCAATGAGAAACTTCACTTCACTGTGTGCGTCTGTACGTGTGTGTGTGTGTGCTTGTGCTTCTTGGTTTGTGTGTGTGTGTTTGCAAGCACTGTAGTCCCCATGTGCCAAACGTGAGAGTGCATGACTCACCTCCAGTGATGGTCTGGGATTGCAGAAAGAGAAAGATGGGGTTGGAGGTTAATCTCAGGTTGGTACAGTTCATCAGATTCCTGAAGTGATGTGTGGCAGCCGCAGGAGCAGGCAGGCAGGTAGAGCCTGGAGAGCCGAATGCAGAACTGCAGCATCAACAACACAGACTAATAGAAGCTAGACGCTCTGCTGAAAAGTAAGCAAAAGTGTGAGACATGTCTGACAGCTGGAGACATCATTAACATTGTACCAGCTATACTTTCCATTTAAAACACAGGAAGTCAGACACCTGCTTGCATTGTTTTCTCTCTGCTGTCTCATCCTTTTGCAAATAAGAACATGGCAGAAAAGCAGTATTAATGATTCTACTGGCATGCATGCCAACCCGTAATGACAGTCTCCAATATGTGGACTTCAATAATAAAAAAATACAGTGTTGTTAATTCTGTGTGTGTGTGTGAGTGTGTGTGTGTGTGTGTGTGTGTGTGTGTTTATTTCACATACAGCAACCTTGAGAGATCCAGGGAACACTGTGTTTGGTTAAAAAATGCAGTTCATAAGTAAAAGAAAAACAAAGCTAAAAAGAAAAACATGCAATCCATCAAATCCAATTCATTGAGAACGGTGAACTGACTTTTTTTTCATGACTTATCTTGGTCCAAATGTGGGATTCTAAGCAGCGGTATAGTGCAGGGTGCAACACTTTGACATGTAACTGCAGGAGCTGGGGATCAAACCTCCAACCTTCCATCTGAGAGACAATCAAACCTACCACTAAGCCACAGCTGTCCCATAAGCAATACATCATTTTTTGTTGTCAGTAGAGCAACCCCCCCCCCCCCCCCCCCCCCCCCCAAAGTCAAAGATTGAAATATTCTGGAAGACAGCTAGTTGACTCGTACTTTGTAAGGTGGATCTCTGCACCTTTGTTTTTTCAGCTCTGTCATTGTGCACAGAGAAATGTAGAAACCTCATGGCATAACCTGTCATGTGGTCTTTGTTGTAAAGCTTTAACAAGTATCCACAGAAGACTCTTCTTTTCCAAAACAAACCGATCAAGCTCTTCTTCTGTGGTCACAGGATGTCAGGAGTGCCAAGATGAATCTGCTGCATCTTGTTTCTAGGTCATTAGCTTGCTTATAGGTTGATATTCCTTCAGTGTTTATTGCTCGAGAGATTTTTAAACAGAGCCAAATTATCAAATGCGGTTTCCTCCCTCCAAAAAGAAACTTAAAAAGGATATTTGAACCAGGAAAAAGACTCAATAAAGCAGTCTCACATTAAAAAAGAACCTGTGTGATTATGGAAAATTCAGATAGCTGTTGTCTCTCATGTAGACTGAAAAAACAATACATGTATCTGAATTGAGTCGGTAACAGTCCCATCAATGAAACAAGATATCTGCATTGAGAAGTGACTTTGGAAATATCAAACATTAAAGTTTAATAACTAAACAAGAAAACATTATACCCTCTAAACCTCTCGATGTTAGCATTCTAGCATACCGTACCTTAAAGCAGCAGTGTGCTAGCCCTACAGATCTGCTAGCTTTGGTGTAAACTCTTAGCTTTTTGTTAGCTGATTTATTACTTAACAACAGGGGGAAAGGTCCATTATGAACGGTATATTGCACTATAAGCTGTACCCAAGAGCATTAGCTTGTGGGTTAAAAAGAAGCTTTGGAAGGTGGTTCAAACACTGTCAGCTTTGTGTGGCATTTTGTTAAGAGCGCACACTGTTGACAGTGACTGCAGGAATTGCAAAAAGCTATTCAGATTAAGAATGCTAAGCCTCCAGAGGCACAGCCTCTTCTGCCTCCACATAAAAAGACCCAGAGTGAGACCTGGCATACGCTCTGTTGGATTACAGGGGAAAATGCCTTCCATCAAGAAAATGATTACAGCACCTCTTAGCCAATGTGCATGCAAAGAGAATGCTGAATGAATGAATAATTATGGCAAGGAGATGCCGTAAGGAAGGTTAGGCAGAGGAAGGAAAATTAGGAGATTGAAGGGGAGTTGTGTTTGCAAAACAGGTATTTAAAGTCTGACACTCTTGACGATTGTTGTATTCATGACCTGTATGGTTAGATTTAAGTTTGTCATGCAGCAATCAGCACGTATCCTCTTTATAGTCCCCCAAACGGACATTTGAAGAACCTTTCAAGAAGAAGGAGGCTCAGGAAGCAAGTTTTCCCAAAATAAGTCTCCAGGAAGAAGATATCTTTTTATCACAATGAAGGCTCAATGAATACAATGAAGCCTATTTACAATGAGATCAATAACGAATTCACAAAACACTTGTGAAATAAATACATGAACAAGGCTGCTATTGGATGAAGATTTTTCTTCATTTGGATGTTTTGTTTACTTTTGGGCTGAATTGGTGCAATAAGGCGTCCCACATACAATGCAATTCGTTTTCCATTGAGAGTTCGAGGTTATTGATTTTCTCCTGAGTAAAATGAATAGCTCCTCACACCAATAGCGCTGTTAGCATTATGTTGAATGTAGGACTTATTTTGGAATGGTGTGTTTGAAGACTTTGAACCTCTGGGGATTCAGTTCAAGGACGACTTCAATAGCAACTTAGATTGCAGCATCAAGTTTAACATCAGATGCAAACATTAAATAGAGCTACTATCCCAGTAAAAATCAATAGAGGTGACTTTGCAAATATATATTTTATATTGCCACATTTATAATGGGTCTTTTTTTTGCCTGTTTATTGAGGTTCTCTTTACAGGTTGTATGAGTACATCCTGCTGTGAGATCAAGGAGGAAATGGCTACTACAAATGACATTAATACACCCCTATCCCATGGGATTTAGCTTTTCATGCCGCTGCTTTCATGTACAGGTGTATTGCTGGACTCCATGACAACATGAACGCAAAGAAGTGTGATTTTCTTGTGCTCAACAGCCCATTGTTGGTTCAGAAGGAGTCATATTTGTATTAAAGCACTTTAGTATCAAGATAGAATTTTTGGTAGCTTATCTTCCATGTGATTTAAGTTTGATTGACATGGCTTGAAAACTTTTTCTCTTGTACATATGTTTATTGTGTATCATTTTAGGTCAGGCAGCAGGGTTGGAAGTTTCCTTTTTGCCTACTTGCCACTGTGGCTGGTGGATTAAAAAATCTCCTAGCCACTTTATTTTAACCGGCAGTATAATGTAATGATGTATAATATTTAAATCAAGGCTAATAATGTTCAATAACAGGCAATTACATACATGGAAAAGTTTAAACTATGAAGGAAAATACTGACATACTTTTAGTCTTGCTCATAAACAAAGAAAAGTTCAGTTTTTGTTATTTTGGTTAATTCTTTTGAAGCTCATAACAGTCTCCTTTGCTGCTATGTCCTCAAAGGCTGATTTGGCTGCAGCTAAACCTCGGCTGAGTGGAAAGATAATGAATTTGATGTTGAGCTTAAGCCAGTTACAGACAGTATGATTTTCGGGCTGTCCCAGACAAAAAGGTGATCAATCTGTGGTCGTGGCTCGGAAACGGTGATCCTACGTCGCACTGTGACAGAGGATCAGAGATAACGGCTCTCTCAGTATCGGGAACCAAAGATAGCCAGAAATGTAGGACGATCATCAATGTGAGGTCGTAGTGTAAGCAGTAAGAGCGAAGTTTGATGATAGACTGATCAGTAATATCCGCAGCTATATTAGTAATGCAATGGGAGGACTGATTATAAATATACGGTACCCACTGATTCAGAGGCTGGTTTCTGTGTGGTCTTTACAGGAAAGAGATATGTCCAGCCATCGTCCAGCCATACTATAAAGCCAGGCGCAATCAATTCAAAAGCTTTCAAAAGACTTTAGCCACTGCTGGAACTGCATGTTTGTCGTTTACTCCAATCACAAGTAAGAGTATAAAACAGGGATTATGTTGGTCACGTACTTTAGGTCTTTTCCACAAAGTAAAAAAAAACATTATTTTGAAACACCAAACCCTGACCAGCTGGGGGGGGGTTACATATTCATAAGTGTGTCAGCACCATGGTACCACATCGCAAGGAAAGAAACATCTTGCACTCTCAACATCAAAATGCAACAAATGAAAGGCATGAAATTCTGTCTGAGAGGAGCACCAAAGCTGGCAGAGCCCACCATCAGGTGAGGCTGCATGTACTAACTGGTGAATAACACCACATTCTTCCTTCTTCCAGCTACTCTTACCAAGAATCTTGTTTTCTTCTCTGTCCTCAAAATACGCTTCTTCTCCATGTACAATCGGCCTGCTTTCTCACATTCATTCCCTCCTACACATATCTCTCCTGTTCTTCCTCCTCTCACACTTTCTCTCCTCCTGTATGATCTGTTGTTTTTTTCTCTCCCCTGCTTGTTCCTGTGTTTAGCCACAGCTCGTACATGTTCCCCTGTAGGGCTGTGTGTCTCCTGTAATGAATTGTGCTTAATTGCCGACTGGGACCCACAGCCTTAAATATGATTCTCAGGACACTTAACCTGGGTCACTATGAATGATAAACACACCTTAATAAATGGGCTCGGGCTTAGAGCAGAGAAGAAAACCCTTTCTCTATTCAAGCCGCACCACATCACAGGCAGGCAAACACACAAGAGTATACTGTAAATGATCAGGGCAATAATTAGTACTTCTAAACTGAATAACAACACTCCCATGAATTTACAGAGGGATATAATAGAGGGAAATTAAATTAATACAAATTAAATAACACTATTTGGCTTTTTGCAGCCCATCTTTATTTTTTTCTCATAGCAGAAAGTTTTAACCAATAACATTTGCAATGACTCAGTTCTACGTATTGCTTACTTTCTACAGACATATTCTAAACCTTATGTCCACAGTCATGTGCGAAATATGACTCTCTTATATTGGAGTGTCAAGATACACTGACAATGAGCCAGCATGGACCATGAAAAAAACCAAGTGTCAAAGGATTGGGTGGTTTGTTTGCTTTGACGCAATTTGCTAATTTTAGCATACGTGGCTAGCTCACTTACCATCTGTAGACATCATCTAGCTTTCTGTCCATAGTCATACGAGAAAGAGCAAATGTTTTACCAATTACACTGCAAAAATTGTAATTGTGCCCAATTGTAATTGTCTCTTTTCCAGTCAAAAAAATCTCAAAAAGCACCCACTGTGTCATGAATGTACATTGGACTTTTAAATGCTTTATAGCAAGTTGCTAACTTTAGCATTCCTAGATGGCCTCACATTTGGTCCAATGTAGTTAGCACATGTTAGCTACTACACGGTGTGGACACAGTTTAGGAATGGATCATGATTTTCGAATATTGGAATAGTCATTCATTTACTTAAAAAAAGCAAAGAGTTCATGCAACTATTATCTCATTAAAAAAAATGTTTTACCGTTGTTTTTACCACTGCTGGTTGTAATGCTGTACTCACACCATGCACTGGCTATGTCAACATCTGAAAGCTGTTTCCTAACCACATTAAAGCAACAACATGTAACTTCCCAGCTTTACAAAGTAGTTTCAAAGGTCAATGACCTAGTACAATAACTTTCAACAGGGAGAATGGTGTGCTTACCATGTCCACAGAGTGACCCCGTCGCCTGTTTCCTGGACTTTTTAAACTTTTTAAGCAGTGAGCCTCGGTAAGCCCACGAGAAGTGCGTATATGTCTTTACAGCATTATTTCACACAGCAGCTAGTTAGCCCGTCTCTAAACCATTTGATACAATGGATGTGGCTAAATAATGGAAGAGGATGGTGATGGATGAAGCTAAGAAGAAGAAAAAGAGAAAGTGACCTTTATTGGACAGTGGACATTATATTGGGAAGTCCAGAAAATGGTTTCCTAGTTGGACAGATACCTTACCCTTTTGTAGTCTCCTGGACCCCCCCTCCACTTGAGGGCTCTGTTCCACGGACATACAATAAGACTAATGGCAAGCACCAGGAAAACTGTTTAGTGTGATCTGTCAGCCAATGGCAACAAACACACAACTGTCAGCTGACAGAACAAACAATGTCTGCCTACGGGTCAAAAGCCATGGTAGCTGTCCTAGTTGACAAATAACTGCCAGTTAGGGCAATAATGTTCACAATATGATTTAAAGTGAGCCCGGGTGACATTCATCAGTCCTCTCTCATCAATCTCCCTTGACTTGGGTTGTGTAAGTGTCGGACCAATCCATTTAGCTATCTAGACACACCAGGCATAAGAACAGGTTATGGTAATTGTGCTGCATGAAGTTGAAGGCCAAAACGCAGCATATCAAGCTGAAAGCCCATGAAAAATGAAGGCTGCGAATGACCATCCAAGAGGCAATCATTGGAAACTGAGAGGCGACCGACTCAACTGAGCCACAGCCGCCCATTACATTCCTTCCAGTTCATAATGATTATAGTGTTTATTTTCTGCAGCCTTTTTCTGCAGAGTATTTTAAAAGTTGCTGGCTATAAAATGTATACATGTTTTTCATTTTCATGACTAAGATGGAGAGCTTCAAAAAGTTGACATTTTTACACACTGACAGAGTCGACTTATAGCTAACTCCAGGAATTAACACTAACCAGTTAACTAGCTAGCTTAAAATTCTGTCCAGGGTTTATATTTCAGCCCGCAAACTTGAGGATTCTTACACAACTTCAGAAGTCTGCCTTTTGGACGCTCTGTGTGAAATTGAATAAAGTTAAATAAAAGGCCCACCAGTTGAAATTAGTTTTGAGAGCTAAATCGACACCATTAACATAGCAACCTGTTTAAGTGCTGTGCGATACCTGACATTTTGACAACCAATAGCAACAGTAACTACTGTGAGAGAGACTTTAGCATGGCAATTATGAGCATACAGTTTTAAATTTCCAAGCTCAAAATTGGGGGCTTGACACAAAAGGAATCAACGTCTATTCTTCATGATGTGTTTCCTTTTTGTATATCAAACAAAATCCCTCCTCATACAGCTGTGTGGACATCCGCTCATTGCATGTGGCCAGCAGAACCACCGTACTGGTTATGACACTCATGCATAATAGAAAGCACACAGGGTCCGAAGGAGCATATGAAAGAGGCGCAGCGAGCAGTTGGGGAGTCTGGCCAGTGGAACAGCCTCCCACACCGCTTCCACCTCACCACCCTTCCCCTCCCACACACTCTCCCTCCTTCTCAATCTGACACATGCTGCAAATGCAAAGCCAGATCAAAGTTAGTGTAGCCCTTATGAATAAAAGAGTACAACCCATCTGTGCAGCTGCAGAAAGAGCGAGGTTCTACAGTGTGTCTGAAAGAAAAAGCCAAGCGAACTACACACCAGGTGCTGCTGTGGCCACAGCGGTACACTGGGCGTCGCGGGAGCCATCCAGCAAGCCACACTACTTCTCTTGGCAACCAAAGGCAGACTCAATTGCTCGTGAAAATACATGAAAAACATTTTTTTCTGTTTTAATTGAGTGATAATGATGATGCCATTTCAAAGAGAAGAGAAATAAATAAAGCCAGACTACAAAGACTGAGTGATAAAGTTTTTAGGTCCAATCCCAGGCTGCTTCAGTTACTAGTCATCTCACTTTACACTGTATACCAGAGTGTATCAAGCAGTTCTATCCACCTACACTTCCTGCTCAATATGTCCGAATAATGAATGTTAGATTCACTCTCTCCTTGTTCTGCCTGTATTTTATTCAACCAAAGCTTTCAAACCTGTCTTGTTGTAGGAAGAGAGGCCACTAATGATTTTTTCAGTTCTGGCTTCCAAAGTACTACACCGAAAAAAGCACAGAAGAAGTGGCTTCTAATGGTAAAAACCTCAAATCACACCCCAGGCAACTTTCCCTGAAAAGCAATATAACATAGCTCGACTAGTCCCTGCCTGGTTCAGGCTTGGCAGCTAATCCTCTTGGTTGGCAAAAACATGCCTCAGCATCAAAGATGTATTATCAATGCTGAGTGCACTGCAAATACTGGAGATGGAAAAGTTGTGTGAAGGAGATCCAAGAAGGTTCAAAAAAAAAAAAAAAGGTGTTCAGTAGCTTTTTAGTTACATTAGAAAATTAAAGAATTAAGATTGGGATTTATTCATTTTCAAGCCGTCTTCAAATTCTGTAAAACACCAAATCTGTGCAGCCAAACCTGACATTATCATGTTTTTTTCTTGTTTTACGTATTCAGTTTATATTTGATTGAAATCCTTTCCGCTCCTGTTGCCTTTTTTGAGAAGCAAGTGAAGCCCAAAGATGAAGAGCTCCCCCTGCTGACTGGCTGTAGATTGGGTCGTCAACCCGGCGTCCTCAATGTTTACAGATGGGAAAAAACATAATGAACACAAAGACAGTCTGTGAATTAAAAAAAAAAAAACAGAGTGTCGGCTTCAAATCGGCACAAGAACCTGTTCCGCTGTAGACTGTACCCTACTGAGGGATTTCCCCCCTTTCTTTAAGACAAATGAAATGTGTGTTTTCGCTAGCGGAACCGGCATGACATCAACACTGTCCAGCTGATCCTTACTAAGCAGACTATACTGCAACATTTCATCCTGTTCATCGGGAGGATGTTGAGGCAAGCCGTCCAATCGTATATACAATCTAATGTTTTACCTGTGTCTAATTACCCCATTGCCCATTCCCAATCTTCACCCTAGAGCTTAAGCGCTGAACCCTGCTGACGTGCAGTGCTCGAGTGAGTGAGCCCATGAGAGCTCGAGATGGTATAAAAATGAAGATTGAGATCACTTGTTGAACTCTCTGGGTAGGGCCCAAAGGAAAGGCTGTATATATGTGGACTTACAAAAATGTGACATTGGGACAGCACTATGCACTCACACTTATCAGGAACACATGCGTAAAGCCCATGAGTCAGTGAGTTTCAAGATTGGGATTGGGGAAATTGTGCATTTGGTCTCTATGTTCTCTCCCTTCTTTTTTATTCCTTCAACCTTTTGAACCCTTGTTCCTTGGGAATGTTGCTTGTGGCTCTTCTTGTATCCACACCTGTGTTTTTAGACCAAGTCATTTTTCCTTAGGACATTTGATTTCCCTTAACTTAACACTAAGTCAGTCTTATATTTTGTATCTTTGCATTAAACCCCAATGTGACAGAAATAGTTTATTTATCTGAACTACAGAGAGCTTTTTAAGTCCAAAACATTAACCAAGGCACCAAATGTCATACCATAGTAACCAATGTGTTGCTCTACTCTCCAGATCAAAAGTGTATTAAACTAAAATCTGCAGTGCCCTCCTGTTATAGGAAATTGCCAAGCCTTCGGAAATAAAGCTATATGGGTGAATAGGCTCCTAGAAGAGTGCTTCAGTCAGGATATGGAAGTCAGAGAGATGAAGAATCAAATTCTTTGCTGTGATCGTTTGTCATAAGCATTGATTTCTCTTACACAGATACACAGACATTTCTTTTTACAAAAGTTTATTTGATGATTCCAGAGGTCTGAAGTGCGATTCACTCTCTCGCCAACTTGAAAGCCAGTCAAAGATTGACCCTTTTTTCAAACTCTTGCTCTGGTACTCTTTTATTCTCTCTTCTATCTAAGCCCTTTGGTCTTCTTCACACTACCACGAGTGTAGAAGGGAATACCGAGCTCAGACCTTTAACTAGAGAAGTTTGCCCTCAGAACTCGCTCCCATAAAGCCTTGCAGTACTTCTCCTGGGAGGCTTTACCAAAGTTACAATGGGAATGAAAGAGGCACCATTCTCACTCTTAAAATACAATTTACTGTCAAAATGATTTTTGAAGCTACTATTTCAGGGTAAAATAGTTCATTGGGGAAAAATTCATTGGGGTACCCTCCAACCAGCAGCCATCACCATTTTGTCTGCCAATTTCCCGACATTTACTCCTCTTCCTCTTCCTCTCGTTTCTCTTCGATGACTTTCATTGATAAATGTTGGTTTCCAAAGCAAAAATTCAAGCCGCACTTAGCAGCGAAAGGGAACGCTGTCAGATGGGGCCCCCTTAGTGGGGTTTCCTACTGTCAATGCACAAATTTGCACATTTTGACCCACTGATGTGTGTTTAAAGTTTCTCAGCCTTTGCCTTGCCTATAGACAAACAGTGCCTCTGAATACATCCTATTTACATTCTGTATTAAGGATATGTTATTTCAACAAACTGTAGAACAATATTTTTTATAAATACGCAATATTGTATAAAATGGCACACAACAAATGAGTCGACGACTGCGACCTAGTCGAGGCAGTCAACTCGAGCTGCACTGATTTCACACTTGACGTGCCTTTTTCTCAAACAAACACCTGACAACACCTCCTTCCAATTAGCTGTCCACATAAGCTACAATATTTCCGGTGTCTTCCTTTGCTCTTTCATTGCCAGCTCTGACCTGCAACAGTACTGCACTCTTGCATAACCCCACCACCACCACCACCACCATCACCCCAGCATCCACCTGTAGGCTCCGACTGGGGGGTTTAAGATATCCTCCCAATCACTCCTCACATTTCTTCATGTAGAATACAACTTTGAGGAGTGGTTAGGTCAGAGCCTAGACGCCAAACAGAAACTAAATTCTGGAGCAATAAATATTTTAAAGGATACAAACGTAAGTCGTCTGACTAAAATACCAGTAAATACAATTCCAACCTCAAGTCACAAACTCTTGATTTTTCCTCCCTCAAATTCTTGAGTGGTAGAATAATTCATTTAATAATACTTCCATAAAGCATCAATAAAAATCCCTCAGAGGGCAACACAACCGTCAACAACAACAAGGCAAACTTTAGATTCACAGACCCCTTAAAGTAACATAGTTACGTCTGTACAAACAAAACCATTTGTTCTTGTTTCGATGTTCTACCAAATGGTGCCTCCCCAGATAAGCATCATTACCACAGCTTTATTCTCTTAGTCTTACCCTGAGGAAACAAGCCCAGGCAAGGAAATACTCCGTGATGTTATATGCCCGGCACAGATGCGTTTACAGTGTGTTATTAATCACAGAAAGATCATTTGCTCCTCCGAGCCGCCCAGGAGCTTAATTTCATTTGTTCCCATCGATTTAACGGCCATTTCAGAATCAGGGGGTTGGTGCGGGAAGTGTAGGCTCGATACAAGCTATTGATCAGAAACCAAATGACCTTGTGTACACAGTGACCGTGGAAAAACCAACCGAGAGGCGCGGGAGAAGTTACATCATTCAGAGGTGGCGGGTTTAATGTGGCAGTGCTGAGATGAAGGGGGTTATTCACAGTCAAAAGGTCTGCTGCTTTCACAGTGCGTAAGCACAGATGGAGCAACGCTGGTTCCCGCGACAACTCACATACAAATGAGCATCGCACTACACCTGCCCACACAAGCGTCAACTCTCCTCTCCTGAATGTAATTAATCGTTCTGTTCATAATCAAAACTCTGCAGCACTTCACCCCCTCCAAGAGCAGTGTCACGACAACCGATTCTGCGACGGCAAGATTACTTTCCACTCCTAACTTGGCACACGTAGTCAATTATGAACACCTTGTGACCTTTGCCCCCCCCCCCCCCCCCCAATCGCACATGAACTACTATTCCCAGGTACGCCGCCACATCACGGCTAACTAGAGCCTAGGGGGGCTCACGCTCTCTTGGTGCGCAAACAAACATTGTTTACACGAATTACATGCTATAGGAGTTGATTAACTACCCAGCTGAACCCAAGCTCCGCTTTGGCAGCAGTCCCACAACACAATTTATGAGGTCTTGTGTGTTTGTGTGTGTGTGTGTGTGTGTGTGTGTGTGTGTGTGTGTGTGTGTGTATATGCGGGGGTTAATAGAATAATGAGACTGCAATGCTGTGAAGCCACCAAGCAAGAATTAGAGCCACTAAATGAACTGCTCTTTTGTTTGAGGCCCGTTTGATTACTTCGGTGGCAGCAGAGGGTGTGATTTCATTCACATTACTAATCCTAATCTTGTTATAGCATACCCCCCCCCCCCCACCCCCACACACACACACACACACACACACACACACACACACTTTCAACAAATCCACCCTCACGCACACACTCACAGGTAAGTGTGAGTTCATTGTGCCTCTATGTGCGTTAAGTAGGTGAATGATGGATATATCTCGTTGCCTGGCTTACCTTATCAGCAGAAGGGCCGGTATGGGTTTCATCAGGAGGTTGATGAAGCTGGAGATACAGGTAAGCCAGGCAGCTTTTGAGGAAAGGAACACACACACAAAACAAGATTGGCTTGTCTTCACAGCGAAATAAATGGTGTTGTTGAAGCCGAGATAGTCAAAGAAGAAAAGGGGAGACTGCTTTTAAGGTGCAGCCCACTTGATAAGGCCTCCGCTGTGATTAGAAAAGGTATAAAGGGAAAGGGAAACACAGAGCTTAATGCAGTTCTCACTGATGGAAAACTGTCAAGAACTTTCTCGAGCTATACGGGTTGTATTCATGTCACTTATCTATATCTATAACAAGTTGTGCACAGAAAGCTTTTAAGTGATATATTTAGTTCTAACACAATCATCTCTATTGTAAAGCACAGGCATTTCAGTTATTACAACACATTTTCTCAAAACCAGAGAGTTAAAAATGTCATTAATTAAATGTTTTGCCAAATAGAGAATTTTGTGTGTGTGTGAAAACAAAACAAAAACCACAAAGAAAAATAGGCAAAAAAAAAAAACATCAGACAAAAAGTGACACACAACACCCATAATATCAGTATTTCCTCACAGTATTTCAGCAGGTTCTGCACCTACAATAACTCTTTCCATCCATCCCCAGTACAATATCATTGTTATAAATGAGTAATGTTGGACAGTTTCCCCTGCCCGCCTAGTTCTAAGCATCTTCCAGCCACAGTAACCATCTGTCTATGAGACGTGCATATTGCAGTCATAGGTTGCGTTCTCCTATAAAGTTTGTTGGACTCTATGGGATTCAGGGCTGACGTTGCAACATTGTACAAGAGCATGGCTCAGGCTCCAAAAAAATCGAGCCCAAACTAAACCAAGTCTGTGCACGGATCAACCCGTCTAAATAACTGCATTTATGGGCCAGAACCAGATTAAAAACCTGACATGAATTGGCTTTTATAAATAACGTTTTAAACTGTTTGAATGACAGAAGTCTGTTCAGATGAGATCTTAACAAGTGCAGCACTGAAGCATGTTGGCTGAAAAACATATGCATCCTAAAATATGGAAAAAGAAAAACTTAAAACACACAAAAAGAGATTTACACGGTGTCTGCTCGTTTCCCTGGCTGTTTGGTGTTTCTAAGCGGAGATCTATCGGTGTGAGCGAACCGAAACCCTGGTGCACTTGGAAGCGAACTGAGACCCCTGTTTGCCATAAGATGGTCAATTTTATTTTCCTTGGATAGTGTATTTGAGCTGCAAGTAAAATTATAAATCAATCAATCATCAATATTGCATTATCTTGCAGCTCTACAGTGAAGGTGCCAGTACATGGACAACTTTATACCACTGGTAAACTACTTCCTGTGTAGAAAGTCCTGCTCCAGCTTTTTCTATTTTTCATGAAACCATGTCTATCACTTTTTGGAGTAAAACAGAATGCAACACTTTGAATGCCTTCTAGGACAGACTGTCTAAACTTGTCCTCCCTTATTTATGATATCACATCTTCCCTTCTCTATTGCAGCCTGTTTTGTTTTTGTATTTTGCCCTGAAGGGTTGAACTTTTTGTCTTCAAACATGGTTGGACAACAGGTCTTATGAACCAGGTCTTTCTTTTTGGCAGCTTGGAACAACTATAACATGTTGTATGGACAAGTCCATATGTGGCAGTCCATTTCTGCCTCGAAAGCACATCAGCAACTATTCATCATTATATACTGAAACCCCCTTTATGTATTCCGCTTTATGTATTTATTCTTGTATTTTACATTTCCACCAGTCCTTTTGCATCGTCTTTTCCTTTACCCAAACATCCCACAAAAGGTGCTATTTAAGGACATCTAGGGCTGCAAGGACCCAGAGAAAATGCTGAAATAGGTGTAGATAGCAAAAAGGAAAGGTGACATCACTGCTCCACAGGGTGCCCCGGGCTTCTCTGAAGCATGTCCTAAAACAGTTCCTTTGATGCAGACAAACGGTGTCTTATCAAAGAGAGGGGCCATAATCTAGTAAAGCAGGCAGGTGCTGACCACCTGCTCTATTTCTATGCCAACCACTCAAGAACTGCCATTCAAAAGGAAAGAATAAAGAGCACCAGTAGAGAGAGAGAGAATGTGCAAAATAGAGAAAAAAGGTTGTGAAAAAGAGAGGTGTTGGAGAGTAAATGAGGAAGCAGAGAGACAGTTGAGAAACAAACAGAGTTTAGGCAATGAGGCTTAAAGAAATAAAGAGAGAAATAAGGAAAAAAGAAAGGTACACAACTCTCCAGTAAATGGAAAGGAGTATGTGAAAATATTGAGTGAGTGTATGAGTGAGTAAGAGTAAGACAAAGATTGTCGCACTTCAGCTGACACGATGTCTCCTCATCTTGTCACAGGGATAGAGAGGCCTGGCAGGGGAATTGGGAGGACTGGAAAATGCCGGATCCCGGGCCCACAGTGCCCATCACTGTCATTCATGTCTCGCAGTACAACATATTCTGGTGACACATAGAGATCCCCTGAGTCTGAATTGGTACAAGAGACCTCCTCAATTCTCCTCCACCAGTGTTGATTCCAGCCCCCTCGTCTGTTCTCCCACGTCTACATGTTTCATCATCACATCAACTCTTTTCCACTTCATTCGACATCTTCTCTTAAGGACCAGCCAGCCACACGTAAAACTGTAATTCCAGACAAAAATAGTCTGATTTCAGTTAATGACGATACACAGATTTCTGCAGGCAGACACCTTGAACAGGACCAACTCATTAGTTAACAGCCACCTGCCTCACTTTGGTAGGGTCCAGTAAATTAATGCACTGGTTTCCAATAGAGAACATCACAATTTGTCCATAGTGAAGAATTCAGAGCTTATTTGACACCATGCTATAATGCGGCACTTATAAGCAGTATAGGTTTTTACTGAATACCAATCCAATGGCATCATTCTTTAGCCTTGGACAGATCAAATTGTTTCACCCAAACAAAATAAGGATTTTATCGCACTACAATCTGATTATCACTTAGTAGAGGCCGATACATAAGTTTAGAGATCAGGAAAAACTTGTATCAGAGAAGCTGTAGACCCATCAAACCATCATGGTACTTGAGAGAAGACTTTAGTAATCAACTATCAAGCAGAGGAGAAGTGCCAAGAAGTTCAAAAAACACTTAAGCACCACCCTTTCTCATATGGCACACTAGCTTCCCAATCATGAGCCATTTCAAGTTCTTGGCAACAATTTATTATAGATTTTTTTTTTGTTTCAGATTTATTTCCGCCCTCTCCTTCTTCTCTTTACTCCCACTGTAAAGTTTGCAGATTCAGGAGTAAAATCTTTTATCAGAGAAGCTGCAGTAGACCCATCGAGCCATCTTGATGCTTGAGAAAGGACTTATTTAATCAACAGTCCAAGAAGTCCAAAAACACTTGAGCACTCCCTTTCTTGCAGGACATACAAGCTTCCCAATCGTAAGCAATTTTAAGGTCTGAGCAACACCTTCCTCTGATTTTTTGTATTTCTGGTTTCTCTTCACCCTTTCCTTCAATCATTTTACTTTCTTATCCTCCACTATGGAGTTTGCACGCCCATTTTCCCACTTGCTTTTTCTTTCCTTCCTCAGCTTCATGTGCCTTTCTATGTGCCAATCAGATCATTTCTCACCATTTATGCTCTTGCTCCAAGTCTGCATGGTGTGCCGGTGGTCACAGCTTGATGCATTGAATGGCAGGCACTGACATGCTGAGCTCAAACTCACCACTTATTCTCGTTCCGTTCTCATCTCAGGTTTGTAAGTGTTCAAAATGTCCTTGTAAGCAATGCAGCGCAACTCCCACATCTAGGTGGGCCTCGGCTAGAGCGTCTGTGATGTTCATTCAGCTCGACCACTGGCTCCAGCCTTATTAGAGAAGCACAAGATTGAAAGACCCAGGCCCTACCCTCAGGAGTGGGAAAAGGGGAGGAAGGCCTGTGGTGAGTGCAGCCAGAGTAAGACCAAAGTGAACAGCCACATTATCACATTTCCTGCCGCTATTTTCCAATTAGCTCGCTATCGATCAGCGTGCAAGTCTCTCGACGCACTGTGCCTTTCACCGACTGGGCTTGAAGCCACTTTCTGTCCAAGTTCTTTCGAGATTCCACCACACAGTGGGGGCAGACAAGCATGCTTGCCTGGGAAACCATCCAGGTGTTGTGGGACGACATAAGAGTTGAATCTGGCTCTGATGTTTGTTTCATCCATTACTGGCTGTCTCCTTGAAAAAAGATGGGCAAACAACCAATTTTTTGACATAAAAAGGAAACAAGAGACTGGTGCATTTGCATTTGAGGAAAATGTATTTTTTTTTTAGGAAAAAGGTTTCTTGAAAGTCTGTTCTTTGGAAATAGATGACAGTGGCTCAGCTCAAGGTTGGTGTGATCATAAGGGCTGGTTCAATAAAGAGAAGTAGTTCCTTGCATGTTATTCCGAGCACTGACTGAATAAACCGTCTTTTATTCACATCAAAAGAAAACATCAGATGCTGTACATTTGTGCTCTTCATTTTTGCTTCAGAGGAATCATTTCCTCTGGTTTCCCGGAGCCCAAAAAAAAAAAAACGGTACAAGGATAATTTTCGAACAGTCAAACCCAATTCCTGCATCAGCTCCCGGTGTGTAACAGTGTGTGAGAATGAGTGTCTGCACCCATGAGTGTCAGGGCAAGTGAAAGAAGGAAGGTTAATGCCCCAGAGATATAAAAAAAAAAAAAAAAAAAAAAAAAAGTGGTTGTACTGATGACCCTATCACACTAGAAAGGACAGGGGGCAGAAGGAATGAACTGTGGCACGGATCTCTCTCTAAGCTTTTTCTTAAATGTCTCTCTTTCATATGTGACAATTCTCTTTATCTACATGATCCAATCAAAATCTAGTATTAGTTGAATTTCATCAGCGTTAAGGCAAAGGAATTAACTGTAATCACAAAAACATATACCGGGTAATTGTCTTTTAATTAGCCCACGTTAGCATACATAGCACTGATTGGTCTTTTAATTAGTTTACATGTTAGAATAGGCGCTGAGCAACGATTGCCTTAATTTGGAGCTGTCTTTCTAGCAAAATGTTTATAAATCATATTTTCAGTTCAGGCTTCATGATGGTGCCGTGGTTGGCGCCATCAAGTCACAACAAGGAAGTGGGATTTTTGGTACTAGGTTGAGAGTGTACAGTGGGTTGATCGGAGCATTTTTTGGTTGAAACAGGGTTGACCTGCACACATTGAGAAAAATACACAATGTGCGATAACATGGATCAATATGGCCATAACGATAAAATAAATAAAGAATGCATACTAGCTATAACTCGGTTTCTCTGTCTGCTGTTCTTCATGTTTTACAAAACTTCTACATCTGAAATAAATCCCAAAATCCCATTTTTTTTCATTAATCCAATAGTTAGCGGATAGTTTGCTTTAGCTTCATCTGACTGCATCAAAATTGTGTGAAAGCAAAGCCATTATGCACAGGCCTTCAAACAACCGCTAAAATGCACACATGCTAAGTGAGAAATCCTAGCTTGACTACTTTCGTTTTTAAAATTCATTATAATGATAAATTCAGACTTTCTCGATGTGTTTATTGTGAAATAAATGCTAAAATACTCTGCTGTTAGCTTCTAAATATGACAGTATGGTCAGTAAGGTTGGGGGTTTCCTCTTCTCCACAACAGCTATGGACACATTAGCAAGAAAAGCATAGGGGACATTAAAAGGCTTTATTTCAAGACAATTGTTGCTTGAAAAGTAAATTGAAGTGGGTGATTATTGTATTAAAGTTGTACAATAAGACAACAGCAAACATTCAGCTGCTTCCATTGTTTTCCAATATATTGAATCAATATTGCCTGCGCTATTACTGTGATAGGCAGATAAACAAAGGCATGAATGGCACTCAATCGATGGCTCCCCCTGCACCCTCTCATACAAACAATTTCATTATGGAGTGGGCATTTATCACACCACATTAGTAGATTTTCAAGGTCTGTTTTGTGGGATACAGGATTTAAAGAGCAAATGCTGAAATAAACAAATGAATCAGATGCTATCTTGCTGTGTTGTGTATTGGGTCTTTTGTTGGTGTCACCTAGAGGAGCATAAAGCTCATGAGCATGGGAAACAAAAGCTCCTGTCAGTGAGAATCTGGTGGTGTGTCCTGAGCGGAATGCACTCTCTTATCTGAGCTCAGCAAAAGTTCCCATCGATCGCTCCACTGATTGTGCGTCTGTCAGCCTACCTGTCCAGGCTGCCCCCTCCCCCCCCCCCCCCCCCTCATCCATCCATCCACCCTCCCACCATCTCCTCTCCTCTCTGCCCAAGGCCTCATTGATCAGCCGTGCCCTGGCTCCTGCCCGCTGATCAGTCAGCTTGATGTCTTTTGTGTCTGGGTGAAGTGAATAAACTATTGGGCCAATCGAACGGGAAGCGTGAGGCCAAGAGAGCTGCTGCTGGGCCCTAGAATGCAAGAAGGACGGGAGGGGATGAGAGTGGAAAAGAGGATTGTATAATGGAAGAGAGGAAAAGATGAAACAGAGGGTTAGGGAGTCAAAGAAAGGATGTGTGGGGGGGCTGACTCATTCTCACCAAGATCAGAGAAACAGCACACAAAAGGATGGAAATTGAAAGAAAAGGTAGAAAAATAGAACCAGGGATGGATGGTGGCACCCCCCCATGAGGCCCAAGTTCACAAATCTCAGCAGGCCTCTTCCACCAGGGCGGGAGCAAAATATCCATCTCCAATCCACACACACTGACGACAAGCTCCTCAGATAAACACAGAGAGCCGCATTCAGATCCGTCTTGAGACTGTCAGGGTCCCCAACCTTCTCCATGACTGTGGACACAGGGAATAATTGCGTCCATGAGGCTGCATAAATTAGCTGGCAGTTGTGGCAAATCTATAGGAAAGTGGATGAGGCCCGAGCATGGGGATCAGCGCCTCTTAAATTTTACCGAGATGAGCCTCCCAGTCGATGGATGGGGAGAGGCCAGGATAAACCATCATTTCCATTTCATCCCTGTCAATAAGCATTTGATAACAGGGGGGATACATTTGGAGTGGGGGAATTTGTTATTATAATAAGTCAGGCTTTTATGATGATATTTCGTTGCAAGGTGACAGAAAATTGCACTGATGCATGCACAGATGGATTACGCGATTGTGGAATAATAAGCATATTGGGTTGAAGGGAAATATTGGAGGGTATCATAAAATATGCTAACCTCATGAATGCATTATTCACAGTCAGACAGTTCCATGAACAGACGAGCTAAAAAAGAGGCAATCCACAATATTTTTTTGTTTTGATAGTCCCCCCCCAAAAAAAGAATTCTAAATGAAAAAAAACAGGGTTCAGAAATAAACTTGGGAGGAAAGACAGAGTCCTGTTTTAAGAGAACTCTAAAAATGTTGCCTGCAATGACAGTGGATGCATTTCAATCAGCGCTTCTAAAAACTGAAGGCATAAATAAACATTTACCCTCGTAGGAAGCCCCTAGTTTGCCTTGGGATTGTGCATTTTCTTTCTGTCCTCCATGTTTTCAGTCAATCGGCCCTTAGATAAAAAGAGCTTAGAAAGATTATCCCCTTGGCTTGCATGCCATTATCATTAATCAGTGTGTTATTGACTGCTCTGTCCTTTCCTGTTTCAAGTTCAGGCCTCCCTTAATCCACAGATTTTGCCCACAAGACGCACACTCGACTCCTGGAGGCTCAGTGCAGCTTGAACCGTACCCACATATTGTAGGCACCAATCGATTCGCAGTGGGCCCTCTCCCGCCTACCAATCAAAGAGCCCAAACATTGTGACTGGAGAGGAAAATCCCCCTTTACAGTACTTAGAGATTACATTTTAGAAATCTATGATGAAGGCCGAAGGACTTTAAGCCCATGATGTGTCAATTTGAAAATGTACTCTGAATATGATTTGGTTCAGGAGAGTTCGCACACCTAAGGCTCAAGAAAGTGTAACTATTACACATAATATTTTATTGATTTGAAAAATCAATAATGCAAAACTCCTACACACACTTTAAAAAACAAAAACATCATTTTGAGCACAAACACTTTTCTTACATACTTGAGGGGTTCTCTGGTGGATAATTAGGAGATTATTTGCATTATCTGCTTAACTTTATATTGCCAAAAGATGCTGAGCTGTGTTCAGTGCAGGAGGCCCTTGTAAACCAATGGCCTCTTTAACAGGAACCCCTGGCTCATATTCAAGTGGACACTCCTCTTCATTCACTTAGCTATTCTGGAGGGTCTATAATACTTATTTAAAGGCGTATAATGTAATTGCTGGCTGCAAATAACACGTGAAAAACCTTACCTGAAACATACTACTGAAATGATCTTTGGCTCTGATGGGCTCTCTGGTGTCATCTTGATAATAACCAGGATATCATTCAAATGTATGTTAAGTCATACAAACACAAAATACATTTAAACATGTCTGTGAAAAACGTAAACTCGGGTAAAACAGCGTTCATTAAATTGTTCTTCAACAATGTCATGCACAAGTCCTTTATGTTTTGTATTGACAAAACTTAGCAAGATAGCGAAGGATCCAAAATTACTTAAAAGTATTGATGAAAGCTTCTAATCAGTTTCTAACAGTAAAAGACAATGGCTGCAATGGAAGGCAAAAAAAAATGTAGAACAACAAATAATTGAATTTGAAGCTGAAATTTAACGGATGGTTATACTCCTAGCTAAAATGTACAGATAAAGGGTTTTAAATTGCTCACTAGAATTGATAACTTATATCTACAACTTAAAATAATTGTTCAAATGATACATAACATGGTTAAAAAGCTGAAAGAAAGGACTGCAGATTTGAAACTTTTAGCCAAACGTGATAGAACTTGCTGAAAGAGCTCAGAGTTAAAGGAGCAATATGTAACTCTGACACCTAGTGCTTGAAATGAGTACTGCAGTCCAAATTCAAAACACTGAAAAGAGCTGTCTCCCCTCAGTGATGTGCACGCAGGATGCCGTGTCGCAGAAACTGACGCTTCAGTGTTTAACCAGCCCACTAACCTCTCTCTCTCCTTTTTTCAAAATCATCTCCAATATTTATTCTATTTATACCACGTTTCTGGTTTAATAGAAAAAATGCAGAGGTTTTTTAGGTTGGGTAGAATCAGTCATATCTGAACCAGTTAGCTTACCCACTCCAATCGCTGGAACACCTGTTGGTTTTCCGTTTGCCTGGCAAACCGAGGGGTGTCCAAAACGGCCGTGTAGGGGTGCCTCAAAACTGCCTATCTTTTCTGGTCAAAACTAAAACATTCCATTCCAGACCAGATCAGTAGATATCTGACATGTTGGACCTTTAAAGTCTTAATGGCCAGTAGTAGGCTAAAGTAATAGATAATAGTTAAAACAGATCTTTACCAACTCAACATGACATTGACAACTCAACATTGACGGTTCAGTTGTTGGCAATTTTTGTATTATATCAACATTTAGGGGGGTATCATTTAATTTCAAAATCAGCTCTAACTGTAATGCAGGGTGATGTCAATAAAAGCTATTTGGGTTTATCTGATGGTCTGTGAGATAGACCAGAAATGGTTGGAAAAAGGAAGTGGTAACTGGTAAAAAAAAAAAAAAGCAGTACACACTGGCCCTTGAACATTAAAACACATAAAACCCTTCAAATACAAATGCTCAACAGTTATCTGAAATGCAATCAACATGATATGCAGATACAGGGATTCTCACTTTCCCTGGTTGGTGAATAAAATGACAATCACCATCAACACTAAACAAAGCGCTCCTGAGCGAGACGTTGAACTCTTAGCAGGTCACCCGCTGTGTGATGCTGTGCGATTCATTCCCGAGCGTCTTGTAGCCATACCATGGGAATTGATGTTGCCAGGCATGTTTGTGCTGGAGTACAAATCATGCTGTCAGTTTCAGTACGCCTGTCAAAAAAGCAAGACATCAACAGAGCCAGACGGGGACGACAGGAAGCACACTGACATGGCATCAGTCGATGGGGAGGGAAGTAGCCTCGAGCGCTCGATTGGAGAAGAGCGCGTATGCATGCAATGATGTTGCCTCGACTGCGGCTTCTGTCTGTGCCTAACTGATTGCAGCGTGTGTATTTACCCGTGTGAGTATAAACCATCACAGGGTTGCGTGTGTCTGTCTGTAAATATGAGCCGAGCCTGATCAATAATCCCAAGAAGAGAGAAGCCAAAAGGTTTTACCGCATTGCCTCGGCACTGTCAAAATCTGCGATGCATTCAGGTGCCTGTAGGCTCTATGGGAGGATACATGTGTGTGTGAACGTGTGCAGGTATGTTTGTTTATAGACAAGGCGTGTTTGTGTGTGTGTGTGTGTGTGTGTGTGTGTGTGTGTGTGTGTGACTGTTTGTTTACATTGTTTCACATATATAGGTCCAGGCTCCACGCTCGACTCCCGCTGTTGACTGCGGCTATTTCCCAACTTTGCTTAACTGACACATGCAGCCTGGTCAAACAGATAGAGATAATCTATGCAAATGCAACACAGTGTTTTCTCAATCAAAAGCTATTTAGCTGCCTGTGTATCTTCCTGCATGTGTTCATTGAGACAGCTCCCAGAGGGCTTCCAGTGGTGCTGCTTTGTTGATATCACACTGATTAAAAACAATACAGAGTAGTTTGCTTGGATGCAAGAACACAAGGCAAATTTGTGTCCTCTTAATGTGCGCTGAATGTAATATTGCAAGGATGTCGAATGCTTGTTACTTCATTTTTTATTTGTGTGCTGTGAGACGCACATACCTGAAAAATAAAGGCGTTAGGAAAGGAGAGGAAGCTGAAGCTATAATACGAATCATGGTTCAGATTTACTATTTGAAATGTACAAGACTCCGCAGTTCACCTCAGCTATGGAGCCTTCTATTTATTTCTCCTAACCCCCCTAAACGTGGCTGTGCAAGCCGGCTCTCTCATACCATCTTCCTGTAAACAGTTTAGAAGAATAATAGAAATACAATAACAGGCACAGGGTCAATAAATAAAACTGACAGTAAACAAGGTGCAGGCTCCGGTGAAAGAAATCGCAGGCAGGCAAAGAAGAGCTATTCAGAGCGCTACAGAATTTTAAAGAGAGATGTAAGTGTTTTGATTTTAAGTGGAAATTGCAACAAAAAAAAAAAAAATTCAAGTGGAATTGAGACACTAACAACAGCAGAGGATTATTCGCTCAGCAGCAGCAGGCAGCTGTTTTCAGTAAACAACTCTGCAAACACACTGGACATTACCTGCCCAGCATCTAATATCAGCCAGAGAAAAAAAATAGCAGCTAGCTTACTTGTTGGTTGGTTTGGCAGATGAAAAAATAAAATCAGATATCCTCAGGAGTTCATGGATACCAGAAAAGTGTAAATATTGGACTTAGATTCGTCAGCCATTTGGCAAACCTTTTTAATTGTCTATTGGATGTGTTGGTTGGCGAATGTTTGCCAACGCTATCACCATATCAGCTCAAATATGAAAAAAGTGCAAGTGTTGTACTGTAGCTGTTTAATTAGTTTCAGTGCCCCCTGGTGTCCCAAAAAGGATACTGCAGCTTTAAGAGAATCCTTTCTTAATCAAAGTCAACTTTATTGTCAATTTCAAAATATACCAGACATACAGTGGAATCGAAATTTCGTTTGTCTCCGTCCCGCGGTGCAATACAACCAAAATAAGGTAAAATAGATCAAATAAAATGAGGTAAAATAAGATAAATAATATTTACAGTAATAAATTCAAAATTGTGCAAAAGGTACAAAATGGTAAATAAAATAACATAAAATTTTATTTAATGTTCACTTCATAGCCAGTGTGGACATAAGGAACAGAGACAGTCATTCAAAAACGCTTTGACTGATTAAATCATCAGCTAAATTCAAAGAATAATTCATTAAAGCTGATTTTAATATATATAATCCAGCTATAATGAGTCGTACATGTCTCACTGTGTATTTTCACAGTTGTCTTAACAGAACTTCAACGACCATAAGGACTCTGTAATAAAGTGTGTGAGGCCACATCAAGAATAATGGTTTACTTGAGTTCAGCACGCATTGTATTTCAACCATGTCACATTTTGTAGCCATCACTTAGGTGACAGCATGTAGCTGTCACAATCATCCTCGGGGGTTTTGGTGATTTAGCAAAAAGCTTTGGTGTCTTTGCTTAGAGGCACTTCCACCAGATTTGTGGCTTCTGATGGACACCCGCAGGCCATGAGGGTGTTTAAATGGTCCCAAATGTGTCTTAAAGAGCTTGGACACCCTGCCACATGTCCATATCTCCTCACGCCCTCGCCATAGTTTCCCTCTCTGTCTAAATCCCATCAACGCCGCTCCTTTGTGCCTGCCAACAATCATTCGTGCCCGTCCTACTTTCCATTTGCTATCCCCTTCTCCTCAGCACAAGGGTGAGCTCGGAGCCAAAAACCTGCCTCTCATCACCACCCACAGCCCCCCCCCCCATCCATCTTCCGTTCTCCTCTCCATCTCTCCTTTCTCTCTTCATCTCTCTCACCCCATCCCCACTTTTTCTTCTCTCTCTCTCTCTCTCTCTCTCCCCTTGTCCTCCTCTCCTCTCTCCTCTCTCCTCTCTCTCGCTTCAAACTCCGAAGTCTCCTAATTCCTGTCATGCTAATTGGAGCTGACAGACACAGCTAATTATGCGCAGATAATCTGCTGCATCTGACTAATTATAATTCCCATTAGCTGCCGATAATGCTCATTAGATTAACTTTCTCCAGGAGAAATTGGAAATAATAGACCGGGCACGAAGCTGCATCTTTTTTGTTAATCACGGATATGGGTGCGTTAGGGAGGGACGGCCGGTGTTTGCTCGGTGGGAAGGAGGAAGTGTGGTTGCTTTCCGATGGCCACCGTGGAAATAGACGATTCCTCCTGATCCAAATGATAGCTGATACTTCATGACTGCTTTCGCTGATATCGAGAGAGACAGGGAGGCCGCCGAGAGGGGGAATAACTGCATGCGGGTCTGCGTCAGGTCAGAAGTGACAACAAGTTATAGAATAAAACGGGCTTCAAGGCACTTGCAAAGACAATTATGGAAGAGGAGCCTCAGGTCTGCTCCCTTCTTAGAAGACCTTTCCTACTGACAAACTGAGCAGCTTCGGGTTAAAAAAAAAAAAAAAAAATGCTCTGTCAGAGTTGACTGCAGGCTGAAATACAGCACATGCAGAGTAAGAGCACCTCTAATGGTATTTTGAGACACAACAGTATATTTCTATAATGGCCCATGAGGGTTCAAGCGGGACACCTTCGCTGGCTGCAGACCATTAACCCACTGTGCGGCGACATCACTTTAAAAACAACCAATCACACACCCCTTTTGCCCTGAATAGAGCAAACTGTTCATTTGTTGCCCACTCAGTCTACCGCTGTGCAATCTGCACTCACTTCTTCTGCTGCATGATACGACAATTTCTGCTGCTCCGGCTCACCCACCAACCACCAATTGCCACCTGCTGAGATTCACTTTTTTTTATTTTTTTTTATGTGCTGCGGGAGAGGGATATTATTTACCCTCCAATAGGTGTGCTCCGGCGTCAGCGGGGAGAACATAAAAGCAGTCATCTTATTTGGTAATTTCTTTAGACTGAATAGCTAAGCTGTCCTGAGTGCAGCTGAAGTGCCCTGACTACATAAAATGTGATGCTGTCGGGTTTTTTTTTTTTTTTTTTTTCTCGATTTGGTTGAAGAAGAAAAAAGTTTATGTATTATACAAAGACAACCTTCTTAAAGAGGAAATATTTCCAGCACTTAAAAAACCTCCATCATGGCTGGAATAAGTGAATTGGTGCATTTTCAAAAGGATGACAGATTTGTGTTCACAGAACAATTTATCTATTAAGTCATGTAAGCATGGAAGTGAGTGGCGACAGGAAATAACGAAATCTTCTGTTTTTGTTGCCAAAGCTTGAAGAAGCTAAATGTAATTTATCGATGCAATATGGGACCAGGGAGCATGAAAGCCTGGGGAACACATCGGCCCTAAAACCCACAAATGGGATATTGATCGCTCAGCGGGGGCGAGGAAAAAAGTTATATTTAACCATGAGGTGCCTCACTTACTCTATGGAGAGGTTAACTCTCTCTCTCTCTCCAAGTCTCTCGTCTCTGCCTCTTATGTACAAACTGCATTCAACAGGGGCTGTGACATTCAACAGTGTATGTTCCCATGACAACTTATCACATAGCTCAGTGGGAGCCTTGCTGACAGCACCTCAAGGTGTTTAAATGAAAAGACGTACTCTGTAATAAAACAGATAAAAAGGAAAGCGCGGTATTCTTTGCTCCAGTTGTGTGTATTCCATCTTTTTTCTCTTCAGCCCCCGGGGCCAGACGTAATCCACTGTGAATGTGTGTTTGCCTCTGCACATGTACG
Organism: Labrus mixtus; assembly: GCF_963584025.1. Classification (NCBI taxonomy): domain Eukaryota; kingdom Metazoa; phylum Chordata; class Actinopteri; order Labriformes; family Labridae; genus Labrus; species Labrus mixtus. The sequence continues at coordinate 12,309,621 of NC_083633.1, read as the reverse complement.
TATACTCCCGTATGCAATGTACTGGATTTGATCCACTTAACCAGCACATCTCATAAACAATAAATATCACACTGACTGAGAAAAAAAACAGAGCATCCTCTCTGTGTGAGATGGATCCAGCTACAAAACAGGAAATGCTGGCTAATCGAGAGAAAACGAGCTTTGCTGCAATATTCAGTGTTTAAAACTCGAGTCACAAGCTGAAACCATAGCAACAATGCTTAAGTAAAGAATAGAAACAACAGCTCAGTTATTGTCTGTCTGGAAATGGAAAGGCACACCTTACCTCAGCGTACCTCCACGCCTTTCAGTGAGTTTGTCCAACATAGAAAGAATAAAAACTGTGACAACAAAAAGAAGTACGATTACAGGACATTTCACTGCTGCAAACACAAAGGGAGTTTGATTTGATTCAGAATTTTATATTTGGGTACCCTCGGGCTTTCCAATTTGCTCTGGTACCGAACAAAGAGACAGATCTCAGTGTGCTGGCCGTGGACTGGAAAAGATGAGTTGCTCCAATAAAGCTAGACACAAGTTAAAGACGAGGAAGAAGCAAACTACACACTCATTAACTCTGACATGTTATCAAGAAAATGTCAGAGAAAATGTCAATGTTGAATTTCTAAATAAAAAAGATATCCGTGCTAAGGATGTGTTGAAAATTAGCAATAGCTATCAACTCTCTGTGCAACACATCATACCAAGCTCTGTATATACATTGCAAAAAACAAATTAGCGTCTCCAATGTAGCCATTTTAGCTACAGACTATAGACATCATGGTAACAGTTAAAAACACATACACATACTACACATGTAATCAGTTTGCACACAACCCCTCAATGATGAGAAAAGTCCATCCTCTCCTTCTTTTAACTTCTCCACTTTAAAAAAAAAAAAAGTGCTCCAACAGGCCGTTCAGAGGCTTAGAGGTTTTCCCTTCATGACATCACAAAGGGTGGTAACCCCTCCCCCACGTGGATGACACTCCCACAGCTAGGTGTTTGTTCTGCCCTTTGTGTCCACCTTTCCACCGTAAACAAAAGGGCATGGTGCAAGAAAGCCAAAGCTCCTTCATCTTCCAGAAATGGGCGTGGTCAGACAGCTAATTTGCATTTAAAGCGACAGACACAGAAACGGTCTTTTCTGAGCAAGGCTGAAATAAGAGGGGTTTGTAGGCATGCTAAAACAGAGGATCAGAGTGGATTTATAACAAGAAACTTCACAGGCATGTTTTGTGGAGCTCTGAGACTTATTCAAAAAGATTGTTGAAAAGAGTACAATGTGTGACCTTTAATTTGAAGCATTCAACAAACAACCAAAAGATAGAACTTTTTTTAACAGCAACATTTTGGAAGTGCATGTTTTCAGAGTAGGACATATCTAGGCTAGCTGTTTTTAGTCCTAAAGCTAAGCTAAAGTAACCGACTCCCAGATTAGGCTCTATAATTAACACACCGATAATTGGATATTATCAAGATTTTCATGTAACTCTTGTCAAAAGGCAAATTCCCTCCAATGTAAGAAGTACAAGAGGTGGACGCTAATTGAAATAAGCAAATAAACATGCCCATTAAACATATTTTTCCACTGCAACAACTAAAGAACTGCAACTTGAGTGATGAATGTTTCCAAACGCCTTGTAATGACGTGCAGTGTCAGCGTGTCCAGAAGCCATTTCTTGCATCAATTTAGTTCATCTTTCTTTTTTCAGAGCACTGTCTAAACTTTCGATTAACACGGGTGAATTCATTGAAAATACTCGTTTTTTCTTCACACATCAGGAGCTCCATGTTCAACCGAGCAAGCAGCTCATTTTCTGTAAGTAGCCAGTAAAATTGAAAGCACCAGTGTCTTTATAGAAGCCCCCCCCCCCCACACGTGTTTATTCTGTTAGATTTCTGCTTAATGCTCTGTCTTTTCACAGACTGTAAATACTCCCTCACTGTGGATAAGACTGTTTAAAGGGAAAACAAATGTTTCCTTTGGATATAATAATAACTCGTTTAACTTCTGAGGAGAAAGTACACCAGTGGGGTATGAGTAGTGGGTGGCAAATGAGTATTTGGTCGTTTGATACGGTGATTTGGAACCAAATCTGCTCACTTCTTCTGAGTCCCACTTAATAAAAAAAGGACGGCAAAAAGCCTAAAATGTAAATCAATAGGATGCACTTGTAAAAGTCCTTAGTAGAGTGTTGGATCACTAAAGCACTTGTATTTGAGAGGCTGAGATACTGGACTTCTCTGTGTTTTTGTTTTCAGCAGCACTCTCATTCACACTGATAAGAGCGCAGGGGGAAGTGCAGATTCAGTCTCTTCGTCAAGGGCAATTTGATGTGGCATGTGGCACATTTGGGCTGCTGCCTTTGAAAAGCGCTAAACTCTCCTGAGTGTGAGGAGGAGAAAGAGATGAGATTTGGGGAGAAATCCCTTTTTTTTTTATTGCTTTGTTGATCGGAACAAAATCACTCAAATAGAGCAACATGTGCACACATGGGTGGAGGTCTGGTGACTGAGATAACTACTGCAATGATTTCTGTTTTGTTTTCATCTTCATCCAAACAGGGCCGTAATGTCCGGGGGACGGCGGTTTCTCAGCGACAAAGAAAAGTTAAATTCTTCTTTCTTCAGGTCTTTTTATGTCTCTCCCGAGCAGCTCTGATCATTCATGGATCAAGGGCACAATGGCTCTGAAGCTTTCCTTACGTATTATTGGCTGCTTTTATTGAAGTTGAAAGGGGTTCGTTCTATTTTTGTTTGATGCTCTTTGGAAGAAATACCAGGTACACAAAATGTCAGTAAAAAATAGTGAAAACGTCCATCATCATTTCCCTAAAGCCCAACGTTACATCTTTGGACAACGATCCAAGACCAAAGTATCGTCAGTTTACTTTTCCATAAGACAGACATATCACAAAATCTTTACCATTTTGAAGCTAGAACTATGGAACATTGTTTTGTTTTGAAAATAAGCATAGAATGGTGAATTTATTTGCAGAATAATTTCCTGTCGACCGATAACTGCATTAATATAAAAAAGTACCGATTTAATTAGCAGAAACTACAACAACGCTTCAAAAATGGATGCTGCCAGCCACTATAATAGCTAGAATAACAACAATATTACTTAAAGCAGGCAACATTCATTAAATATTAAGAAGGCTGCCCCAAAACTGCTTGGCGACAAAAGGCTTCTAACATCGTTGTTGAATTTGAGGACGGAGGACATTGTCATTGTGGATGACAGAAGGAGGGGGAGGCACCGACTCACCGGTTCCATCAACAGGTAAGTAGACAGATAGCTGACACATTCAAATATCTGGGACCTGACATGGCCGAACTAAAAATGACAACCGGAGTCGCCTGAAGAAATTTGCTCCAGTCATCAAGGGCTTCCACCAAGGTATCGTAAGACTGCTGCTTCACCACCTGGTATGACAGCTGCACCAGGCCCTGGATGGGGTGGTCTCAAGAGGTTTCCTGCTGGTCATCGAGGACTCCACACACCCACGCAGACACCTGTAAACACTGCTGCCCTCAGGCTGGAGGCACAGGACCCTCACAGCACACACCAGCAGACTAAGGAACAGCTCATTTTATTATATTTTACATGTCTTATATATTCAATATGTACCCTTTTAAATGAGGACAACACGATTTTTCACACATTTGTACCCACATTTGAAGTGATAATAAACATCCTATATGTTGCATCTTATAGCCAAGCTGCCGCTAAAGCCGGCCCAGCTTGCTTGTAGGCAGTCTGCTTGTTTATAGGTTAGCATTCCCTCTCTGCTGCCGTTCCTCGGTTTTAAATAGGAGCAGTATTACCATCTCCTCAAAAAACAAACCGATCGGGTCATTTAAAAAAAAAAAAAAAAAAAAACACAGAATAAAGAAGCTGCCTTTTGAAAAATAAATGTGTCAGGCACCCGAGACAGAGATGTGTTAAAAAAATCAACTCCATACTGTCATAAAAACAATTTACTCGAGGATTTTTGTATTGTTCTCTTAGTTATGACAATCACAACAACAACAAAATGACGTTAAGTTCCATATAATTGATTGTTTTTCAAACTATATTTGATGTCCATAAGGCAATAAAAAATAAGAGCAATCATAAGTCGGTATTGGTATTGATGAGAGCAGTCAAACGTCACCCCCTGATCACCATAGCGACCACACCCTCATTTGAAAACAAGCCCTGAGAATGTATTGGTGGTAGATTAGAAAACACTGGTAGCAACGGATTAAATGATTTGACATTTTGTTCTTCTATCGATTCAAAATGGGGCACAGGCAGCCTAGCGGTTAGTGCGCGCGCCCCATGTAAAGAGGCTTCATATTATGTAATCTATCACTAGTGGTGAATGCTGCCTTCTTTTCAGCAGCGTTACATTTTTACGCTGGTAGTTCACGAATTAGTCGCACTGAATAACCTCTTAGCAATGTCAGAAAAGTCTGCAAATTAAATTCTTTGCGTAGCATGAAATAAAGCGAAAAAAACAATGGACGGCTAGATAGATAGATGGAGAGAAAGCTGGATAGCTGAATAGATAGATGGCTTTTGGTGTGCGGATCTGCAGGCGTATTTTTCCATCCCCATAACAACCAAATTAGAGGCCTGTAACAACTGTGTATCTCGTTGTGTTTGCCGTTAAACCACACACTTACACCTTAAAGTACAGCTGTCATTTTTATGTGCCCTCGTAGAGCCGAGCGTGAATAAGGCTTTTTATGAGCGCCACCGCCATGAGTCCTCATCATTGGTCATAGCCGGGGTGGGGGTATGAGCTGTTGGCAGCGCTGGAGGTGCTTGGGGGGGGGGGGGGCGAGCTAATGAGAACGTTAGCGAGTCCTTTAGCCACGAGCTGTCTGTTTATCAGACGTAAGGGCCCCGTGTAAAGATGTCAGTTCACGCTTGATACACATCGGATGATTATTGCCGTCCCTGCCTGGCTTCTGTATCCGCGCTCGCTGCCCAATCGGTGCACTGTGCTGATGAGAGGGACAATAAGCACCTTGAGAGGTGCTTAGTGGCCATAACAACGATGCTTGGAGAGCGGCACTGTAAGAGGATGGGGGACTGGTTGTAGGACTGAAAGTCTCTTGCCATCAAAACTAAGTAGACCCCCGACCTTTTTTATGTTGTGCAGCAGTACATATCCAGTAAAACATGCACACACATAGATGCAAGTGCCAGCAGCAAAACACTTGCAGTATTTTTTTTATTGAGTGTTTCCGCATCTGCTTTCTCTTAATACCTTGTTTCTGCCATTTTTTCTGCATTTCTCCCTTTCTTTCTATCCCCCCCCCATCCTCGAGAGAAATGTGACAATAACTGACCTGCACAGGCCACTCCATCAGCCTCTTTTCTTCAGTTCCTCCACTATTTGCCTTTCCTCCCACTCTGGATCCCAGGCCGCACGCTGCAGGATTTCTATAAGAGGAGAGGAGACAGACATTTTCAAAAGGGAGCTCAACTGTCTAAAACGAGCTTCCAGCAGGAGAGGAAGGACTACAGCGTCCTATTTGCATGAGCAGACAGAAGGTTAATAACACCAGCCCCGCTGTGACAAAGGAGAAAAAGAACGCCGAGTGGGTAGGAGGGATGGAAAGTGCTGATCCTCCACTTCTGACTCCCGAGAATCCATCTAAGACACAAGGGAGGAGCGTGGAAGTAATTAGAGCCCTGGATGTATGATGGGTTTCATGTGCAGCACCACCTCGCCCCTTTTTTTTTCCTCTCCAAAGAACCTCATTTGCGAGAACTTTTGTTGAGACGGGACAGCAGCAGCAGCTTCAGTGTGAAAATGTGTGTGTTTCACATCAGTGATTACTAGAGAGGGGTATAGGTTTCCCTGGAAGAACAGTATTGTTGCAAGAGGTTACATAGACAGAACGATGAGGAGCTCAACACCTTGGAAAAGTATGAATAAATACTGGAGTGGATCAAATTAATCCACATATTTGTTTGCGTTAGCTTAATCAACAGAGGAACACAATGAATCCATTTTTTTTTTTAATCTAAAAAGCTGTCTACATATCACCAAAGACCAGGCTAGCATCATCCCTTTTTACCAGCTTTTCTCCTTCTTTTAGTCATAATCATGCATTAAAAAAACGCCGTTAAAGGAGCAATATGTAACACTGATACGTACTGGAGTTTAAAATTGGTACTTCAGACATTGGACAGAGTTGTCTCCACCTGACCCTCCTCCTCCTCCTCCTCCTCCTCCTCCTCCTCCATGTCACAGACAAGGACGCTCATGTGTTTCAGCAGCTCTCCATCAGTCTTAAAACCTTTCTGTACTCTAACCTCTCTCCATTTCTCAAAATCATCTCCAATATGTATCCTAGTTTCACCTCATTTCTGGTAGTGGAGCTTAGAAAAATGCAGAGGCAGGTACAATCAGTTCTATCTGAAACCAGTTCACTGGCCTGGCAAAGTGAGGGGCGTCCAAAACGGCTTTTTGTAAGAAATGCCTTGAAACAGACTATCTTCTCTGTTTAAAAACAAAAACAGACCATTCCAGTCCGGAATCAAAACCTATAGAAGGAGGACACTCAGGAAAATGGATTTGAGCTTGTGTACAGCTTTTCTAGTCTTCTGACTACTCAAACCACAGGTCACACCTACCCATTCACACACACTCCATCAGAAGTAACTAATCACACACATTCATACTCCGCCGACAAAGCAGCGGGAGCAACTTGGGTTAAATGTCTTGCCCTGTGATGGACACAGACACACAATAGCAGGTTGTAGGCCGCACAACTCTCAACTCTCAAATGTTTTTATTTGCAGCCATTGAACAAGAATAAAACAGCAATTTGTTTGGTTTAGCGTTTGTTTATTAGAACGTTTGCTTTAAGTACACGCAGTGAATTGATTTGGTCATTGCCTGAGTGAAGTTAAATTCATTCATGTCTCTTTTCTGTTACCTGGCTGATGTGCTCTGCTTCCCGGTTTGGACAAAGGGCGAGGCTGAGGGCGGAGCTTGACTTTCTGGAACAGGACCATACCAAGTGCTCTGACAACATGGGGGGGGGATGGGGATTCCTTGGTGATTCCTTCCTGATTTTTTTTTTTTACTTTTAACCTGTGTTTCTCTTGCCTTGACTTCTTGGTGCATGACATGCCCAAAGACACATCGGACTGATGGCTTCAGGAGCTGGGGATCGAACCCCCAACCTACCGGTTGAGAGACGACCGACAGAGAAGCCAGCGCTTCAACAAAGCATGCTAACTTAATGTCTGATCATATAGACAGGTCATTTTATGATTCCAGTCAGTAAGATATCGTACATATTGGACCTTTAAACGTGCAGAGTGCTGGTTTGATTTGAAAGAACACAACATATATCACATGGTGTTGATGAATGGGTATTCGTACTCACCTGATAGAACAATGCAACATGCAAGACAAAAAAAAAAAAAAAAGGTTGTTAATCAGTTTTACACGATGCAGAGAAAAAGAAGGACACAAGCTGTCTGCGGTGGCTGAAAAAGACGCAGAGAGTGCCAGGGAGACGCTTCTTTGTGTGGGAGGAAGGCATCAAATCCAAATGCCTCGTCTTTTCTTTCACACCATGTTTTTTTTTTTTTCCTTCCCTTTTCATCAAGGACACAGAACGACTTTGTGACAATATGACATCTCTCTGTCGAGCAAACGCACCAGCAAAAGTCGAGCGCAGGTAAAAGAGAGGAAAACAAAACTGAAGTGTGTTATCATTTCCTCGTGTGTGTGTGTGTGTGTGTGTGTGTGTGTGTGTGTGTGTGTGTGTGTTTCTGTTGCAAAGCAAAACGGTGAACGCAGCATGCTTGCAGAAGTTTACAAAAGCTTCTTTTTTTTGAAGAGATCCTCTTTTTTCCCCCCTGCATCATGGCTGAAGAAGTGCGGTTCAGAAGTCACCAGAGGGAATTGATTATCAACAGGCAGGGGGGCTGGATTCCCCCCCTCCCCCCTTCCCCCTCCCTCCCCCCTTTGCTCTGGCATAATGAAGCTCTCTATTTCGGGACCATCAGGTGTTTTTTAGGCTTCCTGTCGCTATTCTGAGCCTCTCTTGCGTCTTCGCTGCGTCCTCGGATCATACCAGCCCAGATATGAGAGCGCTGGGAATAACGGCATGAATACATTTTTTTTTTAAGTCGAATTCAAAGTTACAAAGCTTCTTCTTTTCTTATTTTTTTTTTTAAGTCTTGCAACAATGGGCTGCAGCTAAATCCGCATTGCGATACTTTGGCTATGACAGTGTTTCAACTACATAATGGAAAGAAAACAAGAGAGGAGGAGAGGGTGGGGGGGGGGAAGCTTCGGCAATTAAACGCACACACACACGCAGGTGCATAAGACAACAAACACACACACACACACACACACAAAGACACACAAACAGCCTATAAATAGAGGAGATCCATAGCAACCTAAGATTTGTTGTTTGTCGTCACATGCTGCTGAGAGCGAGAGAAGAGCAGGGACTTAAATAACACTGGGAGATTGGTTTGTGAGAGAGGCAAAGTCAAAACAAATTACGCCTTTTCTATCACTTTGGGCCCACCGGTAAAGCATCTGAAATAGCTTTGTGCCTGGGGACATTTTACCACTGAAAGAATACGGCAGCAATATCCTCCGAGAACCTTAAAAAACAAAGGGATGAGGAGGAGAGGAGAGGACGGGGAATGAGAGGGGTTTAGTTTTACGGCGGATCGCAGGTGGCGCCTTGACCATCTAACTAACTCTTTTCACTTTATTCCTCGCCATCCCTCCTCCCCGCGCCTGTCTCTTCCCATCTCACCGCAGAGCACCGCTGTCACCCCGAAGGTCCCCTCTATTGAAAAATGTGAAAATACCATTACCCTGATGCATCCTTTTCCTTTCTTTAAAGAAAGTGTGCGGGGGAGGGTGGGGGGGTCCAAAGTGGCTGACGACGGCCAAACATAATGAATATGGAATTCATACTCTTGAGAAGCAGCCCTGGAGAATTTTTTTTTTTTTTTTTCTTCATCCAATTTCCATCAACTCCCGCTTGTTGCTTTAACTTGTTTTTCAGGCAAAACAAGTCAGGAAGAAATTTCAGCCCTTCTCCGTCTAAACTGACCTTCAGACGACCTTTTAATCTCCTCTCTCCTTGTAATGCAAATAACCAGTTGAAAAGCAACGACTATGCACTCTCACTGCATTCTGTTTTTTTTTTTTATCCTTTTGCAGCAACATGAGATTTATATCAGCCTTTAATTGATTTTTGTTTCGCGAGAGAAAGTAATTCGGTGCAATTGTTTCAGTTTGACGGCGCATTTGCACTCGCTCCCATATGCTGTTCATTAATTTGCAGCTTGTGGGTGATTTATCAACCTATTACACTTGGGCCCGCGCCGTACACACACGCACGCATATTGCCCGCAGTTTACTCCCGCTGGATATCTTGAGGAGGCACGCATGTGGCACCACATTGGAGGCTGGTGCTGTAATGGCGGTGCTAAAGGGCTGGGAGAGAGCCAGGCCCTGTCAGACCGCAGATGGATGGACCCACAGGATGTTTTCCCTGGCCCAGCACCGACTAGACGAGACTGGACTGGACTGGCCCACTCTACTTGGGAGCCATAAGAAGGCTAAGTGTGGCAACTAAGACTTGGACTAAATCAAAACCCTAATGCAACAACATTTGAATTTAAAGAGCCCGACTGATTAATCGGCCAGCCGATAATATCGGCCGATATTAGCATATCCAGTGACTATCAATATCGGCTAATTTTACTGCATATATGCGCCGATATTACTAGATTTATTCCCCAGCCAAATTGCATTTAATTTGAGTTTCATTGTATTACACTAGCAGTTCTCTTTCAAGAGCAGAGGGCGCTGTATGGATTACAACAAGCATTATCAGTGTCAAGCTGTGGTGTACGTACTTGCGCAGTTACTTTCCAGTTGAGTGATCATCTTGTCTTCATGAATGCAAGAGTAATAATTTCCGGATACATTCTTGAGACCTCAAAGATTCTAAAACAAGCAGCTTCTGTGGATTGCAAAGCAGAAATCAATACGGTATAAACAGAGAGTAGAAATATTAAGGCCTTCTGATCTTGCCATGAAAAAAGAAGGACTAGTAAGATCCATGTGAAAGCTTTTCTTCCCCTCCTGAAGCTTAAAAAGAAAGCAGAGGAGAGAGCAAAAAACTTCTTTTTTTTTTTTTGTTGCGCTGAAGTGAGACATCATTTGTTGAAATTGGATGATGCAGCTCAATAACAGGAATGTAGTCTTTATATCACAAAGCCTTCATAGTATTTCTAAATATATTTCATCAGCGGTGACATGTGTGGTATTATATTGTGCTAACTACAGTGCTAAATCCCATGCTGTTGGTCGTGAGCAGCCAAGATAAGGGAGGGGGGGGGGGGGGGGACGTTTCTGTTGTTATGATCGCTTCGGAGGGCCAGCTTAATGGATTTTTTTTTTTTTTTTTTTTTTTTTTACGTCTTTCTGCAGGAGGCAGTTACAAATTTCCAAACTGAACAATAAAACTGTCTCCGGCTGTGATGAGTTTCACACTTTACTTTTCACATTTCACAAAGTGACATACAGTGGATCTTCAAGAGTGGACAGCACAGCAGACATGTTTGTTGGATGGGCTGTCAATGTTGTCTGCCAAATGTTTGCAGCAACTCTGTTAAAAATTGAGGCACTAAATTGAGGCCAAAAAAGTGAGAATCATATGATGGAGATGGCAGAGAGTCTCTGTGTTATTGATTTTTTTGTCTAAAAAGGCCTAAAGTCTTGCCTTTTTTTATCATTCTTCTTTTTTTTTTTTTTGCTGATGTTTCCACAGCTGCTCCGCTCTCTTACCTCCCAGCATATAATAAGCACATCAGATCAGAGCAGCCATCAGCCACCAGAAGCCACTCTCTGTCACAGAGGGGCTTTTGTAAAGGAGTCATTTGCAAGCACAGAAAATGCTCCACTGAAAGGCTCTGTGGGTGGGTGTGAGCTATGTTTCAGAATCAAAGAAACACAGAAGTGAGCTGGCACCTACATAAGATGCCTTTCAATAACATTTAAAGGGATAGTACAGATTTGTCTTCAAGTGAGGTTGTATGAGGTACATCCACAGATCTAGAACTCTAAAGCTATCCGATGATATTTGGTGAACAGCAGTATATAGCCACCTAAAAAAAAAGCCCAATCTCAACTAAATGAGTCAGTTTCAGTGTAAGGAAGCAATATTGAGAATATTGTCTTGCTTATTGCTACTCTCAGACAGCCCTCTCCTTAAGCATTATGACTCTAATGACTTGGAGGCGGACACATCTGGCTGTAGATGTTCTCCCTGACGTGTTTGCGGATGATGTGGACGGACATTGCTTTTAAGATTTGTTATTTGTGTCATACATTGTCTTATGGTGTTTTTTTTTTTTTCATGCTTGTATGTGTGGCTGATCGTTGTTTGTGTGGAACTCTGTCAATTGGGCTGCTGCCTGACTTGGCCAGGACACTCGGCTGGTTAAATGAAGGTTATATTCGTCATCACATGGGGGGGCAAAATGTGTTTTGTCAATGTTAAGAAACTTTGGATGAGTTAACGCGTCAGCTTTTTGCTCAACTATAACTTGTCACAAATATTCTCTGTAGCATCCACCACGCTGTTTTCTTCTGATTTCAGATCACATGAACACACTGAAGATGGAAGAACGACTTCCCAATCAGGAAACTGGGACCGTCCGAGGAGCACATGAATGCAGCACAAGAAGGACCATTGCAAATGCAGAGTTGAATCCATGTTTTCCGCAGTATGATGATTTGAAAGAAGTGGACGACGCATAAGACGAATACCCCTCAACAGAGTTTGGTGATCAGGACATTTTTTTTTTTTTTTTCATCAGCCAAGCATGCATCACATTTGAAAGTGTAACGTTTGACTGACTTTTGATGAATTTGAGCCTACAGCTGGTCTGGTGCGTAGAACAATTGGCAGCATGCGCAGAAAAACTGTGAGAATGTTTTCTATGGAAGTTGTGTTTTCTGCTCGCTTGCTTTCTTTTTCTGAGCATTACAAATTCAAACACATGGCTGTTCTGTGTCAGTTTGTACAGTCTGGTATAAAAAATAAAAAATAAAAAAAAACGGAAGGAAATCACAGCCTGTGATCATGACTTTTTTTTTAGCAGCTCGAGTAGGAACACTTTTCTTCATCGCTGCACTGCGGGATATTAATACAGAATCCAGCAGGACCCCCCTCTGTGCCACCTTAAAGCCCAGCCAATCGACTTCACACAAATGCACAAAACACCATAAATCCACGAGCAAAGAGACCTCGAAGCCGACAGTGCCTCCATTTCTTTTTCTGTGCAAAGTGCTTGCAGGAGTTTAATCAGCCTTAATTCATTTTATGCAAGTATTTCGACTTAATGAGCTATAACATGCAAAACCACTACCTTTTTTTTCCCCCCTCTTAAGGAATCAATATTTCCACTAAAGATTTTTCATTAGCGGACTTTCTCAATGGCCTTGCTCTACTTTTTAAAAGGATGCAATGATGGAAATTGTCAGTGAGGCTTGTCTTGTGCCCAAGTATGGATTCCTCCGCTGGCTAATGCTTCATGTTACCTGTTTTATAGTGACAAGAGCCTCACTTTCAGGTACTTCAGCATCAAATAGAGGAGGTTAAGCCTCCAGGCAAACACACACACACACACACACACACACACACACAAGTATGCAGATGAAAGCATAGCCGACATTAATAGGTAAACACACTAAAGCAAATAAACTCCATTAAAAAACTGACATGTTTAATTTCACCGAGGATCCGGCCTTATCGGCTCCCTCTTCCTTTGTTTGAAGGGAGAGGGAGTCTGTGAAGAGATGTGAGTATAGAGAGAGGGGAGGGAGGGAGGGAGAGAACTGCAGGTAATTATACTCCACACACTTGTAATCTGGGGGTCAGCCTGAGTCCCTCCCCTTTGTTCTACAATCAATAGCCTCTGAGGAAGTGGTGGGAGAATGAGGGAGAGAGACAGGGGAGCGGGGAAGGGGAAGAGACAGAGCGAGAAACTTGGTGGGTCCTTATATTCAGCATTAATCATTTAACAGCATGAGTGTGGGCAGGTGGGAGAGAGGGGGGGGGGGGGGGGGGGGGGAGAGACACTAGAACACAAACACTTAAGTAGTCAGGTGCAACAGGGAAATATCTAGTGGCAGTAACAGGCTCCTACAGGGGAAACAGGGGCTTTGCTAAGGGATTGGCTGCAGGAAGGAGGCACATTAAAAGAGCTGAAGAGAGAGAGAGAGAGAGGGAGAGAGAAAATAATCACTTTTACTTAATTCAGTGATCTGCAGGGAACGAAACAGCAGTGACTTTATTGTCGCCATCCAGCAGGATAACTTAGTGGGTTTTATTTGACAGGAGAACTAAGCCAGATCCAGTAAAAACAGAAGGAGAGCAGGAGAGAGAGAGAGAGAGAGAGAGAGAGTACATCACTACCTCTCAGTTAAAGATCCGCTCTGTGAGAAATCAACGGAAACAAGCTATGTTGACAACAAGGCAGCAGCCAGTATGTCATACTTCGAAGTTCAGATTGCGGTTTTAAATGTTTTTGTTTTGACCAGAGGAGGTAGGCGGTTTTGAGGCACCCTTACGTGGTTGTTTCGGACACCCCTTGGTTTGCCAACCAACAGTTGTTGCGGCGATGGAAGCGGGCAAGCGATCTGGTTCAGATAAGAGCTCAACGACCAGAAACGCAAAACTGGGATAAATAATGGAGATGCTTTTGAAAAAAAGGAGGTCAGAACACAGAAAGGTTTCAAGGGTACCGACGTTCGCATCAACTCGAGGGAAGAAGGGGCAAAGGGAGACTGCTCTCTTTTGCGCTGCAGTACCCATTTTAAACACTAGGTGTCAGAGTTACATATTGCTCCTTTAACTAACTAGACAGACCAATGTGTATTTCAGAACAATCAACCATATCTACAATGTTTAGATACAGAATCTTGCTTCGTGTTTGTACCCCAAACTGACTGTATTCATTCATTTCAGGAGCTTTTCTGACTCTTTTGTGCGGTATTTTCAGACAACTTGGGCAATATTTTAGAGGCTTTTTTTGGACCTCGAGGCTGCCCTGTTCTGGAGCAACATTGTGTACGTTAAAGTGTGATGTCTGAGTTGTGTTTTTAAACTGAACTTCTAACCACTCTGCACACGCCTTCCAACAAGGTGTCTCCTGGCTGTTCATTTCCGACTGATGCATTAGATGTGTTACCCTAAAATTCCAGAAAAAGGTGATGAAGTTCCACCACAGTGTCACTAGTCCAAGGTGATGTTTGAAAATCGCTCACTAAGTCAAACGTGAGCAGCTTTTCCATTCGTCAAAGACGGTAAAAACAGCTGATGATTTAAATGAGTGGGACGTTAACCTCAAACATTTAATACATTATTTTTAAAATGTTGTCAATTAAGCCAATTAGTTAACTAACTGTTGCATGTCTACGAAGTTTTATTCCATTTTAGACTGTTTACTTTTATCAAAAGATTTGTTGAAGCTAAACGTCGCCTGCGGGGAAACACTGCCTGAGGAGACAAGCTCTGGAGAAGCACAGTCTTTTCATCTATAGTTAATAGAAATAGCTGTTTGTAGGAAATGATGCTGAATATCTATTTGACCCTTGGCTTATTAAAGTGGTTCTAACTAAGATTCATTTAAATGTAATTGCTGTAGTGTTCACTGAGAGCTCTGGCTAACCGACCCCTATCCACAGAGATTTGATTTCAGGTCCAAAAATCAGGCTTCAGCTGTGGTCCTTATCTGTTTTTTTCGGGGTTTTTTTGAAGAAAGTGATTTATTAATTAATTTCTGCATTTCTATCTGACAGTGCAAATTGTCTGCATCCATGCATGACTTGTGTTGCAAGTAGATAAGCCCCGTGGGAGGAGGGGGAAGTGATGGAGTGTGTCTAATTGAGCCTGGCATGCTAATGGCCAGAAATGGGAAAAAAAAAAAAAAAAAAAAAAGCTTAAATATACTTTTAAGGCTGGTTTCAGGTCTTAGCTTTAGGCTGCGGAAAGCATTAATGTACTAAGCGGTAACATTAGCAAGTACTTTCCTTTATAAGGTTAAATAGCATTAGAATAAGGTAGATCTTGTAATTTGTCAGGATTTAATGAATTATGCGATTTTTAAGATTGAACTCCCTAAGGGATTAAAAGATTTGCTCAAGTAAATAGAGTACGAGGCCCTCGACTTGATTACCAGAATCCTGCAGAGCAGGAATAAAAAAAATGGCTGTGTGTATATCCACACTTGTATGAATGGATAAAGAATCCACTTCAGCAGTGCCTCCACATGCAACCAAGATAGAAAGCCATTGTTTCCCTCCCAGCTGAAAAAAGGAATCTGTCTTGGTCTGCATTCTCCTCCTAAGCCTCCAAAACAGACAAGAGATAAGGAGGGACGCTATAGCGGTAATGTCAGTCTTCAGCCAAATGGATAAACATGGATGGCAGGCTTTTCCCCGGCGATAAGGATGTTACAGCCACAGATCTGCGGGAGACAAGAGGCAGCTATCTAAAAGCCGGGGAGAATGAGTCTCACAGCTTCACAGCGTGGAGCACGGTGAACCGATGCTACAGTATTCAAACTTCTGAATGATATCGCCGTGGCGACAAGCTTGGGGTATCTTTATTCCGGCTGTGTTAGGGATTGATGGTAGCCGGGTGTAAAATGCGCTCTCTTTATGTAGACACTGACAGCTAATGTGACTGTGGAGACTGCCTCACACACAAGCCCAGGTTTTATTTCAGGCACCGCGCTGCCATTTGCCGACGTGATTAGGCCTTGATGTATACGGGGTGGGAAAAGTTTTCGCCTGTTATGCAACACAGGAGTTGCAACGCCACCTCAGCCCCAGACAGAGCGAGGGTGTGGCGCTTCTGACAAGCCCGCCACAAATCATTGTTTTGTTTCATCTCATCAGTGCTTTGAAGCGCGAGCGGCGCCAGCGGGGGAAGTGCGATTATTCAGCTAAATTCTGCGAGGGGAAATTACAGCTCTGTGGCAGCAGGTGCGTCTACAATCACCCCTCTCTCATCCTCAGGCATTAAACAAAAGAAAAAAAAGAAAGAAAAAAAAAAAACGGCACACAAATGTGGACACGTATGCCACAACACACACCTGAACAGAAAACACATATGCACGCATCCGAAGCCACTCACAGAGTCGCACCTGCTCTTTTTCCCTGCTGTCTGTTCACGTTCATAAATCCTACCACTACACCCGACCATCCCTGGGAGAAACACAGACAGCACAATCACCAAGTGACACAGATCCGCTCATGATCTCCTCACAATGCAGCGAGCGGCAGGAGCTGCTCCACGAGAGGTAATTCTGTTTCTGTTTGTTCAACAGAGAAAAGGGAGGGGGAGATAGGAGTAAGACGGCGGGGTGGGGGATGGGGGGGGGGGTTGGGGGGGTGTAAATCTAACATAGGGGCCCCCGTGGCAGAGCCCCCAGGATAAAATCCAATTCTAGCAAGATACACATTAAGCCCCGTCAATCACAACTGTGTCCTTGGAATGCAGCAGAATGGTGATGAGAACGGCGGGGGAGTCTCTTTTTCTTCTTCTTCTTTTTTTTTTCCACGAGAGCTGGGATGAAGCCACTTAAGACACACATCTGTGCAGGCGCGCACAAAAAAGCTCACAACAGCCCGAGGGGGTCCCCATATTTAAACCCCGCACACATATTCAAAGACGCACAAATGCAACAGTAGGACATGATCCACAGGCCTCTATCTCAACCCGAGTATATTTATACTCAGCATGTTTGTTTAACTTCTTTTAGATTAACAACAACAACAACAAAAAAAGACGTAAAGTATGCAAAGGTGTTATAGCATTTGGATTGTCATGTAGGGAAATAAAATAGTCAGAAAACCGAATAACACTCTGCAAATACTAAAACATTAAATAATACATCAATTATTCAGCCTTTCAAAATAAGGCTGGCATTGTGCTTTGGCAGCTTGTATGACTGAAGTATTTTGAAAATATATGACAGCCCTGTCGTTGATAGTAACAAGTTTAACATTGAATAAAAAAAAGCCCACCCAATGACTTGACAATTACATAACGTAATAATTGAAGTAGTTGAGACATCATCTCTTGTTTTTTTTCCCACAAGTTGTGCCTCCATCAAACTGATCAGACGCACCGAAATCGATCAGCTGGGGGCGCTAACATCGGCTTCTTTCCAACTGACTTCCTTTCTAATGTTTTCTAAATTTCCGACTCAATTTTTCACTTTTCTAAATTGCTGACTCGAGTGACATCACTGGAGGCAGAAGATTACCACGGCTCCCTCTGGAGAGGATTGCACATGGGACTGGTGGATCCTTGTTTTAAGTAGATTGCCACATATAAGGGGGATGTATTTCTCCACGTGCATCCAAACAGCAAATGCGTTCATATAGCTGTACGGTGAACCTGTGCCAGAATGCACATCCAAATTTTGAATTGAACCCTCGGCAACGAGGAAAACCGCACGCTGTTTGGCACTCAGCTTGAGTTCATTCAGGCTACAGTGGAAGCGACAGTTAGCTTATTTACTTTTTATTCTGGACTTTTGCTAATTACCTTAACTACGCAAGTAATTATCTTTCACATCAAAGGGCCTCGCTCTGAGCCCCGCTGGTCCCCCCCCCCCCCCCCCCCCCCCCCCCCCCCCCCTAGCAACCAACCAACCAACCAACCCCTGATACACACACACTCACACCACCACGTTTCCGGAGCCAGCTGAATAATGACATTAACGGATAATTAGATGGTCGCCTGGCTGCAGCTGATGGAGGCACATGTGACGATGGGTTGTCTACGCGTCGGCTTCCAGGACGAGAATCCAGACGTATATTATTCACAGATTTACAGTAGCTATTAGATCTAGATGTGTTAAGCTGCAGACCTGATGAAAAGCTGTTTAGTTTGTTACGGATTAGCTGTAAATAAATGACACCCCAAGGGACCACTGATGATTTTTATTTTTTTTCATTCTTTTTTTTTTTAGTTTGGCTTCCTGCTTGCTGAGCAGCTCTTTCATCTCATCCATTAGCAGGGCTCTTTCTGATCACAGTCTGCTCTGATCAATGAGCTGCTGACTTGATTGCTGCCCACTAGGCCTGACTTAATCGCCCTGACTGTGAATACATAGCATATATTTGTGCGCATATGCTCACTTCGTCTCATCGCGTTCCCCATCGCCGCCTCTGGGCTCCTATTGCTGCAAACACACACAATAATCAGGTCATCTGGCATCAGGCATGAATCCCTCATTAACAAGTTGAACGATAATCTCTGCAGAAGCATGTGACTGTGGGAGAACATTTACATGAACTGCATTTAAATTCCTTTGAAGTTGTTTGTTTTGCTCACCTTGGAAACACACTATTTTCTACTTCTCCTCTGTGGTAAGAAGTAAACGCACCCCATAAATATGTATCTACCTAGGGCCTGTGCTATTCTGGCCCAGTGTTTTGAACATAGCCACTGGAGATTGGGCCTATCAGGGACCTGCAGAGAGAGAGAGAGAGAGACAAAGAGAGAGAGATGGGGGGGGGGGGGTGGAGGATAATGTTTGTGTGCGTGTTCAAAAATGAAAAGTAGATAGTTTGCGTGATGTTTAATGCAGAGGGATCAGGGCAGGGGTTCAGAGTGTGGCTCCTTTACGAGTCACCTCACACACCTTAAAAAAAAACTTTTAGTCACAAATAGGACGAGTCTCTGCGGCATTTTTAAGAGTTTCTTCTGCGTGTAGGGAACTATTGCTGGTATTGAATTAAAGTTCCATTTGTTTTAACCTCTTCACCCCTGCTCATATACATGTCGATACAAACTGAAAAGTTTGTGTCAACCCACAGAACTCAAAGTTTTCTTCATTTCAGAAGAGTCCCAAAGTCTCCAAAAAATACAAAGCTCGTCAGGCTAAATGTGGAGGCAATATGTTATATAGAATATAACCAGCCAGGAAAAACATCGCCCCTTTTGATTGGATATGTCAGATTTAAACGACATATCTCTACTATACAGAGCTAAAACGAACTGATGTTGAAAATAAATCAGAGGGAGAGTTCTCTCTCTCTCTCTCTCTCCCAGATTTCTGAATCTGTCCACTGTCCTATCTCAAAATGAAGGTATAAAAAGGCCCAAATGAACCTTTTAAAAAAAATGTAAAGGAAATCGAATGAAAGGAGATTTTTTCTTCTTCTTGGTATCGCCAAAAGTGATCAAAAATGACTCGCCAGGTTCGACACCATAGTATACCCCCTGACATGGGAGCCATAGAACCGCTGGTGGCTCAAGCTCATGATAATCACATGCATGAATATGGAGCACACACACTTTACGACTCCATGTGCCTGCTGGGGAATATAATGCCGATGAGTATCTGTGTGGGAACGTGACATTTTCCTCCCTGAACCTCGGTGACACCTATGTGCAGGCGGGTGGTGTATAAGGGAGGGGTGTATTATAAATCCACGGGCCCTGACACACACACACACACACACACACACACATTCAATACGAGAGCTCACCAGCAGGCTTCCATAACTTCAGAGCCCTCCACACCTGGATGTTATTGCAGCCGGCGGCACCCTGCTCCACCTCTCTAATGAGCCCGCCTCAACTCAGTCAAAGTCATCTGATGACACTGATTTGAGAAGATTGATATTCACGCTTGACTCGCCGTCCTCTCCACTTGACTGCTGTGTTTACCTCCCCACACAATTAGTATCTGGAGAAGACAGACAGACAGAGAGAAGGAGAGCGGGATGGAGTCAGACTCCTCTGCGGTGTGTTTTCGTGCGACTACATTAGCCCCAATTGTTTATGAAGATGGGAGATGTCTTTCAACGTGGCTTGAAGGTGGCTTTCGATATAACAGTGCCATTACCAGCTCATTTAATCCCCGTGATGCTGCTTTACCTCTTTGAATGGCAGTAACTTGAAATAACAAAAGCGGGATTGGCTTAAGTAAAAATGCATATTTCAACAGTTTTCATCCAAATTTGCATCTAAGACGTGCCTCTATTTGGCCTCTCATGATGCACTTGTGAATGAACCGCGGCAAGCAAAACTCCCCGAGTGTGAAGGAGCAGGTCCAAACTCCTGCCCACACAGCGCTCTTTACATTTTCTACCCTTCCAGTCTCTGTCAGATAACTTTTCATCGGAGTTTTAGCATATAAACAAATAAAACACTAAAAGAGAATTGTCTGCCCACTCTCTGGAAAAAAAATAAAAGAAAGGAGGTGTTGGGTGGTGGGGGCGGGGGGGGGGGGGGGGGGGGGGCAGCGATGATTGGCATGAGCAGACTTTAAGCCGAGCGCGAGGAGAGAGAGAGAGAAAGAGAGAGAGAGAGAGAGAGAAAGGCGCCAAACCAGCAGCCATGTCTTCTGACTGATTTAGCATTAATTGACATTCTCTCTAATCGGTGCATTCGCCATTTGAACACAGTGATGAAAACGGTTTATATGCTGAATACTGATGCCTACCTGAGTGGAGGAGTGAGCGAGCGGAGCTGATATAGCGAGCAGGTGGACAACTCAGGTGCTCCGACGTCTTTGGCAGAAGGTAGGGAGTGTTTGTGTGGATACACAGCGCCCCCCTATGGACAGACTGAGAATGACCGCTTATTGACGCTTGCAGCAAACTGGGTTCTCTCAGGTAAGAGGGACGCTAGATGCACACTCTTTTACTTTTTACGACTACTGGATTTAAAAACAAAATATGACACTTTTCACTTCATTGTATCCACTGCTGCATATTGGTACCCTTTAAAATAGATGTAAACATGTGCTTTGCACCAGAGAAATTGCCTCTCTGTAATGTTTAAAATAACTCTTCCTGACCAAAATAAATCAAATAAAGCATTACATCACAAAAAACAAACAAGATCTAGAAAACGTGAAACACAATTGTGCAAAATTGTGCAGCAAAACTTAGTTTAATCTTCTGTGCCAACCCTCTTTTCATCTCAAGAGACCTCAGATTTACCCGTGTGGATTTAACTGGTGCTGAGTCACGGCCCCTACTTTCCTTTATGAGGAGGAATACTTTAGCTTTTTACACTCTAGTAGGCCACATTTCATTAAGTGGAGATTATTTTTTTTAATTTAAATGGTTTTATTCGTAGTATAAAAAATGAAAATCCACAGGTATGGTGTTCCTGATTTCAGCCCACTGCAGACAGCAATATCTCTGAAAGGCATAAACGTTTTTTAAAAAAAGGTGGCATTGGAGAAGGGGGGGGACTGTTTTTATCTGGTTAATACAGCTCCTGAGGCTGTATACCCTTCCTCACTCTAAAAGCATGCCTTAAAATAGGTATGGATTTTTTCTTCTGCCAATACCAAATTTAGAAATTCAGAAAATTACACATAAAAGAAGTATCACAAATAACCTGATAATGCATTTCCTCAAGAAAATATGAGTGAGGAAAAAAAACCACAGGTGATTGCTCTCAGTCAAGATTACAGCTCATGAGCATGAGAGAGCAACTCAGTGTTGATATCCCCTGGAGGCTCCAACTTCAGATGCTAAAATTGAGAAAGTGCACGGTTTACCAAATGAGCTAAAAACGAAGGCTTTTGAAAGGTGTTTCTAAAGTAGCAAGCAGGAGTAGCTGAGCATGGTGATATACATAAGAACAAAAAGTGTTTGAATCAAAGCGAGGACAAGTCTGCCTGCAGCTAATACAGAAGTAGGTGAACGCTTGACAGCACTCTCTAACCCAGTCCTTAACCTTATGACCTGACATTGAGCTCCTGCTGGAAAAACAGTGCCAACCTGTGAGTTTAAAGGTTTGGAAGAAAACCCAGGAAAAAGTTCACATTTTCTTACCCATGGAGAATCTTGGGCAGGGGAAACTAAAAGTACAATATGAAGCTTTTAGTAAAACATTGCTCCACAAATCAGGTGAGCTTTAGCTATTAAGAGATACAAATCATCATTGTTCAATGTACTTTTAAGATGCATGAGGCTTGGAGCTTTGTTGTAGGGTATAACTGTGGAAACCACTGCTTCCCATTATACTGGACATCCCCGTTTTATTTTTAGAAGCAATTAAGAATTGTTGATATTTTAATGGTTGTGCAGATTCTTTGGCGGCACATGTCAGAGTAGTTGGGAGGTTATTCGTTCAGTGGTAACAATAGAGGAACATTTAAAATCATGAGCTGCTAAAACATAAAAAAAAATAGCTGGATATGCTTGAATACACTTTAAAAGATAATAACCAACATCTGCTCCATGAGCTACACAATTTCATTTCCATTATTTATTTATTTATTTGCAGAAGTAGTTTGGAAGTAATTAGATGCCTTAAAAGTGGCAGAAAAATAACTATCGGTCAAGTAAAGTTGCGATGAGGAAAAAGGGATCCCGTTGCCAGGACGCGCACATTGCTGCCCTGATCATAAATGAGGCCCCGTGCAGTGTGCTGTCCCAGATCATAACCTCAGCCTCTCTGCTGCTTACATTGTGCAGCTGGCAGCCTACAGGACACAATTTACAATTTAAGAGGACGATCATCTGTTGAGTGGATGAGCAGCATACAGTGCCATATGGCAAGTTTTAGGATGAATTAGTGTCTGCCTCCACCAGCCTTAAGGGCGGGGGGTACAGACCTTTTACAGGGCATTATGGGGGTTTGAGTCCTTCTTGTGCCACAGATAAGGTTAGAAATGTTTAAATAAATATTTGGTAAATTTGATGCATTTCTTTTTTGCTTCTTTTTTGTGGTTGTTATATTTGCAGCGAGGGGCTGCACAGTGGTGCAGTGGTTAGTAACCTTCGTCAAGAGGGTTCCTGGTTTGAATCCCAGTCTGACAGGAGCCTCCCTGTGGAGCTTGCATGTTCTCCCTGTGCATGCGTGGGTTCTCTCTGGGTACTCCTGCTTCTTCCCACTGTCCAAACACATGCTTGTTTGGCCAATTGCTGACTCTAAATTTGACCATAGGTGTGAATGTGAGTGTGGCTGGTTGTCCGTCTCTATATGTCAGCCCTGTAATTGACTTGAGAACAGTCCAGTGTGTACACCGCCTCTCACCCAACAACAGCTCGGATTGGCTCCAGCCCCCCGCCCCGTGAAAGGGAAAAGTGGTACAGATAATTGATGGTTGGATTTGCAGCGGGTATGTTGTTATCTGATACAACGTTTCTTTAAACAAACAAAAAAAGAGCTCCAAAAATAAACACCCAAGGTTATCAAATTTGCATCTTTATTTTTTTATTTACTACAAAAACAGTCCCAGCAAATTTTGTATGACCTGATAGAAAAGAAAGAAAAGAAAAACGACTACATTGAAGTACAAAAAGAAATATACCAAAAACTACCCAATGCTACCCAGAAGAAAATAGGTATCGTATAAAATGAAATGTCTTGAAGTCTAAAACTACAAAAGAGTTAGAAAAAGGGTTACTTAAAAAGAAGGCAAAGTATCGTCCACAAAATGTGCCACTTTACCACAATCAAGTTTGCAAGTCTTTCCTTGAATGTACAATAAGTTAACACAGGCACACCTCCCTAAGACTACATCAAAACCAGGTAACAGTCAAATGTTTCACTTAAAAATACACTCCTTTTTTTGTAGTTTTTTTTTGGCAACATTTTTTGCACATCACAGGAAATCAGTAATCAGCGCAAACGTCTGGGTAGCAACATTTTTGGTTTTCATAAGAACAATAAACGTTCTGTGTTCACAAACATCAGTCTGCCTTGTATGAGCTTCAGAAACATATATATATATATATATATTTATTTATATACTGTATTACCGTGTATTCAAACCATATAAATATATAAATGAACAAAAAGATATCAAAAACAGGTTTTTAATACAAAAAGGATTAATGCCAAATGGAAGCGTACGATTATGAACTTCAATAACTTAAAAATCCAAACAGGGATTATTTCCCCCCCGGTTCAGAAACATGACATTGTAGCCCTAATCTCCTGAATACTAAGGCTTTTTACACATTTGTATCCTTCTTGATCATACAGCACTGTCAGCATAGCACTTTAGTGCCAAGAATGTGTGTCGAGTATAAATACTTGAAAAAAAACTGTACAAGACCCATTTATGTAAAAAGTACAAAATAAGTTAGTGTCAGGCAACTGTACAGATTTATTTACAGTTTAAATACAAAATAAGGTTGTTTTTTTTGTAAATGGAGAGGACCAGTAAGTTAATGTGACACTGACAGAAACGCAGGCTTTGGCTACAAATGCATTGAATATAGGGCAGTCAAACGATGAAACTTTTTTTATCGTGATTAATCACGTCATTTTCATAGTTAATCTCGATTAATTGAATTTTTTTTAATCGCATGTTTGAAATAATTATTTTGCCGTTCAAAACAGTTTTTGCTATGCT
The DNA here is from genome assembly GCF_963584025.1 of Labrus mixtus. Classification (NCBI taxonomy): domain Eukaryota; kingdom Metazoa; phylum Chordata; class Actinopteri; order Labriformes; family Labridae; genus Labrus; species Labrus mixtus. The sequence goes on along the minus strand of NC_083633.1, from coordinate 12,285,200 downwards.
TTTATTTTGAATTTTTCTACTGTCTTCAGTCAAGGGTAATTTACATCCTGTTTGGATGCAAACCTGCTTTTATTTTGAAAGAAAAATAAAGAACTTCTGTTAGCGAGAAAAAAAAAGTATAATGTTTGATTTCATATGTTGGTTATGACTTTTGATTTGTCAGCTGAGCTGTCTGAGAGTTTTTTTTTGTTTTGTTTTTTAAGTGAAATGAGACATTCAAAGGCGCTGTGGTGTCGTTCTTATCCATCACTGCGACTATAGGGAGACACTGTGGAGGCTTATCTACGGTGCGCCTCAAGGGACAAAATAGCATGCAATTAATGTTTCAGAGTTTAATCGCATCATGATTAACGCATTAATGCTGACAGCCCTAATTTTCATATAACTAAAAAAGCCTTCTTGTAGGCTCAAAGAGTACAATTGTGTCCATTTCAGTCACTTCACCAGCTACTGTATGTGTCGTAACACAGAAATGATGTTTGGCTACCTGCCAAAATAACGCAATGGAAAAACAAACACATTTGGTAAAAAATGACCAAAGTAAAGAAATGAGTAGCTCACATTTCTTGCCTTGAAATGATGAAATTAAATGAAAGTCATGATTGGTGTCGCGAGGGAGCGGAGTGTGGATAAAAGGAGTCGTCTCTTAGCACAGTTACAAGCCCGGGGAAAAAGCGGAGAAGAGTTGGACACATTCGTTTCAGCAGCAGCCTTTTTCCTATCGGCACAGGGTAGGAGTGTGTGTAGGTAGGAACGGATGAGCAAGAGGCACCACCTGTTACAGCAGGTGCCCAGTAAACATTAGAGTCTCCTGCAGAGACGGAAAGACAGGAGGGGAGAGGAAGGTATTTGGTAGAGGAGAGGTACGAGTGTGTGTGTGTGTGTGTGTGTGTTTGGGTGAGGGTAGAGTGTCAGCATCAGTCCACGTCGCTGAGGTCGCTGACTGGCTCGTCCTGCACGATGCTCAGGTGGTTCATGGCCCGGCTGAAGGCAATCTGGACGGCCTTGCGGATGCTGGATGTGCGTCCTTCCATCATTTTGATTTTGTCTATGGTCTTGTCCATTCCAAGAGGAACCATCTTGGATCTAGGAAGCCACTGCCTGAAGGGGAAGAGGCAATGTGTTACAAAAAAACAAACTTGAACACAAGCAAGGATGGTGTGTTAATTAATCATTCTAAAAGTCTTGCTTCCCAGGGATGTGTCACTACTAAAACAGATTTGGCTCTCAATGTTTTCACCACAAAACAACCCTTAAGCAGAGCACTTGAAGTCCATCTTCATACTTTGTTGTTACTGTTAAAACCACACATACCTTTTTACTATTATTACTGAGATGCAGTTATAAGCTGGGTTTAATTCATTGTTGTTGCTCTGTTTGTCTCTATCCTTCTTCCTCTATCCCACATTCCCAGTCGAACACATCTGCAACAGACAGCTGTTCAACATGTGTCTGGTTCTGTTCGAGGTTTCTCCCTCTTATAACAAAGGTTTTCTTTGCCCTTGTGACTTTGCTGAAAGTTGTTTAGTGCTGTGCTCATTGTGGATTAATGTTGGGTCTTTGTAAATAATATAACAGAGTACGATTTAGACCTGCTCTTTTTCTAAAGTATCTTCAATGCAAAGTTGGTAGATCCAACCACCAGGGGGCTCTCAATCAAAACAATAACAAAAGATGATGTCGAGGCTGGCACGGGATCTCTGCTACTCCACCCCACCTCAGATGAAAACCAACTCTGACTCTATATCTGCCTGTGCAGGCCGTCAAAAAAAGGGCGCCTTTCAGTGTAGTGTGGCGGTCAACAGAAAGCTCCGCTCCCAGGCTCCCCCCCTCTCTCCGTCTAAGCCAAAAAAAAAACAGTGAACAGGTGAGTGTGGTCCATCACCACAATAAGACATAAAGGCTGCAGTAAAATCCTCCCTATTAAAAAATGAAAAACATTCTCCCAGGGATTGGAGTCCTGCTGAATCTTTTTCAGATGCCTCTTGAGGCATGAGCACTTTCCTTGTAACCCTGACACAAGAGAATGATGACCAGCTGATGGACAGGTTGACACTTCTACCCTGTGTGGGGACTTGCAGCAGCATCTTAAAAAAATCTCCCACAGATCACTGCAGAGCACTCACCAGCTGCGCTTGTTGTCGAAGAAGAGGACGAGGTAGAGTTTCTCTTCGGCTTTGTACTGCATCTGCTCTCCGATGCGGAGCACGTCCATGGGGGGCATGGGGATGGACACCCCGTTGTGCTGGCAGCCCATGCGCGGCATGTGGGGGTCGATGATCTACACACAGCGGGGGGATGCCAGAGGGAGTTAAACACATGCTCATGAATGTAAACACACTGGAAACATACATTCACCCCGCATAATAACTCAAGCATATCGTACAGATGTCTATAATTTATACACACACACACACACACACACACACACACACACACACGCACACACTCACACACGCGCACACACTCACACACGCACACACACGCTACCAGCTTGTGGAAATAAGGTTCTTTTCCTCATTTGTCCTTTCATGCTAAGGTCAAATTAAACTGGTGAACAGTGAAAGGTTGCCACCTAGAGGACAAATGAGGGATCTTGAAAATGGGTAATCTATCTTTCCCCTCCCAAATGTCCACTGAACAGCTGCAGTAAAACACTTCAGAATGTCATAATAAGGTTCCAATGTGTCCCAAAGTAAAGAGATGACAGGAGAAGTTCAGAGAAAAAAAAAAAGAGACTTAATCAATGATTGTCATGCATTCTCTCCAACAAACACTCACCAAGGCAGGGTAGGAAGGGTATCCACTACATTTGGCCCAAACTAGCTTTAGTGGTTCCAATGCAACTGTTGCAGCACTAGCGGGCATCCAAATATTGCTGTTGCCAACCTCTATGGAAGCGGGGGAACAACACCAAACAAGTTATGAGAGGGCTTCAACACAAGACACAAACACATCTCCAGAGGCCAAGCTGTGAGTGCAGGAGCACACAGAAGATCAGGGCGGGAAAATTCACTTTGCTTCTCCAGAGAGCCTCCAGAGAGCCACAAGTGACAGATATTCAAATTTACCAGCCACTCTGTGGGCTTTTTGTTTATTGGCCAAATGTGAATTTGAGATGAGGGAAGAGTCTCCAGATGCTGACTGGTTTACATGCCATGATGGCAAGGCAGAGTAGAAAGGCTCACCGGTCACTGCCAAAAAAGTCACAAGTTGTCCTGGCTCGTGGCTGCTGTTCATTTCCAACCCTGATGTTTATGTGTGTATGAGTACCAGGTGTCTCCAAGTTTGATCAAGTTTGACTTTCAAGAGTAACATTTCTTTTGAAGAGGGAATAAGGCACACCCTCTAGTTAACACTAGGGCTGTCAGCTTTAACTAGTTAATCACAATTAATAAAGGTCACATGAGATTTTGTCCCTTTAGGTGCACTGTGGACACGCCTCCACAGTAAACAGACTTGAGCTTGTATACGACTTGTCTTCTGACTACTCAAAAAAGCACTTTTAAACCGCATGTCACACCTACCCATTCACACACTGATGGCCATCCCAAGTAAATAATCAATTTCATATGCCAGCAACTTGGGGTTAAGTGTCTTGCCCAAGAACACGTCAGACACATGCTGGAGCTGGGGATCAAACCCCCAACCTTCCGGTCGAGAGACAACAACTCTACCAACTGAGCCAGAGCCACCCCAGTAGTCAGTGTGCTGCATCTTTAACTGTCTCATTTCACTTTAAAAAACTCTGACAGCTTTGAGGCGCTGGATAGCCTAGCTGATATGTTGCGCTCCCTATGAAAAGAGAATATGGTCCTCATCGTAGCTGCCATGGGTTAAAATCCGACCTCAGCCCTTTTGCTGCATGGCATGCCCCCCTCTCTCTCTCCATCAAATGTTTCCTGTCTGTCCTCAGCTGTCCTAGCCAATAAAGATGATCTTCTATTAGTTTCAAAAGTAATATCTACCTCATGACATAAAACATTTGACTTCCCCTTGACTGTTTTTCTTTCGTTTCTTTTTAGCCATAATGAGTTTCTTTTTCTGGTCAGTTAATGTTGTAACCTTCGATTTACCAGGAGGTCATTACATAATTTCAAAAATGAAAGCAGGGTTGATTCAAACTGCAAGTATAGTACACTGAGCTTAAGACAGGACAACATTTCTAAATAAAAGCCTGAAAATAATGACATTTTAAAGACGCGATTAATCGCGATTAACAATTGAAATTTTGGAATTAATCACCTTTAAAAAGTTGAATCTTTGACAGCCCTAGTTTACACCTTTCATAGATGTTATAATATTAAAGAACCTGCTCACATCTTGGATGCACACACGTACTTACTGTACTGTTTTACACACTGGCCACACTGATTACTGGACAACACAGAGTGTTCAGTCCGAAGACATGCTCATTGGGTTAATTGTCCGTACGCTTGAGTGTGTGTGTGACTGTATGTCGCCACATGTCAGGCCTGTGATTGACTGGCGACCACTGTGCCCCGCCTCTCGCCTGAGGACAGCTGGGATCAGCTCCAGCCCCACCCTGATCCACATGCTCGGTTTAATTTCTATTTGACGTCTCCTATGATAAAAAATCTGGTCCCCTATATATCATTGTTTTGAAGACTCCTTGCTACACATGTTCACTGTATCAGTATATATTAAACGATGTGGTCTGAAACTTTGAGTCAGTTTCTGTTGACAAAAAGACACAACAGTTGTGTTGAGTGTAACATTTTCTAAAGGATCTCCTACGACCAATAAACGAGGAAAATATCCTCTACTTTTTGGGGACATGGTGAATCAAACAGGTTGTATTGCACCTCACATAAGCATGAAGGATAACATAATGACACATAATGCAGCCAACTTACCGGCAGCAATTCTTGCAGCTTTCGCAAAGTTCCCGTTTTCGATACAGGCGATTAACTCGCTCTTATCATCCACAGTGTTTCTCCGGACCAAGGCGGGTTTTCCCTTCCCACATTTTGGAAGACTGAGAATAGTGCTGGAAGCAAACCCCAAAAACATCAGAGTTAACTTTAGAAACACTTTGTCTGGTGCTGACGATGGCTTGAGAGAGCAGCGAATAGAATAAAAGAAGTATAGAATAGAAGAACAGCCGTAATACCATCTTAACCCTGCTATTAAATTAAATTTAAGAAGATAAAACACTCAATCTGGATCACCTGGTGCTGCCTTGCAGACTGCTACATGATGAGATGGAAGACTCGGAGGCGCAGCGTCTTCTTGGCTCCACGGGTCGACTCGCTCTGCTGGAGTGTTCTAGTTCCCCCTCCTCTTCCATCTCCAGGAAACCCCTCGACAAACCTGAGAGGAAACACAGGAGGCAAACGATTGACATCTCATTACATTCAGAATGTTTTCATTAAAACTCTGAGTCTGAATCCACGATTCTGCTTCTTTGACATTTGACTAGCATGAGTGGGTTCTATTTGCAGTGTCTGCCCTGACACTTTTAGCAGCTGATCGAAATACCAGTGTGTTCATTTAATCATAGCTCTTCTGCTTTTTTTTTTTCTTCTACACTCCTCACCAGTGTCGAGCCGTTTCACAGGGGATTCTCCCTCCTCTTCACGCTCTCCCTCTCCTCCCTCTTCCTCGCTGTCTCCGCCGCCGCTGTGCTTTCTCTTCTTGCTGTGAAGAAGCGTCTCAAGCCGCGGTATGACCACTGACAGGAAGGATTTGGAGCCCAGCTGTGCTTCTTCATCTTCCTCCCCCTCTTCATCTTCGCCCTCTTTCCCGGCGGCTCCCTCGGCGCCTTCGTCCCCGGGCCTGGCAGGCTTGTGCGGACTTGTGGTCTTTGATTTGCAGAACAGCACAGCGGTCCGGCGGTTAACCGTGCCCGTGGGCTCGGCGAGGGTCGACGTGGCCACCACGCTCACGTCTCCGTCCAGAAGGGAGTCCTGGAGGCTATCGTGGGAGAAACCGTTGAGGCAGTGAGCGGAGGAAAGAAGGTCTGGTAGTTCTCGGTCGAATTTGACGCACTTGCTGTGAGTCTTGTCCTCACAGTCTGGAGCGGCATCGATGGGTTTGAGGGTGGGGGGCTCGGGGTGTGCGTCTGAGTGGATGAGGGGAGGGATGGAGTCTGACAGTTCCAGTTTAGGAGGAAGAGACTTGTCTGCTGTAGAGGAGAACAAAGAAAAAGCACAAAGAACTTGTTTACAACTGTTAGCTTGATAGTACAAAAAACACTAATCATTTTTCTTTATTTGAATGCATTTCTTTCAGTTTTTATATTGTCAGAGCTTATTTACTTTGTATGGATTCTTCTGTTGTTTTATTTGCTTTGATTACCTGCTACTGTGACACCACAATTTTCCAGTTTGGGATCAATAAAGTACATCTATCCATCCATCCATCCATCTCTTGGCTACAGTCCATTTTATGTTTGTTTTTTATTCATATTTAATGTTTTTTCTCTCTCCCTTCCAGTGCAAGTCCTGTGTTCCTGTGGTGCTATAGTGAATAGAAGTATAATTAGTCGTATCATGGTTTATAATCCATGTGTCTGTGGGGAACGATTGGCCAAGCTGGACATAATGAAGTCATTGGCATCCTCTAAGAAAAAAAAGATTAATAAAAAGCACCAAAATAAACAAAAAAAGAAAGGTCAAGTCATGGCAATGACAATAAATACGAGCGGCCGTGTAACACCATTACCCACGCTAATGCTCTGCAACCCTCACACTTTGTCCTTGTGCCTGTAGCAAAAGCTGACACTGCACATTCTCATATGGCATTTGGGTTTATCATAAAAGTAAAACAAGGTGCTGTTCAGCATAACACTGAGACACTTGTATGAATAAAAAATGAGAGCAAATGACTTGTTCCTTTCTTTCTTTGTTCCCCCTGTGAGCTCATTAGAACACTATCTATTCAGGGATCAGGCCCAGAGAGACAAGTAGATTTACCAATAACTACATTTCCCCGCCTCTAGAGCAAAAAAAAAAAAAAAAAAAAAGAAGTCACATCTGTATAATCACAAAGATGTCGCAGCGTGCTTTTGTGATTCAAAGTTAGGAGATCACAAAAGTTGTTTGTGTGTCGGCGAGCCTTTTGAACACATTTCAGCTTTCTTAAGTGCTCAAAACATTTTTTTAGTGTGTTTCCATTTGTTGTTTTTCCTTTCTTCCAATAGAAAATAAAACATTTATAAACGTGTTTTATGAAAAAGTTGGACTTTTTTTCCTATATTTCAGACAAAGCCAAACCCCCATCCATACATACCCTCATCATCTAGAAAATGTCCATTGGCCTCCAGTCTCTCTTCTTTAGGTTTCCTCGGCTCTGGTGGGTGGGGTAAAGCTGATGACGATGACGCCGATGTGGAGGGAGTCGAGGAGGAAGAGCGATGGTGATGGTGGGATGGATGGACTCTCTTCAGGCTCATTTCGTTGCGCACGTCGTTGATGGTCTTCTTGAGAAGCTTGAGGCGCTTGCTGCGGGACGGGCTGGACTTCATGGCACAGGTCAGATCAAACTTCTCCAGGAGATGCTGCAGCTGCTTGTCCGGAGAAAGATGCTCCCGATTGGCTGGCACTAATAGGCGGTCCACTGGGGAGTTTGAACAATCAGAAGGAGAATGAACCACATATTTGACTTAACACGTTTTGCTAAACATAATGTTGGGACTCTAATGACGCTAACATGTCACAGACTGCCCTTACCGTCCTCCCAAGAAAACGATGGCGTCGCCTTCATTTCAGGCGCTTCCGACAGATGCATGCCGCTCTCCGAATCAAAGCCGATTTTCTCCACATCTTTTCTGGCTTTTCGAAGCAGAGACCCGCCCTGGTCTCGGAGGCGGACAGCAGCCCGGTAAAAGTATGTGTCTTTTGAGTTATACTTCATACAATTATCAACGATGAGGTTGAAGTCGCTCTCAAACTGCTCCAAGTTGTTGTAGCCCTGTGCGTCGATGCGCTGCCGCATGCTGGAGAAGTCCATTGGGTGCTTGATGTGGTCGAGGTAGTCGGGCACCTAATGGAATTGTTTCAAAAGAAATTGAACCTTAATTTTAAATATGAAGTTCATGTGATTACTGCTTACCAAACATTCTTGTTAATGAATATAATTTGAATACAGTGTTTACAGTAATTCATACGAGCATGACCTGGAGAATCTGACTGTATAGTAAAGACAGTAAAGACCTTCCCTGCCAGTCATGTGAAGGATACACCGCAATGAGTGCCATCCAAAACCTCTGAGAGTGGAGTGTAAGTGGGTTGTGAAACACTCAAACAGTGCGTTGTGAGAAAACACCTCAGACCCAGACAGCTCACTCATGAACACCTTTGAACTTCATGATACTAATGGGACATAAGGTACGCCCAACGTGGGGCTCGAACCCACGACCCTGAGATTAAGAGTCTCATGCTCTACCGACTGAGCTAGCCGGGCTTGAATGAAGGAGCAACCTCAGCCTTTCTGAGACATCAGCCGGTGAACCTTAAGCCTTAAGTTACACATTCTTTTACCAGGAAGTCCCATTACTCAACAGGGTGTACACTGGGGAGGAGCGGGTGATTTATAACCTGAGTCACTCTGATCAGATACTGTGACACGGAGCAAGCAGCTGTCTGCTGGCTGTAGTCTTTGTGCTGAGGCTTTTAACAGATATGTGGGGATACAAGGGAAAGCAATGGCTGTCATTAGTCCCCCTTGTTGAGTTGTTCTAATCAAGGGAAACTAATATAAATGACTTGTCATGTGTCTCGCCCGGATTCCAAAACACAATTTGCCTTTGCAAAAACAGCACTTTTAATTATTATTCAATCATTTCAACATTATGAGGGAATTTTCTCACAATTGGGCAGAAAAAAATGTGTAAAACAGACGCACAGCAGTGCCGTTAGTGGCCTTGCATCCTGACAACAGCTCAACTGCAAAGAGCTGTGTCCAAAAACAAAACCAGCAAGTCCAGTTTGAGGGCTTGACAGGATTTATGGACTTCAATCTAAAGACCTTTTATTTGTTTAAAGGGTTGTTTACAGGGCAAAGGCCAGGATGTTAGTGCGGCATCAAAAGTGCAGCGATAATAACAATAGTACTTCTTCAGTGTGTGTGTGTACTGGAGTTTACCTCGCTGACATCGACCGGCAGGGTGAAGATCTTGGCCTGGTCTTTCGACTGGAGCTGGTCCAAGAGGGCCCGGAGCAAAATACTGAAAGGAGTCAGCTGCATCTCCAGGAGGGTTTCCTGCTGTTTGATCTACAGTACGAACCAGGGGGGAAGGATGAGAACCTCATACCAAGCATAACCAAGCATTATACTTCAAGCGAATCTGACATGGAATTGTTTCAGTCATGTTTGGATTTTGCTGTTGAACATTAAGCTTTGATTATTTGCTAACGATGTCAACAAGTCATAAGTCTTTGTGAGTCTCATGTTTTCCCTTTAGAGGTGCACAATGATAAGAGTTTAATAGAAGTGTGGCCGTCAGTCACACATTAAAACATTTCCTACCAACTTGCTTTTTAAAGTTTGTAGCTACTTCACTGTAAATTGTAAATGGACTTGAGCTTGTATCACGCTTTTCTACTCTACTGACTCCTGAAAAAGCTTTTACACCGCAGGACACACCGACCCCATTCACACACTGATGGCAGAGGCTGCTATGAAAAGTGTGCATCAGTTTCATCTAATCCCCTTCGTCCACATTCACACGCCGCTGAAGAAGCAGCGGGAGCAATTTGGGGTTCAGCGTTTTGAAGTGTAATGTTGGAGCCGGCAGGGCAGATCAGCACTTTGTGTGTGTGTGTGTGTATGTGTGTGTGTGTGTCAAGTCTGAGTGTGTGTGAATGTGGAGCTCCCGCTGTGTGCTCACATGCCGTGCCTCTCGCACTTCCACCAGATGCAATGGGAAATTACACACTGCGACACCAATGGCACATTGTTGCAGATGCAATGTGTAAGCAGAAAGGCGTAATGATGATGAAACTTCATTATGGTGCTGTTGCAGAATCGCAATCTGTTAGCAGCCAATGAGCTACTTTAAGTGTGAACCGGCATTTGATTTAACAGATGTACCTCTGTTTTCACCAAGTAAACATATGTTTACTGAAGTGTCAGTTTTAAAGTCATTTTGAAAAGGTTTAGAGCCATTCAGGATGTTCATACACTGTGACTGTTCAGTAATGCAGATTAAAAAACAAAAGTCTATGAATCAACTGACTGACTGAAAATATTCCCCTCCTACCTCCTCCCTCTTTAGCTTCTCCCTCTTGCGGATCAGCTCCAGCAGCAGACGGGCTCTCTCCAGGTCGTGTCTGAGACGATGCCATTCCTTCAACTGGTCCTTCAGTGCCCTGCTCTCCTCCTCATTCTGCCTCTGGAAAAGACATGGAAGTACAATATTACAAAACAACCACATGTGAAATCAGCTAGCTTCATAATACACTGGCATGTATACTTAGCATTGTCAAACTTTTTGTTCAAGCAAGATTTCATTGTTTAAGATCATAGTAGGTAAAGCACTGAATATAAATCGCTTGAAAAAAAATATCTGGCTGTGTGACAAAACAATACCACAACATTTCTAATATCTACTGGTATTTTGGTAAGAGGTAAAATGAAGACTAAATGTCTCCTGCGTTGGACTGACAGACAAACAAACCGCTTGCGCATTCTTCTGAGACTGCAGGCTTGTCTGGAGGCGCCTGATGAGGGGAAGCCCATTCCTGGACTGCCTCTTAAGCGTCCAGTAATTCAGGACCAGCTCCACAAAGGCTTTCTTCTTCTGAACTGACACCTGGTTCAGAATGGTTTGTAACCTGAAAGAGCCAGGGGGGGAAAAGAACGGGTCAGACAGATACAGTCAGGAGAGAAATCAACAGCAAGCTGAATATAGCGTAAGGAAAACAGATTAAGGAAACAGCCACTACCACTCTTAATTAATACAACTCCTACCTGTGAGCAGGAAATGTAGGCACACTAACATGGCCTGCATCTTCACTTTCAGGCTCAGGCTCAGGCTCAGGCTCAGGCTTCTTACTCTTACTCTTACTCTTCTTCTTTCCTTTTGACTGCCCTTTACCAACACCTCCACCTTTTTTACATAGTCCATTTTTGGGTTTGGCATCATCATAGATTGTAAGTGGTCTCCTTATACACCCGTTAGGCGTGTGAGCTCCACAGTAGGCTGTCTTTTTCACAGAGAACGTAGGATCTCCTGAGTCAGTCACTTCTTTGATCGGCTCCATCTTCATGAAGAGGCCGGCCTTTTGGGCACAGCTGACGTGGAAGGCCGTATAACAGTTTGCTTTGTGACACTGGATGCAAGCCCCAACGCCTTTCTCCTTGCAGAGGTAGCAGGTGAGCTTCCAGCGAGCTGGAGGAATGTGGCTGACGCCGTCGATGGGCTCGATGAAGGTGGTGTTTGAAAAGCCAACCTCAGGTACCCAGAGGGCACACACTACATGGCCCCAACGGTCATCATCTGTCTTTTTTACCGCTCCACCCTGATTGGGACAAAGTATGCAGTCGGCAGGCTGGTTGGGTGACTGGAGACAGTGTCTGCAGAGCCACTGGCCCTCAGGAATGTAAGGTACACCATAACATTCCTGGTGCACAGCCAAATTGCACATATCACAAAACAGGATAGCGTTGCTGTTGTGACACTCTCCATCCATGCAGATGCAGCAGACTGCGTCCTCGTCAACAGGAACATGACTTTCACTGCATTGATCCAGACTCTCCAGGTACAACTCTTTCTCAAAGCGGTCGATAAGAAACTCAAAAACATTATAAGAGACCTGACTGACTCCTTCGCTTTTTCGTTTCTCATTGACCAAATCCAGCCAGGCATAGTCTTCCTCATCCATGTCATACTCCGTTTCCTCGTCCAGCTCTTCCTCTGTCTTTTCTATGTATTTATAAAACACAGCTGGACGCTTAGGAACTGCCGGGCGATTATATTCCACTGTACGAAATTTAGGCTCTGGAAGCTTTGGACCGGCATTAACGCCAGTATTTTGTCCTACACCCTCTCCAGGACCAGTGATCCCCAGTGCGGCATTTCTCTTCTCCTGGTTGTTTTTTAGTCTGACCGACCGCAGGAGGACTTGCTGCTGCGGTTTCTCTGCGTTCTCCTTATTGCTGGTGCACTCCATCATCTCCTGCACCGTGGGGTCATCGTCAGAGATCACGTCCAGCTTATCGTAAATGCTGACCCGGTGAAGACGACCGTCGATGTCGAACTCCACCATACGCTGCGCCTGAGCGTAAGTCAAGATCTGCTTGTTGGGGGAAGGCTTGATGGGAGATGGCGGCCTCTGTGGCACCGCAGCCCGGTGCTGCCGAGCTTTCTTCTTCATACTGCCGCTCCGTGTTGCTGTGGAGACACGGGTTGAGTAACTTTAATCATGTTCAGAGAAGGCATTCACATTTAATCAAGGGACAAAGAGATAACACACTAACACTCTGCTTTTTAAGGTAACTCCAACTTTTAAATAGGCAAAATATCTAAATGGCAATACAGTGTAAATGTTTAAAAGTTAAGTTTCAATTAACAGCATGAAATAGTTTTCAAAATAGTGTTCTATAAAGTGGTAGCAATAACATCAATCTATCACTAGTTGCTATGACAATGATTCTATTTGGATAAATAAAGTATTGCTTTTTCAATTCCAATACACCAATACAGTGAAAGGGTTAAATATGGGGGTAACTCTCATTTATAAAAGTGCTCCAAACTGAATGACAGTCATGTTTGAGTATCTCTGTTATGAACTGTACAGTGGTAGCCAGCTGCTGTACGTTACAGTTTTGCTAATGAGCTGGGGCATTTAAACGCGGTGGGAGGCGGCCACTTAGGGCAATAACAACATGACTGCGCAGGAGTTCGCACTTGCCCATTTGGTTCAGAGCTGCAATTGCTTTCTTTTTTTTTTTTTTTTTTTTTAAACTTACAACTCCCAGTCAAAGTGGCCAAGTTGCTAACAATAACATTAGCCAGCCAGCCAGCACAGCTCGCTAACTAGCATTAGGAGCTAATCGCCCCCATCACGGAGCAAATGGCGTCAAACCAGACAAAAGCTCTTCAAAATATTTGTTAATTCCTCCCCAATGTGCAAGAATGACTTCACGCTTTGCGCTTGCACTGTATGCGCCCTCGTCGTCCGGTAATAAAGCAAAGAAAAGCAAAATGAAACCAGAGCACATACCTCGGTTGGAACAGTTTAGCTAGTTGAAGAAGACGGTAGCAAGGCAGCCTTACAAAGCAATGGCGATATGGCCTGCTAAGTGGCTCTATATCCGTACACACTGTTCTCATCCGACGGGCGGTAGTGGAGAGAAAGAGAGAAAGAGGCCTGTTTTTGGTGCCTGGGAAGTTTCGGTTTTCAAATCTACAGAGAACACACAGTCATCTGCTTTGTGGACCATTCATAGGTTAGAGTCACTCGCTAGCCGAAGTCGACCAGGAGGCAAATAGCACAGTAACAGCAGCAGCACTACCGACTGCTCATCCCCCAACACAACAATGCGTTTCTCCAGACAACTCCCACCCGTACGCACTGCACTCCTCTACGTGTGACGCTGGAGGTCATGTCGGTGGTGAGACGTACATTTCACACAAAAGCCCATCTGTCACACAATCAATGCATTGCCCTTTGTCATTACTCTCATGCTACACGCAAACAAAGCGCATATCCGGGCACCAGCAGTTTCTGAGATAAACTGAAACCTATGTCTGCATCAGCTTCCTTGAAGTCATTTACGGTATGTCAATCTTTCGTGGTCTCTGGGTTAGAGATCAAGCATTTCTCCTCCAGTCACAGATGACCAACAGTACACAAGCAAAACATTAAAATCATCGATAAAGTTCATCCTGGTGACCAGTTAGCTCCTGGCTGTTTTCTTGACGTTAGGAGAAACTCAGTCTTTTATTTTTTATTTATTTTATTTTATTTATTTTTTAATTATTATTATTAGGTGCAATAAAGTGATACACTGGTGATATACAAATGAGGCACAAAAAAACAATAAATAATTAGGAGAAACTCAGTCTTTTATTTTGTATTTATTTTATTTTATTTATTTTATTTATTTTATTTATTTTATTTATTTTATTTATTTATTATTATTATTATTATTTTTATTATTATTATTATTATTAGGTGCAATGAAGTGATAAACTGGTGATATACAAATGAGGCACAAAAAAAACAATAAATAATAAAATAAATAAACAAATAAAGACAGCAAAATACTAAGACATCAATAGACACACATCATACTACGAACAGAAAAACTACAAAACTATATGAAATACCTAAGAAAGGATACAAAAAGCGACTAGAGAGAAAGAGAGAAAGGGGGGGAGAGAAGGTGCTTAGTAAAGGGGACTTTTAAAGTTTTAAACTCAGTCTTTTAAAGAACCAATAACGTGATAACGTGATAACGTGCAAGGATGGTAAAACCAAATTTGACTCCAATTATCCTAGACCATGAACGTATCACACGGTCGATAACAATATTTAATTGTGCAGTAATAATTATTTGTTGTTAAAGGCTGCTGTTTGTTTTTATCCGTCTAAATGTACTGTCGCTTTCTGTTTTGTTAGTTCAAACAACATCATTTGAGTGCAGGGTGATAACTGTCCAATAACAATAAATATCTACGTGAACCATTATTATTATTATTGTAATTATTATAATTATAGTTTAAAGTCACCCACATAGATAAAGAATTCCATATCTGAAGTCACTTTTGGTTTTAAAATTATTTCGAATATATTGACTCTAGAAATAAATCGTCCCCAATCAGCATGAATAGAAACTTTTAATGAGTGAAAAAAACTCGTCAAATAGTAAAGAAGGGTTGATGTGTTTTTAAATGCAGTGTCATTACCATGGGCTGTGTAAATAGGTTATTACAAGTATTACCCATAGACGACCCTACTACCCATTGCCCTACAGAAGACCCTGCGACCGGTGACATCATGAAAACATGTTCCTTCCGTCCGACGCTGTGTGGAGCTACTTCGGCCGAACGTGAACTGCTAGCTAACCAGGAGACAAAAGCAACAAAGTGAACCCCCTCTGGATCAATCAAATGTGTCATTTTTTAACTATTTAGGAGCCGAAACCCGGTGATTACACGGTCGTACTTCACAGTGAGTATCTTGAGCGTTTGTATACGTCTGAAAATGATTTAATGTGAGCAGGACGTCGTGGTGAGTGCTGGTCTGATTTGGATCCCGTGTGGTTCGTGTGTTGCCACGGCTGGGTTCTGCCTCGCCAGGTTAGCTTGTATGTCCTGTGTGTGGTCTAGCTGGCAGCTAACCAGCTAGCAGTCGTGGTGTGGTCCGAAATTTACCAAAAGCCCCTCCCGTTCAATTACAACGTGGGGGCTGTAGTTGTAGAACTTTAATTGTCTGGAATATCTGTGCTTAAAAAGCCATGTGACAAGTGCTTTACCTGAATGACGTTTTTTGTGTTTATAGCCTTGCTGCTAACCCAGTTAGCACAAGGATAGCCACCGTGGTATTTACTGATGGTGTCGCGTCACTGCCAGTAGTATGTTATTATTATACCATTAAATATATATTGTTACGGTTGTTCGTTGTTTTCTCTTGTAGGACATCTACGAGTGTTTGTAAATCAACATTTACAAGTTGGTATGCTGTGTGAAGATAAAAGCTAGTCAGTCCGCTTGGGCAATTTTGTGCTGTCCTCTTGCTTCCTGACTAGCACTTTAGCCAAACCCGGAAAAACTGTCTGTCACTGTTCACTAAGGAAATGGCTATTCATTGTTTTATAGTACCTCTCCAGTGAAACTAGGAATTAGACTAAGCGTACAATTTGGTATGGAGGCATCATTTACTGAAGTTTGAATAAGAAGAATTAACACAAATAGGTACAAGCTGACTGTATTTAGAGTCTCTCAGAGTCCTCACAGCTGATCTATATCTCTGGTTGCATTGTTTGGTCTTGTGTGTTTTAATGATCTCTAATATTATAACAAAACTCCTGACTGTTGAAATTACTATTTTCAACAGTTGTTTGGTAAAATATCAACTATTTCCCTATGGATGTTTTGCTTTATCTACACGATTTTTGCTTTTTTAATGCACTGGTACAGGAAAAAAAAAAACAATAGCTCCTTTTGAAGAGATGGTACTTGGACTTTAAATTGAGTGCAAAGTGAATATGTAGTCGTGTTTTACACACCTTTTCCTTGATTCCAATGCTAGTAGTATACCTGGGATCAGAATGAGAGTAAAGAGAGATCTATTAATAAAACACACAATATTCGACAGTGACAGCTTATTATGTAAACCCTATTAAATAAATGCAGTTGTATGCAACATCCCTGTAATAAAAAACGACTTCCGTGAATAACTTGGCTTGTTAGAGGGATGATTATTCCACTCAGTGGTTACATTGAGGCTGAAGTTGTTTGGTTTTCCTTTTTATATAGAGTCATTTTGAGCATTTTGGCCACTGTGATTATATTTATCAGCTCGATTAGGATTTAAAACATCTCATCAAAGTGGTTCAAACTTAAAGTGTAGATTTTTATTTCTTTAGGGTTTTGTATTACTCTCCATGTATTTCGGCTAGGTTGAACTTTAACACAGGTAAAATATTTTCCTTGCCCATTTTACACTACATAAATGACTAATGACTATTTAAATATTGTC
Organism: Labrus mixtus; assembly: GCF_963584025.1. Lineage (NCBI taxonomy): Eukaryota > Metazoa > Chordata > Actinopteri > Labriformes > Labridae > Labrus > Labrus mixtus. Next base: position 12,268,527 of record NC_083633.1, on the reverse strand, counting down.
GTGCTGATAATACATTCATAGACTATATCCAAATATTGTGGCAGGAATCATAGATTAGGGGTCTCTGTAATTATGAGTCATTTTCTACAATTTTAAGTACCTCAGGATGTGCCAATGAGTGCTGCCATCTGCTGAAGTGTGTGGGCTTAATGAAAACATGAAACACAAGTATCCCTGTTCCCTTCATGGAAGAGGTGTCCTCCTGAAGACCTGTATGCCAGGCCTAAACATGCACATGAGACAGCGTAGCCTCGTGAATACCAAAATTAATGCTGCGTTGGTGTGGGTTGACAGCTGGTTAATTCAGCGTTTGGAAGTTTACTACCACAAAGATGCATTCAAAGGAAAAATAATGATGAATATTGGCAATATGTTGTATGAGTCTTGCGAAATAGTGTTTTAAAGCAAGAGTTTTGACAACAGCAATGCATCAACTGTTTCTGCCATACCTTGTATGAAGATCCAGTTCAATATTTTGTATAGAATTAAAAGATCATCAAATGTTGTGTACAAAAAAAAAGATTTTTAGAAATACACAGTGCTTAAATTGTTGTTCTCTCTCCCTCTCTGTAGATTATGTGTGGAGAGGTGGAAATCCTTAAGGCCTAAATGGAGAGGGGCAAGCAGGCTTACTGTGTCCCTGACAACCACACACTTTCTACAACCCCTGCTTGAGCTGCAGTATCGATGACTACTCCTGAAAAAATTGATTACAGTTGATGACACAGACCTGACAACTCTAAAGAAACCCTTGGGCTGCTGCCATGGATGGGGAGGAAGAGGTCTCTCACATCATTGAGGATATGGATAGTGAGCCTAATGGCTTCACTGAAAATAAAAGAAGAGAGGCAAAAGGGACCTGCCTGAAAATTGAGGGCCAGGATGGTTACGTGTTCAAATCCTACACCATTAACCCTCACGAGGCTGCAGACGAAAAGTCAACCGCTTGCTCCTCGTTAACACTGGATACAGACTCTCCCCCTTCTTTCAATTTATCTTCTCAGGATGAAAAACAGCTGGAGTCAGACCAAGCAAGTGAAACTGATCCAGCTTCTCCAGCTCTTTCAAATAATTGCCTAAACACTGATACTGAGGGAAATACAGAGAGTGAAAAGTATGAAAATGGCAATGAAGAAAGTCAACATATCAAAGAGGAGATCGGGGAAACAAATGGATTGAAGGAGGAAACCCAGGATGATGAAACCCAGGATGATGAAACCCAGGATGATGAAAGGCTAGCATTTGGTAGCTCAGTTGGTCCCTTTGTAACTAAAGATGGTGATGATTACAGTAATTTACTAAGTGGATACACAAGCACCCTTTATGATGTTGCCATGGATGCTGTCACCCAGAGCCTTTTGTCATCTATGAGGAGTAATACCAACCCGAGGAAAAAATCTCCTGCATGGAATCATTTCTGTATATCACCAAGGGACAGTACCAAAGCAATCTGTTTATACTGCATGAAAGAATTCAGTAGGGGAAAAAATGAGAAAGACCTCAGTACAAGTTGTTTAATGAGGCATGTACGAAGGGCTCACCCCACTGTGCTTTTACAAGATGGAGATGCATCCTCAAATCTGAATAGCTCTCTTTCCTCATGTTTGATACCTCCCACCCCAAACTCACCAAAAAATGGAGACTTGACTAATAGCGTCGTCTCTTCTGCCTCAAAGAACACTTCACCGTCCACTTCCTCAGCTGAAAATTCAGATCTTTCTTCCAAAGTAGTGTTACCAAAAGTCGAACCAAAACTAGAACCATATACCAACACTGACAGTCTTTTCAGCTCATTCTCAGCCTCACATTCCAATGAAAGCATCCTTGAAGACATGGCAGAAGGAGGGCCAGAGCGTCTTCCTGGGACCCCTAAAAGCTCAAGTTCCCGTCGGAGATCAGCTGTCTGGAAACACTTCTACCTGTCACCTGCTGATAATTCCAAAGCAGTTTGCATCCATTGCATGAATGAATTCAGTAGGGGTAAAAATGGAAAGGATCTAGGGACTAGCTGTCTTATTCGTCATATGTGGAGGGCCCACAAAGAGGTTGTCATTGAGGAAAATGGACAGGGCAATCACATCCCCCCACCGTATACAAACCCACCCTCACTATTGTCCCGCACACAACTACAAGATCCACTGGATTTAAAAAAAGAATCACCTCTTCTGCCAGCCTCACCAGAAACCTTATCAGATGAATTACCCCAAAACATAGAGGAAAGCATGAATATAAAAGAAGAATGTGATGAGGCTATGCATCTCTCAGGACAGGAGTCGTCTGTCAGTCTCTCCTTCAGTACTCAAGGTGAGGATACACCCTTAACTTCTTTACCATGTGACCTCCCTGAAGGTCAAAGCCTCAATCAGGATCATTCAGTTTTCCAGCAAAACAAGAAGATCATGAAACGGGTGAAATCTGAAGTGTGGCATCATTTCATAGTGTCACCAGTTGACCAGTTAAAAGCACTGTGCCGTTACTGTCCATGTGTCATCAGTCGGGGTAAACGGGGCGACTTTGGTACAAGCTGTCTCATGAGGCATCTTATGAGACGCCACCCAGACGTCCTCAAAAACCAAAAAAGCACAGATGAGAAGAAATCCTCCCCTCATCCTTACACCAATCTCACAGCAACAGATGCAGTTTCAACCAAAGAAACTGAGAGCCCTGCCAGTGAGAAAAAGTCACAAACCATGCCTGTTTTCAGCAAAAAGACATCAAAACTGTGGAACCATTTTTCCATTTCCCCTGCTGACCCCACAAAGGTGGTTTGTTTGCACTGTAGCCGCACAATTAGCAGAGGCAAAAAGACTACGAACCTCGGCACAAGCTGCCTCTTCAGGCACATGCAGAGGTTTCATGGACATGTTCTTGAAAGTAACAAAACTATCTCAGGTGATGTGCCGTCTGCTGAAATTCACGTTAAACAAGAGCTCATGGACACTAATGTTTATGAGACGGAACAGAACCATGAGAGGTTTGATGAACACCACCCGGTTGCCAAAAAAATCACCAAACTTATTGCAGAAATGCTCGCACTGGATCTTCAGCCATCAGCTATGGTAGAGAATGCTGGACTGAACAGACTACTAGAGCACCTCCAGCCTCAGTATTCTCTACCACCTTCTTCTTACTTTACCAGCACTGCCATACCAGATATGTACGAAAGGGTGAAGGACGTTGTGCTGACCCACCTGAAAGAGGCCGAAGGTGGCGTCGTACACTTCACTACTAGTATTTGGGTTAGCAGCCAAACAAGAGAATACCTGACCCTTACTGCCCACTGGGCAACATACGAGTCCAGTGTCAGACCACAGGGTCAGGACTTTCACTGCTCCGCTCTCCTCAGTGTCTCACAAATAGACTGTGATCAAGATATGCATGACATCCCAAAGCAGCTTGAGTATCTATGGGATACTTGGATCGCCTCATCAGGGCTGAAAAAGGGGTTCACTGTAACTGATAACAACACCATCAGAAACACCTTAGAGGACCATGGCCATGTCACCATGCAGTGTTTTGGACACACTATAGACCTCATAGTTACCGAAGCCATAAAGAGCCAGAGAATGGTTCAGAACCTTCTGAGTATTGCACGAAAGATCTGTGAACGTGTGCACCGCTCGGCAAATGCCAAGGAGAAACTGGCTGAGCTCCAGAGGGTCCACCAGCTTCCAGAGAACCAACTGATTCAGGATGTTCCTTCTAAATGGAGGACCTCTTTTTTCATGCTGGAGCGGCTGGTGGAGCAGAAGAAAGCCATCGATGAATTGTCAATAGAGTGCAATTTCAGGGAAATGATCAGCTGCGATCAGTGGGAGGTTATGCTGTCGGTCTGCAATGCACTGAAACCTTTCGAAGTCGCCTACAGGGAGATGAGCAACCGCACTGCCACTCTGGGACAAGTGATACCACTCATTCACATCCTGAACAGAAAGATAGACCTGCTGTTTGATGAAACTGTGGGCATTGACAACATGCTCAAGTCTTTAAAGGAAGCCATGGTGAGCAGAATGTCTGCCACTCTGTATGACCCACGATACACCTGGGCCACCATGCTGGACCCACGATACAAGACTTCATTGTTCACAGAGGAGGAAGCTGAGCAGTGGAAGCAGGATCTAATCCGGGAGCTGGACTCATCATCTTCTACCTCAGTGGCAGTTAAGCCTCCACTGCCCAATGGCTGCAACGAGGCCCCAGTTTCATCCAACACCCCCAACTCAAACAAGGACAACCTTTGGTCCCTTATGGCTGATATCCGACAAAAGATAAAACACGAGGAAAAGCCAAAGTCCTCAGAGCTGGTAGTGCTGGAATACCTTGAGGAAGACATACTTGATCAAAGCTGTGACCCCCTCGACTACTGGAACCTTAAAAAGTTCCTGTGGCCTGATCTTGCCAAAGTAGCCGCCCGCTATGTGGGCTGCCCGCCCAGCATTGTCCCAGCAGAGACGCTGTTCAGCACAGCTAGTGTCAACTATGCCCTAAATCAGCCCAGGCCTTTATTGGAGAACATGGAGGGTTTGCTCTTCCTTAAGGTTAACCTCCCTTTGATTTATTTTCAGTACTGATTTATTGTTAAGCAAAACTTCAAAAACCCTTTATCAAGGACCAAGTTGCGTAGCTGTGAAATGGGGTTGTTGAGCAAAATGTAAAATATGGATTTATACACTGATTATTATCGAGGCCAGATTTGAGGTTTTATGTGATGTGTACTACTGTTAAACACTTTGGAGCTGTTTGGAGGGGTCTCAGTCAAAAGTGTATCAGGGAGGGAGGGAGGTTTTTTTCCTAGCTGTAGGGGTTGGTGATTATGTGTTTGCTTGTAAATTTGATGTTTTCGTTTTTCTTTGTGTCGACTCTCTCCTCGTGCCTTATCCAAAACTACTTCAGGTCAAAATACTGTAAATATTTTGTTAAATTGCGCAAATCACTTCAGGATTCTTTTTTTTTTGATAATTATGTATTAAAGATAGATGCAGAGTTGTTTTCTGAATGGAAACATGGCCCAAAAATAAATGCTGTGACTGAAAGATGTTTTAAGTTAATGTTATTTAATTTTCATTGTGAATTTGTGGCTCATGGTACTGTCATTTAGAAATAGAACTTTTCTTTTTTACTTGCTGAATTGTTTTTAATAAGATGTATGATATTGCTGTATTTTCAGAATAAGCAGTTTGTTTGGAATATACAATTTGTCTCTTAAGCACAATTTAAGTTTATGTCCAGGGGATTAAATTATGGGTTTATTATTGAGAAAAACAATGTACTGTACATTTTTATATGAAATGACTTCGGAACCTAATTTGATAAATGTTTTAGCATTGAGACTGGAACCATGCAAATTTTTGTGGTCATTTGTAAATAAAGGTTTTCCTTATGCAATATTTCTTATGTTTTTTTTTTTATTGGTTATTAAGTGTAGGTAATGTTATATTGAGTGTAACAGGTTAAATCATTTAAGGCTTCAAACTAAATCCCAATGCAACAGTTACATTTCAAACACTCTGTTTTATTTATCTGAAAAGGTGTATCTACAAAAAATATACAAACTACTATCAGATGTACAGAATATACATTTCCTGTCAAATAGTTTCTCCTTGAATGCAAGATTAATTGTTGTTCCTGTTCTTATGCAAAAGTAATTCAAAGCTTGTTTGAGAAAATGTTAAATATTACCCATTTTAACCATCATGAAGAAAGGTCATGCATTATATGAATTTACTTGTGTATCACTTGACGACACAAACCCTAGTGGAATGTCATGAATAACAGGCAGGTTACTTTTCATATCAGGAAAAAAAAACCTTGACAATCCATTTTACCTTTGGTCTGGTGTTTTGTAGTCGTTCATAAAACCCAAAACATTTGTTCATCAACAAACCATTCCTATACATTCACGCTTTTTGCTAACCGCTTACAGCTCTTCTCTCCATCAGCACAGCTCTTCTCTCCATCAGCACAATTTTTCTCTCTAACCGCACTGTGACCGGAGGGAGGTGGAACAAGTTGAAGGCAATGCTGCTGTAACCTTCTATGAAGGCCAGAGGATGATGAGTGTCCTGGAGTAGCTTTATCTTTGTTACATTAGCCTCCATCAGTAGGTGAGAGTACAATTTTACCTCAGGATTTGTAAGGCTGAGGTCCTCACGTTTATCATACCTGTTGGAGGAAAAAAAAAATCACCATTACAAAAGTGATATTTTTTGGTTTTAGCTGTAAACGATGTAAAATACAAAAAAACTTGCCTCCAGTTTGTGTTCAGCTCCAAAAATCGAGATACTCCAGTTTCAGCTGCATAGGTGTCGATATGAACAAAGACATCTGAGAAGGTAAAGGCATTGAATAACGTGAGAACTGTTGGTATTACATTTTATTTATTAATCTGCATTCCCACTAATTACATTGGTAGACAGTCTATTAAAATGGTAAGTCATACAAATATGCTCTTAATACATGGGCGAATAACTTAACAGTAACTGTATATGATATAAGTAGAGATACATGCACAATATGGAAAATAAATAACTGATGGCAATTGAAGAACCCAAAATGTGGTGTGCATGTACAATAGCATTTGTATGAGTTAAAATGATTTGATAGGTAGTGGTTCTGACCCGCTTTGTCTGGGAGAAGCCTGTGTAGTTCCTGCATTCCCCGGCCCCCTGGGTAGTTGTGGTGGGAAACATAAAGACAAATACTTGTGTACGCTGCATTGGTCATCAGCTGTCCAACCACAAACACAGAGCCCAGTTTATACATCCAGGATTTCTGGTAGTTGCATAAGCTGAAATAAAAGGTAAAAAAAAAGTAATTAATTCAAAACTGTACTTTTGAATGCAAGAACTGAGGTAATATGATTCAACTTACATGAAAGATGAGCCTCTAGCAGCCACCAAACTGAGCACAGGGAAAGTGTATATAATGAAGCGCATCTCCTTATGGGGCAGCAGGGAGTAGATGAGGATGAAGCCCACGGTGGGAAGCAGAAGCAGCCTCATCCGCCTGTCAAGGAGGCCGAGGGGGACGAAGAGCAGAGTGCAGCCCAGAGCTCGGGGCACAGCAGAGTAAAAGTACCACAAAAAGGGAGAGGTTTACTGGGGAGGGATGAAAGTCAAGGATCATTTTAGTAAGTACATAAATGTGACGGCTAAAACAAAAACACGTGGGAGTGTACTTGAGTTGACAAAAAGGATATTCCCCAGTTGGAACTTTTGTTAAGAACAGTGTTGTACCACAGAACCTGACCTTCAGGCCACAAAAGCTTCCTCCAAAAGAAGGAGTCATTGGCCACTGTTAAGGCTATAGAAGACAAGAGAACATTAAAACCCAGATCAGTGTCATTTATTGAGTATAGAATATTTATATACTGTACATCACTACTACTCACCTAGTGACATGATTCCAGCAGGGACAGCATAGTAAAGTAGCTGCATCAGTCCAAGCCTCTTACTCAACAGTGATATCAGTAACATGAGACCCAAGAAGATGCAGAGCTCCGACCGGAACACTATGATGGCTAGAGCAGAGAGGCTGATGAAGCGGCCATGCTTTTGAGCAATCCAAGATGTGAATGCTACAAGAACTGATGGGGGGGAAAAAAATATAATGTCATCATGTAATTCATAGAACTACTCCCAGATTAAAGAAACAGAAAAGCAAAATCCTTAATCCAGAGTCTCTGGATTATTACAAGTGCACCTTACCTATTGGCAGTGCAAACACATTAGGCAGTGTCCTGGTGCTGTAGAACATTAGGTGAAACTGGGACGCACACATCAGACAGAAGAGCCCCGCAACTGTGGAGCCAAACTGCCTCCTCACCTCCCTCTGCATGTGCCACAGTGCACCAATGACACACAAGCCCAGCGAAGCTCGGACTGCACAGAGAACATCAAGAGAGCGCTTGTCAGATTAGTTTCAAGTGTTACATACTAAAAAAAAAATAATAATAAACAACATTACAGTGGTTTTGATAGTTCCCACTAAGTGTTCGATAATAGTGGTTGACCTGTGAGCTGAGTGTAGAATTTCGGTGCATCCAGCAGGGAGGACAAAAACACGACAGGGGAGCTGATTAGGGAAAGGAAGACGGGACCAAGGAAAGTCCGTGGCACGACCCCGGGGAACTCATGATGGTCATACTGAAAGACAGAGCAGACTGTGGTTTCAACAATAGCACAACCCAGCAACTACAGACAGCTGGGAAGCCACAATCTTTTCATGATATGTCATTAAAGCTTCAAAACAGCTTCTTTATGGATCCTGAGCAGATATAGTTTTATAGTTGGGTACATTTGTTGACAGTGAAAACTCATTATAGAGGGAATATTTGACTTAATGATAAAGTTATGTATTATTCTACAACTTACAAGTCTATACATTTTATAGCTGTGAGATTACATGCAATATCTCAGTAAGAATAATGAACACGTCTCTTGAAACAGGTTCCCTTTCATCACTGTCTCACTCTTTTTCTGAGGTATTTATTGTGTTATACTAGTGTTTTTGTTAAATTGTTAACTTTATCTTTGTATTTCTTTCAATTTGTGTCAGTGTGATGGCACGAGGAAATGTTTGCTTTAAATGTCTCTGAATAATCCTAAAACAGATGGGCCGTGTTGAGGCCAGACATGAAAACACATGTGAATTCATTCCTATTTACATTTTATATTTTAAAATTTTATTTAATAGCATAATAAAGTGAACAAATTTACAAAAAAATCTAAACTTCCCCAAAGCCAAAGGACTGTTCCTTTAAAAAAAAAAAATCCTTCTGCTACTGTAATGAAGTTTGTACGGTTCTCTCAAAGTTTTCACAAAAGTTGCATTTGAAAATAATGATAATTATTCACTGGTGCTGTGCATGGTTAGCCTGTTAGCACATAACTGTTCCTGCATTTATAACATCTTCTTACCTTGTCAAAGTCAAGTCTGTGGTACAAAATGTCGTGCACCGCTTGTAAATTAAAGCTCTCCTCGACTTTAGTGAACGGACAGATAAATAAGTGCAAGAGAGACACAGCTATCAATAAAAACAACAGTGGTAGCCCCCAAACATTCCTTTTCTCAGCCATGACAGCCGAAAGATGATTACCACTTCCGGTAGATTGAGGAAGTGAACTACACAGCACGTCCCATATCGCTACAAGTATTCATATTATTTATCTAGAATGGAGTTAAGGTATTGTAAACATAATATAACAAAAGCTGCACCTTAAACGTAAAACAAAATTACATTGGATAATTCTACTTGTATCTTGAATTTTTACACGTGGGAAAGGAGCGCTTTTGTCCCGAGCGTGGCGGCTTGCGATTGGTTGAACAATTGATTGGCAGGTAGTCCAAGCATATCAGCGCAAGCCACAATACGACCAAAAGGCTGACGCGGAAATCTAAAACAGCTTCATTTTTTTTTAACACCCGGCATGTAAATAATACTCTGTTGCGCTTTGCATACATAACGCTCAATCGATTTTAAGCGAATAAATACCGACATAGTAGTTTTAGAACCCTTGCAACACTTTAATGTGAGCTGAAAGCCTGCTTGTGAGGGGCTGCAGGACACCCTGATATGAAACTGTGTATGAATTGATCGGCTGAGATGCTGTCCACCGGTCCAAAGCTGCGGCTTGTGCGGCTTTTGTCCTGCATCACTCTTCTTTTACTTTTTCAAGTCACTGGGGCCAAGAGGGATTTAAAAAGTGCCTGTTCAACATGCAAGCAGATAACTGATAACTTCGAGAAGGTAAGAGAGCCGGAGAGCTAACCTATCTCTATCTGTGTGTTTGTTTTCCATGCTGTTGATGTTTTTTTCTGGATTATTCCACCCATCTAATGCTGGTGATTTCTGACCTATCTCCAACCCATCACTGTTTCTCACCTAATCAATTAAACTCTTCATATTTTAAGGGTTTTGACAGGACAGCAAAGCAGAACTTTGGTGGAGGCAACACAGCATGGGAGGAGAGAAAACTGTCTAAATATGAGACCAGGTAAGGTCATTGCATCCTGTTCTTTCCAAACCACAGGTCACTCTGCCTTAGTTATCAGGGCTAATGTTTGCTTTCCACCAGAGCTACAGTCTCTTTTCATACATCGCAGTCAATGATCTGCGTTCCTCTAATGCTTCCATGACAGTGAGATCCGCCTGATGGAGATCCTGGAGGGGCTTTGTGACAGCAGCAGCTTTGAATGCAACCACATGCTAGAGGAGCATGAGGACCATTTCGAGACCTGGTGGTTCAAAAGGTGGGTGTCGGCTTGTGTAATTGTTGCGGCCTGAGTGACAGAGGTTTTACCCGCTGGGGTTTTAGTTTAGTGAAACGACGGTTCCCGCTCTGTAAAGCGAGGCAAACCTGACGTCTTCTTCTTTTTGGTTTCCTGTTGCAATGCAGGAAAACGAAGCATCCCGATTTGCATAAGTGGTTCTGCATTGAGACCATCAAAGCGTGCTGTCCGAAAGGAACGTTTGGACCGGACTGCAACGGTGAGGAAAAGCTTTCCATAAAACCTTTGACTCTTACGTGCGTTGGTTGCATTTCTCGGCGCACTGTTCAAACTGTCGCAAAAAACAAAAAAATCTTGTGGGGTCAAAGACTCAACATGTGATGTGCTTATGATGTCATTTTTTTTTTTTTTTTTTTTAAACGTAAAGCCTGTGTGGGAGGCTCTGACACACCCTGTCATGGAAACGGAAAGTGCGATGGCGACGGGACTCGCGGGGGGAACGGACAGTGCAGCTGTGACCACGGTTACAAAGGGGATTTCTGCCTCGACTGCATCGACGGCTACTTCAATGAAGTGAGGAATGACACATTCTCCCTGTGCACAGGTACACGTCTGCACGCACCAACGGATGCACCAGTTTGCATTTAGAAACAAACAAGTCGAAAAGGTTGCGAACGTTAGGCCAGTCGTGAATCCGAATGCGTTTCCTCCTACCAGAATGCCACTCCTCCTGCAAAACCTGCACGGGAGCGACCCACCAGGACTGCGATGAGTGCAAAGAAGGCTGGGAGGAGGATGACCAGGAAGCTTGTGTTGGTATGAGAGCCATGTTGTAGAGCATCACTGTCAAAGAAATACGGCTTAAACCTCCAAATGAATCCTCATGTTAAAGAAAGACACTTCCATTATTTAAGATATGACATTTACAGGGGAAATACTTACCTGCAGGTGGATTTTAAACTAATGGGATATGCAAGACATGTTTCTGTTAAGATGCCTAACAGTCATTGTGTTACAGATGTAAACGAGTGCTCGGCAGACCTTCCTCCTTGTAAAGAAGATCAATACTGCCTTAACACGGAAGGCTCCTACTCCTGCAAGGGTAAGAGGTCATAGGCTTTAGGTGTCAACTTCATGCTCTTATTTTGACAACCGTTTGGTTTGTTAGCTGATAGAAGTATTGTGAAATGACTAAAGCCTGACATATTCATGCAGGACTTTTGCTCGGATAGCTTTTTTTTAAAAAGGAGAACTGTCTCAATCACTGATAATTATATTCAGTGAATAACATATCAGGCATATTAAACGTGTTGTACATTGTCAACACATTCTAGTGTGGATTGAAGTCTGCTTTGATGCTCTGCGGAGAATTACGTGACATCATTTCTAAATTACCTACAACAGGGGTGTCGATCTCATGTTGGGTCGGGGGTTTCTTTCAAATGAAACGGACTATTTTTTGCCAACATCACTATAACTCAAAACATAGACATCTAGACTGCTGTGTGATTTTATTTTTGTTTCTAATCATTTAAAATAAGGTACTCCTAGAACTGCATGTTAACACGTAAAAATGTAGAATGACATTAAGCAGAGCGGTTAACGGCAACAAAACAAGTCAGGCAGAAATCATCAAGCTATCCTTTTTCATTATATGAAGAAGTTCTGCTTCAAATGTGATGTTTTTTGCCATTCACTAAAGATGACTTTATGAGACCGCAGGTTGCAGCTTTAATACAAAATACACTGTGCCGTCTTTGTGCGTAAATCTAGGAAGCATGTTAGCGCTGTTCCGCAGCTAAACCATCAGACCTCTGTGTGATTGGACAGCCTGTGTGTTGTATCGTTTTTGGATTAGAAGGAAGTGTTCAATTAAAATGATAATTGTATAAATAAAAAAAAAATGTGCATTTCTCCTTCACAGCCTGTGACAAAGAGTGCTCAGGCTGCACTGGAGCCGGTCCTGATGAGTGCAAAGATTGTGCCACCGGGTACCAAGACACAGAGGGCACCTGCACAGGTATATCTGTATTTAAATCCCCATTTGAAGCATTCACTTTGTCTTCCCATTGGTCTACCCACAAAGCAATGACTACAATATTAAGGAGACGTAAACATAGGCTGTCATTTTTAAACAACAATGAAATACAGTACCTGACGACTGTATTTTTACAATCGTAATATTCTCATGACAACAAAGAAGTTTTGTGTTCCAAGAAATAAGAGATGTTAGACTTACAGACACAGACAACACATGAAATACATTTTCCGAGTACAGTCTCAGAAAGTTCTAGGGTCCTTCATCTCCACAGTCAGACTCGAAGAGGGCTGAGGCTGCCCATTCCATTGACAGTAAATCTCTTTAACCTCTTTGTGCTAAAGCAGCAAAATGTATGTATTTTCCAATTCATCCTAATAATACGTTTCACTGACAAAAACTCCAATGTGATGATTCTTTATGTCAGCATTGACTGTGTGTTTCTTAGCCCAATACAAAGAAGGCAAACTAGTTGGCAGAGTGGCATTTTCACTTTCAGATTAAAAGACAGCCTTGAGATGACCTCACTCCAAAAAGTCATCACAGAAGGGCAATGCCACAATAGATCAGAGTTCCTGCCTCCTCACAGCCATGCCAACACAAATGTGAGAGGGAATTATACATTTTGTTTAATCTGTTTGGTGTGATACAAGGCGACCCCTTTTAGTTTTAAGGTTTGTCCGAGGAGTAGTGAGTAACGACCTACCGGTGGATCTCAGGTTGGTAGAGGGTCAGGGGGTCAGGAGGTCAGCAATGTAAGTCATTGGATTTAGTTGAGACTAAGAAAGTGTTCTAACTCACTAATTATGATAAAGCCTTCTGACTTAGTGGACACAGAAAACAAAAACATTGTTTGACTTTTGTCACTGCTGCATTGTTTGTTTCTTCAGATATTGATGAGTGCTCACAGCCAGAGTCGGTATGCTCTGCGGAGCACCAGGAGTGTCTCAACAATAAAGGCAGCTATGCGTGCATCTGTTCGGTAGGATTTGAGGAGCTAGATGGCGAGTGTGTCCAAACGCCACAACCAGGTGAGGATAAGTGTTGATTGAAGGACTAGTTGCACAACTTTTAAAGTACAAACTTTGAAAACTTTGTTTTATGCTTATTGTCATCAGATAAAGAGGAGGACTCGGATGCTGCTGAGACAAACACAAGTCCACATAAAGAGCTTTGATGTAGTATTAACCGGGACCAAGGTGTGTCGAAATTTCTGTGCATCTGAAGGCGGTTTTAAAAAAAATCCTCAACCACATGCACTTACTGTACAAGCTGCACTTCAAACCAACAGATGCAGTTAAGACATTGAATTTTCAGCTGCCGATCATGGACTTAAGGACAAAAAGAAACAATTCATGCTCTGAGTAAGCTGGTCATTGTTGTTTCTCCTTGGTGTGCTCAAACAACCACTTGTCTTTATTTGTTGAATGGTTTTAACATTGCAAGTGTTTGAATAAAGGTGAATTATGTCAAATTTAACAAACCCATGTCACCTAAATGTGTCACTTTTTAATTTTAGAGTTCAGGATGTTGTACTATGGATTTAATGAGCAGGTTGAATGTGGATGATGCTTGTGTCATGTTGCAGTGATCCTAAATGACCACATGGTGGCAGTCTAATCATACTGAATATGGATAGCTCACATCTGTATGAAGAGGAGTGCTTCACCTAAGTTGATTGCAAAGGGCTAGAAAATGAATTTCTGTGTATTTAGATACCTTATATATGTGTTTATATCTCACAGCTTTATTTAATGCCTGTCCAGATTTAAGTGTCTTTTACTTTGCACATCAATACTGTTTATTTAAAACAATATTGTGTATCCTTACACTGACAGTATTTTCCAACAGCATTAACCCAGTTAATTTTCCTATTGGACCTTGACTGCAAAAAAAAAAGCATTTTATCACTGACATCTTCTTTTGAAAGTCGGCCATACCGTCACCACTTAGATGTTAGGATACCTCTTTTTGGAAAGACCTTCCTCAGGCCCCACTTGGATCAAAGCATATTTTCCTAACCCAGGTCTCACCTTGCAATAAGGCTTCCCAGCTTCCTGTGGTATGATGTCAGCTGTTTTGATTTGACCAGCTTGCCAAGAAAGGCAGCCAGTTGAGACCTGTCTGAGCTGGAAGTGAGGCAGCAGAGATGCAATCATTCCACAGGCTCCCCCAGCAGCCCCTCCCCACCACCAACACCACATTTCACTCTTGGATGTTAAGTCTGTTCCATTGAAGGCTTTTCATCAGGGAGGATGGGAAACATTCCTTTGAATTGATAAGGAACTATGTGTAAATGCATTTAAAGCTACTTAAAGCTGGAGTCCATTCTTTGATTTGGATCAATCCCAAATGTGCAGTGTTATCTATACTCGTCTAAAACAGAGGACTAAGTACTAGTCTTCACACATGATGATATTATTAAATCATATTTTATTCAATTTGGTCTTAGGAGGCGTACAAAAGCACATCTGTTACTGCAGGGGGCTGTGGAGGCTCATCGGTGATAGCCGCCATGCTGGAAATCCTGTCTCAGCCTAACTTGCAGTTAACCTAACGACAGACTAAAAGCTGGAGCTAAGGAGGATTTTAAGCCCTCAGACAAACTGTTACATCGTCCCACCTGTCAATCAAGTCAGCTACATGCCTAACTATGGATAACACAATTCATTCATAGAATCAAAATGGATATGTTATTTAAAAAAAGCGCCCCCTGTACAGTGTGTGCCCATGAAGACAATAACTAATCAGAAATATATCATTTTTAGGACCAGGCTGTCAACATAGTTAGTATAGTAGTCTCTACTGTTGAAACAGGCTCTTTTGAATGTGGTGTGTATGTGACTTCCAGGGCTCTTCACAACATCAAGTGGACCATCGTCCAACTGCGGGTATTTGAGTTTCCACATCGGCTTCATTTTTCAACACCAGGTTGAAACGCTTGGTTAAAACAAGCAATCGTTATATGCTGGTTAACTAAGCTGTACACAAAAACCTAGACAAGCTCTCTAAATAATATGGGTACAACATGTTTTTTATATTAGCGACAAAGGAAGAATATAAAAATGTGACCTTTAAAGATTCAGGTTGTATGATTTTTGTTACCTCTGAACAGAGTTTGGCTAGCCTTTCCCAGTCTTTATGCTAAGCTCTCATTACTTTTTAAAGCAAGTAACAGTCTTCCTGTCTCCAATTCAAAAAGTTAGCAAACAAACATATTCCCTAAATCTGATACTATCCCTTTAAAATGTCTTTTTTTTTTATCTCAATGAGGCTAAAGCAAATATGTAATAAGACAAGAGACAAAACAACAGTGCCAAAGCAACATAATAAACCTCAAAATACTCCCTGGTCAACTGGACAATTCATGTTTCATCATAAGCTCAAGGGAGAAGTTGTTTGTTTTTGTGAGAAGGGTTATGCAAGGCATGCAAAAGAAGGCATTAGCATGAGTCAGCATACTGGCTACATGAGTCAGTGTGCAGCACCTATCGATGCTGAAACAACACCTATCGAGGTAAATTTAGTCTTTATTAGAGCGTTGACACAGAAGAGAATTATTTGATATGATGCTTCATAGCTTGGAGATGGGATAACCTCTCCACTTTCACCACCTCTGTGAGATAAACTGCTCAACCGGAAAAATTAGCAATCATGTTGCAACAAGCTGATGCTGAGTGACTGGCTACCATGAGTAATCACTTTAGATTCACCTGGTTTTTCCTACACTCAAGGGCTCTTTATTTTCCACACACAGAGCTACCGTTGAGATTTGATGATTCAAGCTTGAGTAAGATGATACGACCTACTCCACCCTTCTAATCAGAGTAAACCACAGAGTGGAGCTGTAATGGCTAGTCGTGTACTGTTGCATTTAAAGATATCACCTTTTACACAAGTTAGCTTTTACTCTCAGTATTTTTGACTTTCTATCATTTCCATTTAATTTAGGGATGAGAACTTAAATTCCACTAAGATTTTATATTCCAACAAATGTAATTGTTTCGTGTTCATTAAGCACTTGTCAATGCAAAGATTGAGGAAACAAGAAACTTCAGCTCAGCAAGTTAGCTACAATAGCTTAGCGAAATTTGCTCTTTGCAGGTTTTCTTTTAGTAGAATTCACAGACAGTATTAAAAATGACATATTAGGATAGCATTTTTGAGGCATACACTGATTGTTGCTAGTCTACATTAGTTTTGTCATGTGCTTCCTGAATCCCTACAACATAGCCACAATGTGCAAGTTAGCATCACATTATCTACCTTAGCTAATTTCGACGACTGCTTCGAGTGTTAGTGCTTGATGGTATTCGATTTAAATCATTAACTAGTATGTAGAATTTTAAATTTGGACAGTTAATTGTTTGATGGTGGTTAGCATTTAACACATCTTTAGGTAAGAGCTAGCATGACCAGCAGTTAAAACTCATCGGCCTACAATTATGAAAATAAGACCAGAGTTAAAAAATACCTTACATTTACATTAAAAATGAAAAAAAGGGCATGAGCTCTTAATCACAGACTATATCTCATCATTGTTACATCTTTTGATAAACTTTGTGACCACGCCAGTGAATTTCTGATAAATCCTCTGACTGATTTATTTTACATCTGGACTCACACATTCAGTACTTTAGTACCATTTTAAGAAAGCAAGAGGATTTCATAATTCCAAAATGAAAAGACAAACTCTACGTAAGGGAAATTCAATAAGTGGGAAAGTCAGTTCTCAGGATTTTGCTTGAGTTTTAAGCACTCTGAACTTGTGACCTTCCTGCGATGGGTTTTCAAACCGCTGATCTTGCCGGCTCTTGAAATTCGAGTATTGTTTATTCCCTTATGCAGACCTTCCCTTTCGTGTGGTTGAGTGAATCCTTGTTTGAATTCCATAAAACTTGCACCAAGAAACAGATTGTTTCAGTGTGTCTGCACATGCACATAAATTGCCCATTTGTGTGTTTGCACTGAAGCAGAGTGTGCACGAATCCTCTGTGGTTTAAGGGGCAGCTCGCTCTTTTCTCTTGACTTTGTGGTGGTTTTCTTCTGCCAGTAAACCTGTGGAGCACATGGTCCAGCTGTAATGGGGTGACTACGAGGACACTGACAGGGTTACCGCGGAAACCTGCAGAGTAAGAAAATGCACTGACACTGAGCTGATAGCACTGTAATCTCCTCCTTTCAGAAATGCTCTTTATTTAAGCAAACAGGTCACCCTGTCCTCCTCAATGGCATCATATTGTGAGTCTGAGTCTCCTCCTCATCCTCATTCATCAGCAGTGAAATCTCAGGGCTGCCTTTCACAAAGCGATCCTTAAACAACAATCTTCTTTGTTCCATTGTAAAGGCAGTGGGATAGAGATAATCATAGTGGTGAGGTAAGATGAGGGAAACTGCATGCTAAACTAGAAGCCAGATGTGGCACCATGTGCTTTTGTTCAGCTGTCAGTGGCCTGCACCGCCTCTAATGTCAGGCACTCCTTAAACTTGCTGCCCTTGTTGATGCGGTTTTCTGCCTTGCTTTCACCCAGCTGGAAGCTTAACCACCAACCATTAACCAAGAAAATTTGGAAACGGTAGAACTTAAAAATAAAGCTGTTTTTACACATGCATGCACTCTGGAAAATTTCTAGAAAATTGCACCTGAAATTTGCAGCTGAAACAACAGAGAGACAGACACTATGATGAAAAGTTGTCCCTCTAGATCCAAGTATATCATTGCTTCTGTAGTTTAAAGGCTTTATATGCGATTTTTTTGATCCAGCAGATGTCGCCCTTGAGCACCAGCATGAAACCAAAACAGCTCGTGGTGCATTGTTGTGTTAGCATGCTAATGCTAGCGATCTTTATTATGCTCGTATCTTCACACTGCATGTAAATTTACCCGAAATAAGCGTGTTAAATAAACACAGTTAAGCAGTGAGTACAGTATGTTATTCTTCTTTTCTCTAGTCCCTCAATTAAACAACTTTTATTCGCAAGGGGAGGAGTCATCCGTCAACAAACAGAAAAAAAACTCTGAAAACATCACAGGCAGTGGGACTCGGGTGTTACACCCATTGTAGACAGTTATTACTCACAGAGTTATTTTCAGAGGATATACTAGATTTCTATTATATTTAAGTGTGAAAAATTGCATATAAAGCCTTTAAAATATTCACAGTAAACAGCAGAGAAGATCGGAACGGAAAACATAAAGAAGCAGTTCCATTACTTAAAACAGTGATAGTACTGGTCGAGTGCTGGTTGCAGGATATAAACATCATCAGCCCCTCCCACTCGCTCGCAGTATTTCCTGCTGCGTTCTCACAGAGGCTCACCCAAATTCATGCAGACAATTTACGAAGGGGCTGCAGGGAAAATTCAGGATAAAGTCAAGAGGGGAAAATGTATTTTTCAGGAGTTTTGTGCATGTTTGAATAAGGCTTAGCTGCTAAAGATGCTATTCAGGGGGTATATCCTTTCAGGGCACTGTGAAGAAGATGAATGGACCATTAGTGAATGTTGTGACTTCAGCACTCATACTCAAAGATGCTTCATGAAACTCAGACTTTGGCAGGAAGTTAAAGCAGGAGACAGAGGACAGAGGAGCAGCCTCCTGCCTGAGGATGAAAAGAGGAAACTAATAGGGAGGACTAAATCAACCTGAAGAGTAAAAATTCACATACACATACACCTCTATACCTTAAGGCCACCCATCAAATGAAGGTTTATTTTTTTTCCTTTTAGGCCTGTTTTGGTCTCCATCAAGGGAATTATCTAACTCTTATAATTTTAAATGCTCAAATCCTTCAGATATGAGGCTGTAGTCTTTTTAAGTTTACTTTGCTTGTCTCCAATTTAGGCCAGCCCATAGTGTCATACAAAGGTGAAAAAATGCTCCACAAAATCAATGTGTAAATCTATTTTCATATCAGCTTAGCTGTTTTTGCTAGCGTTTAAGGAATTGCTGAATTATATGCCCATTTAAGCGCAGCCTTAAAAAAATACCATATCAACTCTAGCTCTACTTTATGTTGTCATTTTTAAAAGTGGTAGTCTGGTTACATTTGTTACAATGTTACAATTTCATTTAGCAGACACTTTTGTGCAAATATTCCAGAATCTGAGAGAAAGAATAACACAAGTAAGGATCTAGACAGCAGGAATGAATGTCAAGTGCCAATAAACCGCATATTTAAATGAACATAATCAACATCATCAATATTAAAGTAGATAACAGTTAGTTCACTTTAGGCAGATTGCACAGTCTGCATTTACTGAGAATTTTTTTTTTGATTCATGACCATGTCTGTCTGTAAAATAGAATAGAATTAGAATTGTTGTGTGATAGAAGTGAACTGGGATACACAATGAAAAAAAACACAGAATGACTTCATGAATCTGAATTATTTACACCCTGATGTATTTCTGCACAACGCTGTGGTCGAGGTGTGGCTGCGCCTGAAGCAGTGCAGAAATTACATCGTTAGGAAAACATTCAATAACAGCGGTGTTTTCCTCTCATGTGTAAAATTGATATTCTACCCGGGACTATTCTGTTCGATGAGAGCATGAAACCAATCCAAACATTTTTAATAATTTAGCATGTGATGTGGCCCTGTTGGTTTATTGTGCTGGAAATGAAAAGCTGAATAGACAATATCTGCCTTAGTATTTCACATTTCTTTTCCTCATGAGTTCCCAAATGAAAGGCTGATATCGGGAGCACGCTTTCTTGAAATCTGCCATATACACTCAGAATTGGTGTATATAGGACTTTTCTATTTTCAGGCAAGTCCACGTTTGCTCTGATCCCATGGAACAATGCACAGAGAAAATTATTTTGCAGGTTGTATTTCTCAGGGGAACAGGAAGAAGAGGAGGTTGGGTTTGGAGACTGGGAGTGGTGTAGTGCTTGCCGGCATGCTTTCTGCTGCACAGAGATTTCTCAGACAGGTAGGACAGATTGATGTTACCCACCTTTGTTTGATCTTGAAGCCAGCGCTCATGTCTGTGTCTGTGTGTGTGTGTGTGTGTGTGTGTGTCTGTCTGTCTGCATGTGAAAGAATCTGTGTGTGCATGCCCGCATGACAGTATGATGAGATCTGGCATGTGTGTGTGTTTGCGTATGTGTGCAGCTCTACAGTGCGACTGCATCGTCTGGCCTTTGGTCTCTCACACCCATCAGGAATGAGAGGAGACAGAGAGGGGCGACTTTGATCTCTGCCTTGAAGAGATGCAGCAGTCTTTTTAAGCTCTTTAGATACTCAGTTGGGTGAAGTCAAAAGAGAAACAGCACCGGAATGAATCTCCTGTGTGCGATGATAGCTTTATTATTGTTTTTTTAAATGACACAACAAATTAGTGGTTTTTGAATATAGTTTTAGCTTCCTCTTACAACTGAAAATATCGTTTCTGTGATCCACCTTTTTCCAACAGGCCACCAGCACGCGGTAGCGTTCGGTCTTCTCTCAACCGGAAGGTCGGGGGTTCGATCCCCAGCTCCTGCAGCAACATGTCCGATGTGTCCTTGGGCAAGACACTTAACCCCAAGTTTCTCCCGCTTCTTGGCCACCCGCATATGAGTTCATTCATTCATGTGCATGAATGGGATTAGTTACTTCTGTTGGTCACTTTACACAGCAGCCTCGACCATCAGTGTGTGAATGGCTGTTAATGGAAAGTGTGAGATGCGATGTAAAAGTGCTTTGAGTGGCCAGAAGACAAGAATACAAGCTCAAGTCCATTTACCACTTCAAAGTTTTACTCATCAATAACACATTTTCAACATGTTATTGATGGACTGATACGATACAAAGTACAGGCATTCATGCTTCCCAGATGTTGTACCATAACCTGACTCTACCATTTGTATCACCATTGTGTTGGGATTCACGGTTTTTCAATGAAAGAGCTCAACATTTGTGGAATGGATTGCCATATAATTTGGTACAGATGTTCATGGTCCCCATAGGACAGAGCATACAGACCTCAGTGATACCAGCTTTTTCTGTAATCGCAACCGGCAAGGTCACAATTTCCCCTTATCCTGCTTTCAATTTTACTTGATGGATCGACACCAAACGTTCAGCAGTTCCGAAGTCTGCAGTGTGCACTCAGGCATTTATGGCATTCTAATGACTCTATAGTGATCATTATGTGGAAATTCAGGATTTAAGTAAAATGCCTTGATGTAACATGGTACAGATGTTCATGGCCCCATGAAAATGTAGCATGCTGACCCAAGTGATACCAACGTTTTTCTGGAGTGCCACCCGCAGGACATAGTCGTCCCTTATTCTGTATAACATTGAATTTCCCTCGGGATCAATAAAGTATCTATCTATCTATCTATCTATCTATCCTTCATGGTTTGGTAGATTGGTTTCATAACTATTGGTTGGATGGCCATGACATTTGGTACATACATCTATATCTTCCTCCATGTCCCAAAGACCAAGTACCTGCAAAAGTAATGACATTCCCATTGGACTCACTTTTGGAATTTTGCTAATTTTCAAAGCATTAAGACCAAAAGCTTTACTGCACCATAGCATCCTATAGCAGCAAGCTTTGCTGTTTCTCACTTTCTATGCATTACATTATAGGAACATTCACATGGACTTCAAAAATTGTAACACATGAGAGCTAGGTGCAAATCTCCCAGAGCAAGTTCTTTGTAATAGATCCCCACTTTCTGCACATTTCAATGAACTGAAAAATCAAAACGTAACATATCACATGCAGCTGATGAACTGCCGCAGCAGCTGCCGTCTTTGCTGGTCCCTTTCAGCTATTTTCGGTTGCCTTTAAGTAATCCAAATTTCTGTGTGAGCATGCCACATTTGAATCCATTTGCACTGAATTTCCAGCTGCACGTTCGCAGCATGGAGCAAGAGCTTTGTGGTCTTTCAGATGCATGACCATCTCCACCCTGTCACATCCTCGCTAACCAGCCAGATGTCGACGCTGAAATTGAATCTGTTTTTTTTTTTTTGCAGGAGCATAAAGTTTGATGTTCAGATAAAAGTCCCAGAAGATTCGTCTAAAGATGCTATGACCCAAAAACCTACATGTGTTTATGGACTACATTACAGAGTTCCATTGTAAATACAAGTTTTATCAGTCCTATGGTGTAGGTGATAGTTTGACCTACTTCACACTGAGGTTGTTAAACAGTATTGTTGGCGTGAACAGGCAGTATTTTGAATTGTTAACACCTGCGGTAACATAAAACGTGAACTAGCTCCCCACATCAAAGGCATATTTCTCTCTTACTGTTGGACACAACCTCAGAATATTTTCCTGAGACTTTTTTTTTTTTTGAAAAACCAGCTGTTAAACCCCGGTGAAGGAAGAGGCCCATGTTCGCTTCTCAATGTGGCGGTGTGTGTGTGTTGCCATGGCGCTCAGGTGGTGTTGACACTGGAGGGTGTAAATAGACTTGAGGAGATGGAACAAGGTGCTGGTGTGAGGGGCAAAGAGGAGGTCACACAGGCTCACACATATAACACAGTTACTGCAGCAAGGGGGGGGTAAGTGTTTAGAGGAGGGAAGGTTGCATGTTTGATTCTGTGTGTACTGCTACTGTCAAGCAATTATGCTAATGCCCTTATCTAGATCTAGTGCATTATTATAAAATACTAATCAGCTTCTCGATTTAAGCACAAATGCCCCCCAAATATGAACTTATTTATGTTTTTGGGTTCTGTGTTCAAACTGGTCGATCCTCTCGTCTGTCTGAGATCAGTCAAACGCAGCTTTCCACTCAGAAAAAGCTTGAACTGCAATGCATGACGGTATATACGGCTTGAAAAGTGACCATCGCTAGTTTTCACAATGCATTGAGAGATACAATACAGTGACATGTCAATGATCTCTCAAATTGTGGACGTCGGTGCAGAATAGTGTGTGATTTCGGACACATCCAAAGTCTTTGAAGGACTGAAAGGAGCCGGGTGTTTGTAAGACTTCAGCCCCGTGTCCTCGTTGTAGACTGTGTCAGACTCGCAGGCTGCTCTGGAGGCTGAAGTGAAAAAGAACTGTCTCGTAGCCGGTGAGTGGGCCGCAAACAAGTACATATGTGAATATATAGCCTCACTCTTCAACTCCTACCGGTCACACTTGTTTTCATTTCTTCAAATGTGCTCATTGTGCAACATAATCCGACCTTATATGGCAGTGTGGTCATTCGTTCCATCTCAAATTTGTCAGCTGCACAGTCAAAACACAACCTCTTTGCTGCTGGGTCATCAAAACAATCCCACATCTTGGTTCGGCTTCCTCAACGTGACTCGGTCTGATCCCCGTTTTATTGGGTAGTTTAGTGGATGTGTTTCATTGCAACGTAATAAGAGAGGACATGAGTCCCTTATGAACCTTCAAAGCCTCGCGGCCACATGAAAGCCGAGAGCGGCCTGCAACAACATCAACAACAGGCATCAATTCCATTTTCCCCCCATATTATAATCGGCCTGGATATGAAACAGGCCGGGGCTTCAGTGTCATTCTCTCTATGGAACTCATTTCCTGCCTGTTATCAGTTCATATGGCTTTGTTTTTTCTGGACGGGAACCCTAGAAAAGAGAGAGCGGCAATCACAGGAGGGCTCAGCAGCTTAGCCGTGCTGACCACCCCTCTGATTGCGGTTATGCAACTGACACGGCTACTTTAGGTCAGAGCAGGAGGGGTGATTCACGTTCACTTCAACGACCTGAGGGTTAAAAACAAAACCCTTTTTCCTCCTGACAGAAGGTTTTGAAATGGCGCGTACTTCAGCTTGAAGGTTTGGTGGAAATGAACGCCAATCACACCTGCTTTTTTTTTTAATTGCAAATGTGGATTTGACGGCGAGGTTTCTTGGGGGGGAAGAGAGTGCATTTTGTGCTGAAGTCTGGTGCTGATGAGTGTGCAGTCAGACAGAGTGAGGGGGAGAGAGAGAGAAAGAGAGAGAGAGAGAGAGATGGGGGGGGGGGAGCAGCACTGCTGGGTCAGCTAAGCCTTGCCTGTCACCCCTCTGTCAGCTCAGCACTTTTGGACATATATCTGCCATGTCGAGCTGCTGGGCCCGCTGACATGCTGCTCATTCCTCACTGAAGCCTGCTCTGCGGAAAAAAAAAAAAAAAAAGCCTCTTTACTTCCTACATCCCGTTATAACTTTTCACTTTGACAAAAAGCTCTGAACTGTGACCACATATTCAAGCTGTGTGTGTGTGTGTTGTACTATTTCAGGTTTAACACCACCTTGACCGATTCTAGAAATGCACAGATTTCTATATCGTATCCTCAGAGTTTAAGCGATTAAATAACAAAGAAACACAACACTGAAACTTAAGACAATGTTGAAAATGATTCTTTACGTGGCTCCAAGTTATACACTATAAAGGTATACCAACTTGGAAGAAACATAATAGGGATGCAGCCTATTTGGTCGCGTATATGAGAAAAACTTTGGAAGACCCACGTGCAGAAACCGCAAATCATTTATTTAACAAAATCCACAAACATCGGGGCGCCACAAAGAGAACAGCAGAATACACAGGACCACGGGGGAAGATCTGACAATGAAGGGAAGAAACACAGAGACTATATAATCAAACACAGGTGAGACCAACAAGACACAGGTGAGGCAGAGGGGGGAAAAAACTACAAACTAGAACTGGAAACACAGAAAACTAAACTCAGGATTATCAACAGGAAACAGAGAAACACAAGGATAGAATTAACAAAATAAAACAGAACACACTAGAAACTCCAACCAGGAATAAGAACAGACAATACACACGGTAAAAAAGAAAAACAGGAAATTAATTCCTCACACTGAAATTAACAAAATATTAAACTAAACAGGAATCATGGCATAAGTAGAAGTTGTTGAATGGATGAAATTCTGAAGGACAAAATGGTTTACACATTTTTTCTTCTGTTTTTAATCCCTTAGTTTTTAAACTTTGTTAAGATTTCTGAATGTGTGAGACACAAAGTTACAAATGGTGGCTGTCTCGTTCAAGACAGGCAGCAGCACAATTTAAATAGTGAATGTTCACCCACATACACATCAAGGAGAACATCGCCTGCCAGATGTGTCCGCCTCCAAGTCATTTAACATCCTCTGAAAAGCATACTTAAACACCTTTTTCCACATATAAGTTCTGACTTTTGGAACAGGCCGTTCTTTATCTTGAAAGGGTTCAATATTACATCCTAATAAACATTTAATGAGAAATAAATTAACTTAACATTAAAGGCAACTTTTTCAATCTAAACATGAATCTAGTTTAAGTTAATGTATCTAGTATATTACTGTGCTGACATTATCAGTGCAACACTCAAGGTATCGCTGTCAGATGTAATTTGACTAATATCTCTTTTCCTTGTCGGCGCTCCACTGGCCATTAGGTGGCGATCTTGTTGTAAGAGGCAACCAATCGGTCGCCCCACCGTGGCCCACACATGCGCTGAGATAATAGGCAGAAACATCTGGATGGACAGGCAATTCGAAGGCTGGACACAGCTGTAGACAGCAATCATCCAGCAGAGCGTTTTCCTGCAGGCGGCCCTGTCTTCTGTGTTTCACTGTGCTGAGCTGGTGCCTGCATGATCGCCTCAGGACCTGAATCTTTGAGTTTACGACCCTCCAGTAAAAGACATTGCTGCTCACTGCAGTTACCTAAACAACATCTTGTCTCCCCCGTTATGATCTCCTCTGGTAGAACATACCCCGAGGTGATGATCTTAGGTATAAGATCAGTCTTCTTTTGTGTGTGGAATAGCCTGCAGCCCATAAGTGACGGATCTACAGTCATTTCCTATAAGGTTTGAGGGTGTTCAGTGAAAATCAATATATTCTTCCATTCAACCAGTTCTCTCTGGTTTCAGCCTTTCTTCCTTTCCCCCATTCTGAAAAACTTTCGGGCATTGTGACAGCTTTTTCTGCTGCTTCAAAGTTGACGCGTAAGAGGTTAAATCATGGTGGCATAACAGACACCGGAAGGCTTTTTTTGCAGGCGTTTATTCCCCCTTTCCTAACCTGCTGAAGTTGAAGAAGAAAAGACAAGAGAAAAGAAGTTGGCTTCCGGCGTTCCATTCCATTGCTTGAGAATATAAATTAAGCGTGTGACCAAATGACTGCACAGCTTGATCTGGCAGGCTTACATAATGCTGGAACCGAGTCGCTTTCCCTCGGCCAGGCAATAGCAGCTCTGGCTTGGCCTACATCCTGTTCCTGGGACTCTTTAGCGATGGCTGTGAATGGCTCTGGTAGCAAAACGGTGTGGAAGTGTCTCTGATTGCCGAGAGAATGGAAAGGCAGTGAGCAGCCCACTCACCAGCCTGCCGCTGCCCCCACACACAGACGCACACACACACACACAGACACACACACACACACACACACACACACAAACACATAGACACACTAACACTCATGCATACAGGAGCTCTGGTAATATTGGCAGAAAGTCAATCAGTCACTCTCTGAAAAAAGCAGAGATGTCTGAATTAAATCCTACAATGAATGTGATTCATCAATAGTATTTAAAAGCAGATATGGCGGATGCACACACGCCCACGTTGCTCGCTCACACACACATACACACACCCACTCGCTTGACTCTTTCCATCTTGCTCTCGCCTACACGCTGACACTCTCTCACACGTTCGAACATGCCAGTAGAGTACTCCCAGATGGGCTACAACCAGAGCAACATTACGTAACAGAGGCATGTTTCAAACTACAAACTTTCACTTGAACGGCGAGATTTTCACATCAGTGCATCTTTTGGTAGTCAGCGCCAGGGCTGATAGTAAGATAACCATATTTCTAATGGCTTTAAATGTTTAGTTCAATTTACTGGATCAATGCATGCGTGCAAGGTTTCCTCATTGCAGAGAAAAACAGTGGCAAACATGTCATGGAGGTAGAAAGACTGAAACGTTGATTCATTGTAGGAGACCTTCTCTATAGCTCCCTTCACACTGTCTGTTCAAGGCAGGACTTTTCAACCTCTGTCACAGCACCATTAATGTAAATGTCACAAAGGCATGAAGGTGGGGCAAACTCCTCCCACCACATAATGCTCATTAATGCTTCCTTAATGTATGTGGAAATAGACACCGAGGTTTTACACAATATGACCCTATTTTCTTTCTCTTTTTTTTTTATATTTATTTTTAGGCTTTTTGTGCCTTTAATGGAGAGATAGGACAGTGGCTAGAGTTGGAAATCATGGAGAGAGAGTGGGGAACGACATGCTGGAAAGAAGCCACAGGCTGGATTCGAAACCCGGGGGCCGCCCGCTAGGAGGACCACAGCCTCCATACATGGGGCGAGCGCACCAACCACTGAGCCACCAGCGCCCCTTGACCCCTATTTTCATATGCGTCCTTCGTGTTTAAAAAGTGCATCCACTAGAGGGCACAGTCTCACTATGGACTCTCCATTTCTCCTTCGCTGTCATCCAACTGAAATTCAGTTCCCGTCTGTCTCTTGCCCGGCTGGTCGGTTGTAGTTGTCTGTCGCGATGCACAGCAGAGTAGCATCGTAGGCGTATTCAAATATGAGCTCCTGAAAACTTCTTTGGTTCCAGATTTGGCCACCCTGAGAACACAATATTATTAAGATCGATAAAATGAATGGCCTAAACTACCAACATTTGGCCAGATTCTTAATCATGAGCATTTTACCACTCCTGTGAGAACTGACTTTGATCATGATAACTAGAGTTCAATGTTGAATAGAGTACTTGTTATAATGAACAGTCATAGAGCTAGAACTAGCAGAACTGTGAGGCTACCTTTCTATGCCATGCACAGAAGTGTAACTAAACTGACTTTACAGAAACCAGGAAGCTCTTTATATAAAAAAAAAAAACCTGTTTAGAAAATCTCTCCACTGTCAATGCAATGACTACTAATGACTTTAAGCCTTTACCCTGTCAAGGAGGCGGTTACACAACTATGCTTGCAGAGAACAAGATTTGACTGTTAATCGAGTGCATCTAGCCTCATCTCCCGCCAAGCAGCCAGAACTCCTGCCCCTCACGGCCCCACATGGCTGGCAGAATGCTACCATTTACAAGCTGGGGAGGAGAAGGGGGGTAACTGAGAACAGATGTAACTTCTGCCACGTACAGAAAGTCACACACACACACACACAAACATGCACACACTCTTAATCCTCCTATCCCTGCCTCCCCTCACTTGTGTCCTCCCCTCTAACCATGTCTTCAATATTTTCTCCATCCTTTCTCTTTATTGTTCCACAGCCCCCCCCCCCCATACATTTACTTACTCAATGCCACTATGTTTCACCCGTTAACCCCACTTCTTACACCCTGCCCCCAGTTTCAACATGCAGTTGTAACAACAGACTCAGTGTGGCTTACTGGCGTCACCTTGCTCCTCTGTCAGACACAGGGCCACTCTGTTTGGTTGCAGAGGGGTCTACAGGGGCTGTAAGAGGGGTGGGGACGGGACTCTCCCCTCACCCAGAACTACCAAGACCTGGGAGGCATGGGAATAAACTTAAACTGGGGGGGAAAAAACTGAGAGGGAGAGCTTTTAAATGTGTTTTTCTTTTTCCTTAACTTCTCTTTTTTCCCCGTCTTTTTACGTGTAGCACACCCCTCCCTCTCTCACCTGTTAAGTTAACAAAGATGTGTTGTTGTTGTTGATGGGGTGTTGTTTTGAGTGGATGTTCCCCTCCCTGTGTCTGTTTCTCCCTCCAAACTTTCCCACCTGGCGTCATCGCACAAGCAGCAACACAATAGCCTTGTTGTGTTGGCTCTATTGCTCAAAAGAAAAAAGGTTTGTGCTGTCATAACCCCCCCCCCCCCCTTCCCCCCTACTTCTTCACCTCCCCACCTCCCTTACCCCACACCAAACCCCTACCCCCTACCCCTCCTCGTAGTGTTTTACAATCAACCCTAATGCAAACTGTGATCAGAACAATCGCTCCTTTATAAAGCCTATAATTCCCTGCAGCGCAGAGCTAGATGTTAAGAATCAGAACCCTAAATGCTGATCATGGGGGTTACATTTGGTCTCTCTGGATTCAATTAAAAGCAGCCTGCTTAAAAGATACTGTGGGGTTAATTCAGGTCGCTGCCAAAGGGAGAGTACTGGCTCGTCCTTTTGTAGCCTTACAACTGAAACTTCAAGTACAGCGATGGAATGTAACTAAAAGGACGTTAAACTTGGGGAACTTGAGTGTCTCATTTTGTGTCACTTTTCTTGATCTTCTGTACATGGCAGAGGGAAACTCTGTAAGAAACTAACTCGATTATGACAGAAGTTGAGGTACAAAAAAAGAGGTTTGCAATACAACACCATTGGAGTTTCTTATAAAATAATACAATTGAGTCTTCATCCTGAAGCCAAGAAGAAAACAGAAGGGAAAGAAGAAGTACTTAAAGCTGTTGAGTCTCAGAAAGTATACTGGGAACCCCCAATTGAGAGAGTCTCTTTTGTGTTGTAAAGTTGCCATATTTGCATGTATTTTAATGGTAACAAAAAGAGAACCTCCTGGAGTGTTGTTGTTTTTTTCTATTGTTCACCTAAACTCCCTGAACTGTTACATCCTGATTATCAGGGTTTTTTTTAAACTCATACCCCAACACTGTATCTGACTGCTTGTACTTTCCTTTTACTGTAAAATGGAAGACTTCAATACAAATATAGACTGATTGATTCAACTTGTCGTGGAGTAATTCAATACGTCTTCCACCATTGTTTAAGTAAAATCCCAATCAAAACCATTATCCCTCTTCTGTAAGGTCACAGAGATTATTTACCAAAGTCAAAAGGCAGCTTGACTTCCTGTTGGGCCTCAAAGACATTGCATTGCTCTGGCAACGCTGATGATTCTCACATGAGTGGCATCTGACCTCAATGACTCTCATGTGACATCAAAGTGTCAAACTCAGGTGGTCTATAGTCGGTGAAATACCCAGAAGCCACTTATATATGAGGAAGTCTGTCAGCTGATGGAAAAAAAAAAAAACATGTTAAAGATTAAACTGCGGGTCTCGCTGTCCCTTGACCGGTCATTATCCCTCATTGATTTCTATTAAGTTCACGTTAATCCCAGCTGAGGAAATGCAAATCAAAAGATCGAGATTAGTTACTGGGGCATCTGTAGGACAAGATCCACCAAGTAAATTTAACCTTGGAAACAAAATCACTACATATAGACGCAGCTTTACAACAAATTTCCCAAGCACACTTCTGTAGTACTATGTCTGCTGGATGGCAAGTCATCAGAGTGGACATTGAGCAGTTGTTACAAGGTTACTTTATTTCTCCATGTCTTAATGAACATATAGAAAAGCATTGTATTGTGTATTGTTATACATCTAGTCAAAGGTTTAGGCTTGTGTTTAAAGGAGCTGCAACAGCTAACAGAATGATCATTAAAGTATCGGCAGAGAAGAAGGAATAAGTATTATAGGCCGTAATGTTTACCTACATGAAGACAAATGGACCTCAGAGGTCAGCTGGCACCAACATAGCGGTAGCTGTGAACAAGCCAGTGACTGACTGAGCGGCATGAATGAAAAGGCTGCTGCCACTCCCTTTTCTTTTGGAACTGCATAATTTAAACAGTCTGGTTTATGAAACAGACTGAAATTCATCTTAATGATTTATATGACCTACAAAAGGAAACAAGACCATCAGTGAGAAGAGTGATTATTTCTAGGAATCATTTTTAATGCCTGCTAAAGCTGTCAGGTCGGTGTCAGACTAAATAACCCAAGACAGCCTTTGAATCCATTTTCCATTTGAAAATATGCACAGGAAGTGATACATTTGACCGTTTTGGTAAAAGGACCTGTAGCTGCTTTTAATCTACATGTCACATTCACTCATTCACACACTGATTGTAGAGGCTGCTAAAGTGCCCATCATTATTTACTAATCCCATTCATTCATTACCACACCATTGTTCATCAGCCCACCAGTACTTGAGCAGTGGAAGTTGTTAACTTGATGCATATTGCATTTTATTATATCATGCTCATGATCTGTCTAACTCTCGAAAAACTTAGTTTAGATGGGAAAAATGAATGAATTTGAATACCTTTTATGAATGAATTTCAAACACAGGTCTTGTGGAGAGATGCTGTGATTGCAGTTGATGAGGACTTTCTCCTCTTTCCTCTTTCAGTATCACATCATTGACACACAGTATCAACCTCAAGAGACTATACAAAACGGGTCCTTGCCCCTGTTTCCAACTACTTGCTCTTGTTGGATTTAAATAAAACTACAAAGACTACATTCTTCACCTGCTTTCAAGTAAAGTACATAAAGACAACTTCTCATATGTGTCTCATATGATTTAGTTGCTAAGTCGAAACATTTGATGTCACTTGACTTTTTCCTCCTTTTTCTCTGTGGTATTATGTGAGATAACAATGGTGCCATGTTACAGGAATGCATCCTGTATTCCTGCTGAAAGAAGCAGTATGTTGCTGATGCTCATAGGTTCTTTCAGCCAGCAGGCCCCGCCCTGCGCTCCAGCCAATAACAAAAGACCCTGCTGCCAGCTCCAAACCGATTAACCAAACAAATGCCACCGGTGGCACAAAACATGTCTGTTAATGCACGTGGGCATTCCAAACATGCCTGCCTGTTTATATGGCAGGGGGGTTCAGAGGGGTTCATGCATTTCTGTGTGTGTGACTGGGGGGCAAAACGTGCTGTATGGACAATGCCAGCAAACGACCCGAGTGAACTCTACCACTGAATTGTGCTTTTCATTCGAGTTGTCAGCCAACTGTATGTGTGGCAGCTCCATACAGGGTCCTTTGATATGTCCAATTAGGCCGCTCGGACTGCTTTATCTTCTCTTTGAGGTTTCAATAGCTAGTACCTTTTGCAAGATGGTGCAGGTTAGAGATCATCTTTTACTTTTCACCCAAGGCTAAAATGAAGTTTCCAGTTAGGAAAAAGACATCAAAGTATATAAATATGTTGGACGATCAGGAAGCCCCCGGAGCAACTTCAATACTTTCAAGTTTGAATGTTTCTGTGGTTCTCATCTAAAGGAGTAGGACCAATCTTGGCAAATATATTTATTGGGTGTTTCCACGATGGTGATGGAGATCTCTGTCCTGTGGGAGAAGCTGGGGATCAACCCCAGATTGAGAGACGACCGACTCTACCACTGAGCCACACCAACCATTATTAACCCTGCATAAGAAAATGGAGTCAGACTCACATTATACTACATAAGCTTGAGTATAAAGAAAGACAATAAAAACATAAAATATTTGTTGAATTTCATTTATCAAAGCATTTTAAGCATTTTCTTTGTGATTATTTTCTTACAATTCTTTCATTTTTCTTCAGAAACGTGCAGGAAAGAGGACTGACCTGTATATCTGACTGGCTGCTGGCTGAAAGAGAGATCAGCGGAAAGGAAGAAATAAGAGAGAGATAAGGACAGCAAGGACGTGATGGGGTGTCGTGATGGAGGAAAGTGTTTGACATACGAGAGCTGACAGCAAAGGAACAAAAGGTGTTACAGGGAAGGTGGATGTGACGTCCAGGTGCACACACCAACATGAAAAAAAAAACATAAAAACAACACCACACAATTGTCAAGTCAGACAATGACCTCCGACTTCGATGGCTGCCGAGGATGAAGACAAAGGGTGGATGACGTCTAGTATTGTTCCAGGTCATTCAGTTTGAAAGTTGATGTTTCTTGGCACCATCGTTTTTATTACTTCAAAAATATATGTATACTTTAATTTCATTTAAAAAAAGGCTATTATGCAGTTGCTAGTTTACTATGTCTTCCACTTTCCTCGTTTCCCATCTGCTAACATGGAGGAGGCAGATTTTATGGACTATACTGCATTCCTGTCAGAATGGGGAAATATTTTGGCTTTACTTGAGGGCGAGCTGTCATGTCGTCCATTTTTTTATATACAGTCTGGCATTAGCCTGTTGTATAACAATACATAGGCCTACAATCTGGAATATTGTTACCATTATTTTTCATTTGTATATTTAAAGAAATCTGGACTTAGAAAAAAATAACAAAATGCCACTAGATGAAGGATATCTTCCCCATATGCATGTTTTAATACCAGTGACTTCAAGATAGGATCAGAAATATGATTAAACTAATGCTTAGTGAAGAGCAAGAGTCATACGTCAGAGTCAATTTAAATAATTAAAGAGGGAAATAACAGAATAACTATGTGTGTGTGTGTGTGTTTATGTTCCTGTGAGTGAGCATGTGACTGTTCACCTCCTGCTCCTGTGACGTCGGATGTTATTCTCCAACAACATGGACGTGGACGTGCACACAGAGCGGGATGAGGGGAAAAGCCTTGAAGATATTATTATCATCCAGCAACCATTGAATGACACAGTGACACGCACTCAGCAGTGACGCAGGAGCTTTCATCCGTCTTCCACATCATGTCCTGGAAACGAAAACACAGCGAGAGCGAGCGAGTAAGAGAGAGAGAGAGAGAGAGAGATGGAGGGAGAGAGAGAGAGAGAGAAAGGGGAGGAAATGGCAGTCCTCAGCCTTTTTCCAGGTCTTGAATAATTAAGCACTACTGAGCAGTTCACTGAGCAGATAACCAAAACTCTAATTTTAGTCAGCATGAGCCAACGCTCGCTGGCCATGACTCAGTAAAACACAAGAGGCGGAGCTTATAGCCAGGCACGCAGGGAAACATGCTGACGTATTGATGCTTCCATATACATACACGCATGGGGACGTCATCTTGTTTTTGTCTGGTAGACATGCTTCTAATCTCTCATGCATCATATTTGGACATGCACACTTAACAGTTTAAACATTTTTATGGTTATTTCTCTTTAGTCACATATGAGGGTGATCATTCATTTTCTCTCAGATTTGATTCATGGTACATAATGTTGATTTGCATGGAAACATGATAAATAGATCTTTACTCGTCATATGACGTCATAACAATATTGTGGGTTCATAAAAATTGTATTCACATATCAATAGATACAGACTCACATGATGAATGATTAATAATATAAAGGCACACTCCCAGAAACAATGAATCCTGTTCCTCTCAGCAGGCGAAGCACATTATGTAAGTACAGAGTGCAGGTTGCTCTTCATGTGCAGGTGTGTGTTAATAGTAAGAGGCTACAGAGAGAAAACACACGTTTAATGAGTACAAGTACAGTTCACGTGTGTGTGTAGACTCGCACAGTAGATCCAGATGTGCAGCAACATACTTCTTCATGTGATTTTTTCCAGGGGAACTGACCAAGCGGTAAAGAATGACGCAAATGCGGAAGTGCAGATACCATGCAGTTCCTCAAGTGTCCACTTGAGGCTGGCTGTAGAAGCCCCGTGAGTCACATACACACCCATTCAAAAAAGCCCGTTTTTAAAGGAAGAATAAAAATGTTTACACCTTGTGAGAAAAAAAAAAAAAAAAAAAAAAGGTCTGAATATTGAGGGGCAGGATTTTTTTTACAACCCATTTGTTGATTTTACAGAAGATAAGAGTGATTCATTATAAGGCTCTTGGCTTACCTGACTGACAGAAGGGCTCGTTGTTTAGCGGTTTGTCAGGAGGCTTAAGACCCGCCTCAGCTCCAGCTCTTTGGCTGATGTGAGGTTGAGCGACAGCTATAGGTTGAGACTGGGTGTCCAATGGTGAACGCTTTCAATGTAGGCTTCAAAAGCCCCCTGCAGTAACCAATGGACAAAATCACTGAGACACCGTCCATATTTATATGCAGCAGAACTGACATGCTATTTTAACATTTTTTCTCTGTCTTGCGTGATTTCTTTGCATCCCTCCATGCAAGGGGCAAAGTAAAAGGCACAAGTGAGGGAACTTAAATGCTGCAAAAGAGACTTATATGTTTAACCATTAGGGGCAAAAAAGTGAAAATCACCTCCACCACATATATTGTCCTAAATGAAGGCTACTAAATGCTCACAGCAGGACACTATTGTGCCAGAAAAAAAGCCTTTTCCATATTCAGTGAATTCCCTCATTCACCTTAACCTTACTATGCACTTTAAATCCTGTCCTTTCCATTAAGTATCACTGCCTATATCACAAGGCTCTATTCCCGCATAGGTGCACAATATTCCAAGAAACACATTAAACCATAAAAGATTCTCTAATAGCTCCATTGTAAAGATAATCTGCATATGCATATGCATGTTGAACTGTGCATATATGACCAAAGTAGATATCCTTTCCCCTCAAGCTTTTTGTGAGCTGCATTTATGATCTGGCCCAACGCTGAACCCTCAAAGCCTGCTGGGAAAGCGTCCTTTGGAAGCAGCCAGGCAGGCCAGGATTGGCTGGCTTGGCAGTGTAGATAGAGTACACATAGATTTTAAATATATATAGATTTCTTGGGTCAGTGTATTAAAGTTGCTGACCAGTGTTTTTTTTTTATCCTCTTCATCCATGCCTTGCATTTTTGTCCTCTCCGCTTCGGTAACCAGCACGATCCATGCTGTCATATCATGTCTTATCATCCGGCTGTGGAGGGTTTTTTTTTTTTTTTTTTTTTTTTTTTTCCATGGAGTTCATGTGGAATATCACATCAAGGAGAGACGAGCGATAAAGGAGAGGAACAAAGTGTGTGTGTGTGTGTGTGTGTGTGTGTGTGTGTGTGTGTGTGTGTGCCTAAGGCCTAAGAGAATGAAGGACAATGCATTGTGCGGAAATGTTGACACACTCAGCTTAAAATTTGCTTCTCCATGATGTCATTCATGTGCTCCGTGACTCCAGGTGTGACAGCTGGCTATTTGCATACATGAGTTACAAAAACGATTGACCAGGAAGGATGTCATTAAATCAGTCAGAACTGCAGAGTAAAAACAAGGACGGAAAGGTTGGTTTCAATTTGCAATTCAGTAAAATCTTTTAACCCTCAACGTGTTTACATTATCTTATCTCTTTTTGTTGCAGACATCTTTAACTTCACTAGACTTCTACTCCTGGTCATTTTTTAAACATTAGTTGAGCAAATTTATGCACGTTAATCATTGAAATAAGAGGCGCTAATAGGTCGGATTTGAACATTTGAGAGGCTTGCTGTTTTCCTCATCATGCTAAGCTAATCGCCTGCCCCTTTTTCTAAAGTTAACACACTTATATGATCATAGTATCCACTGTTATTGAAAACAAGAAGAAGAAGGAAGATACTGTATCTACAAATGATTCCCGCATGGAAAGATATTGAAATTTCAAAGGGCCGTGGAAAACAAATAGGCAGCTTGGAAAAAAAATAAAAAAAATAAAAATAAATATATATATATATATATATATATGGACTGTAACACGCAATTAAAGATGCAGCCCAAAGTTAGCAACACAGTCCTATAGTTGAAAAAGTCAGATTCTATGCAGGATTCAAGTAAAGCATGTGCATTCAACTTTCAAACTAAAAGGGCAAAAAATATCAAGAGGGTTTTAAAACAGACAAAGAAATTGTGCGGTGTCACTGCAGGCGTTAAAGATTAAAGTGTCATTAATGCTGATGTGTGCCAACAAAAGAAACAACCCATGTGTGCTGATGACATCACATCTGAATGTCATGTGAAATATGAATGTGCTTCTTCTTCACGTGAATTCAACCGTGTCACATATTATATCTCAGCAAACACAGACTTACGTGATGCTCCGGTTTAGCTGCATTGTTTACGCACGGGGGGGGGGGCTCCAAAAATAGATCCAACACAAAAACAGATGGGATACCTGATACCAGCGTAACCTTTTATATTGACACATTGAGTAGATGAAGAGTGATGGTGACATCATCGCTGCCTCAGTCAAACACATGTATGAGGAACAAACAGAGAGAAAGCACAAACTGAGCAATCCCCTTTTTTTTTTTTTAGCCACCAGTGTGTTAATGGGATTCATATACTCACATGTACACAGAGGACAATAACTAAACCCTGCCCTTTTCTAAATGATGATGCTGAGAAAGACAGTCAGTGGAGCAGAAACGCAACCCTCCACTGTGAGCTTCTCTACGCTTCCTTAAAGCACTCTTGTAACTACTAAGCTCATTTGCTTCCTCCTTTCCTTAAATCAAAGTTCTGGAAGGGTCCAGAGTCCTGGCAGCAGCAGCATCACTTGTTGAGTAACAAATTGTCCTGGGACTTTTGCCATCCTCGTGAACAGCCATGTATCTTTCTGACCTTTTTTGTTTTGTTTCAGTTTTCTCTGCCTCTTTTCCTTCATCTCTGTGTGTCTCTCTCTCTCTCCTTTTTCTTTTGGCAGAGAACAAAAGAGCTAGGTGGTTTGTAGAAAGTTATTTTGAGTTCATGTGCTCTCGCTCAACCTACAAACGGAACACAAGAAAGAAAAAGAGAGAAGCATCCTCATGTTCAGGGACGCTTTATCGATTTCTCTTCTGTGTGTACTTGTTAATGGGATTTAATAATGGCCTCCTGTAAGGCATCGCCACAGTGCTTAAAATGAAGTTGTACTTTATTTTCTCTTCCGTGTGCCGCTTAACTTTTTTAAAAAACTGCAGTGTTGCAGAAAGAGGCAGAAAGTGGGGCGTAATCAGTGGCCTCACTGCTCAGCCATATTTCCATTTTGCTGTTGTGTGTTATGACGCTGAATGTGACCTAGTTCTGTTTGGCCAGCATCTGAGTTCCCTGCTGCAGGTTATACTGCATTGCACTCACTCGCTCCCTATGAAAAAAAAAAAACTAAAGCGTTTGCTACCCGGGCTCTGTTTTTCTGTGGTACACTGGATGCAAAAAAAAAAAAAAAAAAAAAGCCTGTGGGGGATTCGTGCTCGGCTGCAGCGGTGCCGGAGGAACAGCGGCGGCTTCTGCGCAGCCGTGTGAGTGAAAAAAGCCAGCGCTCAGCACTGACCTCAGCTCTGTTGTTTCCCTCCCTTTGCTTTATATGACACACTTAAGTCCTCCCTTCACTTCAACTCATTCATACACACACATTTCTATAACGCGCTGGTGCGCCAAGGGGGTTGCGGCACCTTCTTCTTCATGAGAGGAACATTGTACAAGCTGCCCTAAAATGTACACACCATGTGGTCTTTCTAAGAAGAAAAAAAAAGAAATCTTCATTCCCACAATGTGACCGATATAAGTTTGATTACAGAGAAGTAGAGGAGGCCTTTAGAGGATGAAGGCTCCACTTTGCTCTCTATGTGGATTAAAAGTGCGTTTATGCAATGTTGACAGAATGGGAATAACGGGAAAGCCCTGTACTGCATCAACTTTGCATGAGTATCCACTCATCATGTGGAATACCACATACTCAGTGGACTCAGTTGTATAATACCCACAGAGACAAGACAAAAGATGGGAAAAGTTAAATTTAGCATGGGATATTTTCAGACCTCTTAATCTCTTCCCATTATTTTTAATTTGTTTAGAGAATTCGCTAGATCTTGTGGCGTGCCCTTTGTGGTATCCAATGCTTCCTTTGGATGGAGAAACAAAAAAAAAATCAACAAGTCAAAGTTTAGAGGGCGGGATGAAGAGTGAGGATGCCATCTTCCACTACAGTTACAAAGTAAACAGTGTGAAATATGTTCACACAGGAGCCAACGTGCAAACAAAGTGCACCGTAGACACTGTATCATGGGTTTGATATTTTTCTGGAGGGGTCAACTCCATGTCACATGCCAGGGACAGGGGCTGCCAATTAGCCATGAGTCGAAAGCCTGTATGCGTGGCATCTGCTTTTAATTTCACATTATGAAGCAATCGCATGTGTCCCTGTAAAATAAACTGATAAAAAAAAAAATGAAGTGCAATCTCAGCTATTTGAATTTGATTTTAAAAACAACTTTCACATTAAAAGACCTTTGGAGTTGACCCCTTAATGCACCTTGCATTAACCTTTAAATAACCAAGTACTTTATTAAAAATGTCTGAATTAATACACTCTCTTCAGCTATCTACTGTGCTCTTTGTTTGCACTTTCACTCCTGTGTGAACATATTTGTTCCTTCATGAACTAATGTCTATTTGGTGTCCTTCCCCCCCCCCCCCGAGTACCTGTGTGTCCTTGTGTGTGACTTGTGGGAGTGGCACTGAGAGACTTAGAGCCTTTTGGGAACAATAGTGGCATATTATTGGGAATCCCTTGTTTCCCTTTCTCGGAACTGGCTGTCCTAGTTGTAACATGATCACTGTGACAACCGTGGCTGTCACCGTGGCTACAGAGCTGCAGGTAAACAAGGGGCAGTTTGGGCGAGGAGAAGTCGAAAAAAAAAAGCAGAAGGTGATGACAAGGAGAAATAGAGGAGAGGAGAGTTAAAGAAAAAAAAAAGAAAGAGACGAGAAGAAAGTGAAATGAGGGAGAAAGAGAAGGAGAAGAGGAGGGGAGGAAAGGAAGGAAGGTATTATGTAAAAAGAGTTGTTAAGGATACGAGGGGAGAGAGAGAGAGAGAGAGAGAGCAAAGGAGGAAAGAGTGAGGAGAGAAAGTTGACCTAGAGCCAGAGAGGTGTAGAGTCAGGTAGACAGGAAATGGAAGGTGGTTTTATTCGTGACACGCTCATACTGCATCGAGGTCACGGTGTTCCAGAGCTTTCTGTGACGGATTGCTACGATGCTCTGATGAACATGGTCACCTTGACGGCAGGAGGACAACAGGGTCACTGTGACGACAAAGTTGGCGGCAAAATAGATCAGTCTAGGTCCGACAGTCATAATGGAATTTTATTTCTCTAAATGTTGTGAAATTAAAAACTTCTGAAATCAGAAATGTATAGTACAAAAATCTAAGAGGGTTGT
The DNA here is from genome assembly GCF_963584025.1 of Labrus mixtus. NCBI lineage: Eukaryota > Metazoa > Chordata > Actinopteri > Labriformes > Labridae > Labrus > Labrus mixtus. The sequence goes on along the minus strand of NC_083633.1, from coordinate 12,228,516 downwards.
ATTAATCTGACATTCAAAATTAAATGTTTTTTTTTTTTTTTTTTAACTGTACCCAATATCCTGATTAATTTAAAAAAAATACGGGGCACCGTTAGCCTCGGCCAGCTCAAGTGCCAGTGCACACACATTCCAATGTACCTGTACCTTTGCAAATGACAATAAACATGTATTCTATATTCTAAAAAGGGTATGCATTCAAAAGTTATAGAGTGAAAGATGGAAAAAAAAAAGGCTTTTGTAATTTAATGTTTCCAGGTTATGTAGTGCATTGCAGTGTTATATCAGAGAAAAAGAGAGAGAGAGAGAGAGAGAGAGAGAGAGAGAGAGAGAGAGAGAGAGAGAGCTCCCTGAAGCATAGACCAGCAGTGGAGCACTGACACAACCATCTGGAAACATGGGCCTTAGTTAACTGGGTCACACACATGCACACATGCCCTCGCAAACACACACACACACACACACACACACAGTAACCATGAGTCTTTTCCTATAACCCCACAGAAGGAGCGATTCCCATCTCCAGACCTCTTTCCTCTCTGTCATCTTTTCAGATCGGCCAATTTCCATAAAAAACATTTTTTCATAATGGTGTATTGGCACATCCATCTTTACATTATCTAGAGTAAGATGACTATATATTTTTATTTTCTTTGTGGGGGTACAAATGTATCTAAAATCATTTAGACAGGACAGTGGATAGAGCTGGAAACTGGGAAGAGAGTGGGGAATAACAAACAGGAACGAAGCCACAGGTCAGACTCCCATCTTTGCCATCAGACTTCCAACCACTGGTGACTTTTCGCCTCCAATTTGAAGTATCTCGGCCGAACATCTAAGGTTTATGATTATGATTTGAGTTTTATTTTTATGCATTTCATTGGATAGAGTCAGAAATCTGGGAGAGGGAGAGCAGGGAATGACAAAAGGAGCCGCAGATTGGATTCGGAGAAACGTCCAACTGACTTTTCTTTTTTAAACGCTTGATGTTTGAAACGTTCCAAAGTCTTTGCTATTACAGGCATCACTAGAAGCTCTCCGTTTCACTCCCAGCACGTTCAATTCTTAGAAAGCAAAAAAAAAACAAAAAAAAACATTCTTGTCTTTCTGTTCCCACTGATTCCCAGGGTCCTCCCAAGCCGTACAGTATATTCCCAGGCTGTGCGGGTGGTGAAAGTGCAGCTCCATGGTTGCACCTACTGTGGCTAAGCAAGAAGCTTGAGAGGAGGAGCAGCGTTTTGCCCACAGTGATACTTTTCTCTCCTCTCCGTGCAGCTCCCATACATTCCTGGTCGCACGAGGGCAGCCTAACTTGGCCTGAAGTGGTCGTTACATACCTGTGGCAAACATCCGCCCTTTAATCATTGTCATCGAGGAGACACACCAGCTTTCGCGACAGTCCTGAATGGGAGGCTGAATGCCCTGCCATTCTCACAGCTTGTAATCGTAACCCTGCTTTGTGTCAACTGTTCCTCCACGTAGTGATCTTTACTCAGCTGAAATAAAAGAGGGCTTGATTTGTTTTCTTTTGTCACTGCTCTGATATAACCTGTGAGTGTGCCACTCTTCTTATTCTTGTTTATATTTTAAGGAGACAGCCTGAGTAACAGAAGTGGGTCACGGAAAGAACAAGTCTTGGAAGTTATTTTGAAGAAATGGGAAATCTACTTTCAAATTCAGAGATGAGGTAGTGCAGGAACAGAAACATCAGCTTGAAGATACGTGGGCCTGCAGTGTGATACATTTAGCATGACTGCTGTATGAAAGAGCTGTGAGTCATCACAAAAAAAAAAAAAAGTACTTTTTTCCCCAAATGTAGGTCTACACAAACTGGACTTCTGTGCTGCCATGCGTCCCTCTCTTTCTGGTACTCATGAGATGGAGGTATAGTCTAGACTCCTTTTCCTCTGAGGTTCATGTCCTGCTCCATTTCCATGCAAATATTGTTGTCCTTAATACAGCTCTGAACTTGTCACGCAACGCTCTCTCTTTCCTCTCATGATACTAAGGGGTTTAAAGACTAGCCGGTGGATACCCGACCTGATCTTGGTCACGACGGGCGGAACCAGGTTGGAGCACAATCTTATGTTAAGTGATGTTGGTTTTCTGGTGAGTTTGAGTCACACGGGCTTGAGCTTGTTGTATTCTTCTGACGACACCAACTCCGCCGACCAAGCAACGGGAGCAACTTGGGGTTAAGCGTCTTGCCCAAGGACACCTCGGACATGTGGCTCCAGGAGCTAGAGATCAAACCCCAAACCTGCTGGTTGAGAGATGACCGACTCCATCAGTGAGTGAATGTAGTGTTCAGGGCGACATGTGGGACATGTGGTTTTATAAAAAGCGCTTTGAGAAGTCAGACGACTATACAAGCTCATTACATACGAGTCCATTTACCGTTTACAATGGTATCCTTCATGTAGACAGGAAAGTTTGTGGGGTGATGGTGGCCTAGTGGTTAGGTCGCACCACATATATGGAGGCTATATTTCTCCAAGAGGGCTAAACTAAGAGTCTAAACTATGGCCTCCTTTGCCGGAAGACATTCCCAACTCTCTCCCAAATATCCTGCTCTATCAACCGTTCTATCTAAATACAGGCACATGAAAGTTGGTTAGTTCAATGAGAAGAATGTATTCAAATGTTTAAGTGAAAGAAAAAATGGTTTTGATTCTGTTTTAGAGCTGCAAAAGAAGCTCCCTTGTCTGTGATGGAGACTCTGTGTTAAATGGTTTCATGACCTTCGGTGCTTTGTTGAACATGGGTGTGAGCAGAGTCAAATTTGCATAACCAGCAACTGATACCATCAATTCAACAAGTGCTATTAAAATAGGCCACCAACAATGTGACAGTGTGTATGCAACTTTAAAACAGCGTTTGTTGACTGTTGGTCAGAAAACAGTTGCCTTTATGAATGCAGTGCTAACACAAAGCCTTCGTTTTCTTCATTTCTACCTTGCCTGCGGGCAAATGGCAGATTGGTGGAGACCAATAATCACTTTCCTTTGACCTCTTCTCCAACGAACTGCTGAAAACTAAATATTTGTCTCCTAGCAGCGATATGGTTCACTATGCAGGGGGTGGGAAGTAACAAATTACATTTACTCACGTTGCAGTAAAATCAGTAATTTCACTTTTTACTTTCTTTGGGAATTTTTGTACTCCGGTGCATCAATCAATCAATCATTATTCTTTACTTGAGTACATTCATTGACCGGAAATTGTACTTCCACTGAAGTACATTTTCATTCAAGTAGTATTGCTGTACTCTTTTTCCTGTTACCATAATTCACGCCTCAGTGCACATACGTCACTGGGAGGAAAGAAAATGCAGTCACTCATCCCGATTTTAAACTTCAACAGACTCTGTACCGAAGATCTGTGCTCACTGCCCGACTGATTTTTTGATATCTTCAGGGGCCATGTTTGTCTTGAGTTGAAGGCAACGCTCGAGAGCCAAGGTCCCGCAACAGAACCTGACTGACAGGTCGTCCTGCCGCGCTCTCGACCATGGGAACATTCAGCCAATTCGCTCTCGACCTGTTTATTATGAGGGCACAGGGGGTTGGAGCCTGTCCCACCATGCATTGTGCCAAAAGGAAACACTCCGACGTCGGAGTCATCCATCACTGGGCACACTCCTTCCGCCTTCTTCTTCTTGACATGGAGGTCTTTTTGGACTGTGGGAAAGAAACCTGAGCGTCAAGTGAGAAGGTGAAAACTTCTCACAGAGCAAACAGAGCAAAGAGAATGGAAACAGATTGCTGTGTGTCCACGGTGATAACCACTGAGACACAGTGCCTTCTTACTAGGACAACATATCGGTGAAACTATGTGAAAATCAAGGAAGGGATAAGAACATCATAACATCTCCTCATGCGACAGCACACCTGTAACTACATGCAACTGTTTGTTTGCAGCGACTTGCTGCTGTACAACAAGAAGTGTTACTTCAGGACGGATATTTCCCCAAAACAGTGTCCTGTTTCATCAGCAGAAAAGGATCCTCTCATCATGCTGGAGAAACACATAACAGCCTCAGGGGCGAAATGAACATGAGGTCAACGATTCCTTTGATCAAATTACACACTCATAAAAGACTGTAACAACTCTCTCCTGCTGCACACACACACACACACACACACACACACACACACACTGTCTTAATTCCCACTTGTAAAGCCCTCCTTTCTTCTCACTGTCCCTCTCACGTTTTGTTTTTCCCACATCTGCCCCTCTGACCACGTTTCTGTCTCTCGCACATGCTCCCATTCGACTTATCTTGGGGAATACGAAGCCGCTGCAGTCACCTCGGCCTTCCTGCTGGGATCTGCAGTTGTTGATGTTTTTCCGGGAGCCTGGCAACGGCAGCACAGATCGAGCCTTTGTAGCTCTGCTTCGATTTTAATCTGAGGGATCTGTTTGGGTTGCTTGTGTGCATGCCTTGTGTCTTTATACAACTGTGTGTGTTTTGCTTGTCTGTGTGTATTTCTTTTCACGTCTGCTAAAACACAGAGTCCTTATTTTTACGGCACGTCCCGGCAAACCCAGAACAATGAGTTCCTTTAAGGTGCTTGGTGACGGCAGCAGGTTCCCACCAGCCAGGCAGCCCCAGGTACTCCTTCTCTAGCAACAGCACAGGTTTTTATGAACGCTGAGCCAGACCCAGTGGAAAGTCCCTCAACAGAGAGAACAGGGAGGCCTCCAGTCAGTCAGGCGTCCTCCAACCCTAAGCAACCACTACAGCGTACAAAAAAACTGAAGCACTTCAGCATTGTTACGATCAGTTAAGATTCAAGATCCTTCAAGTTACATTTTTAAAACGTGAAAATTGAAGCCATGAAATTCCCAATATTGGAAATCTTGTGAATTATATGGTTTTGGTAACATAGCACAGTTTCCAGCAACTGAGAGAAGTTAAGGTTTGTCACTGCACTTTAAAGCTGCAAGAATACATCTAGGGCAGCTGTGGCTTAGAGGTCAAGTGGGTCGTCCACTGTTGTTCAATCCCTAGCTCCTCCAGTCTGCATGCCAAAGTGTCTGTGGGAAAGATCCTGAACTCCAAATTTCTCCCAAAGACACACCCAAGACTACGAGACTGTGTGTGTGACTGACTTAGACTGGATGCTGATAGGCAGGTTGGCACTTTCATATAGCAGCTTGCACCATAAGCATATGGAAGAAAAAAAAAAGTCTGAATGGTTGAATGTCACATATCATGTAAATCTCTTTGAGTGTGTCAGGAAAGGGGAAGTGGGACCCAGGGGTGTCTTAAAGTTATCCAGGAAGGATAACCACAGAAATCGAAAGCGATAGATTGGGGGGGAGGGGAGAGAGTAGGCTGCTAGGGAGGCCTTAACACTCAACACAAAAGTCTGGGGTATATCAACAAAACTACCAAGCACCCCAAGGTATTTACTGAGAGGCTAGCAATGGACACAAATATAGAAAGTTCTTCATTTGTGTTTATGAACGCGAGAGACACTACAGGGAGAACCTCTCACTACCTCTGAAGGTGAGATAATGAGCCAGCACGGAACACGGAAGTCCAAGAGCATATATAAACTCCCCACACCTGGTTTTAATCCAAGGCCAATCAGTGACACACACACACACACACCTGCCTCTGCACTGAGCTGATTCAAAACACCAACCTCAGTGAGAAGCTAGAGCGTGTGCCCTCACAGAGTGATCAGAGAGATATAGGTAGAGTTCATTTAGACAGCGTATTCCCTTTACTCAGCCTTTTTCTTTTCCTCCAATGTCTGAACATTTCTTAACAACCTATTCAATCTTCTGACTGCTTGTGTGAAACGTCATTGCCTTCCTGTTCACCAGCTAACCAGTTGAGGGTCACAAAAATGCATGCATAAAAAGTATAAACACCGAATTGAAATAAAAAAGATGACTCACAGGATGTATTGTTCCCCATCAGTGTTGAGAAGGTGGTGAAAGTTGTAGTCGTCTAGAACAGAATGAAAACAAACTCACTTTAATGCACACAGTTGAATACATGTCCTCAATCAAAGGGTCACATCAATGGATGGACACTCATGGAGAGAAGTAGTGTGAAGTGTAGTATCACTAGCGGAGTGTGATCTCTCTCTCTCTCTCTCTCTCTCTCTCTCTCTCTCTCTCTCTCTCTCTCTCTCTCTCTCTCTCTCTCTCTCTCTTTCCACTAGTGTTGGTGCTGGCACTGCCGCATGTGCTGCCTGTGTGGGTGCCACCCACCCACCCATCTGTGCCCATTGGGGCCCTCAGGCCGCGTGTCCATCTGGCATCTTCCTCTGTGTCTGTCGAGTTGTCACCTATGCCGGCCACCATCGACAGACTCAACGTGCCAGCACTTTTTCTCAGAGAATACAGAGTAACGGGAGAGAGAGAAAATAAAGTTCTGAATGTAGTGACCTCGACTAAACTTGAGTGTCTATCGCACAAATGTATGTACTTAAATTACAAATAAATAAAAACAATCATTTAGCCCTTTACCAAGCTGTTACACAATGATGCTGGCTGAGATAAACCACCTCTTTTATTTTTTTTGCCATTTTAGCAACGCTGTCTAGCACCACTGATGCTTGATTCTTAGAGCCACTTTTCACGAGGTTGCATAACTGACTGGCTGTTCCCGAGAAGAACAGTTTTCATGTGCTAGAAAATATATTTGTCCTTTTTCTTGACAATAGTTAGATGAGAAGATTGCCATCGCTAATATGTCTTTGCAATCTATATAAGCAATAGTCAGTGAGACATTAGCTTAGCTTAGCATAAGGGTTGAGGGTTGATAAGAAATCAATGGAGATTTGAGGACATTAATATTTCTGGCCAAGAAATGGTTTCACTATATAATTTGTGTCAAAAACAGTGAGCCTTTAGGATGCTGTGAAGTTCATCACTGATGCTAAGCTAGGCTAACCAATTGCTCTAGCCTCATATTCATGGTCAAGACGTGGGTTAAAGCTATGAGAGTTAAAGTTGACAGCAATATTAGCACAGCCACCGTAGATTAGGTACTAGAAACATATCCAACACAAATAGAATTAAATATAATTTGTTTTCTTAACAAGCTTTTAACAGTTGCGTAATTATACTGGTAGATGACCAACCCCTCGCCAAACACATCAACATTTATCCACACACATGAAACACACTGTCAGTCTCGCTCAACACAAATTCCTATATATTTTAATATTTATCTCAAGCATTGGCTGCAAACGGTACAGAAAAGCAGTTCAGTGTGACAACAAACTGACAAAACTAACAAGCCCCTTTATAAATCCCCCCCCCCCTCGCCCCTGCGCTCCACTTTGGGAATGTCAAACAAGACAAAGAGGGGTTAAAAACAACATATTCTGTATATAAATGGTAGTAAAATGATGAGAACCACCTCTTTGTACACGTAACCATAGTTACTTTCTTTCTTCTCCAATTAAATGTTTATCCATCAAAGATTCAAATGTTCCTTTAATGTGTGCCATTTGACCTTTTTTAACAGGTTGGGTGGGGACACGCTTGCGTCTTTATAGACTGAGCTGCACTGATGGATGATACAAAGCCGCCTTTGGGATCAGACTGTAACTGACGACAGTATGTGGCATATGCCCCGTTTGAATTAATGAGGATTTCATGGTGAGATTGGATGAGGCTTCCCTTTAAGCAGAAGGGAATCTGATGAAGACAAGTTGCTGGTCATTTGCATGTCAAAAAGCCTGGAGACTCACAGACAATGGAGGATTACCAGATATGTAAATAGAAACACAGATGTCAACGTATTGAGTCTGACACCAGCAATCATTTATAGCGCTGTGTTTTATTACAAGGAGGTGCTGTGGGACAATGTTTAATATTCTCATATCATGCTACTTAAAGTGAATGGTTCAGATTTATGCATCATTTTACGACATCACAAAAACATTTCTACTTATTTGGAAATGTACTTGATGTTTTTATTTTTGCCTTGATTTACCTATGACTGACACCACATAGTCTGGGGAATATAAAGCTGGAGTCAGAAGCTAGGTAGCTAAGTTTAGCGCACGTTTTGGAAACAGGTAAATGGCTACCTTTGCCCCATTCAAAATGTAACACCACTGCCAAAACTGCAATCTAAGCAAGCGCGTTCGTTTAATTTCTCACCAAAAATATCTCATTGCATTTATTATAAGCCACATTCACCTGACATGTCGAGGTAAACATCTTAGTTCAAGATAGAAAACACTCATGAATCAGGCCTGATTTGCGAGTGACAAGTAAAAATATTCTCATCTCATCTATTCAGGTCTCATCTCAGGTTTATCTGAACCTCAGGAGATTGTGACTTTAAATAAGTGTAAGCTGTTGACAAGAAATTGTTGGGTCTTTGTAGATAACATAACAATGGGTCTTTAACCCGCCTTTTTTATGAAGTGCCTTGTGATAACATTTGTTATGAATTGGCACTATATGAATGGAGATTGATTGATTGAAACGACACAAACACACTTGCTAAGATTTTGGTTTTTGTGGTCAAAATTGACTTTGGAGCACCTCCAAATCTCCCTGATTTGGACATGTGGGTTGTTTAAGCCATACCAAAAAAAGAAATCAAAGGGTCAAATCAAAGTTTCTTGGTTGATCTCATAAGTTCTCACTAAGTCACTGTTGTGACCAGCAATTAGTATGCAGAAAAACATACAACTTAATTTGAACTGATCGGGTTTAGGGCAGGCACGCTGTATTTGCAATACATTTACACTCGTCTCTTTATCCTTTTTTTTATATCACAGATGGGGTCATGTGAAGACATTAGCAGTTCTTCTTGAACTTGTCCTAAAACTAAAGTCTAAGACCAAAAAGTACATCATTAGAACAGTTATGCTTACATGTCTTGTCTGCCATATATCAAGATATACAGTATATCCCAAAGAGGATTCAAAGTTTACTGTTTCCCCCAAGTGTATAAATCAGTGTTTTCATAAGATTTAGAGAACAGCTGCCTCGTGAGGTCTTCATGTGTCCATATGTCTCCATTTAAGTCAGATTGTAAGCAGCCAGTCGAAAACAGTTCACAAGTTTAGGCATCTGTACGACCTTTCAAAGGAGCTTCTTAAAAACTGATAAGGGTATTACGCAGGAGGTCTCAAAGTACAGTTTGTATTGTGTTTGCTTTCATGTCTATCCTTCAGACAAAAATAGACAGAAAAGAACTGACAGAAATAAAAGCTTTCTGGCTTACTCTGCAGCAGATGGCCGTTCACAGATACGTCTGGTTGTGCTCAAGGTTTCTGCCTGTTTGAAGGAAGTTTATCTTTGGCACCATTGCCAAATGTATTGTGGTATTACTGTTGAGTCTCTTGAAAAAAAAAACACAGCAGAGTACAGTCTCGACCTGCTCTTTATTTGATATCCTTCAGTAAATGAAGTTGTGATTTGGCACTGTATGAAATAAAAATTAAAAAAAAACGAATTACACTGTCTTACCAGAGGGGGCAGCACCTCCTTGAAAGAAAAAACACTCTCTTTCCCATTGCCAACTTCTGCTTACTGAAACACCCATAAACACACACACACACACACACACTTACACACACAAACACAGTATACAAACGCACATACTCATGCTCTATCATAAGCCTGTTACTCACAGCCCTCCTGCATCCACTAACAGAATGACTTATGTGATGGTGCACAAGGTAGGCAAGCAGCAGGATGTATAAATTGGTTATATTTAAGAGGCTGCATGGGTGTGATGATGCATAACATCCTGACCCCCCCCCCCCCTCCCTTCTCCTCTGTCAAACCAGCTAACTCTCTCTCCCCCCCCTCGTCACATCTGCCTCTTTTGTGTGCAGTGTTTTCTGCAGGTTGTCACCCGGTTAATGGCTCCTGTGATGTTTCACCTCAGCCACGCTGTCAGTCGTGACGCTTGTAACAATGTTGCTATTATTACAGTCAGAAGTGTAAATGAACCACGTGCTACATCTGACATGTACATTAGCGTGGCGCAGCCTCCTGTCCCGAGGGATTGCAGTCAGCAGATGAAGAATATGGAATAGGAATTCATTGGAGTGTATGTAAGGTGTTGAGATTCTGTAGGAAAGTGACCATGCATCATGGTATATCTCTAAAATATGAATATAACATACTGCTTTATTGTGTTGTTTTCATCAAAAGTTGAATGCAGTGGATCATGTGACGACAACACACCATGCTCAAAATGATCAGGACACCACACTTATTTATGTACATAAAAAATGGGAGTTTAATTGAAACTTTGTATCAAAAAATAGCAATATCCATCCTTCACAGCCACAAGTCACACAGCTAGAATGAGGAGTCTCCATTATGACGCTTGGTGACAGCTATGGAAGCTGTTGTCTAGCTTTCCATAGAGTTTAAAATGAATCTTGACAGTACAGAAACCAGATGGAATTCTCCGATACTTTCGCCGTTCGACATTACCGACAGACCTTTTTTTTTTTTTTTTTTTTTTAAAGTAGTTAAATAACATTCAAATGCTCTTTTCAAATTTAAGTAAACTTGTTTTATTCTGCTTTACATCGACAACTGCTTCAGTGCATCCTCCACATCTCAAAAGAAAAAAAAAAATCATGTCGAAATGTAAAAATAAGTTATAGGAATGCAAACCAAAGACTAAGTAGGATATGCAAATTTGAAGGTGAGGGGAGGGGGGGGGCTTTTAAGCATAGACAATAAATAAATAAATAGCCACAGAGTGTGGAATGTCTACATGTTTATGAAATAAATTAAAGGGGGAGAAAAAAAATGTACACACAAAAAGAAAAAAAAAAATACACACTGTACAATATTTGTTGAAAAAAAAAACAAAGACATAATTGAACAATGAATATTGCATTGATTGTGCATTTCACACCCCAAACCCTGAGGGGAGGCCAGGGGCAGGGGCCATGTAGTGTCCAAGCAGTGAGATGGCAAGAGGCAAAAATGAAAAGTCAAGAGGGCCAAAACACCCAGTAAGAGGCATGGGGAGACAAGAGGGAGAAAAAGGTGGGGAGGGGGTGGGGGGGAGGTGTGTGTGTGTGTAGACATTTTGTAGACATTCAGAAAAGACAGGATCCAGTTTCCAAAACACCTGTTCAGGCTATAGAGTGAGTGAGCAGCGTTAAAGAGAGCGACACAGAGCTGAGTCGAGTGTTTTTCAAGTATTCCATTGTCAGGAGGAGCCCCCACCTCTTTCTCTCCTAGCTAATGCTATCCTAACCCTCTGGCTGGGGGCTGATGATAGGCCTACGGTTGATGGAAAGGAGGGAAGAAAAAAGAAAAAGAAAAGAAAAAAAAAAAAAAAGAGAATAAAATAACAGCCTCCACCCCTCCTTTCCATCACAGCACAGTCAGCTTTCACCACCAGGCCACAGGCAAATCCAAAAAAACAGAGTTGTTGATGAAAGCCCCCAGAAAAGCAGCTTTCCAAAAAAAGGCACTACAAAATCAAAAATGAAAACATTTAAATAAAAAGGTTTTTCGCCGGGCTCTATGAGAGCAGCTATGTCTGAATAGGAGGGCCTTGCCAGCTGCATATACCAGCCTAGTAACAAAATGAGTGAAATAAAGTTACCAAAAAAAGGGGGGGAGGGGTAAATAGTGCTGGTAAGACCGCCCAAACAGAAAAAATGTTCCCAATTAGGAAACAAGAATAATAATAAACATAATGATAAAAGAGAAAAAAAGAGGGGAAATAACATAAGCAAAAAACAAATAGTAATAAATTAGAAATTCCCTACAAAAGAGGAAAATTAAAGTACATTTAGCTAGAACAGCTGAGTGAAACGCCAAGCCACTGATGGGCCGGTTGGGCCACAGGCTGTTGGCCATGAGTCCATTATCACTCCCTCCATCCAAACCCCCCCCCCCCCCAGAGAAGTCTTTTCAGTCCATCAGAGCCATCAGAGGCTCTCCTTGCTCGAGCTTGTGCTTGACGAAGAGTCTGTGTCGATGGTTCTGAGGCGGATCTCGCCAGCAACTGGCTCCTCCGGTGACTTGGGTGACTCCGTCGTCGTCCTCATCCACGGGTGGTCGCAAATCTGCTCCAGGGTGGGCCGGTCTGAAGGCCTCAACGCCAGGCACCATTTGATTAGTTGCTGGCACTCTGAAGGACGAGACAGAAACAATGTTTTAGATAAAATAGAAATAACCCCAATGGGTTTTTCTGCATTGTATTTGACTGTATATGACCCAGTTTGTTTTGAATCAACCATTAGTGGGACTAGGACATGACTAGGGCTGTTACACAAAGTGCACCATGGGAAAGTGCACCATTGATAATCATAACAGCAAGAATCTCAGTTTTCTTCGTCTTTGATCAGCCATTAGTCCATCATAATTGTGAGGTATTATTTGGAAGTGAACTGAGTCATTATACAGTCAAACCCAGAGATGGATTCTGGTGCTGTACCAGTTACTGCAGCTAGAGGGCAACAGAGTCAACATGTGCATTATTTGGGTTGTTGTGGTTCACATACCGGCTGAAATCCTTCTTCTGAAGTACAGACGACCCCTGAGGATCTCCTCGTCTTGCTCAAAGGGGATGTCTCCACACACCATGTCATAAAGCAGCACGCCTAGCGACCACACTGTTGCCGAGCGACCGTGGTATCTGTGAAAGCGGATCCACTCTGGGGGGCTGTATACTCTTGTACCTAAAAAAAAAAAGAAACAGGAAAAAGAAAAAGGACAGATGTTGAGTGATGATCATTCCAGTAGTGATAATAGTGTGAAAGAACAAGTTTCTATTTATTAAGGGTTAAAATGTGCCATTAAACGTCAACAGGGCTTCCTTAGGAACAACATAGGAACAGCAAAGAGACGCTGAATAAAAGAAAAGCTGAGAATAATTCATGTGTGGATGTGTAAAATGGCTGAGTCATGGTAGAAATGCTTTCCATCTTCTCTAAGCCACAAAACACAAACTGGGTGACCTGCCTGCGTCTCCTCCCTCCCTCCCTCCCTCCCTCCCTCCTTTTCCTCCCCCCTCCCTCTTGGAAGGAGGAACTTGGATACCAAACAAAAAAAAAAAAAAGGCAATGTGAGCCCATCACGTGAACCACCGACTCGGGTTTCACAACAAACAGATGTTACGTGGCACTGACCTAACACACCATAACCTGCGACTGTGAGTCAACCTTTAGAAACAAAAAAATAACAGCCGGAAACATAAGTAAGTAAGCCCCCCCCCCCCCCATCTCACAAGACGGGCTAAGTATGAGCGCTATAAAAAATTTAAAAAAAACGGCCTCAAATAGGATTAACTAAGAGTGAGTCATATCCGTGAAAACATAACATGCGCGTCATGAATCCTGAATCCCATTTATCTGCATTATTGTACATCCGTATAGTAATGATAAGACCCCCAAGGCAAGGAAAACCCTCGACCAAAAACAGACCACTGCGTCACAGCCGCGTGAACGCCTCCATATCTGAATATAGCACAGCGGAGCATCAAGGGCAAACACAAACCAGCCCACACGGATATGAATTCATCACAACAAATTACACATCCAGCATCCTACCGCCTCATGAACAGTCATTAATGGAATAGCAAAAAAAAGAAAAGGATTTGGGAGATACTCACCATCGAAATCGGTGTAGACTGTGTCCTTGAGAATCGCCCCTGAGCCAAAGTCAATAAGCTTGAGCTCCCCGGTGCGTAGATCCACAAGCAGGTTTTCATCTTTGATGTCTCTGTGTACTACGCCGCAGCTGTAGCAGTGTCTGACCGCCTCCAAAACCTGGCGGAAAAAGCCCCGCGCCGTGTCCTCGTCCAGGGCGCCCTTCTCGGTGATGAAGTCGAAGAGGTCCTTGACGAGCTCCGGCCTCTCCATCACGATGAGCCAGCCGTCTGCGCGCTCGTAATAGTCCAGCAATTTGATAACTCCGCGAAACGTCGAGCTGACCTTTTTCAGCAACAGGATCTCCAAAGGCACCATAGCTCCATTCTATAACAATGATGAAATAGATTTTATTAGATACGTTGAAGGTGGGGGGGGGGGGGGGGGGGGGGGGGGGGGGGGATACTCAGCTATTCATCCATGCACAGCACAATACCCCCCCACCCCACAGCAGGCATGGGAGGAGGGGGGGGGGGGGAACCAAAACAAACCACACACACACACAGATCGGGGATGAGTACTTACAATTGTGCCCCACTCGGTCACCCTCTCCTTTGCAACATGCTTCACTGCAACCTGAAATAACACAATAAAAGAAGAAATCTCGTTAGCAAACGCTTGAAAACAATGTCGCTAGAGTCATTTGTACCGACAAAAAAGGCGAAGCAAGGACGAGCCGGCTTTGATGGCGGCACATGCAAAGATCAAAACACAGACGCCGCTTCACGTTCTTACCGGTGCGCCATCAGAGATCCGGCTGCCGGCGTACACTGTTCCAAATCCTCCGCTGCCAAGCACAGAGCCCACTTGGTAAACCTTTTCGAAAGGCTCCTTCTCCGCTTTAACTGCAAGTTAAAAGTGGAAAATGTTCAAATAAGTGCAGAATTCTTAGCAGAGACCGCCGCTTAGTGCGATGTCAGGTCGTCAGCTTTACGAGCCGGTCAAACAGTTAAACAAATAGGCTACATAGAGGATACAATTCTTAAACCACTTAACAGTTCTTAATATTAAATTAAATCCCTACAAATGCGATGAAAACGCATCAGTCTATGATTGTAACTTACCCGGCGGGAGCTGTATTTTCACTGGTAGATGGTCCATACTTGAAGGATTGCAAATATGCGAAAAAGAACCAAACTTTGACAGCAACATATTCAAGCTGAAAAACCGGTGCAGACGATTCCTATTCACCCCCCCCAGAAGAGTCAGAAGAACCAATATAGTAAGATCAAAAGTGAGTTCAGGCGCTGTTTAAATGATGGTGCAGACCGTCTTGGCTCCAAGCGAATAATATATCCAGTCCAGCAGTGCGCCAGCTCCGCCGCACCGCGCCCGTCAAAGTCGTGTCACGACCATGAAGTCGTGCATCTTTTTCCAAAAACCGGCATGAAAGCTGACTTAGGTGTATCGACTCAAGAAACTCAGACGAAAACAGTCCTCTTAAGTGATGAAAAAAAACCCACACTCCGATGTGTATGGTAGCCGTATCAACAGTAGAGTGCGTTTAAATGCCCTCCGCAGTGTGTTGTTATCCTGAAGAGTGGCCGCTGTCTGAGCTTTGGCGCGGTCTCCCCAAGCCAATATTTTGACGCGCAGTAGGATGTCAATATCCCTCCGCGGCCACTACAAGTCGACACGTTTGCTTAACGCCCGGGAAAATCCAACATTTAGCACCATGCAATTATTCACATGCAAACACTGAGCACGTGTTGTCATTTTATTTTGCCTTCACTCCAAAATTGCTTTTAAATAATCATTTTCACCGCGCACTACTTTGTCATAGTACGAGACGCCCAAGAATCCCTGTCTGGAAGCTATGCGCTGTGTTCACTATCGACTCGGAGGCGACGACCAATGAGATGTCGTATATAAATACTGTGTTGCGTATCTAGACCAATCGAGAAAAAGTTATTATAATAAAGCAGGCATTTGAGCGCACGTGGCGGCAATTCAGCGCCGTCCCCTCTCCTCCCCTTTCCTCTGCAGCTCTGCAGTGGGAGACGGACACAGAGTATATGGTATGTGGGAGGAGTTCACTTAATAGAGTAAACCAACACAAACTTCTGATCACCTCTTTAAAGTTGCTTTGTGTCTGCATTACCCACTTGAGTAATTGTTTAACTTAATGCCCACACATTTTACATTTTTTTAACAATTGGCCTAGTTTGAGACAAGACACACATGACAACTGACACAGAATATATAAAGTAGAGCAAACAGTGTATAAAGCCAAAGCCTATATCAAATTTATTTTGAAAAAAGGTATATACCCTATTCTCCTGAAACACCTCAATGGCACAATCAACAGCCCAACAAACTAAAACATACTCAGTTTGACAGATTTGAAACAATCAACTAATGGAGTAAACATTTCTGCTTAAAAAGGCAACAATCTGCATGTTAATGCATGCATATTAGTCTCCATACCTCATGATGACTTTTTCATACAGATCACATCAAAAGACTGATTTACATGAATGCAGTTCTGAAAAATACAATCAGTATGAAAACTTTGTGTCACCACAATCATCTAAACAAGAATAGAAACCTTATCAGATAGCGAAATGTTTGTGGAGCCAGCTGTCCCATTTCAAAAGGTTAACTTTCCAGTGTTACTATAAAACATCTGACACGACCTTGGCTCCGTGTGAACTTTCCACTTTTTATCTTCTGCTACCTTTGATAACCTGTGTGTGTGTGTGTATGTGTGTGTGTGTGTGTGTGTGTGTGTGTGTGTGTGTGTGTGAGTGTGTGACCACAGACCAAACAGAAGCATCAGATAGTTCCAGGGAACCTTATCGTGCTATAGGCCTGCCAACTGCAAAGTTATGTAAATGTACACACACACACACACACACACACACACACACACACACACACACACACACACACACACACACACACACACACACACACACACACACACACACACACACACACACACACAGCGTATTTGAGCAGAGTGACAGCCTGTGGGTTAACCTACACTGCTCTATTTACCTTATGATAATTTCCCCGGCTTTATGTTCCTGATGCAGTGTCACTTATATGCATCCAGAAAATGAATTCTCTCAACACATTTGTGCATTGCTCTGTTAGTTTTCTGCACACCGACACTATATGGACACATTGCATATTAAAGGTAAAAAGCTTTGTGCTGCACAAAGAAAATGGGACATATAAATACATTATGGCATATTGTATTTGTTAGGTGATTGAGTTGGTGTTTATGGATGGACCTCAAGGGTCGATTACCTTTTATCTTATAAAGCATTTGCATACATGAAAAAGAGTTCCAGGTGCATTAGATTAGGCTTCAAAGAAAATGTGGTCAACCTGCAAAAGTATACTTCCTGCAGAAAAAAAACCTTCAACCTCCTCTGTATGTTAATTCTATGGTCATGGGTTTATTATTATTAAAGGCAGTCTGACCCATACAACCGGCTTGTTACAAATAATAGTCTGAATTCTTAAGCGTTAAGTATATTTTCTGCAGGTTTGGCTTGCCAGCCCGTATTTGTGTTTCCTCTTCCAGGCCAAACAGATCAGCTCAGGTTAATTAAATACCAAATTTGTTGCCGTTACGTGCATGATTGAGCTTTTATGTCTTTCGCTCTTAAACCGGTCTCTCCTTATTTGCACTTCTCTAGCGTCACTCCACATGCAGTCACACTTTCAGCTGGGAAGAGCACTCTCTGTATGACAGAGAAAGGTATGAAAATAGCGCATCCTTTCCATTCTGCAACATAAGCAGATGCAACAGGTGTAACACAAAAACCTATTTTGGGGTAGCCCTCAGTACGAGTATGGTATGTACTTAATGCAAGTGTACAAAACGGAGCTGGAGTGAATGGTGTGGAGGTGCAGCAGCTGGAATGATATTGAGTGTCAGCCCCGTGATAGAGCTGTGTCCCGTTGAGGGTGTTTACTGCCTTTCACCGCATGCTGGGACAAGCCCCAGCTATCATACAACCCTGAAAAAAGATACTAAGGATGGATAGAAATAATAATCATCACTCCTTTTCCCCTTTGTCTGTCCTTAATAAGAAGCTGCTTTACAAAATAACCACATGTTATTTTCACTCATTTGAAGACAGTATAGTGCAAGTGAAAAAAGGCTAAATCATTTTTAAAATCACAGAATAGATCTCCCAGTGCCATCATCCAAAGTATTTAACGGTCTTTTTGTAAATATAAACCAAGATTTTAGAAGATATCAGCCTTAAATATAACCAGTCAAGCTAAAGTATCCATGATTAAGTCTTTAAGAGAACCAGTTGAGTTGCGAGTGAGGCAGTCAGGCAGTTTGCCAACCAGGCGTGCTGACTGCTAAGACAGCTGTTTTGTCCTGGCTTCATACGAACGCGTGCTTTGCAGTTGTTCACAGCTCTCATGGGAAATCATCATCAGGGCTTTTTTTTTTTTTTTATTTACGATCACCAATCCTCTGCTCGGTGGACGTCGAGAAAACGTCAAAGCGAGGGAGTGGAGAGAGCCAAATAATACAAATGGCTTGTGGCCCACTGATGAGCTGTCACTGTCCACCTTCATCTTCCTCTCCTGTGTGCATCTTCATTTTTTATTTTTTTTTGCCCTGTCTTCTTTCATCTCTGCGTGCCTGGGATGCCTCCCATTTTCCCTTTTCTCTAATTACTGCCTTAGCAAACTGTGTCAGCGAGCTGAAATAGTTTTGATGAGGGGTCCGGCTGCGTTTGCATCTGTAATTTGATGGCTTTTCATTGGGGACACATAAAACCAGACGCACCAGAGGGTATGTGGCCACATCAGAGCCTCGGGGTCGACCGAAGTTATTTTTAGCCCCGTCACGCTGGTCCGTTGGCGGCCACATCATTTTGGTAAGCCGCCGATTGAAATCGATCCAGCTTGGTCAAGCTGGTGCTCTCTGCCAGGGAACTCTGAGGGCCTGAATTTGTCATGGATCATGCTGGGGTTTAGATCCCTCAACATGTGTTCAGGATATTCATGTATCATGTTTCCTGCAGGCATGTTGACAAAAGCAGTGTCTTCCTGTCAGGGTCCTCTGAGTTTTAACAGACTTCAATAAAACATGGTGAAGGTTATCAAAGCGTTTGTCTGGACATTTTCAACCTGGTCAATATCTTGCAGAATCATGTATCCTGAAAGGCTGTTCTCTGTGTCTTTGGCTTGCATCTCTGCAAAATCTATTAACCAGAGCTGATATCTGACATGTACAGTCACACAGTCAGTGCACAAAAGAACTACAGGCTGTTTCCTTTGCTCTTTTTTTTGTCTAGCATGCAAGTTAGATTTCCAATAATGAACCTTGCAGTGTAAAGGATGTGGTAAAATAAGATACATTTGACTGTGTTTTTCCTGACATGGATATTAATTAGTGTTGGTCAAACAAATGCAGCCGTGCAATTACGGTGAAGTCACTCAAGCATTTAAAACTGAAAATATTTCATTGAGAACAGCTAAAACATTCACACACAAAAAAAAAAAAAAAACATAGCCATGCACATTTTTCACATCTAACCCACAAATGAATGCCATTCCTCAATAACAAGCTCTCTTGACTCTGCTGACCTTTGAGGGGAATTGAGTCCAAACATCAAGAAATGCAGCTTAGAAACTCTGTTTCCCAATCATCTCTTACTAAACTACCACTGAGAGAAAATAAAATGCTTCAGAAAAGAACAATTATTTTCTGTTCAGTGCAAAGAATGAATGAAAACCCTCGCACAAAATGCCAATGACACAGTATGGAGAGGTAAAAAAAGAAGCTAGTTTACGTATTGTGACTGCTTCGGTGTTCTAGCCTGCTAGCATTACATCTACGTCTTTGCTACTGTCAGGTTGGTGCATGCCATTAGCTGCCTATTACATGCCATGTAACCTTTGAGAGACAAGGTTGTGGTCACTTGTGCTAACGCCGTCCAGAATAGGTTAAGGCTGCTATAGTCCTGTGTGCTGCATTGGCCAGTCCAGGTCGCTTCATGGATTACCGTCTGGACTCAGCTTTATGTAACACTGTCAGGCAGTCTCGTAATCTGGCGGCCACATTGCATAACTGCATCAGCTCTTTCTACACATTTCTGCACACCTTTAGTTTCCCCACACGTATAAATAAACAGTTATTTCCTGCTCATTTACACGGCACATTCTTCTTCCTGTTCATGTCGGGATGAACATTTACCCTAGATGTACTCCGCTGTTAACACAGAGTGTAATAGTACTTGTGTGCATCTGTGGGCGTGTGTGTGTGTGTGTGTGTGTGTATTTTTGTACAACCAGCCAGCCAGCCAGCCAGCCAGGAAGTGAGAGCAGGACAGAGTGAAGAGTGAAACATTGTAGTAGCCAATTTAGATTGCATCATATGGAATTCTACATCTTTTCACAAAGTTATATAGTAAGCATGTCTGATCATGTGGGGCATGAAGGATACTAGTGGTGTCAAGTAGCTTATGGTGTCCCACTATCTTTGTAAAAAAAGAGATCTTACATGATCTAATATATCAGCTAGTGTATATTGTTTTGTAATGTGATGTAGGCAGCTTATTTGCTAGCAAAAAGTTCTAAAACTTAAGGATGTCAATTTCTAACAAACATGCACACACACTTTGCACACTCACACATACTCTTCTCTGCTATAATAAAACACATTAGCCTAACTTATTGAACTCTCTCTAACTTCTATGGGAACTTGGTTTGTGTGCATGTGCTTTTTTAAGTTTACATAAAGACAGCAGTGTGTGTGTGTGTGTGGGGGGGGGGGGGACAGAACAGGCCGCGGGGCTTGTGTAGGAGATTTTATAAAAACAAATCCCATCCGATCATTTGGAAAAGAAACACGCTTTTATTGAGTCAGTCCAGGTTTTAGGTTTTTTTTTTTTTGCACTGGGCCTTTGAATATACTGTGTTAAAAAAAAAAAAAAAAGTCTGGCAAGCTGCCCAACTCAAAGTTGAGGCCGTCAAAGATTTTGCAGTCGGAAAGATTAGCACACTTTTGATGGGGAAAAAATTCAAAACAGGTGCTCTGTTTTCACTGTTTTCCCTCTAATTTGTCTCCTTAAGCAACCATATGGATTTAATTTAGCTTTCAAAGCGACATCTCAGGATTTACTCAACAGTTGACATAAACGGTTTACATCCCCCAAATTGAGTTTTCACCTCTTATCCTTAGTTAGAGATTGTAATTTATCCACGTCTACTGCGCTCAAACCGTTGGAAAAAAAAATCCCCCCCCCAAGCAGCTGTGTTGGTAGTTAATCCTGAGAAGGAGCGCTGCGGTATATACCGTCATCGTGCTGTATACATGAAAGTTTCAGCTAAGTGCTCCACTTCCCTTCAATGACTTGATCCATTTAACTGCACATCCCTGTCTTAAGAGGTTACTGAGACCAAAGCCTTAAATCCCTGAAGCTCAGGACCTCGGGAGGGGAGGGCATCAGGAGGGTCCGGGGGAGCTCTGATAGTATACCCGGCATGTTCAAAATATAACTGCTAGTTACTTTTTCACTCTTATCCAAGTTAATGGCATTTCTCCTTTTACTGATTGGCCATTTAAGATACCAATTGTGAAGGGATGAGGATACAAAGGAAGAGATGAGCATTGTTATTGTTCACAGGGATGACCAGGTCAACATTTTCTTCTGTCCTCTCTGGTCAAATTTGAATCATTCAATCTGAAGAATCCACAAATAATGAGTTTGAATCTGAAAAGAAGAAGCTTGAATTCGCCCTCCATACTGAACTTTGAGGTATAGATCTGCAATCAAACATAAGTGCAACATTCTTGGAGGGTTTGTAAATTATTTGAAAGGAAGAATGTATATGAATGTGCACACATACAGCAGATATCAAGTATATCTTATGTAAATGTCTCTCTGAGTCATGACTGTCTATGAGTGAGCCGCAAGAGTCTATCTGGAGGAGAGCGGAGGCTGTTAGTGTGGCGGAGGCGCAGCCAAACAGCAGTTTGTTTTGGTTTCATGGTGACGCTTAAATAAATAGTCATGCTTCTTTCTACCAGTCCATAACTTCCAAACTAAGTTTTTGGAGTTCCTGGAAATAATTACAATACATCCTACGTTTTTTTTGTTTTTCAGAAATTGAGTTTAGGCTTAAACTCATAATCTCAAATGTTCTATTCCTGCTATAAATTTACTGAATTGAGGCTTTCATGATGAATGAGAGACAACCAGACGGTGACAGTATGTTACCAACATGTTCAATGTGGAAATCAGTGATTCACTGACCGCTCATGTTTTGGTTTGTATAACACAGACAAGACACAGTTTAGCATCAGTATCTAAAATTGAGCTCAGCCGCCGGTTATGTCTTTGCAGGGAGGAATCCTATCACAACAATTGGTTCCTGTTTGCCCTTTGGCCCGTGCGCCGAGTGATCTGATTGGCTGGCTGCTATGACAGACATAGTGCTGACTGTGTGTCTGTGAGGGCCTGGCTCTGGCACAGGCTGTGTGGTCAGCAGTCTGTGCCCACACACACACACGCACACACAAGCAAGCAAGCATTTCACCATCACACACGATGTGCTCAGAAGACAAGCGTCTCTGTCCGTCCTTACACAAACACACATGTTTCATCTTCCATCTTCGCTGTGGTCACATCATTATTAATTCACCAGTGTTGCTAATAGCCACATGTCACTGAGGAGCTGTGACACATTGTGCAGAAACTGAACCCCCCTCCCCCTCAGGAGGCCCTAATCCATAGGTCCTGATGTTATGACAGTCACAATAGCGGCCAAACCGGCTGCAGGCCCGGACGCCACGACACCTATGACACCAGCACAATAAAAAAAGGTCCCCCCCTGCCCCGCCCCCTCCCCCCCCCCTCCCCCCGACGCTCAAATCCTTCACACCTGAGCGCTCCCAATGAAATGAACTAAACTCCGAGAGGAGAATGGAGACGGGACCCTGCATTATCAGGTCTTCAAACTCAAATTGGCTCTGTTAGGGTTTACATGATCAGGGTAATTAAAAGGTGGAAGGTGGGGTTGTGATTGGCAGCTCATCACCATTAACGTCTAAGGTGAAGGTGGCGGTTTAGCCTCTTATGGACAGTCCCAGTTTGATGGCATGTGTGTGTGTGTGTGTGTGTGTGTGTGTGTGTGTGTGTGTGTGTGCATGTCATGTGTAATGAATGGTAATGTGATCTAGGAAACAAGAAGATAGAAGGTGTTAGGTGAGTAAAGCCTGTTTGTGCCTTTTAAGTTTTTTTCATCCACCCGTTTGCTACACCGCTTATCCTTCAAGGCTAACTGAGAGGTCTCAGCCGATGAAATCTGACAACTAGAACTCTTAAGCTGTTATTTATATAAAGTACATCTCCACTTACATTGGTTTATGAGCGCACTCAAAAAAAAAATGTGCCTGCCTAAAACGACAAAGAGAAGAGGACATCAATCATTTCCCATGAAACCTGCATTCCTCACAATTTATTATTGCTAGAACCCTCTTACCGCCAGTTTGTAATCAGGCATTGTGTTAAAAAAAAAAAAAAAAAGACTCTTAATTTGAAGTGCATTCAAGACAATGATATCCTCATGGCATCATCAAAATTTGAAGCACTCCTTTTAATGCCACAGACACTTTAACATAACCATTTTCACAGGCTGGATAATTCTCATGATTAGCGAGATGATATTCGTGTGTTAATTTGGCTGATTGCCCCTTTAAATGAACCAATGGCATCTGAGAAAACTCAAAAGTAACACATGAGGGGGGGCGGGGAGGATGTTCCTTTAAAATAGGACCACGTTCCCAAAATAGGGGTCCTCTATTTTGGGCTTTTGGGTTTCCGTAATTACACCGCTTAGCACAATGACCTTCTGCAATGAAAAGTCACAGTCCACTCTGTCCTTCTCCTTGCAGAACCACACACACAACCACACGCAAATAGGGAGGTAATGAGAATTAATTGAGGGCTGCAGCGATGGAATGCCTCCTAACGATGGCCCCGACTAATTGCACGTCAATAGGCTTTGCACGCTAAGCAGTTTGAAAAACAGGCCTGCGTCCTCCGCCCTAATTGGTTAGCTTTTGCGTTGTAATCACAACTTCCCCGACCGAAGCCGGTTGCCTGTCGAAGATAACACTGAGTGCTTATTGAATAATTATATGCAACGTGTCCAATTATTTCCTGTGAATATAATACGCTTTTTCCTTCTCATGTCAATATTGGCATGTGTAATTTCATTATCATGTGGCGAGCACGATACTGCAAACGCTATAAATATTTACCACTATGCATAATATGTGTGAGGATAATTTGGCAGCCGAGTTTGATGGAGAAAAAAAAAACATACGTATATTTGTATAATGCCAATTATACCTGAAAACACACATGCACTCAATAATTAGCAAATCCTTTTACATGTTTGCAGAGGCTGAGAAACAATTACTGTGTTTCTGTCTTTGCCTTTTTCATCCTTTGGGAAAAAGTTGTTTCTTTATCTTCAAATACAAATATCATTACTATTACATCATATTTGTGGTGGCAGTAGCTCAGTCTGTAGGGACTTGGGTTGCCAACTGGAGGGTTACTGGTTCAAGTCCTGGTGCGGACCAAATATGGAAGTTGGACTGGTAGCTGCAGAGGTGGCAGGTCACTTCCTTAATACTGCCAAGGTGCCCTTGAGGAAGACACTAAACCCCAAACAGCTCTGACAGGCACCCTGCATAGCAGTGTGTAGCAGCCCCACTCTCCCATTAATGCATGTCAACAGGTCCTGTTTGTGATTATGTGTATTTCAGGCCTATATGTGTGAGAAGCATGCTTCTTCATAACAGAGTGTAAAACCAGAATTCCCCCCCCAGAGATAAATAAAGTATCTAAAATAAAAAATAAAGTGGCTGATTTGCTTTAAAATTAACTAAAGGTGAGTCATCGCTCTACCCTCACTCTTCTGTGACTAGGTGGTGAAAGAATGAGTGATGGGAAGGATATAAAGAGACACAACGAGGTAACAGGTACAGTACGTATCGTTTGAGTAAATGTCATGTTAAAGCTCGCAGTGACTTTGTACCACACCCACTGTTGAACACGGGTGACCTTTTAAAGCTATAGTCACTGTCTTATGGGACGCAATATGCAAATAAATGCCCTGTCCCTCTCTTCTCCTCATTCCTCAGTGTTCTCTTCGCATTGGAAGTGCAGATGGATTGTGGGTAATTATGGAGGGCCCTTGAACTGTGGGTAATTACGGCCAGGAATGCACACAGCTGAGAGCAGAGTGAGAGACAGTGCGTAGGCATGGCAACCGCAAAGGTGTTAATTATTTTCTTCCTTAAAGGCGAGGGAGGAATCCCCTCTTCAAAGGGAAGAAACACCTGTGAGGAGAAGCCCCACACCTTCTTCTTTTATTGCCATTGCTCTTTCCTCTTGTTCTTCCTCAGCTCTCTGTAGTTTGTGCTGCCATTTTTCTGTAACTTCCTCCATCCTTAAGTCCACTTCTAATTTCCTTTTTTTTTATAGCCTTTATCTTACTCTGTCTGCACCCTGTCTTCCCGTTTTCAAGGGGAGGGGTGAGGGGCAATACTGAGAAGACATTTGTCTGTAATGTAGCATATTTGGGGTCTAATGGAAAACTGACCAACAAAATTCCAAGGAAGCATATTTGGCATTTCATATATATGTACACTATACATTTTATTTTTGCTCAGGATCTATGTCATTGAATGAAGGTCATTGAATCTTGCAGTTTAATTAAATAATACAGCACCATATACTTACTTACTATATGATTGAATGAATAAATGAAAAGTTGTAGCAGCCTTGATGCTTTGTTTTTGCAGTAGCCTGAGTGGTAATGAGTAAATAAAACTCCCATCTGAAAGTCTAGCCCTGGAACCTTACAAATCAAAGAGCTATAGCCTATAGGAATTTAAGATCCTGGTTCTTGAACTTCCTGTGTTACATTTGCATATTTATAGGAAAAGTGTGTCGGGTTGCAATAGTATATTAAAAATACAACTTTTGTTACAGGCAAACTTTGATACTTTCTGTTTTTTTTTGTGTTGTGATGCACAACAGTCCTAGTAGTCCCTCTGGAAATGCCATTCATTTTCCACAGTCCAAAGACATGCTGGTTAATTGGAGTTTCTAAAAATTCCCGTGGGTGTGCATGTGAGTGTTCCTGGTTGTTTGTCTCTGTCAGCCCTATGATTGACTGGCGACCAGACAAGGGTGTATCCATCCTCTTGCCCAATGACAACTTGGATTGGCTTCAGCTACGCCAACCCCCTCGCCAACCCCCTCACCCCCCCTGCGACCCTGAATGGGATAAGGGGTATTGATAATGGATGGATGTTCTTCATAGAAATATCCCACATGAAGAGATTCAACATTTTCAACAAGTCCACAATTTGAAGTATTTATTTCAAATTATTTAGGACATATTTATCGGCATTTCCGCTGTCAAAAGTTTGGAAGGTACCAAAATAACCGATCCATAATGTCTACTTTTTTGCTACCCTTCTGTAGGGGTGCTCAACATACCAAACTAAAGGGTGCCAGTTATGATGTCACGCCATTATGTAGCTGACGTTGCTGTCGCCATTCGGTATACATCCCACCTACCAAGTAAGGGCACGGTTGGCTGTGGAAATGCAATAAAGATCAGAGTTTACCGTACCAAACCATACCAAACTGTACCAAACCATACCAAACTGTACAGAAACCATACCAAATTGTACCAAACTGTACCAAACCATACCAAACTGTACCAAACCATACCAAACTGTACAGAAACCATACCAAATTGTACCAAACCACACCAAACCATACCAAACTGTACAGAAACCATACCAAACCATACCAAACTGTACTAAACCATACCAAACTGTACCAAACTGTACCAAACCGTACCAAACTGTACCAAACTGTACCAAACCATACCAAACTGTACAGAAACCATACCAAATTGTACCAAACCACACCAAACCATACCAAACTGTACAGAAACCATACCAAACCACACCAAACTGTACCAAACTGTACCAAACCGTACCAAACTGTACCAAACCATACCAAACTGTACAGAAACCATACCAAATTGTACCAAACCATACCAAACCGTACCAAACTGTACCAAACCACACCAAACTGTACCAAACTGTACAGAAACCATACCAAATTGTACCAAACTGTACCAAACTGTACTAAACTGTACCAAACCGTACCAAACTGTACAGAAACCATACCAAACTGTACCAAACCATACCAAACTGTACCAAACCATACCAAACTGTACAGAAACCATACCAAACCGTACCAAACCATACCAAACTGTACAGAAACCGTACCAAACCATACCAAACTGTACAGAAACCGTACCAAACTGTACCAAACCATACCAAACCATACCAAACTGTACAGAAACCATACCAAACTGTACAGAAACCATACCAAACTGTACCAAACCATACCAAACTGTACAGAAACCATACCAAACCATACCAAACTGTACAGAAACCGTACCAAACTGTACCAAACCATACCAAACCATACCAAACTGTACAGAAACCATACCAAACTGTACAGAAACCATACCAAACTGTACCAAACCATACCAAACTGTACAGAAACCATACCAAACCGTACCAAACTGTACCAAACCACACCAAACTGTACCAAACTGTACAGAAACCATACCAAATTGTACCAAACTGTACTAAACTGTACCAAACCGTACCAAACTGTACAGAAACCATACCAAACTGTACCAAACCATACCAAACTGTACCAAACCATACCAAACTGTACAGAAACCATACCAAACCATACCAAACCATACCAAACTGTACAGAAACCGTACCAAACCATACCAAACTGTACAGAAACCGTACCAAACTGTACCAAACCATACCAAACCATACCAAACTGTACAGAAACCATACCAAACTGTACAGAAACCATACCAAACTGTACCAAACCATACCAAACTGTACAGAAACCATACCAAACTGTACAGAAACCATACCAAACTGTACCAAACCATACCAAACTGTACAGAAACCATACCAAACCATACCAAACTGTACAGAAACCGTACCAAACTGTACCAAACCATACCAAACTGTACAGAAACCATACCAAACTGTACAGAAACCATACCAAACTGTACCAAACCATACCAAACTGTACAGAAACCATACCAAACCATACCAAACTGTACAGAAACCGTACCAAACTGTACCAAACCATACCAAACTGTACAGAAACCATACCAAACCATACCAAACTGTACAGAAACCGTACCAAACCATACCAAACTGTACAGAAACCGTACCAAACTGTACCAAACCATACCAAACCATACCAAACTGTACAGAAACCATACCAAACTGTACAGAAACCATACCAAACTGTACCAAACCATACCAAACTGTACAGAAACCATACCAAACCATACCAAACTGTACAGAAACCGTACCAAACTGTACCAAACCATACCAAACCATACCAAACTGTACAGAAACCATACCAAACTGTACAGAAACCATACCAAACTGTACCAAACCATACCAAACTGTACAGAAACCATACCAAACCGTACCAAACTGTACCAAACCACACCAAACTGTACCAAACTGTACAGAAACCATACCAAATTGTACCAAACTGTACTAAACTGTACCAAACCGTACCAAACTGTACAGAAACCATACCAAACTGTACCAAACCATACCAAACTGTACCAAACCATACCAAACTGTACAGAAACCATACCAAACCATACCAAACCATACCAAACTGTACAGAAACCGTACCAAACCATACCAAACTGTACAGAAACCGTACCAAACTGTACCAAACCATACCAAACCATACCAAACTGTACAGAAACCATACCAAACTGTACAGAAACCATACCAAACTGTACCAAACCATACCAAACTGTACAGAAACCATACCAAACTGTACAGAAACCATACCAAACTGTACCAAACCATACCAAACTGTACAGAAACCATACCAAACCATACCAAACTGTACAGAAACCGTACCAAACTGTACCAAACCATACCAAACTGTACAGAAACCATACCAAACTGTACAGAAACCATACCAAACTGTACCAAACCATACCAAACTGTACAGAAACCATACCAAACCATACCAAACTGTACAGAAACCGTACCAAACTGTACCAAACCATACCAAACTGTACAGAAACCATACCAAACCATACCAAACTGTACAGAAACCGTACCAAACCATACCAAACTGTACAGAAACCGTACCAAACTGTACCAAACCATACCAAACCATACCAAACTGTACAGAAACCATACCAAACTGTACAGAAACCATACCAAACTGTACCAAACCATACCAAACTGTACAGAAACCATACCAAACTGTACCAAACCATACCAAACTGTACAGAAACCATACCAAACCATACCAAACTGTACAGAAACCGTACCAAACTGTACCAAACTGTACCAAACTGTACAGAAACCATACCAAACTGTACCAAAGTAGACCGCTTGGTGGAAACAGGGATTTTTTGTGTTTGGTCTTTACCACAACTACAGCACAAATCTCTTTTAAGGCATTGTTGGTTGGAATTCAATTGTTTAACATTAATGACAGTTTTATCAAAACAAAAACAAGTCTTAGAACATTAAAAACAATGTACATGCAAAAACACTTTCCATGTTGTTTGGCAGTAACCACAAAAGGGAAGTGTTTTTCAAGTCAATAATGATTTCTCTTGAATGAATGGAAGCGAATAAAAGACGATAAAACCTCTCAATAACTGACATGCATGGATGAATCACTAATAATTTACAAAAGGATTTTCTTGGAACATTTTTTAGCGGAACATAAAAACACGAAAGACCTTCATAACATCCTGATTGTTTTTTTACTCCACTTGCCACCCTTAATTTGAGTGATGGGCAAAGCATGCTGGGCCGGTGTGTCCTCCCCCATTCTTCCTGCTCTTTAATTGGTTCGTCAACAGGACCCCTGCCTTTGTTTGTCCAAAACCCCACATCTCTCTCTCTCACACACACACACACACACACACACACACACACACACTCAACACACACACACACACACACACACACACACACACACACACACACACTCAAACAAAAATCCACATTGGCATGCACACATGAACATACACACAGTTCCAGCGCACACACTCCCTCACACAAACACATCAAAACCGGTAGGGGTGTGTGACCATAATGACAAGGGCCTACTTTTTTCCAGAGGCCTCCGTCCCTCTCAACTGATTAGGAAACTATGATTAAGGTTATCACAAACTTTCCATAACGGTGAAAACCTTGACTTTCACAAGCTGTTTGTCCTTCATCAACACTGTGTTGGTGTGTAAATAGTCCCCAACTGACATTTCTCTGTCCAGTTTTCCATTTCAAACATGGAACACCAAAACAGTCCACCCACCGCTACCAGTTCTAATACAGAGTTACTTTGGTCCTAACCTTTAATAAATGGAAAATAAATGTGCAGTACAGGTGCAGTGGCTGCTGTTTCTTTTATTATTCCATCAAGTAATTACTGCGGTGATGGAAAAACAAACAGTCCATAGAACATTTGAGTAAAGGATTTGATGCAAATAGTCCAAAACACACGTTCAGTAATCTATCTTCTTTTTAGGAACTTCTTTTGTTTGTCTTTTGATAGCTTCAGATAGACTTCCCGTTAGAGCATTAACATCTTAAAAAAAAAAAAAAAAAAAAAAGGGTTCAAGGAGTTGTGACAGTGATGGAAAAGGAAAAACCAAGCACAGTTACAATCAAATTTACTTGAAGACTAAGTATTCAAAGGCACATATTTGACTTCATCTACACTGTCTTCTTAGGGACTGTAAAAATAATTATTTGGAAAAGTGGTCCTATTTTAAATCTAATTTTAATATTGGTTGTAACTTTTATTCTGTTAATGATAAGATATACGATAGGAAACGATACGATACATTTTCCTCTTGGGGAATTTTGTGTTGGACTCCACATGCTGCGTATCTTTTTTTTTTTAACTTTTTCAAACCATAGATTTATACCTTATGGTTCATTTTGCCGTTTATAGAGGACGACGAGTCCAGGTTGTTGCAGTTTTTTTTCAAGTCAAGGTAAAGTTAAAGAAATAAAGAAATTATATTTGTGTCCTGTGGAGGAACCTGCTTTTTAGAAAGTTAAACATAATGCTAAACCTTCCTCTGCCTAAAGCCCAAAAACTATAGTGTCCCTTAAAACAATATAGTGAAGAAGCCTTTCGGCGGAGTGGTGGAACGTCTTCAGGATCTTCAACCTGTCCAGTTGCCTTTGGATCAAGCTTAGAATCAGTTTGGGTTGCAAAAAATGACTTTGTGCCCAACTAATTTAATCTACATGGTAAAAGTGTAGTGTGTTTTGACAAACATAATGGTTATTTGTTCTGCAGTTCAACTCCCTTTAATCTCTTATCAGCATACAGAATTAACCCTTGATTAAGATAGGCTGTGACTTTCCACTGTTTGACCACTCTGAGGTCATTGTTCCAAGGTGACCTCCAACTCCTCGATGGCTCTCCGCCTCTCCCTCTGATCTTTTTCCTACTGGGAACTCTGCCACATGTGACCTGGGCTTGTAATGTAACAGCAGGGCGTCGTGCACACTGCTAAACAGAAACAGGTCGCACTTTGGTACAGAATGTCTCAATTTTCCTTTCTTCCATCTTCCATGGGTGGAATCAAGAAGAGAAAATCCCTTTGATAGGGAGCCTCCTGGTCAGTTTTCTGGAAGTGCTTACACTGTGTACACTCAATCTTTTAAGAAGCACAGTTGGTTTAAGCCTTTGGAAAAATACACTTGGAAATATAAACTTCTTCCATGCTGATCTAATTTAAGTATTGAAATAAAACCTGATAGAAGTGCTGCTGGTCAAACACTCCAGTCCACTAGGTTAGTACCTAGCAACATAAACAGTATGCATCTGGGCGCCGATTAGCAGAGCAGCGTGAAAAAGGTCAGGAGGGGCTACGTGTTGCAGGCTGATGATTGATGACAACACAATAACAAGGTTTCAGGCTGGAGAAAGTCATCACAAACATTTCTGAGCCAAAGTGATTTGACCTAAACTGCAGCTGGGTTCTGTAGGCCTGTTGAAACATCAGCTCTAAAGGTGGAGACTATATGTGCTTATAAATTGGAATTAACCAAAGCATTTGTCTAGGGCTAACAGTTCAAAGACTATCCTTTAACAGTTTCAGTTACATTTACTTACTTTTTGTTTAAGTGTTTTTTTTTTCCATTAGGAAGTTAATTTTTCTAATGAGAAAAAAAGCCTGTCTATTTTGATGTGTGTTTACACGCATACTTCTGCCTTCTGCATAACTTAGTGCCACAGTTGGGCCACCCAAGTAACAAAAAAAAAAAAATCTGGACTTGCCCTTGTTTGATATTATGATTCAACACTCTTCTTTAAAGTTTATGCTTGATTTGACTATATCGGAAATGTCGGGAGAGGAATTTGTAGAACACTGTAGTTATTTTTCAACGATGCTAAGGGTGTTTCTCCTCTTCAGAAGAGCGACACGATTGGGTGTGGTAGCCTATTTACTTTGCCCAACACAATAGCAACTTAACCAAACTCCTGTGGTGGTAGATCCAGTTCAGCCCATGGTGAAACGTAACCCTTCAGCACGGTTCCCATAACGCTGTGTGAGCGTGTGACTTTGCCTCAGGTACACACACAGATGGGCATCAAAGAAAACACTGCTGCATGTTCATCATGTGACAATGCATGCCTACATTTAAGAGTGGTATTGTGTATGCACAGTATGCCCAAGTCCACACGCATACCCCGTCTATATCCTTGCACCTGTGTGTTAGTGTCTTTTTTATGAGGTCATGAGCAGGGGTGTTCTCTCCCTCAAACCAGCCCCTTTCCCTGTCTGTGTTTGCTATGATCAAAGCCCCCGCCATGCCACCGCTCCGTTTGATGCTCTGGTACAATAGAGCCTGTTGAGGTTTTGATTTCTTCATCCATTGAGCTGCAAAAAGACCACACCTCCCCTCCCTCTCCAGTCCAGTGGGCAGGGGGAGGGTAGGAACCAGGCAGGACCATGGAAGTTCCCTGCCTGCAGGCCTGTCTGGTGGGGCTCTGGACAAACTGTATCAGGAGCTAAAGCTGCGCAGGCTAACTGCATAGAAAACATTAGGGAGGATTCTGACAGCTACTATGCAATTTCAACTGAAATGAAACTGAAACCTCAGAGAGGCATGCTTAATTATACTTTTCATTTCATGATATCTTACTTTAATTTTCCTTCGTTTTAATTCTTACTGAAATTTTAGAGATTGAATTCCTGCCCTCTGACCCACCTTGTCCACCCTCCACTTAATTATTGGGATGTGAATGAATAAGCTTAGTTCACCAATTCTATTTAAAAATACAATAAGAGACATCTGTAAATGTGTCATATGGAAGTAGATATATGGGCCTAGCCTAGTTTCCAACCTTGAGTAGAGCAGTATTTTTACTCACCAGGCAGACCCCCCTGATTCTTATAGTAATGAATTGGACTCATTTGGTATTTATGCCAAACTTGAAGCTACATGAGATTAGCTCCTTAGAAAAAGGCAGACAAGAGGACAACCAGGCTGCTCAACTTTGACTCACAAAACTCACAAAATCGGCCATACTAGCGTGTCAAAAGCAATGTTTTATGGGTCAGTTGTTTAACAAGTACAAAACAGATGGAAAACGTCATTAGCAGGACTAGCGGTTCCCCTTTTGTTTCATGTCTTTGTGCTTAGATAAGCTAACAGTCTGATGGATCATAGTTTATATTTTACATACAGAAATTCACCACAAATTGTCAAACTAGTTCTATAAGTTGCAGTTTTATTGTT
Source organism: Labrus mixtus (assembly GCF_963584025.1). Taxonomy (NCBI): domain Eukaryota; kingdom Metazoa; phylum Chordata; class Actinopteri; order Labriformes; family Labridae; genus Labrus; species Labrus mixtus. Next base: position 12,195,009 of record NC_083633.1, on the reverse strand, counting down.
ATTTGTATGATGTCTGCAGAGCAACTAGCTTTTTTTGGCTATCACCAGTAAAACTGAAATTCTGTAAAATATTGCCTGAGTGCTTGAACCTTCTTTCTCAGTTGAAGTATCCTATCTTTTAGGTAAACTTAAGACGGTACACACTTCTAGGTAGTACCATTAAATTAGATTTTGTTGAGAAAATAGCTTAAAAAGTTCCTTCAGTTTCATTAGGCTGAGCTAATGTTAATGCTTGGACTTATTTTAATGCTACACTGTTACACTTCTTGCTATTACACCAATGACAAAGTACCACAATTCAAGTTTCAGACACATTACATGACGTCTCCCATTACCACCTTATGTATCCAGCTTTATCATAACATTCAAATATTTTTCACTTCCCATACCTCCGCTTTTTAACATATAGGCTACTGCAGGGCAAAAAAAAAAGATAATTCAATGAGTCAATCATCCAAAGAACCTCAAGCCGTAGCAAATCCAGTTTATGTCCTCAGAAAAGACTCGAGGCAGAAACCAAAATGCCGAGCACAGTTGAATTGCTCATTTATGATTTTTTTCTCCTCCTGAAAAGGCAAATTTGCATGCAGAATGAATTTGACTTGGTTGAATGGCAACTGGAAAGTCCAGTTAGATAATACCCCTTAAGCATAATTAGCTCTTGAAATAGTATTCATATGCTGCGTTCTGTTCCACTGCACCTTCATTTCTCGCCGCCATTCAATTAATGTTCATTGAAATTACAGACTTAATACTTGGTCATATATGTATGAAATGGTCATACAATGGAGCAATGCATCCCTATGATATGAAAAGCAATTTCACCTGACTTATTGTGTGACTTACTGATGACTGATAATTATGTCATGATATAATGGAAAGGAGAAATTAGAAAAAAGTAAAAAAGAGACATTTTCCCTCTGAGGACCCATTAGGGTTGTAGCGGTTTCGTTAATTTCGCAATATCGTAAGAACAAGAGTATTTCGATACCGTGGTAGAAAACCTTTGCCTAGGTCTACACAAGAAGTGTATTTTTGCCATTTCTGTAGGCCCAAACCGGCATCTAATGCACACATGCTTGCACCACAATAAATAGTTAAAGGAAAAGAAATGTTAACAATGTGTTTTCCTTCATCTTCAATGACTTGGGACTGTAAAAAATATATATTTTAAATATATTATGAAAGAAATCTAGAACTTTCTACATCCGAATGGAGGAACTGTAGACGTACAACTCAGTGACAGGACAAAAAGATCAAACTCGCAAGAGAAATGGGAGACAAAATGACGTCATATTATACATTACAGATCAGAGCAGAATGCTTAACTTAGTAACCAAGGTGACTTAATGCCCAGATTCTCATCAAATCTTTTGTCTGTACAGGTGTTTTTAGGCTATGTGTGATCTGACACCGCTAACCTTTTGTGCAAACCTGCTATCATCGGTGTGAACATATGTGAGAGAGCAAGGCCAGACCTCCTTCCCCCTCTCTCTTACACACACACAGACACACATGATAAAGAACACACACCCTTCTTTCTTTTTTTGTTTCTTTCTGAGTGTGTTCCTTGGTCAGCCCTCTGGTGCTGTCATGACAGGGTTGCAGAGTTCATATTGGTAAGGTGTGAAAACCTTGAGTGGCTCCGCTTATCATTGAGTGGAGCTCTTCTTGCATGCAATTTGGCGAGTTTGTTCACTCATACATTTATTTATCAGTTGGTGTGTGTGCATGTGAGTGTATGTGTACACATGGGACCCCGAGCAAACGTGCTTTATAATCATGTGTTCCAGTGTTACTGCCATTACCACATGAACTTGTACATCTTGGACTCCAGCATCCGCATGTGATGCTGTGGGCATGTGTCAAACAATGAGAACCAGTATCCAAGTATCATCTGAGCATCACCACTCAACACTTATGCCTTTACCAGTTTCCATCATAGGCCTTATGAATTCGTTCCACTTCCAGTATAATGTTACTGCTTAGAATACGAAGAACACAGTCACATGTAAATTTGCTATCCTGGATGAGCCATAATGCACCCTTATCTGTCTACTCTAAAGCTGTTTTAAGTTCATTCATTTTAAGTTCTGCCTTTGTTTTTGGCTGCTCTGAATAAAACAGAGCTTGATAAGAGTTAAAAAATGAAATCTATGTTTGAAACGTGAGGCTTAAAAGTGATATCTGAAGCTTGTCAGGTGACTAATCAAAATCCTAAAAAAACTGCTTGCATAAATTAAGGTGTGTATGACACACTTCTAATACCTTTCATTTTCATCTAAAATATGGGCTGCATACTGTATACAGGTGCCCACCAATATACCAGTATAAAATGCTGAGACATGCCGTCATGACTGCCGCCACTACCCACTCCGCATGACCGGCAGCAACTGAAAATGATCCCCTATTCATTGTGTATTGCAAACAAACTGCCACTTTGCTGCTCAAAGTGTGCTGGGATACATAGTGATTGGGAACAGGCGGGCGACGCCACTTTTTAACAGCTGTTCTCCCTTATTAGGTCATAATCAGGCATTTGAAGAAAACAGTGGTATTCTTTTAAAGTAAATAAAGCAGACTGATTTGGTTTAGGGCGGCAGTAGCTCAGTCTGTAGGGACTTGGGTTGGGAACCGGAGGGTCGCTGGTTCAAGTCCCGGTGTGGACCAAGTATTGAAGTTGGTCTGGTAGCTGGAGAGGTGCCAGATCACCTCCTGAGCACTGCCGAGGTGCCCTTGAGCAAGGCACCAAACCCCCTCCCCATCACCAGCGCCCACTGTGGGCAGCTCCGTCACTCTGACATCTCTCCATTAGTGCATGTCCATAGGATCCTGTTTGTGAATGTGTGTGTTGCATGACTTACCGAGTGTAAAAACTGAAATTTACCCTTGTGGGGATCAATAAAGTTAATCTCTCTTTAAAAGACTCCTTCATTTAAGAGAAGAAGTGACCAGCAGAGGTGGGCAGCGAGACTCTAGGAATGGCTGGGGGTCCATACTTCAACATAATATATGCTACCTTATAAGCGCTCATACAGTACCGCTAGCTAGCAGGATTATTCAAAACTTTTCCCCCTCTGGCAGACTCCCAAAACAGGCGGTGTCTGACCTATCTTACCTTTTTTTGAATCATATTTCTGATGTTCCCTGATTTATTCATTCTAATAATTCTTAATTCTTTCAGTGAACCCCCCCCCAGGAAAAAAAAAAACATTACCATTTTAACATAAAAGCTATAGATAAAAGCACTTAGCATATTGGAATGGTTCCATGAGAAGCAGCAGGTGGGACATACCTACAGCTATCTTTCTGTCTCTATCTATGGTAGACACTGGACATCCATATTGGCTTCTAAACACAAGCTGTCCCTCAATATTAACCTATAACCTCCTTTCACAGCTATCATTAGCCTCCGCGCTGGAGGTGTGAACAACCATGGCACAACGCCGAGCACCTGAAACAGTGTTACGAGGGAAGACAATGTACTGCTTACTGCATGCCTCTGCTATCTCCTGCACCCTCAAGGGATGGCACTCAGCCGATGAAGCACAAAATGTTCCTGCAGAGTGACACACCAGGAGAGGGATTGAGGTGAGGATATGAGATATGAGGTGAAAGGGGAAGGGAACTCAAAAATGACAGCAGGAGATGAGTGGCAAAATAGCCACTAGACACTCAGCGTTTGGTCCCAAGGACACTCTGATAGGACATGTGTCTGTGGGTGCACACCTTCTCACCTTTCGGTTACATGACAGATCTTGGTTCTTTTCCGTGCCCTCCCAAGAATCTTCCACTATTGACAAGTGACCACGACAAGCTCTGTTGAATGTCAATACGACACAGTCCACGCTCTGATATGGCAACAAACACAGCCGGGAATTTGCGTAGGATATGATAAGCTGTACAGTCACGTGTGGCCTGCTGAGTGGACCCATAATACTTCTTGTGTCCAGCATTACGCATGGATGCAAATGGAAAATCTCCAGCATCACATTTGCTTCATTCATGCTCACAGAAAGAATGAAAAAAAAACTCCTCTTTAGCAAATCAGCCGCACACAGGAGCAATTATAACTAATCAAGCGCAAGATCAACTGACTGATATGACAGTCAGACAGCTGAGAGGTTAAAGGACAAGCATGATTGGAAGGCTGCCAATACAAATTAGGGACACCATGGGAAGTGAAAGAGAATCGCTCTCTCCTCCATCACTAGTTAATGTGTTTGACCTCCAACCCCCCTGACCTAAATGATGGAGCTTAGTCAGGAAGACTTTCATTTTTGTCTTATCAGCTGTCAGTTAACAACACTAAGTCCTTCAAATTGAACTGAATGACAAATATAAGCCTAAATGATCTGACACAATCAATGGGACAACATTGTACTGTCCTAGGAACCTGTTGCCTTTTTGAAACATCTTGTTCTGATCTTAGAGAAATCTGCAAATGGTGTACTTTGAAATGACGTCTTAATCGAGGTTTGAAGGCCTCAGTAAAAAAAAAAACCACAACTATAATAGAAACAATGTGGTTAAGTTAAGGGGATCACATTGACTGTATGTATGAAATGGGAAATGAACAGTCACCTCCAATGGCAACAAACAATACTTTGTTAATCCACCCAAATACCCTGACTTTTGACTCTGTTAAATATTTTATCACATGTTCAACATGTCTTTAAACAGACAACTAGATTTGTTTATAGATACATATATAAATTGTCCTAATCTTGACTTAAGTACTGTAATTTGTCTTGAGCAAAGTTCTTGCTGAGTTTGCCCAGTTGTCAGGTTATTATCGATGTTCAAACTATTAGTTTTTTGTCTCAACTGAAATGGGATTTGTCAGTGATTCCTAACCTTTGTTCTTACTTGTAATTATGAAAAGCTGAGTCCCCCCAGCAGCCACATGCAACTAATGTCAAGAATTAACACCAACATTGATTGTATCCCTTAAAACCTTAAGTAGAGGTGTGGCTGTCTAAGTAGCTTGATATTTTTGAGTGAGGAGAAATGTATTTAACCACTCCCACCCTCAGGGTTTTGGTGCTCCTCTGGACCCCAGGTTGGATACCATTGCTTGAAGTTTTTCGGGTGAAATTTTCACCAGAACCAGCTCCATGAGCTTCCAGCTTTGAGATCATCTTCTCTGAACTCTGTTACATCCATTCATATTTTTTAGATGAACACACATGTTCTGCAGATCCTCACCAACACCCATGTCTAGACTTAATTGGAACATAATCCTATGTGACTCATTGCATTGCTACACACATTACACATTCAGCTTTTCCTGTCTTAAGAAATCTTTCTTGAGCAAAGTCTTACACTCCTGAGTGAACTGCAGCAGACGTTATGTGTGAATGTGTGTTTATAGCGACTGTGCTCTGTCAACCCTAAAGTTCAATAGAGATGGAGTAAAGTGAGTAAAGCCATAAGGTGGGAAGAAGTTAGCCCAAGGAGTGTCCTGATTCCTGGGGATATCCCTCGTCTAGTGTTGGCCTAAGCTTGGTAAACACACAGTAGCTAAGCTGTGACTCATAGACAGTTACTATGGTTGCTTTACCAACAATGACACACCACTGTAGACTTTGGAGAGCTAATGCAAATCCCAAATGAGTCCTACGCTGAGTAGATCCATCAGCTATGGTTTCCAAATGTCAACAGGATACTTGGCTGCCATTTAAATGGATAAGATCCCTTTTTTGAGTTTTAAAAGTCGGGGCTGTCAGGAGATAAAAACTTTGCAAAAGGACACATTAGCGGCTTTGAAGGAATTCAAAATGCCAGGCTATCCTCAAAAGGAGCACCACACTGACACTGGAAGCTTTTTACAGCCGCGGTGGCTCGGCTGCATCAGCTTCCATTATTCATTACTACTCCACCACTTCAATCCAGCAAAGGACACTCAACTTACATGTTACACATTCATTCACAAGCAGCTTTTTTTTTTTTTCACTAAAACACACCGTCAAGCAAAGACAGGGTGTCCTGCCTTTGGGTGAACACACTAACCCTAAGCACACTAACCTGGATTCTTTTTCAATGACAGTTTCATCCAACGCAAAAAAAAAAAAGCTAAATTGTGAAAGAATGGAAATATTTTTTTTCACAGAGACTTATGTGGAAGCCGTCAAGTTAGATCAGTATTTAGATCAACAGGCTGGTTAATGGCTCCCCAAGGTGTAGCCTAAAACTGAGTCAGTGAAGCGAAGCTGGATTGTTGCCAGGCTTATTTCAAGTAGTTCTGAATTTGCATTAGATGAAGGTAAAACCAGTTATAATTGGGAAAAGTAACCTTTCAAGTGTTTCTTCCAACCTCCCGTTTTCTAAATTCATCTTTGGGAACATTATAATCTAAGTAGAAAAATAAAACGTTTCTTTTTTTTGAAGGACAAATACACTTGTAAGATAAACAAACTACCCTTGGAAAAAAAAAAAGTGTTTGCAGACTGTAAAACATGCATTTTTTTCTGAGGGTCTTGTCCAAATTGAGCATGTACTGGGACACACACTCACTCATTAGTGTGTGTCACAGTACATGCTTGGCCTTTGAAACCGTTCAGCACTCCACCCCTCCACTTCTCCCCCTCAGGATCTCTCTCACATGCTTTTCCTATCAGGTGTTTTATTCTCATAGTGCTCATACTGTTCCCGCTGCTTGTCTCGTAAATTCAGATGTAAACGTTCCCTCTCATCTCGTGCCAAATGAGCCCAAATTGCGGGTGGCTTGTGTTAACACTTACAGTACACACACACACACCCTTGTATAATCTGACACCTTGGAGCAGTGGATGTTCTGCAGTTAAGGGTTACACGTTTTTTCACGGTGAGAACGACAGTCGGTGCAGTTTCCCTTGATTCTGAGGCAGGCCCATACCTGAACATGTGTATGATTCACCCTCATGCACACACACCTCCTGTTGTGTGTGTGTGTGTGTTGCCAGCTTAGTCAATCCAGATGTATTACGCAACCCAACATTCTGAAACACTTTGTTCATTGAGCTCCGTTTTGTGAGTTTGCTGTCAGGGGCGTCTGATTATCTTGCCCTCTGCCAAAATGAAACGACTAGCCAAACTACAGGCGCTCTGAATGTCATGGCTATAATTATCCAGTGAGAGGCACACTGAGTGTCTCTGTCTGTCTGTCCCCTTTGAGAATGAGGTCTGGAATGCCACCAATGTGAACCAAAAACTAGGCCAAGCGCAGATGGACGGACTGCATTAAAAAGCATGCCAGCATGTCAGAGGCAGTGATTGTGCTGTACAAAGTGCAGCGCGCGTGTGTCCACGGATTGAATCTACAACAGTGCTATCTTTGGCTGGCATCAAAGGTGGAATTGATTTTTTCGCGTAACTGAATCACTCATAGTGAAATCAAATCAAACTGGAGTGGACTAGGGTGAAAGATGGGTGAAATCAGGACTTTTCCTGCAAATTATGCCTTCCACACACTCGAAGAATTTTCCAAAAGTTGAACTCGATTTTTTAGAAACTATCATCCGACAGTCTCTCACATCTAAAGACAAGGTAAATCACAGTTTTTAGCCACGGACGTAGATTTTTTTTAAGACTCAGGATCTTGCAGGGTCACTCACTTCAAGACTACAACAACCATCATGCACCTGTTGGAAATGTAAGACTCCAACTTTTCAACAGAAATATATCTAGTTTCCTGATCTTTTCTGGGTTTTTTTTGTACGTGTGTGGGCAGGGGGTTCATCGCTGGATTTTTTTTAAATCATTCCTGAAAGAGTCTTCTTGAAATGGGGCAGCTGAGGCTCACTGGTAGAGTCGGTCGTCTCAACCGGAATGTCGAGGTTGGATCCCCGGCTTCTGCAGCTACATATCCGATTTGTCCTCGGGCAAGACACTTAACCCCGAGTTGTTCCCGCTGCTTCATTGACGCCGTATGAATGTGTACGAATGTGATAAGTTAATACTGATGGACACTTTACATAGCAGCCTTTGCAACCAGTGTGGTGTGAATGGGTAGGTGTGGCCGGAGGTGTGAAAGCGCTTTGAGAGTCAGAAGACTAGAAAAGCACTATACAGTACAAGCTCAAGTTCATTTACCATTTATAAGATCTACAAATGTCTTTTACATTCATGAATGCCTCACACTTAACCTGACCCCCATCAACAGTTGGAATAGAATTACATTATTGTTTTTTGTCCTTCAATTTATTAATTTCCCCTTTTATTTTTGGCTTTTTTGCTCCCTTTGGTGATATCTTTTTTGCTCCCTTTTGGTGATATCTTTTTTGCTCCCTTTTGGTGATATCTTTTTTGCTCTCTTTAGGTGATATCTTTTTTGCTCCCTTTTGGTGATATCTTTTTTGCTCCCTTTTGGTGATATCTTTTTTGCTCCCTTTAGGTGATATCTTTTTTGCTCCCTTTTGGTGATATATTTTTTGCTCCCTTTGGTGATATCTTTTTTTGTTACATATTGGCCTTGTTGTCTAAGTTTTATGTAGTTTACATTTTCTCAGTCTGAAAAAAGAATTCTGTCAGAAGCTATTACACTTTGTAAATAAGTTTTGTATTGCGTTTAAAAAAATGTGAGCAGAAAACTGACAGAGATGAAACTGGTAGAGTCGTGGAGAGGGCAAGAATGCCTCTTTGACATGTCCTCAACTTTGTACCGTGATAGTGTGATAGTGGAGAAGGAAAAAAGGTGGACAGTATTTGCTGTGGCCCACGAAATCCAGAAAATAATGATTGAGTTCATATTCCTGTTAAGTACCGTAGATGGCATTGAAGACATCCCCATAAAATTCCAAATTAAAACAGACCTAAAAAAGAGACGCCGGTGGCCAAGTGGTTAGTTTACGTGCCACATGTGCAGAGGCTGTAGTAGTCGAAGCGGGCCGCCCGGGTTCAAATCTGACCAAATGTGTTTGCCCACTGGAGAATGTATAGGGGTAAATGAAGGAGTACATTTAAGCATTTATAGATAAACTTAAGTAAAGAAGATTATCATATCTTTTGACCCTTAACTCCTTGCCTACCGACCTAACTCCCCCCCCCCCCCCCCCCCCCCCCCCCCCCCACACACACACACACACAGGTCCCTTTCCTGCTGAGTAGCTCCATCATCCTTTTATCCTTCTGACCCATTTATCTGCAGGACTCTGCCCAGGTAAATCTGCACTGATATCATTATGTTCCCATTAAAGCCCCCTAGTGTATCCAGGGCAGATAAATCTGGGCCATGAAGCCCTCCTCCTCCTCCTCCTCCTTCTTCTCCTCCTTCTCCTCCTCCACAGAGGAGATGAGCAATTCAAGAAGAATAAATGCTTTTGGACTTGGACCCACTTTTGGAGGGTAACAAAGCATCACAATGCTAAACAAGTTCAATAGTGAGTTCATGGTTGAATGGTTTCAGGTTACATTCATTTGAATAAGATGATTAAAATGGCCATCTTTCCCTGCAGATGAGTTTTCTACTGAAGATAATACTTGCTGTGTAGCTCCACACGGCAATCCAGTAGCAATAAAAAGCAATAATGGCACAATTGAATTTATTGAGCTTTGAGGGTAAAAAGGAACAATCATCTGTCATGTTGCATTACCTCTGCAGTTAGAAGCTAGCCTGTAATGTTATTTGCCCAGTGATATGTTCATGAAAAGCAAACAGCACTTTGGCATTACAGCAACCGTAACAGCATAATGTACAAGCCCGAAGCTTGCAGCATTTTAAACTCAGTCTGCAAACTAAATATTACTACAACCAAGATCAACGACACTGACCAGGCCGAGGCGCCGGCAGCTACCGCTCCCCTTCCTCTCTCTCCCTGTCTCACTTTTTGTTTTGCCTTTTCTGTCTCTCCGTCTGCATCTTAGGTTTTCTTGTCATGCGAGTGAGTTGTTGAGCAGAGGAGGATAAAGCCATGGGGCCAATTATGGCTAAAGAGTGTTCACATGTCAGTAAAGAGCACATGTCGAAGTGACTAGAAAACAATAAAAGGAAGAGAGACAATGAGAGAGGAGGGAAGTGAGGGAAGAAGTTGTGCAAAGAGAATGACAGAAACTGGCAGAGAAAGAAGCACCCACCCACCCACCCAAAGAAGACAAAAGATAAAGACAGACCCATGTACAAAATAGATCCAGTAGAGCGTGACACATGACTTAACAGACAGAGACACATTTCTGTGCGAACATTGCCTGGAGTATTTCCTCGAAAGGGCAAAACCACAAGAGTTTTTATTCTCCTACACAGACACCTTCTCAAAGGCATTCTTGAAGGGAACTCAAATGTAAAGGTTTAAAAGGGCAGTCACATTGTACTCTGTCATTGCAGTCAATGGATTTCAGCATAAGCTGTCAATGGGAAAAGAAGTGTTACTTCTTCATACTTTGTGACTATTGGTCAAGTAAGCACACACTCCATCGCCATGAAAGAAACACGGCTGCACAGACACAAAACCTTTAAAGCAATAAGAAAGAGACCAGAGTGGGAAAGTCCACCTGTAGGTGAAAATGGATCTAGCAGATGCAATGTCCATGATCAACATGGAGAATATATAGGAGTACATTTTTGATGACAACAAATTTAGACAAGCGAGACATTTGCTATCCACTCTCCGTTTGGAAAGTGGTGCAAACGTTTGTTCACGGTGTTTACTATGTACTTCATTTTTAATGGAATGAATTGCATAGCCTCGCGTTGTGAAATGTTTCGGCCATTTCTTGAGCGTTGCTTGAATCTTTGAGGCTTTGCGTCTTACTCCACTCCTGGTTAAAACTTTGGAATTCGCATTAGCTTCCACCTCTCTTCTCTAAGGTTAGCTTCATTAAAAAATGATTTAAAAGAAATCCTAAACTCTTTTTTGTATTTTCCTTTTTTTTATTTTTTATCTTTCTCTTCTCGCAAGTGTGAGGTCCAACAGCATTAGCCTCAACTAAATGTAAGACCAGATTCATGGTTTGATTCACAAAAGGATTGCCTATAGCTTTTGCACCTATACCAATATCACAACATGTCCAGAAATCATAGGCAGCTCTACCTCCATCGGTGTTAGAAAGCATAATGAGCGAGCACTTTGTTAACCCGCGCTATGCAGTAAGCAGAAAAAGCAGTTCCTTTATGGTTTAGTTGTTAAAAAGATTCATTCATTTCTTTTCATTTACATCTGAATCAAACCAGAGAGCCACTGATGCTGCTACTATGCCAGTAAGTCAGTAATGTCAGCCCCGACTCTGTCTTTATCACTCAGTCAGGATGTACAGGCGGAGAGAGTGAAGTGGAGAGAAATCACCTGGAATCTTGTTAGGTTCAATAGCTTCAGTGTGTCGGTGCAGAGCTGAGTGTGTTGCCCAGATCCCAGGGGAGGAACTGTGGCTGGGATTAGTTAACCCTGTGTCACCCAGGGTGCAACTCGGCCTTATCCCTGCTGTATAAGCCCTTAATGAGTTCACTGCCCCCCCTCTCTTATTCTCTCCTTCTCTCCCGATGTTTTCATTCACCCTGTGTATCTCTGCTTTTGCCAACTGGTCTTTTTTTTTTTTTTTACTTGTATTTTCATCCTCTTTTTCACAACTCCCTTGTTTCCTCTCCCCTACCCTCTACTATGACACCCTTTTCATTTCCCCCTCTCCATTTCCTCCACCCCACCCCCACCACCAAGCATATGGTCTTCTGGGTCAGGATTATGACCTTTCTTGTTAGTCAATTAGAGAGAGACATAGAACATGAGAAGAGCAAAAGAAAAGAGGCACACAATTCATTGCATGTTTGGTTGAAAAGGAAGCCAATATATCAGTACATCCATGTCCCCATCTAACTCACTTACAGACCTTTAAATCCAGTAAGAAAGATGGATTGATGATGGATGGAATCATGGCTGAACATTTTTTTAGATAAATGTCTCATTTTATTAAGCATTGTTTCCTACATTGTTTCAAGTCAATTAAAACGAGACATTGCCGCAATGATACACTCCTAAACTGATTTACAAAGACTACTTGAATTCTGGTAAAATGTAAAAAATTAAGTACATTAACACAAAAAAATGTTGCGCTGAAAATAATGGGACAAATACTACAATATCTTAAAATAAGGCTTTAGCCAGCAGGGCCATTTTGCATAGCTTAGCACAAACTGTAATCACAGGGGAACAGAAGCCTTGCTCTGCCCTAAAGGTAAACAAAATCCACCTGCCATCACCTCTAAAGCTCACCACGTTAGGCTATATGTTATCTCTCATTTGTTTAATCCGTATATATACTGAAGTCTAAGTAGCGACTTCTTGGAATGTCTGTAACGTTGTCAAGTTGACGGATAAGTGCAGTATTAAGTAGTATTGATTCTGAAGTCAACACCTGTTTATCCTGTGAGCGCAGAAAGCCAAATATGTGTTACTTCTTGTGGATACTCAGTTAGCATGTAGGTTTCTTGTGATGTCTTGATTTTTACATTTCCAAGTTAATGAGAGTGTTTCAACCTGAGGGACAGAAACTGAAATAAACCAAACTTTATTCAGTCTGTTCACCAAACCCGAGTTCTGAGTTTAGTTGAAAGCTGAGATAAACACACTAGCTAGCTAGCTAGCTTACAGTTAGAAAATAATTGGATTAGCAAAGTAGAGGAGGAACAAAAACGATACAGTCATAATATCTACATAACGGTAAGTGTAACCATCACAAGAATCTTATATCACAATTTGTCAACACCCATTGTGGGGGTATTTTTTGCTTCACTTCAGTACAATGGAAGGAGACTGTGAAGTGTTGTCCATTTTTAAATACAGTCAATGGTCTAGACAGGGAGTCTGCTGAATATTGTTTTTGTTTCTTTATAATTCTGTTCTTTACCAGTCGTGGAACAACAAAGCACTTAAGCAACATTTGTGGGTTGATATTTTTGGAGCCCGGTTTCCATGGATGAGGTTATCTTTCAAAACAGACATTTTTGATGTATTATAAAACATGCAAAACCACTAGTAGCACTTAAGCAACAGCATCTCAGACCAAAAAAAAAAAAAAGAGTGGTCCACCACAACTCCAGATTCCATTAACAAAACTCAAATTCCATCTTCCAAGTCATCGTAAATTGCACTTATTCCAACTAAATTGGCAGCAATTAAAACTCGCAGAAAAAGCTGTGATGACCGTAAACACACATTTAGGCAGATGGAAGCTGGAATGATTTCAAATGACTCAGACTTCGACATGATGCCAGTTCAAGGCGGGATTCTTACACCCCTTTTATGGCTCACCTGCAATGGTTAATGCTCCCAGGCATACTGGTGGGGCGAAGTTGTTCCGCCCCTGATTGGCCATTAGTAATGTGGGGACATGGAAAAAAAATTGCTCTGCCTCTGTGCACTGCCTGTCAGCTCCTATGTGTCCGATCAGACTTAAAGGTGTTGGTTTGCACTAACTGGCGTTGTTCCTCCTCTCTAGTTCCTTGATAGTGTTGTACTTACTCTCTGAGGTTCGTCGCTTTGGATAAAAGCGTCTGCTAAATGAATTGTAGAGATGGTAGCAATGTGTGCTGTGTGCTCACACGCCGTGCCTCAACATGTAAAACTAAAGGTGGAATGATGGCGGAACTTTGTCCGACACTGTTGGAATCGCAGTCTGTGAGAAAGAGCCTATAGGTGAGAACTGAAACTTCCAGAGGAATGAATTCTCAGCGTGATGGAATGTCGCAGTCGTTGTTCCTTATTTGTAGGATTAAAAATAGGATTTAGTTTCACTTTTGCGTCTTCACTTGTCTGCAGCAGCAAGCTGGGGAGCTTCCGCCCACCACTGCTGGGTGTTATAATATAATTAGTCTCTCTTTTTCAATGTTGACTGCTGACTGGAGGGGAAATGTAGGCCTACTTTACTTCATGAACTTACAGAGAGAGGAGAGAGAGAAGGGGGGGGGGGAGACTGGTGGGAAATAAAAGAAAGAAACAGAGTCTGGAGCTGAGTTCATGCAGAGGCTGAACTGATCACAAACACAGACAAACACATCCTCGACTAAGTCACCGTCTGCTGCAGCTCGCTCGGAGCTGTCTCTTCTGTCTGCCAACTGACCTAAATCCATGTAACTTAATAATTAGCTTGCTAGAGATCCTGCTAACGTTAGCTACCCTAAAACTTCAAGAAAGTATTTGAAGGTAGCTAAAGTTGGATGAGTTCAATTGAATGTGTTTCAGCCAACACCTTGTGCTACTCTGTGCCACCTTGTTTTAAGAAAGCTGTGTGGGAGGTACCTCTCTCCTGTCTCTTTCTAAACACAGGGACGGGTAATAGTCTCACACATACTCACATGTACACATGGCCAGCCTGACAACCAAAACAAAGAACAGAGAAGCTCCAATTACAACTCACACACAATGAGTGTGGCTTCATCCTCTGCTCAAGACGCCATAACTTTTATATAGAGTCACAACAAAACTAATACTTGTTTACTGCTCTACTAAAGTTGAAATCTCATGTGTAAGACCTTTAAGTTTTCATGCCGCTCTAATTTAAGTTAATTTGAGCAGAAATCAGTCGTAGTGAAACATGTTAAAGGAGCGATTTGTTTTGGCTTGTGCATAATGGAAAAGCGTGGTTAACCCCCATATATGGTAGCAGGAAGATCCCAGGGGAGAAGAGTAAACGGTTGTTACTCTATCCGACCATACAGTCACTTTGTCTGGTAGTAGGCTGCACGTGAGGGAGGGTGTGTTTGTGTGTGTGGGCGCGCTTGTCTATTTAAGGGAAGAGAAATGACTCGATGCTCCCTTTGGGAAGAGACAAAGCAGAAAAAAGACTTGCTAAACACATGGTAGATATTCCTAAAAGACACAGCGAGGCCTTAATGAAACAGCTCTGCGAGACTCTTTCTACCTTTCTCCCTCTCTATTCCTCCATTTCCCTCCTTCCTCAAGGCAGGCTCCCCCACCCTCCTCACCCACACCCCCCTCATTCCTCCTCTCGGGGCTCCACAGTTGGATTAGCCTGTCTCTCCAAGGACCTAAAAAGGATCCCACTGTCTCACGTGAAGCAGGCTTAGTGGGAGTGAAAAAAAAAAAGAAAAAGAGGAGGAAACGAGGGAGACGTTGTGATCCAATTTTCAGCTTTTTTCTTTTCACCAGTGTTGTGTGTGATGCCTGTTTAAACAGGGTTCCCAGGAGATGATGTCGCCAGGGTTTGTAAAGGAATCTCATTTATTGTGTGTGGTCACGAGTCGTGTTGGTGGGCATTATATCCACGCCGATGAATTAAATAGTTCCAGCGGAAAATCTGAACGTATAGCCCAAGATGACCTTTTCTAGAATGTTTACAGGGAATCGGATGTCAGGAGTGGTACACGTCTTCTGAATAAACCGCAGCAGGCATATATGAACCTTTGCAGGGTCACGTAGGAATTGAACTTACCTTGACCCAAGCGAGTTTTAAATCCTGAAAGTTATGAGTGCAGGAAAAATAAGCAGATAAAATAGGATTGAAGCGTCCTAAGCTCATCTAACGCAGAGACCCCCTGTGTTCAGGCTTAGAGGCCGATTATGCCATATGATATTGAATCCTCTTTGGGCTGAACCCATTGTGTGAAATGTGTGTAGCTCTGTTGTGCTTAAACCTGCCGGCACATGTGTGTCTATAGGCGAGTTGTATTGTGTAATGTTCCACCCGGCGCTGTTCGACCTTGCGTTGGGGGGGGCCTTTACCCCCCTAGGCTTGGGGTCAGGAGTTCAGCAGGGTGCTAAGTAATGACCTTCAATCAACATCCATCACTCATTCAGAGGGACGCATCGGTGATTCCCCGCAGCCCAGGTGGGGGAGAGCCGGGCACGGCTTAGCGCGACTCCTCGCCGGTGAATCTCCATTAGATTAACATAATGTCCTGATTATGCCGTGCGCACGTTTTTTTTTTTTTTTTTTTTTGGTAAGAGTGGCTGAGGGTAATAACCGTGCATTTACCGTGGGAATTATTAATAGCATCTGCATTTCAAGGTCAGTGAAACAACAAGGGAGCATGAGTCGAGGCCAATTTTAATAGCTGCTGTCTGCTCTCGAGACTGCCTTTCAACCTCTATTTGTTTCGTTTTTCTGTGAACCATTTCTGTTTTTCAAGATGAAACTGAGCCAGGGCTTAAACCTGAATGTCAAGGAAATGATTTGTTTGGATGAAAAACAGGCCGGGTGCCACTGTTTAGCAGTAAACATATACTACAGGTCAGTTTGACACTTAACACAAGTGGGTCATTGACTGGTTTGGCAGGTGATGTGATACGCTCACTGAAAGCTCTACAGCTGTTGTCAAGTGATGATCCTGTAACTCCAACTCTTAACAGGACTCATATACCACATTGGTTAAATGCTGTCTCCTTCATAAAATCCACGTTGCTCAACAATTTTCTTCCTCTGGATCTCTTCCAAACTCAAAGTGAGCTGAATAAAAACATTACCAATGTCTTATTGAAAGAGTAACAAGCTAAATAACCATTCAACCATGTATTTTAATGCATTTCTTATGATGCCTGCATTACCCAAAATGCGTCCCAAAATTGGACATTTCGCTTGGAGTTGTGGTGTGCTATATTGGTGGTAGCTAAAGTATTCTTAATAGGTAGCAGGCTTGTAAGAGAATTTCTTGGCAAACTTTTTTGTTGTTGTTGTATTTTTGCATTTCTTGTATTCTTAAGCCCATTCGATGTTTACCTCTGGTCATTTCCTGGCTCCTACCAAAACTTTTTCCACACACGCGATAGTGCTACAGCTGGAAAACTGTCAGTTTAGCAAAGCGTAAACCTGCATAGCAACTTCTATTTTAATATTTGAAGCTGTAACATGTGAGAGAGCTGAGCTATCCTAGCTATTACTTCCGTATACGTGCAGTCCGAATGCTTATTTAACTTCACTGACACCCTGGTGTAGCTTAGCATTTTTTAATCAATATCATATTCTAAAGAAATTAGATAAAGTAAAGAACTGTATTTACTAAAGTTTCAGGTCAACCAGCATAATCTGTCCTTTGGGTTAACACTTGATTTCTCTCCAGCTTTGTTTTTGCATGTACAATTTCAGGTTGTTTTTTTTTTCCAACAAATAAAAAAATGTGTCTCATCAGTGGCATTTTATGAATTTTCTAGGCAACCTTACTCCCAAGCCCAGGTTTATTTGTGACCCCAAGTGACAGGGGGGGATCTAGGGGATCTGAGAGTCTTTACATACCCAGAGGTTCAGGTTATGCTGGCTGTGTATCAAGACGTGCGTCAAGTGAAAGTGCTCGTCACAACTGGCCTTCTCAGCTTCCATAAGATCCAGCTTCTCATCATCACCTGGCCGTGCTGATGGACTACTTATGCTGGAGAGGTTGGCCTGTGACCAGAAGAAAACGAGCCGCCGAAAAATGAGGTGTCACACTGACTTCTTGCTTCTTCGGTGGTAGCTGTTCTATAAAGGAGAATGAGCAAAATGCATGGTGTGAACCACATAATCTTAAGCCCATATGCTTTTCAAAACCTTTAGATTTTTTTTGCCTGTAAATCATCCTCAAAGCAATCAAGAAGCCCGATGTTGGTCTTGGTCTCAGTTTGGAGACTTTCTGGGAAAATTGTTTTTTTTTTTTTTATAAAAGTGGATGAAAAGCAGAGTTATTTTCTATTCTTTTCATGTGGTGGTCTGATTGGTGGAGGTTTTTGGTCATGCCAACTGCCAAGCCCCCAATGTCCCTCTTTAAAAGCTAATGTATGGGTGGGGGTGAGGACACATTACCTCGGCTCATGAACGCAGTGGTTAAAGAGGGGGCTGGTTTTCCATTTCACATGAGCACACACAGACATTTTATCCCACAACCAGCTGCACCTGTCGAAGATTGTTGACCAATGACTGTCAAACAGGGTGTGTGTGTGTGTGTGTGCAAATGGATTTATACTGATTTTGTGTGTGTGTGTGTGTGTGTGTGTGTGTGTGTGTGTGCTACTGGTGGATACCTTTAGAAGTGTGTGTCTCTCTATGTGTGTTTGTAATGTTGACAAACCTGTATCAGATGTCACCAAGGCCGCAAGTGCTGACCAGCCCCTCATTTACAAGGTGCCCATTTTACCTCGAAAAAAAAGAACACGGGGCCAATCATCCATTATTCAACGTACCACCACCGACCTCTGTTTAGCCAATAACAGCTTGTGTAAGCTCCGACCCTGTAATAACAGAATCCACTATAACCTCATGTCAAGACCTGTCATGGACCTTAGCCGCTGTCAAGTGTCCAAAATAGATCAAAGTCAGTCTTGAGTTTTAAAGGAATGAAAGCTTGTTTTATTCCCTCATGGAACTAGCTTTAATTGGTTTTGATCAGTGGCCTGATTTTGCATAAAATGAATAACCATTGAGCATCATACTGCACTTTTTTTTCTTTTTTTTTAATCTCAAGCTGTCATTGAGGTAATATTTTTAGACATTGTTAGTATTTTGAGGGGGCTATTTTTGTTGCAAAGCCACACAGTTTCAATTCAGGTTGAATCAGTTGAATTCCCTAAGATGTTTGTCAGTTTTGTTAGACTTTCATGTAGTGTGCTACATGAGTTGTATAATGCACCATTGTGTCTTTTCTGTGCTTACACATGCGTGTGTGTGTGTGTGTGTGTGTGTGTGTGTGTGTGTGTGTGTGTGTTTTGAACTGTATAAATACATATTTAAGCTAATTAGTTTGACAGTTTTTAAACTCAAAAGCTAAAAAAAGGCAAAATGTTCCACTCTTATGAAATCATCTGTCCACTCCACTACTCCCTTTTCCACTACAAACGCACTCAAGGACCCCCACACAAACACACCACCACTACCACAATCATCCAAGCCTCTCTTCAGTTCCTTTGTCTTCATAATTAAAGTGTCCGCTTGGCCTTTTTGGCCCCAAGCCACACATCTACTTATCTGAGTGAAAAGAAGGGAAAGTTGTCACATTCCTCTCCTCCAATTCATTTCCCTCCATGGCTGTCACAACTGTGTCTCCTACTCTTTCTGTTATTATTTTTTTTACTACCCACATTGTTTCTCTCCTCTTTATTTAATACGATCCCGCCCTCCTCTTTCCTTTCCTTCTCCCACTCTCTCTTTATTTTTACTCGCACGCCCTTCTCGGCATGGAACAAAGAGAGGAAGTGCCCCCGACTTTAGTTGCAAGGATTATTTATATCCCAAATGTTTTGATTTATTTTTAGCAGTTTGGTTATATTAATTGCTGTTCTGCCAGATTTGGAACAGAACAACGGGTTAGTGTGGAAGATGATTGTCAAGGATGCTTCTGTTTGAGAGCACACCTATAATCACTTAGGCTTGGGTAAACACATAAGTAGCTCTAGTAATTGTATGTTTTTACTGTACCAGCCAGCCTGGCACATTCTCTTCATTCTCCTTGAAGGACCTTTCTCCTTTTTTATTTTTAGTCTCCAGTATTTTTTTAATAGTCTCTCTCCCATGTTGCATAATAACTGTATTGTGTTCTGTGGAAGCAACTGAACAAGAAGTACTGCTGGGAAAGCTTTTCAAGAAATAAATATAGATTTAACAACATCTACGTCTATCTTCTACAAGATCAATCACGTATGAATGATTTAGTCTCAGTGAAAAGTCCATCAAATAAAAGCTCATGGCCGTTTTACATTTTTCATTTTACAATTCAGTATGTTGTGCAGCCA
This sequence comes from Labrus mixtus, assembly GCF_963584025.1. Taxonomy (NCBI): domain Eukaryota; kingdom Metazoa; phylum Chordata; class Actinopteri; order Labriformes; family Labridae; genus Labrus; species Labrus mixtus. Next base: position 12,175,390 of record NC_083633.1, on the reverse strand, counting down.
TGAGTCAGAAATAGACCACCATATTGTCCAATGGTTGTATTTACGCACAAATTGTCACTTTGCATGAGTGCAAAATGCTTATTATGGATGCACAGCATCTATTTGGAATGATTGCAGTTTGCAAATCCAATGCTGGTCACTGTCGCTGGTGGCTACAGGATGAGCCTCTTTCTCTCTCTCTCTCTCTCAGCGAAAAAAAACCCACAATCCTCCCACGCCTGCACTCACTAACTCCCCATCCCTGACTCAAAACCAAATTCTGTTTAACCCAAACCAACCCAATGACCTCGGCTTTTCAAATATTCGTGTGATCCGCCCCTGGAAATCTAGCCAATAACCCTGGTTTTGGTTCAGGCCATAGCATCAGCTGCATTTGGCCAAATAAGGGAATTAGCCTTTTGCCACTCCTCAGGAGTGAAATGGCACTGGGGAGTACAGATTAGGCCATAATCTTCCCCTTAAGAATCAGGTTTTAGAATCAAGTCTACAAACACTGCATACGTCTCCAGCACTGCTGACATGCACTTCAGACTTTTTTTGTTTTGTTTTTGACAATATGTATAAAATATATAAAGTACTGGAAAAGAGTTGTTGTTGAACTGTTATTGATCTGAAAGTAAAATTGTAATAGCGTGAATATCTGTATAATTCTAAAAGGTCAGGGCGTTACAGCGAGAAGCAGTGATGAGTCCAAGGGGGAAGGCTGCTATGAATCTTATAAGCTCTATTATACAGTCCAGCTATAGGTTCAATGGTTTGGACAGTAGAATATTGTTGAGAGAATGATTGCATGTAGATATGTTTCAGAGACAGAATGGGTGAGATACGGTCTGGTCGTGATAAAAACATACAGTTTCTGTTTGAGCTTCATTGTTACTTTCTTTATTTGATCTTTAAAAGTGAGATGTGAGGCCACGATATTTGTAAGTTTTTGGTTTGGATAATGTTTGACCTGCAAAATAAATAGGGTCAGAATTAAATATAGTTGTCTTGGCTGATTGGAAATACATACATATATTCAGTTTGAAGTTGTTGAGATATATTTTACTTAAGATATATTGTATGACCAACGCCATACAATATCTATACCGCTTTTCCAGTTTGGGGTCGGTGGGGCCTGAGGTCATTGGGCGAGAGGCGGGGGAACACCCTGGACTGGTGGCTAGTCACTCACAGGGCTCTTGGGTAAAGTAACACCTTCTTTTTGACAGCATCCTGTTCGATAATTGTCCTATATTTGTAGTCCAGAGAGAGGTCCCATCTGTATTCATGGATTGGCAAATTGTGCCTTTTCTTGCAGTTTTTTTGTGAAGAGAAACCTCAAGTGAAAGCCGGTGAGCACACCTTGTAACACCTGTTTTCGCTGCTGAGAGGCGATTAAGTGGATGAGTAAATAGTCGGGTATCACAAAATAGCTCCAATTGCGTAACAATTTGAGCACAATTATACTTCGTCTTTACACAGACTTTCCTGCTCTTGTAAATCTTCTGTTAAACGTTGAACATAGAAATGATGTACTGTCAGATGTGTGTCACACCAACGGTCACGAGCACAACGCTGTAGAGGAAAGTCCTTGAGCATGATTTCATATGTTCCTAGCATGACTGTGTGGATTCATAAGAGGCAGGAAGAGGACACCTCTCAGGGTCAGCCTGAAGTCACGCACTGAGACATCTTACATCGCAATGACTGTCTGGGTCTGATTCCACAACCAGGGCAACGGGTACAAGATAAGCTCTAGTCTACTGTGTGAGAGGGAGAGAGAGAGAGGAGAGAAAAAAAGAGATACAGACATACACCGACATCAACTATGCTGTAATCCTGATATAAAGATAAAACTTGTGGTGAATGTTGGAAGAGAGAGTTAAGATCTTCAGTATCACAATGTGTGTCTGTTGCAAACTGTCTGTATCAAAGCATTTGAGATACATTTATATCATTTTTACCATTTATTTGCAATAAGGTAATCTTGACTGTAAATCTGTGCTGAGACATCTGACAATCAATAATGAATGATTCCTCAAATATTTGTACATATGCCTCCCGGGTCCTGACTGGTGGAAGATTCCAACGAGAGGGGTTCGATGACCGAATGCTCTACTTCCCATTTTACATTTATTAGAGACAGAAGGTACCACAAGCAGGCTTGCATTCTGGGAGTGTAATATTCTAATACGGTTCCTGACGTCAGGCTCAGGCGCATTTAGCAAATTATCGGGATCAATAGATAAATCTTAGGGAGCACAACGGGATAATTTGGAGATTTAAGCGGATATACGTCTTCCAAAACTTGGAGGGAAGGTTATTGATAGCAGCTTATTGACTTTCATGCTGATATTTTCTAGCTATCTCAAATAGCCTTGATTGACTGGAATCTACTCCTGTGTCATAAATGGGACTTTGGTGGGGTCATGACACATGAGCCAGTTTCATTAAAAGCTACCATTAAGGTGCCTTATAATTGAAACTGGATTGATACTGTAAAAACCACCTACCTGTAAATAAACCCACTTGTTACATATTTACATTATTCATTGTCATGTTTATTTCAACATCCTTTGCACTCCTCACCACTGCACTATTGACCCCTGTAGGCTTGTACATATTCATGTATTATTGAATATTTTAGTCCACTGATTCATAGAGAGCACAGTTTGTGTAGACAAGCTCACAAACAGTTTGATGTACAACATAGACATGTTTTTCGTTCTTACAAACAATGGGTGTTTCGAAGGTGTTTGCGTCTAAACACCGAGTAAACTCGTGCTTCAACACAAACAAACAAGGTGAGAAAAATCCTTGAAGTAATAGGAAACATTTTGAGAAATATGCTCTGCCAAGAGTTAGAGCAGGAGATTATTTCCACCCTGATGTTTGAGCACTAACAGCTAGCCTGACTCTGTCCAAAGGTAACGAAAACTAAACAACAAGCAGCTTATGAGCTCCCTGGTCAGCATAATAATATCTTATTTGTTTCATATGGGAAGTGTGTTTCCTGGAATTTCTGTAACTATACCTTGAATGTATTTCAAATTCAGCATATTGAGTTTACACACCAATATTATTGATTTTCCATCCATTCCGCTGAAGAGTATTTGTCCTTCTCAGCAAATAAAACAAGCCTGATCCTAACAGAGTTGATCTCAGAAGACCCCAGGAGAAGTTTATCCAAACATTGACCCAAAAGATCCCTTTCCAGGAATGTCCAGAGGTTTGAGGGTGTACGCGGCATACAGCTGCCTGGAGTTAGAGACACAGAGAGGCCAAACAAGGTAGGCGACTGAGGTGCTGGAGTGGGACCATCCCTAAACCGGGCCCCCCCTCTTCTCCTCCTCCTCCTGCAGCTCCTCTTCTCTCTGTTATTGTTTTGACTGAGGAGAAGGGTTGGGGGTGAGGGGGTTCACGTGGGGTAAGGCCCTGCCTATTATGTCTGGCCGTCTTGGAATCTAGGTCACGATTAGACCTCATCTTCTCTCGTCTTCACCCCTCCCTCCCTCCCCTCCCCCCACGCTCGTCTTCTTGCTTGACCGCTGCCATAAAAAAATAAAAAAAGCCTGCTCTTTAATCCCTGCTGCCTTTTTCACTTCTCATCGTCTCGACCAATGTGCCGCACCCATCTGACATCCCCCCCCCCCACCCCTTCCCCTCCACCGTTCCTCCCCTTTCCTCACTCCCTCTCCCCCCCCCCCCCCCCCCCCCCCCCCCCCCCCATCTCTCCCTTCTCTCGTCGCGCCAAATGCCAGGCGTTTATCAGGGATAAGCAGCTGTCCCCTTTGCTCGGGGGAAGAGGAGAAAAAAAAAGACAGCAAAGAAAAATGTTAGAAGACTAGTGGCAAAAAGAAAGGTGCAGCTAGAGACGGCTGCAAATTTCGTCAAGATTTGACTGCCGTCTATGAATATTAAAAAGCGAACTGACATTAAAAAAAATGTGGGGATCCCCCAAAAACTCACTTGAAGTGTTTTCTACACCTTTTTTTTTTCCAACCAAGGTAGAGAGGATTTTCAGTCTAAAATGATTTGGCTTTTGATAACTGTTGCACTGATTGTATATCACATGGTTTCATGTTCGCCTCTAGAATGTCTGAGATTCAGATACCAGTGTGAACACATGAGGGAGTGTCTCTGCCTCAGTCAGTTGAAGGCTAAAGTCACCACGGATGCGTCATAGCCCGAGTGTTCAGTGAAAACAACGGCATAACTCAGATATGGTACCATAAGTCACAACCTTCAGCCGAGAGCTTTGAACGCTTCGAAGCTTTTCGTGAGGGCAAAGTACAACAGGAAGCCAACATGTCAAATATAAACTTTGCACAGTGAAAGGTAAGAAAAGGAGGGATTCACGTGAGAGAGGAGAGGAACCTTGAGGAGCTACCTTGCTTGGGCTAATGATTGGAGTTTTATCTTTATGAGGCTGATAAGATAGCAAATGAATTGCCCACACGGGCCTTGGTTGTGATGGTTTTGCTTTGGATGTTGTTGGAGTTGAAAGAAATCTAAACGCATGACAACTTCGGTGGTATATTTGTAGTTTTGATCATCAGCTATCTGTGATTCAAACATAAGACTGCAGTGAAGTAAACGCTAAAACTAGGGAAGCAGGAACAGAAAGACGTCGCAGTTGGATGATCAAAAGTATTGCAAACCAGCCAACGCTTAAGCCACATCATCTCAAACATTTTACATTAACATGAGAATGTTCTGTAATATACCTCTCAAGACTGAAGGGCCGTTTTCCAAAAAAAAGCCAAGACCAGTTGATACACTTAATTCTTACCCGATATTCTCTGAAACACTTCTTAACAGCTGGCTCACTCTAGAAACAAACAAACACCGATCTCCTACTAAAGGTTACAATCACAAACAAAAAGGAAGCCTCTTATCTTCATTTCATAATGTTCCCAATATGTGCCTGCTGGCCTGGTTGGAATTTAATGAGGGTGTACTGCATGTCAAATCAGAAATGCCACCCGTTATCTGCCAGCTTCATCGCCATGCGTCTGATATCAACAAGAGACGGTCTGCCTGTCTGTCTGTCTGTCTGTCTGTCTGTCTCTCTGTCAGTCAAAGCATCATTCTTTGCATGCCTGAGTGTGTGTTTGTGTGTCTGCAACAGCCAGTGGCGCTGCAGTAGATATTTCCTATATTAACGGCTTGGAGCGGTGTAACTTCTGACTGCAGATTGAGCCAGTTATCAGCCGTTTGGATCTTAAGCAGGCATCCTGGCATTTGGCTGAGGTGACATGTGTCTGCTGTGTGAGGGACAGTTACACAACGACGCACAGTAAACACAGACATGTGCACACACGGGGACACACACATATTGATGCTACTGATCTTTCTGTCGGTGAGTGGAGAGTCTTTTTTTTTTTTTTGTAGTGAGGGAATTGGCACAGACATGCAGCCCACCAGCTGTGAAATCTCCAGTGGACCCCAGCGAATGGAGAGAAAGTCTCTCAGTCCAGGCTCCTCTTTACTCTTCTTTCTATTACCCTTTTCACACATGCACAAAAAAAAAAAAATCCTGACATTTTCGGGGTAAGCTGCATGTTTCGCCAGAAATGTTTGACTTTTCCACTCTGACTTTATCCAGATTTCTGCAGCCAGCCCCCTGGTAAAGATTTCATAAGAAGACTTGGTGAGCTGATGTATAAACTAAGCAGGAAATATTCAGTCACTGTGAGTGTGAGTGTGTGTGATGACGTTTACATACTGTGACCACTACACATCCAGGTTGATCTTAAAAAGCTGTTATGTGCCCTTTTCTGTTTGCAATCATGTTCTTTGATCCCAACTGTTTTGTGATGTGAATACATCCAATTACATGTTGCATTGATATAAAGGCAAACACTACAATCGTAGCGGACTGTTGCTAGTCCAACATCTTGGCTACATTAGAAACATGACACTAACTTCCACAGCATCCTTTACAGTATGTCATGTCTTGACTTTTTAAAGTGTGAAGGGCCATGTGTGAAAGACTATATGTCAGGGCCATAGCTGTACTAAAATGTCCTATTTCTATCTCTAACCATTCAAAATTCTATGTTGAATCCATTTTTGTTGGAATAAATTATTAACCGTTTAAATGAAGCAGCTGTTGGGAAAATAAAAATAAAGTAAAATGAAAATGTCTCGAACTTTTCCAGTGTGTGTGTGTGTGTGTGTGTGTGTGTGTGTGTGTGATAAGGGCTTATCACTTTCTTTGTCTCCCTCCCTGATCTTTTTTTTTCTAAAATGTCAGTCTTTCCCTCCTTCTGTATGTTACGGCATTTAAGAGTCACAGGGTTCACTCGTTAATACATGCATATGAGGGTGGGGGCTGGCTGGTAGCAGTCAGATTGGGTGGCTTAAGTGTGTCTTTGAATTTTGACGGATTAATAATTCAAGTCTTGGAGTGCACTGAAAAATGCGCGGGCAGCACATTGTTTGATCGCCTCTTATTGAGTGTAATTCAACTCTGGATCCATACTGTTTTCATTTAAGCCTTTTTGTTAAAAATGGTGTTCAAACCTTTAGTTCCAAGTGAAATTACACTGCAGGTCAGCTCTTAAAACATAATTCCCAGGGCATCTCAGTAAATGTTGTTCTCCAAGATTTTTGTCCACCTACAACAAGCAGTCCTCACTCCTTCACTTGTCAAAACAGCAAATTCATTTTTTTATTCTCCAGTTAGATTTCACAGAAACATCCTGTATGTCATCTGTTTCAGTATCAGCAGAAGTCAAAGGGCTGACCTATAGGCACCAAAGTCAAAAGATCGGCAGATAGCAATAAAGGACAATCAACTTTTGTGGACCAATTATAAAAGAAGACAGGAAGGACGTCCAGTCTCTATCACCTAACCACTTAAGCTATCTCTTACTAAGTAAACAAACAGCGGAAACAATCAAATGGCTATGAAACCAGATGGGAGAGGATGATTAAGGGTTATGAAATGTATCAACAGCCACACAAGTACTTCAGTGTTTGTCCTTGAAACTGAAAGTGTGATAACATATGTATGATAAAGGCAGGTTATAAACATTTTCAATGCAGTGGTTGGCAAATATTTCAAGATAAAGTTTCTTTATGATGCTCACCGTAAATATCTTGCAGAGCTTTTTAATAAATCTGTTGAAAGAAATGTTTATTATAAGTGTATTACGAGCTAGATCAGCGGTTCCCAAATGAGACACTGGAAGGTCGCGAGATTCCTTCCAAAAACATGTAAAAAAATCTAATCTAGCAAATCATATCCATTATTGTGAAAATATATACAAAAAAAAAAAGTAGTTCAAGAGATTAGGGGTGTTCTGCTTCTAGCATTTCTTACAATAAATTACTAAAATAATATTACGTATTTGTGCCGTCTGTGCGAAACATTCAATGTTTTAACCACCTTCAGGAACAATGGGGGTCCCCAGTATCTAGCACCGTTATTTTTAGGGTCGCAGGCTAAAAAGTTTAGGAACCCCTGAGATAGATTTAAACAAATTCATAAAGCAAACAAGTAGCAAATTAACTTGATATTTAGGAGACATGTCTTATGTAAGGTAATGTTATTCTTTTGCAATTACGACCAAAATCCCCCTTTTCCAAAGCAAGTCTGTCTTCTGTTTCCACATTATGAAACACACAAAGGTACACTCACTCTCTCTCCCATACGCGCCATTTAATCATTTCAATCAGCAACTAATCATTTAATCACCATTACTGTGGGCGGAGAGGAGACTCTAATAGAGACAATAGTTTGTTTTATTGGTCAACAGATGCTGTCCAGTTGTTTCGTTTTTTGTTTTTTTTTCAATGCTCATTTCCATAATTCCTCCCCTGACTTATTAAGAAGATAATCTCCTTGTTATGTGGGCGCCAACGCTGAATCCACAAGGGAACTGTGAGTATTTGTTTTAGTGTGAGCGGGAGTGTTAATGGGGGCGGGGTTATATCTGAACCCAAATGAACCCTGATACCCCCTGTGTTCATGCCCCCCCCCCCCCCCCCTCCTCCTCCTCCTCTCTTCCCCCTGCGTCGGCTGCTTGTGGATGCTAGTGATTAATTGCTTATTTGCTCGGACGGGGTTTGAGTGGCGTGTGTAGTGAGTAGACTTGACGAGCTGCCAAAGCTGTCAGACAGGGCCTGATGCCGACCAACAGAAAGAGAGAGCGGGGAAGGAGAGAGAGAGAGAGAGAGAGGGGCGGATGGTAAGATCAGAGCCATCTGAACTCATTAATGCCGACGCCAGACATTTCACAACCCATCAACACAAACACATATACGTACATGCATGCATTAATCTCCATGCAATCCATTAACAGAGGTGTGTGTGGAATGCACTCCGTATAAATAAACCCCTCAACATGGTGCTCACACCTTCACGCTTCTACTTGCCTGCACGTACACACACACACACGGGATGACATTGTTCTGTCAATCATCTGAGTGTACTGCAGCCTACTCCATTTTAATCATCATTAGAGAGGCAGACGGGACAGTCATCAGTGATCACTACCTATCAAATTACAAGCACTCTATGGTATAAATGACCGATTGCATACATCAACCGGAATGAAAGGACGGCCTGGGAAATATGTTTCTCGTTGCAAACGCAATTTGCTTCCCAGTGGTGCGTCGAAGCCCGTGGTCGTCTTCGTCAGTGCAGTCAGTCCAATTCTATTTTCATCCTGGAGGTTTATATTCAGAAATCAAATGGTCTATTTTTAAGTTTATTTATTTATTTAGTTGATTTAAAGAAACCAAGCGGTGTGTTCGGTGTGAAAGCATTCCGGCATTGCGTATTAAATGGAACATCTACGCTGTTGTCGATGCCGCTTGAAGTGAACCTGCAGTTTACCGACTCTTGAATGAATACTTTTGTGCTCTTTGTTTGCCTTCAAGGTTTCCTGGAAGAGAAATGTTTCCATTGAAAAGAGTGAATCATTGACGTCACCTTTAGACACCGAGTTGAGACAGGACTGCTGTGAGTATAGTGAGCATGCAGCCTCTCTGCTGAAAGTCCCTCTGAAGCTAGACATACACACTCCTGATCTAAAGCTGCCAAGCATGTAGTTCAATTTAATGCCAGAGATGCATGTCGAGGTGAGTATTATAAATGCCCCCTTTAATCTGTGTTTGACCCCGCTCATGTGAAACTGCTGCTAGAGGTCGTCCCCTTTCACCAGGACTAAAGTATCAGACAGCTCCCTTACAATCATTGCTCAACCACTGAACCATAAGCTCCTTCACACACACACACACTGCACTCCTAAAATGTCTTGAAATTCACCAGTGGGGAGGACGCTGCATGTTGAACGCAAACAGCCAAATTTGTTCATCTCAACTTGAACACATCTGCATGGAGTCGGGGCAAATCCATGTACGCAGCAGGTAATAACCTGGAGCATGTACTTGGAGCAAACGCGGGGTGTTGACCTCTTTTTTTTAAGGTTTATTGTTCGGCTTTTTCTAGAGGTGGACAGAAATTGTGGAGAGAGAGAGAGAGAGAGAGTGGGACGACATGCAGGAAAAGAGCCACAAGTCGGACTTGAACCCGAGCCGTCCGCCTAGAGGCCTCCGCACATGGGTTGTAACAGGGATGTAAACCCGACAAGTTGACTTTTCTTAAAGTAGAATTGTTGCTATTGCAATATCGCTGACAGACAACTGCATCCAGCCTGTTTCATCCACCTCAATTTCATCCACAGTCTACATTAACAGCACATACACCAACAAGAATACAATCTAGAATCCAAAACACAGTCCAAGGCTTGAATTTCTTCATGTTAGAGAAAATCTATGCATGGTAGAACATGAAGGGGATGTCACATTTGTCAAAACCCCCCTCGAAAACGACACACAAATTAACCTCCCTGTACCTCGAAACACAAACTTATTTCTGTTCCTTGATATTTCCAGCTCTGGAAGCCCACAGGCAAGCTTCCACCGCATCCAAGATAAATGATACCAATTTCATCAGCGGCATCTCTGCCTGCTCTCACTTCAGCCAAGCTGAGCCTGTGCACACACGCGTTCCTCGAACGCACACACGAGCGGAAATGGTAGAAGCATGCCCGTGCACACAGAAAACATAGGTTACATACAAAGGAGGCTGACAGGTTTTGATCAATAGTGTTGTGAGCGTTGTTGCTTTTTTTTCCTCCGCGGCGACCACACATGTGCTGCTCCAGGCTGAGTAATTGGTGCACACCACCATGATAGCTTCCACTGCAAGAAACAATATTGATAACACGTTACTGCACATGGGGTGTGTGTGTGTGTGTGTGTGTGTGTGTGTGTGTGTGTGTGTGTGTACTGTTCTTGAGGGAATACAACACACCTGGCAGGTTGTTCAGCATAATACATCTTCTCCCTCTCTCTTTCTGTCTGTTCTTCTTTTACCTCTCCCCTGATTTTCCCTCATTTCCCTTCTCTCTCTCTCTCTCTCTCTCTCTCCTGTAGTTCAAATTACACACTTCTACAAATGAAAAAACATATAAAGCCCACACAGGTCCTCACAGGTGGATATTAGCGTAGCATCATCTATTAATGGGACGTGAATGCATGCAGAGAGAGCGGGAGAGAAAGAGACAGGAGCTCAGTGTGTTCATTCCCTGGGGAGTCTATGGCTGGTTCAAGCCTATGCTAGCCCTAACCATACGTTTTATTAAAAAAGGAACGTCTTAAGTCTAGTCTGAATGGGTTGGGAGGGTGTCTGCCTCCTGGAGACCCGGCCTGGTGAAATTATTCCAAAGTAGAGGGGCGTAGTAATGGGCTTTATTGCCTCTCATACTACTCTTGAAAACTTATGGTACCACTAACAGGCATGTATTCTACAAATTAAATATCATTGAGACATTTTTTTGTTTATTTAAGGGGGTGGGGAGGTATGAGCTGATTAAGACCTGATGGTGCTTAACAATTATAACGTTTTGAAATTTAAAAGAAAGATTTAAAAGGTGAAATGTACATATTTTTTTGTTCTTGTCAGAACTCGTATGGAAGACATTTTAAACAGCAGAAGTTCCAAGCTCCATGTTTAAATGTATTTAACACCTTCCTATCATGCATGTCCTACCTAGACCCACCCTACTCAACCAGATACCCATAGAAACAGTGCTTACCTATCCGTAACATAGAACTTCAGGAATTTTCAGCCACTTTTAAAAAGTGTCCATGTTCATTATACGGTTTGTTGTGCAGCTCAGGATCTGTCGCAGGTTCATGGGCTTAGGGACAGTCTATGTGAGCAGAGCCACACTCAAATCTATATCGTTGTTTCATTTTATTTATTTGTTAATCTATTTTATTGACAAAAAAAAAAAGACATCTCACACAAAAAAAATAAATTCCTGCAGAACATTCAGTTCCTTTTTGCTGTCACACTCCAGCCCGCCCGTCTGTTTGATTCTCCCCGTTACCCTCCATCTCCTCAGCGTTTGTCAGCTGACCCCTCCAGCGGGTTTATCTGTCGAGACGGTGCCAAATACCAGTAGTTGCCAACAGGCGTGGTCACGGCTAAATATATACCTGCTCGCGAGAAGGATCTGATTTATCTCATATGTAGTACAAGTGGGTGCACGTGCGAAAATGACGTACATGTGCACGTCCCGATCGCTTCGTTTTGCAGTGTGACTGCATGCATTTTTAAATATGCACGCACAGACTCCTTTTGCCACGAGCGTGCCAGGGACTATTTTCTGCCACTTGCCCCCCTTCTCTGTCGGTGCAACATTCACAAGGAAGCAGGAACATCCCTCTGCTCTTCTTTTTCTCAAGAGCCCATAGATGCCAGATATGCCGGCTATATTCTTAGTGTTGAAAATTCTGCAGACACAGAAGACAAGAGAGGGGTAAAAAAAGAGGGAGGTGAATTTAGGAGACAAACTAGGAGCTAAAGTCATCAGGCAGGTGAGGAGAGGGAGCAGTGAGAGGAGAAGAGAAAGTAAAGGGCATCAGAGGATAAGGAGGAAGCGTGCAGACGGGAGGGCACTGGGTACGCCGTGTCCTTAAAAAGCCTCAGAGGAAGTAGAGGGAGAGGCAGGGATGAGAGGAGAGGATGAGCAGTGCGGCGTGGCTGAGAAAGAGGTTAGTAAACCAGTTGAAATTGGATAACACTCTCACTCGGCGTCGCCACTGTTTCACATTACGAGAGCTCAGTGAATGAAAATAGGAGATTAACCGAGATATGTGCAAGGGCAGATGGTGGTGATTTAATCTCGTGTGTGTGCAAATCCACCGCATATGATGGTTTTAGTGCAATGCGAAATAGACATACATGAAGTGTGCCGATGATGTTCCAACATATGACCGAGCACATGAGCCAATTAAGGAAATCCTTGATTAGGTTTCGATTTGGCGGGCACGAGCAGATGCAGAAGCCAATCAAAAGTAGCGAGCATGTTGCAGAGAAGCTTAAACGTTCCTGCAGTTCGTGCTGCAGTGTCACCCTGCCTCTCGTTTGCCTCTTTGTTGATTTTTTGGAACAATTTGTCCTCACAGGAAAATGTCACGCTACCCTGTCAGCTCTGACTATCTCCCAACCCCCCCTTCCCCTACCTCCCACCCACCCAATGTATCTCTCTCCTCTCATTGGTAACATTGGAGAGTTTTCGCCCTCCTCTCATCTCATGTTTTTTTTTTCTCTCTCTCTCTCTCTCTTTACATTTCTACTTCCTCACCCTTCCTAACCCTATGAGTCTGAGACTCAGTGGTACAGCGTGTGCCATAGAACAAAATGTTCAAGCTCTTACACTGTGATTATACCAATGGAGGAAGTACAAAGAGGTTCACATACAAACTCAAATAAAAGCAACAGCAAGACCAGGAGGAGGAAAAAGAAAACTATTCACAGATTGTCTGCAGTCTCTTCAACTTTGTCACAATGTTTTTACCTTTAACTGACATGTTTTCCCTTTCTCGTTACAGGTTCTCACATTCCAGTTACTCCCATGGCTCTTTTCATCTTTATGTCTCACCTATATTTTAATGTCTAGAAAGACAGAAAGCAGCACTTACAAGCAGCTGTTGAACAGGAGCAGTGGGTACAAACCTTTTTTTTTGTGTCCCTACAACCCTATCAAATAAATTTTCATCAGCCCAATTTAAATGTCTCTGTTTTTATTCGCAATTGATACTCTACTACAATGCATGTATTGATAATGTCTTAATGTTTTAGATAACCAGTTGAAGTGTGTATAACTTCTTTGCAGTTAAAGTACAAGTAGTGGCATGAAGAGTTTTATTGCATTGATCAGTAGCCTGGTGGAAGTGTTGCTACTGAGAGCTGAGCTTCTTTTTTACAGCTCTTCAGCAGAAGCAAACTGTGACTCTTAAACCTTGACCCTCCTTCATTTAAATTTTTAAAAATGTAAATGGCGGGGATAATACTTTAGCAACTATGTCCTCCTCAGTGACAGTTCCTTGTCACATCCATCATGAATATAATCTGGCTAGCCAATTTGGGTAACTTTAAGCAAGGCTGCGATACAGGCGCCAAAGCAGAACTTCGCGTAAAGTTTATAATAACAAAGCCTGAAAAGGGAAGATGTAATGGGTCAATTTTACTGCCATTTCAAGTTATTCTCGCATAATACCAGGTCCTCTCCGAGGGCTGTCCTGTCTCCCTTACAGTGGGTTACCTTTTGTATTATTCTAGTGATTCTTAAATAATCTTACTCAACTCATGCCAAACAAGCTAACCTTCACAATCCAGTGCAGGCTGCAAACCTGAAACCAACTTCTGAAAGGTTAACTGATGACACTGGTGTCAATTCATTTTGAGTTATTTATTATACCTTTTTTTAATATTTTTGTATCTGTTATATTGTTAAGCATCCTTTGTAGCTAAATATTTAAAGCGTTGAGAAATTAATTATTCGACTTTTAGCTTACTGTTAAACCCTACCACTGTTTATTTTCCACGCCCAGTTGCTAGTTTACATGCACTAGCCTTCATAGTCCTACCACTACAGTATAGGTAGGGGTTGTTGGATTTCTTTTATTTAAGGAGCCTTTATTTTTCCACCTACTTGTGCTACACCACAACCTCGCAATTGAACCTCGTATCAACTGTAGACAAAAAGGTAGCTGTAAAGCTAGCGTGAAGCTAACTCTAGAATTGACAAAAGTGGAGGCAGAATCCCAAAAAAAGGATCGAAGACAGACACAGTCGAGCAGCTGCACCGGACATCAAAGACCAGCTCTCCTCACGTGGTCAATAAATCAGCCCGCTAACAACACATTCAGTGTAAGGTTACGTCTCTGAATGTGGCCAGCAAGTTCAAAAGCCCCTTACATGCTGTCTCAAATATTTCAGCACCAAATTCTTTCAACATGATATCAGTCTGAAAAGTTTGTTTACATCATGATTTCATAGAGAAAAATATGTTTTGGCTTATACCCTACATTTTTTCTTCCCTGTTTTCCAAATCCCCCTCCCTCCTTTAAATATGACCTACTTCCAATAGTTACATTTGATGTACTAAACAGCATGCACATGTGTGACCTCAACCTGGTTGGTGTCCTAAAATCAAGATTTGTGTATTATTCACCAAGCAGAATAATATTTCACTATTGCTTCATTCCCGTTTCTTCCAAATGGCTTCCCCCCCCCCTCTTGGTCTCCTACACTCCACTTGACCACCTGTGGCCTCGCTTCCCCTCCTGTCAAATCCCCCTCTACACACACACACACACACACACACACACACACACACACACACACACACACACACGCCACCATCATGTCACCCATTCCTGCCATTGCACTTGTGTCTTATGACCACGCTGTGCATCATAAGGCTTACTCAATTCCCACCCCCTGCTCAAGCCAGAAACCTAACACATGCATACAAAAAACGCACTAAACACACACACACACACACACACACACACACGCTCATCCCCCTAATAAACACAGGTCACGCTTTCACCATGCACGTGAATATCAAAGCAACAGACAGAGACAAATGCACTCTTCCACGGAGACACACTCTGGCTTTTCCACACCATTCATGGCAGTGCTACTGTATCAGCCTACAAAAGAAGCTATTTATAGGGATGACTAAGTTTTGCTGCAAAGCCATTTATGTATTTATACTGCATAGATTCACACAATGACTATGTGTGGGGTTATATATTGCTGACACATACTTGTAAAGCTTGCGAGTTTGGAGTTCACATTTCTGGATGATCCAAGCAGATGACATTGTGACTGTGTGAGTTAACTGAACACACGAGGTGGCTGAAGAGATATGAACTTCAACTGGAAGGTCAGATGTGGAGGTTTCCCTCTCATGAAGTAGGCTAATGACCAGAGGGGTTGTCAGCACAGCATGACTCTTAACAAATTATAGGTAGATCATTTGAAAATGTCGTGAAGTATTACATGACCAACAGTGGGAATTTCAGCCAATCAGGAGCTGTGTTACCATCTCTTTATTCACAATAAAGAATCCATGAACTGGTCAGGAAGATGCCACAGTTGGGGATAAACAGGCAAGGATCTTCAATTTGACAGCAACTATTTAAATTTAATGGAGGCATCTGATTACTCTTAACAGAATAATACTAACTGTTGTGCAAACAAAACCTTTTTTTCAAAACTCATAATAATTCATAAACATATAGACTCCCAATTCAGTCTGATTTCATTTTGATGAATAAGAAATCATTCTAGACAAAAATGATAATACAAGAAGTTCCTTCAATCACCCACAAGAAACATGCAAGAGTACAACCCTAATTTCTTCTTTTACATAGTTTTTGTTTGTTTGTTTGTTTGTTTTGGTCCAATGTTCCTGCGAAATCAGACACGACTGAATGATTTTGTGTGCACTGATGCTCACCGTGAAGAGTGTTTGTTGTCTTGAATTAAACATCTTCACTTGGACTAAAGACATTTCCTGTTCCTTAGAATTAAAGGGAGATTTAATCAGTGTTTAACAGCGTCGCCTTCAAGTGGGAGTTAAAATATCCTTGAATAAACTTTTGAGTGGAAAACGTACATACTTACTTCCAGGTCACATGCTTCCTCCGACAATAAAAACAACAGCATTCTTTGATAATGCTCTGGTTAAATGCTAACTATGACAGGAATGTGAGCGCGCGTGGGCCCGTATTAGCACAACTCTATCATGTGAGTGAGCTTACAACACACACACACACACACGCAAACACACATGCATGCAAATGCACACCGAGAAAAAGTTGCACACTCCGCTGCATGCACGTGCACAAGGATAACACAGAGAATGGGATTAGCCATTGTTAAGCAAAGCAGGCAGCACACCCAGTTAAGACGGTACACACCTAAGCATCTTAAGAATGTAAATAACACAACTTGAAGTAGATACATGTGAGTAGCACTGTTTGCAAAGCAAACTATACCCTTGATGTACTGCATGAAGATCACTTTCAAATCGACAAAGTCAAGCAGAAAGACGTGAACGTGGAACTGACTGGTCCAAAGCTTTAAATGGACTGATATGATTGTTAGGAGGCTCATGTTGCCGTTTGTTGGGAGGCTTAAGGCCCGTCTCAGCTCCAGCTCTTTGCCTACTAGGTTTACCGATAGTTAGGTTGAGACAGTATTATCTATATGTCGACCACCATCATTAAGCTTCAGATTTCGCCTTCAGTAACCAATGGGTGATATCACTGAGACTACGTCCATGTTTCATACCGTCGATTGTCAAATCTTGCACTGTGACAGCAATATGACAGCATACTTAGAATCAGTGTAAAGCATCAGGGTGGAAAACAGCAGAAATATCTCTCCCAAAAAGGACCGTGATACATTTTTTTTAAACTACATGTAAATGTACATGTAAATTGAATTTCTTTGGACCAACACACCTATAAGAATCAGAAATACTTTATTAATCCCCAGAAAGAAATTTGTTGCGCAACTGTGACAGGCATCTTGCGCAGTCGGTCCATGCGCACTGATCTAACTAACTACTGCGGTTGGGGGTCGATTTACTCTTGCATTTAAACTATATTTTCTAAGGCATTTTGCGCAAGTGTAACTGTACCCACACTTGGCTTTCACCCTGGAGTGGAATAGCATTGTCATCTGCCTTCAGAAACCACTATAAGAACGAAGGATGGCATGCATCAAATTTGTACCAACAATCATGGATCTCATGTTACCACAGACCTGAAGTAAAATTTGTAGGTCATTTTTGAGCAACAGGGGCAACCCTGTCCACTGAATAGTTGTAATACAGAGTCAATTTTAGTTATTATTTTAACACTTACTTATCCACAAACCAAGGTGAGCTGCTCCCAGCACCTGAGGATCCATCATCTTTATCCTGCTTGAGACAACTTTACCGTCAGCCTCAAGGCTGCTTCTGTAACACTAAAGCCACTGTGTGTGGCTTAAAAGTGATTATCAGTATACGTCTGATTGAATATAGAGGAGGACAGGCTGTACCATCTTAAGTGACACCGTCGATTGCACCAAGTTTAGAGTTCAAGTTCGGGGCTGTCATAACACAGCAGCTTAAGCCATGTTAGTGAGAACAGTGACGCCTGTTGCAGTTAGCACTTACAGAGAAGGGGCTGATCAATAGAGAGTGCTAGGGTTCTGCCCAACCACTCCCACAAGGAGAATGACACACCTTCACTGAATAAGTTATTTTAAAACAAGTTTTAAATAAAGGCAATATGTACAATTTTTTAAAGAGTAAGGTCCATATTTTGCAGTTATTAAGTAAAATGTGTAATCTACAATAAAAATTTAGATTGAACACATTTTGTGTCTAAAGTTACTGATTGGTGTCGTGTTTCCAGTCTTGGGCACTTATCCAGCACTCTGGGCCTCTATTGACTCCCGTTGGAAATTGCATACTTGGATTTTGGATCGTACTACATACTCAATGTGACGTCATATTTGGTATGAATAGTATGAAAGGATGTGGTTTTGGACACAGCCATAGAGATCGAGTCATGCATCGTCACTGGATCAGAGCATAGACTGCTTTGTTAAGTGTAGATCAGCAGACCAGACTAGCATTAGTTTTAGTTTTTTTTTAAGTTTGTCTCCACTAGGAAATAGATGCCTTTACGTACGAGTGCGTATAGTGTTGTTTTTTAGGCATGTTAACATAAAATCGATTGAAAATGATCACAATGCTCATTCTGTGGCATTTTCAAGTGTTAGCGTCAAGCTAACAAACTAAGATATACATCCCAGTTCATCTGTGAGAGCCACCAGCCGCCACGACTCTTACAACTGGTGTAACAACTGGTGTGTGTGAATAGGTTTGTGTGCCAGGTCCAAAGACAGCAAAGACCACGGTGTGTGGGTGTCTACAAACATAATATATCAGCTGCGTTTGTTCCCTTTGGTCCTCATCTGTGATTTAGTATTTCTACTGCTCTTATAAGCACTTTAGCCATGCATACAAAGTGTTTGAGTGTTTGTGTGTGTGTGTGTGTGTGTGTGTGTGTATTATCTTTAGCCACCTCACTAAAACCACTAACCTTTCTAAAGGTCTCACTGTCCAGTTGTCCAAACACAGACATGCAGACTGGCTGACTGACCTGCAGAGGAATGTTTTAATTTGGCTCTCTAAATAAACGCTCAAACACAACAGCAATAAAATCCTGAGAATACATCCACAACACCGATGAATGTGAAACTTCTTCTGATTCTAAGGAAGCCACCCAGAGCGGTAGAGGACAAGCCGGATCTTATCAGTGTTTCCATGCTAAAGAGAAAGATTACCCTTCAAATGAGTGATATGTCTTTGAAAACACAACCGAAGACTGATAGCGTAGCTGTGCTCTGCCCAGTATAGAGTGTTCTAGCAAGCTTAACTATAGCTGATAAGTGAGATAAACCCAGCATCTATAGTTAATGAAGATACTCCCATGCCAAGGGTCCGTTTTGTCGACTCATGTTTCATTCATTGTTTTTATTGTTATGTAAATGATGATAATGATTACCCCGTTTAAAGAAAAAACAAACAAAATCAAAGCAGATACTATAAGTGGGATTAATATTGGTATTATAACCTACTGAATACAGTGTTGTATATTTGCTGCAAATATTTGTTGTATGCAGCAATCCAAAGTTTGTGTTTTTGCCAGCTGCCTACATGACGTAAAAAAAAAAAATCATTCATAGCATATTTATGAAATCATTGAAAATAAAATGAAGAGGGGGTGGGGGAGCTTAAAAAAATTCCGCTCAGGGCCACACTTTGACCAAGGGCAGCTGTAGTGCATGCTGTGGCATTTTCAGAAGGAAATTGGTGTTATTGTTGCCAGATATGTCGAATTTAAAAGCCATGACCAGGTCAAATCTTTCAAAGGTATACCTAATGTTAAATTGAAGTTTGGGATTTAACTGCAGTGCTAACATTGGCTAACAGTAGGCTAGCAGTAAGGCCAACAGTAGGCCTACTATACTAAATGATCCAGACTGTGCCCTGGTTGACCATTGTTGAACTTGTCAAATTAAGCCCTGATTTTAAGAGTTTATCTTAATCCTATCCCTTGGGATATAAGGATTAAACAGAGTTATGCCATTCAGTCATGGCCAATAGTTAAAGGGTTGGATTAGACAACTGCTTGAATCTGAACAAAGATAAATTAAGAGTCATAAGGGGAAACTTAAATACAAGTAAAGGCTCAAAAAGTAAGAACAAAGTAATGACGTTGTAAAATATGTTATGTTGTTTCCTTATCTTTCGGGAGCTCATTTCTGAAGCATTCAACCTGCAGCGGTTTTTGCAAAATGTTGGGAATAGCTGTTACCTTAATGCCACTCAGGAAGAAGGCACAGTGCCAAACATTATGAAATGAATGCTCAACGCTTCACTTATTTTCATTGTGTTTGTTTTATTTTGTGTTAGATATCATAGTAACTCTGAGCGCTTTTATGCATTTCCTCATTTCATTTTACAGATAATTGTTAACACGAGTGTTAGCCCTGGAGCTCTGTGTGTTTGTGTGTGTGTTTGTGTGTGTGTTTGTGCATGCGTGTGTGTGCAGGAGAAAGATTCATCCCTGTGACAAAAGAAACTTTTTGAATCAAACTTCAGCTAGCTGCTACAGACATATGAAACTACTGCGAGTGTCTTCTGCCATTATCACACTGAACAAATCAAATCTACACCAAGAAGATGATTGAAACTTGAGTGTATTCAGTGTAATGTTTTCCTTCCCTTTCTTCTCGTCATTATTACTTTTCTTCTTCTGGTAAAATGATGAGGAGCTGAGAGGACCTGGCAGCTCACCAGGTTTATAAAATAAAAATAGTGTATCCTGTGTTAATCCTTCAATTCACAATCTTTTGTTCCTTTTATTTTCCATTAGGCAGTTGTCTCAATTCTTTTCAATGATATGTCTGATAGGATGGTAAGCATTTTGTTGATGGCATAATTACCAAAGTGCGCGCATACTGTAGCAGTGGCAGTAATGATAGTGTCTGTTGTGCAACATGATAATTGTAATTTACTGTGTGTTATGGCTACGGCCAAAAAAAAACAAAAAAAAAACGTCTTCAACAAGACAAGATGACTAAGAGAAAATTCATATTTACAGCTGCAGATCTGGGTGTTTGAATCAGCAGAGGGAAAAGACTTAAAAGTAAATGGTTAATTGGCCCAAAGGGAGTTGATAAAAGTAGTAGAGGATCATTTACGTCACTTTGTTTGATATTTACTTTTTTTGTATTTAATTTTAGTGACAAGAGCTTCTGTCTTTAACCTTCAGTGTGCATTTTGAAACCTACTTGTTTACACTGGCAACATCATAAAGAGCTATTCTTAGGCCCTTCGTCCACAAACTGTTGAGGCAGACTTGAAGGCAGATGAAGAAACACTTCAAGTGACCTCATACAGGTCGGAGCACCCCCCCCCCCCCCCCCCCCCCCCCCCCCCACCACACACACACACACACACACACACACACACTCCATCCTGACAACATTTCCAACGTTTCCTGTGCTTAAAAAAAGAGTCGGCTGTAAGTGACACATGGGAGAAAAGCAAAGGCAGTCGGCATCATTAAGCTGCATTCCTAAGACTACCAGTTGTCACTTTGACCTGACAGGAAGGCATTTTTCCCATAAACACACACACACACACACACACACTGCATAAGGACACACACATACACACATTTAGGTTAAAGAGACACATACAAACCAATGAGCAACCAGTAAGTGTCAGTAAAATCTGCCAAATGCGCACACATATTGTTTTACTGTACACAAATACAGTAGGTAAAACTTATGTGAACCTGTCATGCACATAATGCAAGACTAATACTTCACACAATTTAATCCTACACACACACACACAAGTCTATTTATACTCCAATCCCAGAAATAGATTGCTTGCCATTTTACAGCACAGAATGGCCCGTTTTCTGCCAAATACCTGCCTGCGTGCTGAAATCAGTCAAGCGCTCCGCCTGGCTTGACGCGATACTCCCACAACATGTGTCGTTCACTTAGCCGCACTTTTTCCTGTTAATAGAACTGCCCTGTCGCTGATTCGTCGTGACAGAAGACGAGAAATGTGTGAAGATATAGGACTATTAAGACGCTCGGCTGAAATGGAAGCGCGGCGTGTACTCGCTGGTGTGTGCAAAAGCTCAGATGGAGGGGAAAGGTCACGTCAAGGTTCTTCAAACGTTGTTTCAGCGTTATTTACTGTATTTATTGAGGCTTGACGCATATCTGGGAAAGTCACTTTGATTTTTTTTTTTTTTAAAGCAAGAATCCTCCAATCAATAGCATATTAATCTTCTTTCTAGCCGTTAATCCCAGTTATCATCCATTTCCTTCCTGCAGTTTATCTTCTTGGCGCCTCGGTGCATCATCTTTTATCATTAGAGCTTCTCGAAGAGAGGCCATTAGAGAGAAATTGACCCAGCTCCCTGCCAGTCTCAGCAGGCTACAGCCTCATCAAGCCAGCCCTCTTCCCCGCTGCGTCCTGGATGGCCGTCCATTACGACGGGGAGCGGATTGGCGTGTTGTAAAATATTTATCAATGCTCCACTCGGCCCTTGGGAATGGTGCACAAACACGCTCACACACAGCCAAACACATTTACAGGTCACAAAGAAAGACAGTTGTAAATGCAGATTGTAATCATAGCTCTTTTACAACTTATCTTATAACATGTAGGCTAACTTTGTCTTTTGTTAAAAATGTAGCCTAAGCGCAACATTTTGTTTGTTTAATAATCTCTAGGATGGACATTATTATGTGCCTCTGATATTTGAACCTCTTGCTAATCCTACTCTGACGATTCTAGAGTCAATTGGGGCCCTAAGCAAGTATCAATTGCAGGGCCTCCAACCAGCATTCATCATCATTATGTCTGCCAGTGTCCTGATGCTTACTCTGTTTCTTCTTGTTTCATTGACAAACTTTGATTTTCACAGCAATAATGCACGTGACACTAAGCAGTGAGTGCTGTCAGATGGGGCCCCATTAGGGTGTTTGCAAATTTTTGGGCCGGTGCTTTGGTGTAAGTTTGTGAGCCCTCAGGGGGGCCACCTACTGGTCTGGGGCCCCCAAGCAAGTGCCTGCCTTGCCTGTTGACAAGCAGCGCCTCTGTAATCCTATCCTCTCTACAGCAAGCCTTAAATGTCCTATACTGTAGTTAGTTGCCTTCAGTTAATCATAATTAATGGATTTTTGAATCCTTTTTTTTGCTGCACACCTGAAATAAGGTCCGGGATTTACATTAGCTTTGGTTCTTTCACACTCAACTGGGCTTTTAAATACACAACTTGTGAATATTAAAGTTCATTTATCACGCCAAAGGGCACAAATTAAAAAGAACCACAAAAAAACTGAACCATCAGTCACGATTTAGGGGTCCGGAAGAGACTTGAGAGAGTCGCATGGGACTATAGAAACCTTGACAATTAACAGAAATTGATAGCTCCAGTTTAGCGCCATAAAAAAGGTAAGAAGAGAGAGAGAGTAAATGTGGGAGATGTGCAGTGACCATCAAGTGCTCTGAGCTTTGGGAGGAGGAAGAATCAATGCTTCCTTAAGTTCATCACTGGGGAACCATTTATATGTAAACAATAGATCGTATCACTCAGTGGCATGAGCCGGTGTTAGCAGTGCTGTCAATAAAATCTCTCTTGTCAGCACAATGAGGGTGGAAATGGGGAAGTATGAGGTAGGCGTGTATCCCTTTGACATACATCAAGATATGTGGAAAAAGGCCGCTTGGGATTCAGGCTACTTGTGCATGCTTTATTCATTAAGGGACATGCACAGTGCTATCAGCAACTTTACCGTCTTCTCTGAAGCTGTTTGTGTGTTTATGGCCGAAGGTGGGAGGGGAAAGCTTGGGCAACAGATTGTTGACTGAAGCTATCTGGTTACCCAATCCTTAAGGAATAGCCACTGTGTGTTTATGTGTGCTTTTGTGCAAGACAAAGTGAAAGGGAAGTAGCATTGGACATGTGATTTTGTAATCCAAAGATCATTTCAAGGTTGCTTTGACAGTAGGCAAAGTGCAGTGATGCGAGGAGACACTAGGTCCAAAGATATCTAGACATCCGCACACACCCTCTCACACTCAAACCACGTGGCACGTCTACTCAACCATCTCTGGAAGATGACCATGAATATTCAGAACTCTTCTAACGCTGTATTCATAGATAGTGCACTTATGCCTAGAAAGCCTCATGAACATGTGTGTTTTAGTGTGTGTGTGTTTGTGTGTGTGTGTGTTTGTGTGTGGCTCTGAGGTCAGGTACAAGACTTCAAGGATGCAAGTGAGAGCTCTCTTGGGAGTCTTTTTCTTTGACAGACTTGCCACTTGTTTTTCATGCCTCTCTCTATGTGTGTGTGTGTGTGTGTGCGTGTGTGTGTGTGTGTGCGCGTGTGTGCAGGGTTTGAGCGTGTGTTCATGTGCATGTGAATGTCTGTTTCCAACCATCACAGCTCATGCTCCTGCTTTTTTAAAGCTCGTTAAGTGGAGTGTGATTTGCCTGGTTTCATGTGACTGGCAGATTTTATGACGGGATCTCCATGTTTTCACACCTCCTCTCCTGAAGATGCAACATAGTGCCAAAGTTTATTTTTACCGGAGGTTATGTTTAGATTGAGGTGATGCACTTTAGACCAAATATCAGGAGCAGATTGCAATGAAAATTGTTTTAGGGATGTTTATCAGGGAAGTCTATTCACCATATTAACATGGTTTCATGAAGATGTTCACCTAATTTAGGTAAATCTAAGATTATTCATTTATTTTGCCAAACATGGAATTCAAATTAAAATTATTGTGAAAAATGTACAATTGAAACAATTTTACATTTTGGTAGCCTGTGAAGACTGGATTTCTCTGATTTTTCTCTGGCCATAAAAATTAAAATTAAAAATTGCCTTTATTAGACAGGACAGCTGAAGGGATACAGGAAGTGCTGGGAGGAGAGGAGAGGAGAGAGAGTTGGGGGGTGACATGCAGCAAAGGGCCAAGGTCGGATTGAAACCCATGGCCGCTGCAACGAGGACGACAGCCTCTGTACACGGGGCGCGCAACTTAACCGATGGTCTATCAGCGCTGCCTTATACATGATTTAATGAAAACAAACAAAAGGAAATAAAGATATATTCCTTCAAGGACATCTGGTGATCTATTCAAACGTGAGTTACTTATTGTATGTTTTATTCAGGTATAGCATCTTATCTTGTTAGAATAAAAAAAAAACGATTATGTGAAGGATTTACAATGCATTTAAAACAATAGTAAAAAATCATCATGAACTTTCGGGACCCAAAAACAAACATGCTATTGTTGCCTTTTCGTCACATCATAAACAGATTAGTCTTGTAAACATTCAACAAATGGTATTCCTGCTAATCCTTCTAAGATTACAAATCCAAGTCACATGCCTCGATTTATTAAAAAAAAATGAAAAAACCCACAGGCAGCTGCCACTGCTTGGCATGCGGGAATCTCAGGGTCTATTTATAGTTGACGTGTGATTCTCGAGCCCCATCCAACATCTCAGGCATCAGATGCTGGTGCAGGCGTGAGAGGATACATCTAACACAGCAGGGGCCTGTTTGTCTCTTAGCACGGCCATTCTGCATCACAACATCTGCTCAGAATGCAAATGTGAAATGATTCAGTGTCTCAAAGCACTGCTGGACTCTTACTGTCGCTTTACAAAGCTGTGTCTGTAGTGTTTACAATATGACTGCTGAATATACAATGATACATGTACTGCTTAAATTTGGGGTGATATGTATAGTCTACTTTCTATGTAGTGTCCTGCAATCTCCTGTTCTCTGACATCATGAAGAGACATCTGAAGTATTTAACCAAGGCATTTATTTATGTAAATTCATTTGACTTATTTTGAGACATTTAACACAAGGTCACTGTATTCAGTACGCTAACTTATTGATACTATAAATGCATAATCCTTGATTAAAGCCGCCTAGCTTCAATGACATCAAGGGGCAGCCTGAAGCAACCCAAAGACCCAAGCAACTCAGACAGCACCAACACAATGAAATGACTATACGTTGACTCAAAGTAAGGTTGAGGTAGCATCTTCACTGTGGCGATCATCATCTTCGGGCTTCAAAATTGTACTTCAGTAACCGATGGGTGATGTCACCAAAACTACGTCCATGTTTTAGACAGTCAATGGATTGGCATCGATCTTTTGATCCATCTCCAAGAAAAGGGCATTTATTTCACGTAATGCGACTGTGTCTTTAAAGGGCCATGCAGCCTGACAGATAGCTACTTTAGCAAAGAAATATGAGATTTGTTTGTCCTGGATTGGCATAATATGGGGAACACGTGATCACGTGGCTTGGGTTAGGATTTCAATTTTATTTTTAATGTTTAGCTGTCTGCTTGTAGCCTCAGAATTGTTGTCATGCCGACCTGCTGTTACTATTTGGCCACAGCTCAGCTTGGAGGCTTGGTCATCTCTGCAGGTGTCAAGGTGCCAGCTTGGCTCTGCAGAGTCTCTCTCTGAGCTCCTGGAACATTCTAGTGAAGGCCCAAACGAGAATGAGGGAGGAGGAGGGGGAGAGGCTTCAGTGTTCATGGTGCGTAGCTATGAACAGCCGACCTGTCCAACTTCTTGGCATGGACGACACACACACACACACACACACACACACACACACACACACACACACACACACACACACACACACACACACACACACACACACACACACACACACACACACACACACACACACACACACACACACACACACACACACACACACACACACACACACACACACACACACACACACACACACACACACAATCAAAGCAATGTAGTGTGTAAGCGATTCAGTGAGACTACATTAGGGATAGCCGGGCAAGCCTGTGAGTGCAAGCCAGACCTGGACAGTGTAACTATGTGTGTGTGTGTGTGCGAGTATGTGAAGGAGAGCCTAAGAGGGACTCTGGGTTTTTGCCAGTCAGAGAGGTGGCTAAATATGTCCTTTTTGGAAGTGTGCAGTGCTAACAGGGTTATTTCAGGACACACTCTTCCCCTCCTCTACTGCTCCGTCTCCATGTTTCTCTCTGTGTCCTTTTCTTTCTCCCCCTGCGCTGTAATATAGAGCTCATTCTGTGTCTGTTTCTAGGTGCCAGGGCCAGAGGGGGCTGTCTGTATGCGTATTTGTGTGTGTGTGTGTGTGTGTGTGTGTGTGTGTGTGTGTGTGCCAGCTGAGGCTGCCACTGCTGTCTCGACGGCTGCTTTATTTTGGCTGTAGTTGCCATAGCGACCCAGTGGGACTGTCAGTGTGTCTGCACCAATGATCTGATCAATGCTAACCAACACCAGCTGCAGAGGTGAGTGTGTGTGTGGGGGGGGGGGGGGGGGGGATGCAAGTGTGAAAACAGTTTATTGTAATATATATGAATAGAAATCTTAAAAAAATATTGAGCTCAGATCTCTAATAATATGGAGACGTATTTATGTTTCCAAAACAGGTGAATTAGCATAACAAATTACAACACATTCACCCATTTAAATGAGTGTCTTCTAAAGCTCATAATCACACTGCTGACCTCCCACCTTTAGCCCAAATATTTGCTAGTTCAGGAAAATAAGGACTTATCCCAAAACATGTAAACAGTGGAAAGGCCAACAGTTACACAAGAGGTGTATTCCCGTAAAGGTGAACCTCCCTGCCAAGCAATACTGAGGGTTACACTCACTAAGAGGCCAGCTCTGGACAAATCAATATCAGTATTACTCTACAGGAGGGCAAGCGTCGCCTAAACCCCAAAGTTGGTTAGTTTCATGTTTTTATTAGTTTTTTTTGGCCTGTTTACATGGCATCTCAGGAGTATTACGCTGATGCTCTGAGCTACAGGAACTTAGTCTATCCTTCAACAAGGATGTTCCAACAAAGATATTGCTATTTTTAATACACTGTATCCATTCAGTCAGAGCTCTTTTATGAGTTAGCTGAATGAGCAAGGCCCCTGCTATTTTGAAATTCAATTTAGTTCTAAAGTAAGAAACTCAGGCTTTTCAACAGGAGCTGAACTTGTTGAACTACAGTATTTCTTTAATGAGTCATTGATTTATGGGTATGTTATTGCTACAGACTTGTGACGCACTGGATCTGTCAATCAATGCAACGACTTTATCCATCCCCATTTGACGGTTGATATTGTCATATAACAGCAACGAACACACAACAAATAAATAAATAAGGAACATTTAGTGGTCTGTTTGGAGATGGGAAGGATGATTAAGAGTAATGATTCGCCCCAATGGACAGAGAAAACATTAGTTTAAAGACATCAAAGACCTCAGGTTATAATTTGTCTCCTTGCACAGATAAAGACAAGATTTGAAATGTAATACTGTCTTGTCTACAGAGCTTAACTTCTAAAACTTCAATCCGAGATGAAGTCACAAAGAAGTAAAAATGGCTTTTATACCTTCACTGAATTCATCTGAGGCCCTCATTCATGCAGTTTTTAAACTTAAACCTGAAGGCCATTTGAAGAAGTCTCAGCAAACTGTTTTTTTTTACCTGAATGGATCCACATGAATGCCGCTGTAACTTTTGGTGAAAATAACACAAAGACACAAACCATTCAAACTTTATCTAAACTCAAAGGTGTTGGCCTTGGAACAAAGTGCTGGTTAATATTTTTTATTTTCTGTTGCACAACCATGGAAATTCACAATGTGACAACACCAGGAAATGTTTACTTCATTAGTGCTGAATGTTCCTTGACGCCATGTTCTTGGGTTTAAACGCTTTGTGCATGCTCACATACCTTGTGTGTTTGTGTATTTGTCAACTGAGGGTGTTCCAGGCTATCAAGATGGGGGAAAAACAGGATGTCAAAGGCTTCACTGGGTGAACATTAGACCCACTGGGAACAAGCTGTGATTGAGTTTGAGTAAACGCATGCGTGGGTGTGTATGTACGAACCCTCTGCTGACCTCACAAACCTTCTAACCCTGTCTCTTGCAAACAATGCAGAGTACTCTAGAAAGCTCTATGAAATCTGCACGCTAACAACTGCCCATTACAATGTGATACAGATTTAAAATGCACTTAGGATGTATGTCTGTAATTCATGCAGACACCATGATAGCATGATCATTTGTTGAGTTATTACTAAATCTTTGATTTTTGTCTCGGTGAATGCTATTGTAAAATGTATTCATAGTGGCAGTGACTTCCACTGGCTAACTACAGCCTTCCTCTCTGTGCCATTTCCTCTCTGGAGACTTGAATTCCTTTTCATCTATCTACAGTTCAAATCATTGTAAGAGGATGATGGAAGACCCTCCCTGGGTGTGAACTGGGAACAAATACTTAGATAGAAAAAAATGGTATTAAAACATTGGAGGTACTTTTGGAAATACCGTTTATACAGTACAGTTGTTTATAGTATGATAATAAAGTCAATATCTCTGTCAATTAAACAAACTCAAGTTTGAGCTAAAGCTGGCAGCCAGTTATCTTTGATTAGCACAAACACTAACAACTTGGGAAAGTAGCTAGCCCGGCTATGTCCCAAGAAAGTAAAAGGTATCAAATCTATGTTCCGGTTCTAATGCTGGATAACAAAAAAATGTGTGACGTGTAAGTAAATAAGCTAGCTTACATTGGCTTCTTTGGACTGAGCCAAATGCCTAGCTAAGCTAACCATCTCCTGGCTGCAGTGGCTGTAGTTGTAACATTTTACATACCTGGTAAATGGACTTGAGCTCGTATAGCACTTTTCAAGTCATCCGACTACTCAAAGCGCTTTTTAAACCGCAGGTCACACTTACCCATTCATATCCATTCTCACACTGAGTGCAGAGGTTGGTATGTATCAGAACTAACTAATCCCATTCATATAGCCAACGAAGCAGTGGGGGCAATTTGGAATTTTGTGTGTCGGTCAAGAACACATCGGACATGTAGCTAGAGGGCTGCTGTGTAAAGTGACCATCAGTTTCAATTGATCCCATTATAATCCTGATCACATGCTGGCCAGTGTCTTGCAGAGTGTCTTGCCCAAAGGCACAGCTACATGTGTCAGAAGGAGCTGGGAACCCCCAACCTTCTAGTCCAGAGACAACAGACTCTACTACTGAGTCACAGTTGTCCCTGAGAAAAATGACCAGCTAAGGGGAAATACATTTTTTTGTTAGTCTTACTTATTAATCCAGCTTGCATTTACTGTGGAAATAAATTCACGTTGAGTTCTCTTCCTGCTCATTAGCATATATGCTTTGTATTTTAATGTATGTGTACCTATGTACACTGCATTACTGCAGTATCCTCTGTACCGTTAGCCTCTGTGCTGACACAGGCTCTAGGGAAAACAGGAAATGGAGCATGGTGTGAGGTCAGCACACCACTGACTGTCCAACCATGGAGCAGCTAAGCCTGAGTGTAGCCCTACATTACACCCGTATTTCCCCCGAGTGGCTACGTCCCTCAGCAGCAGTGGAGAGACTCTGTGATGAGCACTCGTGTCAGACATTCCCAGAAATCATTCATGAAAAGACCTTAATTCTCTTTGTGTTAACTGTGACTTCACCATCTAAATGAGGTGGTAAAAGTATTTCTGAATTCATTATTTCATCTGTCAGTTTAATTTAAGAAGAATCTTTTACTTGCTTTCTTGCCAAAAAGATTGATGCCAAATATTTGTATACTAAATATGAATCCTTAACCAGCAGCCAGTCAGCTTAGCTTAGCATAACAAGTATTAATCACTATATTTTGTTTGTTCAATCATCATCAGAGGGTAAAAATTACATTTTGAAAACTTTTGGATTGGGCCAGATAAGCTGTTTTCCCATTTGATGCAGCTCTTTATGCTAAGCTAATTGCTTCTTTATATTCTATCACATCAAATAGACTTGATGTTGTCGTGTAACTCTCAGCAAGACAGCCAATTATTGCTCACTATTCATTAAAGGATGAAGCTGGGGATAGAAGGTTAAAATGTTAAATAAAGGTGTTTAACAATCAATTATGAAGGTGTGGAATATTTGATCAAGAAAGGTCAGCTTTCCTCTACATACAATCTCTATGCTAAACAAATTAGCTTAGCTAAACTAATTTTCCAATCTCTCAGACATTATGGTATCAATCTTTTTAAAGTCTGATTGTACTGTATCCAAAGGGACTTAAGTACTTGTAAACCCCTAAGAAACTCTGATTAACAATACTGAAGCACCATACAGTCCATGTAAGTTACACACTGAAGTGTATACTGTGTCCAGGATTCTTTAGTAGAAAAGCAGCTTTCTCTAAATATGGTCCCTACTCAGTGCTATCAAAGCATCCATTTGGATTCCACTTTTGAGTTTGAAGTACACCCAGGATTTAATTTGGGACATTATGGCAGATTGGCTTAGTCTAAATGAAGAGGGATGGGACGTTCTGGTCTGCAGCCTCAGTTTGTGACAAAACAGGAGGCTGACAAGATGCTGTACTTCTTACATAAAAAAAATGTTCACTGTCTATTCGGAGCTCTCACTGCTAATTAAGCACGGTGAGTCAGTGAGGCTCAGTAGAGAGGGCATCAAACAAGCACAAACCACGGAGCACTCTGAATGAATCATTCTAAACATTGACTGAATGCTGAGTCATGTTTAGAGACAGAAGGCTTTTTGTGTGTGTGTGTGTGTGTGTGTGTGTGTGTGTGTGTTTGTCATTTTGAATTCACTCTATGCAAACACAGCAACAGCCCTCTGGCAAAGGAACCAGCATGATTTCAGTAGTGTCTGCTGATGCAATCAAAATGACTTGTTAGCTAATAATGATAATTGTAGTAATGCAATAGCTGCTTTAATATTTATAGTGGGTGTTATTGTGGGAGTTGTTTTCATAACAGTATCATTGGATAGATTGGTTGTAACATGGCTGGTTTTGAATTGGACTATCCAATTTCAGATGTATTGTAAGTGTCCTTATTCATAATTTTTAGTCATGTGACTTTCACAAGATTTATTTAACTTATTTTAAGTAGTATATATGATAGTACAAGTAGGTGAAGTGGTGGTGGAAAGTAAGCTGTTGACACGTGTGTGTGTGAGCGTGTGTTTACACCGAGTCATGTGCAGCAATCGTTCCCAAAATGGATTTGTTTGTATTATGACGGCCAGAGATATTTTTCTTCTGGATTTTCCTATCTGACAAACACACCCATATGAACACAAGCACACGCACAAAGAGGCTACCCCTTCCTGTACAGTACAGATCCGGCACATGACCAAAATAAACTCTAGCTAGAAAACAGGATGGCTGGAAGACACTCAGGCTTTTCACCCTGCATTTTCCATGTGTGTGTGTGTGTGAGTGTGTGTGTGTGTGTGTGTGTATGTGTTTGCAAGCGAGAGAGTTGTAGTAGTGTTGGGGGTCTGCCCACTACAGAGGAAGCTAGCAGGAAGTCTGAGCCAATTGTTTTTCTGGTTCAGTAAGTTCACCGCAGCCTGTGTCTTCATAACAATGACCAACGACTGCAGTTGTGTGTGTAATCGTGTGTGTGTGTGTGTGTGTGTGTGTGTGTGTGTGTGGGTGGGTGGGTGTGTGCATACATGTGTATGCGTTTATGTTACCCAATCTTTGTCATGTAACATATTACATATAAAGGGATTACATGAATATGTTTACACTGAACAGATGGTGTGTAAAAAAAAAAGAAAAAAGAAAAGAGTATTAGGTGATCCTTTTCAAAATGTTTTCAATATGTGTGTGTGTTTGTGTTGGGTGGGTGGGTGGGTGGGGGGTCTGTGTGCTAGCCTGATGAGGTCACTATATTAGAGTTGGCCTGCGCCTGAATAAACATTCACTGCAAAAAATATTTGTGTCTGCCTGTGAGTTTGATCGGGCTTGCTGTGTCAATCGAGTCTCGCTTGTCTCGTATTTCTTTGTGTTTGGTGGCGGTTTGAGATGAAAGAGAGAGGAGGGTAAAGTTTATCAGAGAAATATACCAGAGGGAGGGAGAAAAAGATGAAGAGGAGATGATAGAGGAAAAAGAAGGAGATGGGAGGAACAGATGAATAACAAGAAAAAGGAGAAATATGTCAAATTAAAGAAAGCCGTGGACAGAAAAAAAGAAAATAAAAAGGGGCGGAGAAGAGGGGGGTGTGTGTGCGTGGCAAGGAGGAGGGGAGGGGAGGGGAGGTGAGGTGAGGGTCACCCTAACATCAACAGTGGGTGACACAAGAGAGGGCAGTAGCTGTTGTCACCTCAGCCTGGTTTCAATCACCAGCAGGTCAGTAACACGCGTGCAAACAATAACAGTCAACACAGCCCACACGCAAGTTGTGATAAAAGCCGACTGACTGTCACATCCAGAACTCAAACAGAAGCTGGACAGCTCCAGATGATCAAATGCAGGCAAACAGTTACTGCTAGCACAAACACCACATGCAAATAAATAGCAGCAAGCACAGAAAGAAAGAATCAAAGAATATATCAAATATGCACACACATGCACAGACATAAATCAAGGTCAGACATAATATATTCCTCATTCTAAATATTGAATCTTTTATGCTGAACGTTTGTATTGCATGTTTTATGCATTAACACTGAATCAATTCTCTTGCCTAAAAGATGAAAAACATGCCAACTAAAATCTAAAATGGCAATAATTGTACAAAGTTTAACTAACTCAAGTTAAAATATCTCTCTGATAATTGGTCTACATTGAAGCCAAAGACATGATCTGCAGAATTAACATTAAAAATGTAGGGGGGTAGTTAAAGGAGTTTAAGCTATATGTAGTTGACTCTAATTATTAATCATATCAGGGTTTGTTTTTAAGGCTTAAGCATGGGAGCTGGTGATTTCTAAAGCATAGTACAGTCATATTTTTTCCCTTGACTAATTCCCTGATTAGTAACTAGTTATAATTTCCTAATAGGTGTAATATAAATCTGTCACTGGATTTTACCATCAATTTGACAAACACTAGTCCTCTGATACCACTCAGGCTCTGCACAAATATGTTCACTGAACATACAATAGGTGTATGTTCTCATGAGCATGTGTGTGAGTAATTACAAACATCTCCTCGTTTGCTTGTTTGGATATGTGTGTCGGTAAACACTCAGGCCCTCGCAGCATTTCCTCTGCAGTGGAAACCAAACAAACAAAACTCAATGGAACACGGAACCTGAACAGAGTTTGTTAATGTCCGTGTGTGATTGGGAAAGAATAGCTTTTTGAGGAGTTTGTGTGTATGTGTGTGTGTGTGTGTGTGTGTCTAAGCATCATTTCTCCTCTGTTTGTCCATGATATATGAGCCAGGAAGTAAAAGCAGAGGGGAGAGTAAACATCTACTGCACGTGCTCAGTAGCCATTTCCGACTACCCCTGATCGCTGGGAAACATCAGAGAGCAGCCATGTGGGCAAACACTCGGACGTGGAAATGTCAACAATCTTGCACCTCACTTTCAAATACTTGAACGGCAGTGTGTGTGTGTGTGTGTGTGTGTGTGTGTGTGTGTGTGTGTGTGTGTGTGTGTGTTCAAGGATCATGGGAAAACATAGACCATCCCTCTTGATCACATACAATATGAGTCATATACAGTATCCACATTAGGAGCTTATTTCAAGAACAATGACAATGCGGTGGGTGTGTCTCCATCAGGCAGACAGCTTCAATGACCTTGTGGTCAAGTATTATCAATATTTATAGCATGTAGCATGCTTTGACACAGTCCTATGTATCAATTGGTTTACATCTGAAACACTTTTATTTAAGTTTGCATTACAACTGAAAGCCTCTACAGAAAATTACAGCTTGTTGGAGAAAATGGAGGACGTTAAATATGGTGTTGTGTTTTTCTTGACATGTGACTTTTGGTGTCAGACATCCATTAGTTGTCACTAACTTCAATTATTTTTTTGACAAAGACAAAATAACTTCAGATTTTTTTGTCTTCTTTATCTCAAGAGGCTACCTTTGGTTTTGAAAAGTAAGGCCAATGTGACAGTGCATGAACCTGCAGTTCCTCAAGCGTCCACTTGAAGCAGGCTGCAGGAGGCTTGAAGTCACATTCAAAACCTACTCAAGAAGCCAATTGTTTGTACAGCAAAAAATTAAACAGCCTGGTTCAAAGTATTAATCTGGTCTGGTCTAGGTTGACTGAAAGTCCACACACCGCCATGCAAGACAACTATAATCTCTACATGGATAGTATCATCATCAGTTCATTAGTGTGCAACACATAGTGTAACACCTTCTCACATGTTTTCCCCTTCTCCATCAATCATTGTAACCAAACTCTGCCTGTCGCTGCAAAGATTTTCCACTTAGCACTTTCTGTTTACTAATTAATCCAACATTCTGCCACAGCAGCACTTTGGATGAACAGAATGGACAGAATAGAAGGAGAGAGGGCAGAAAAACAAAGAGGTAATGATTTGCCGTCTCTGCCTGGAAGACGCTGACGAAGGAAAGTGGGCATTAGGAAGAAGGCGCGGCTTTTTGATTTTGACAACACAAATTTTGACTTGTTAAAAGCCCATATGTACACTGATTCTGATATCGGTGCACGTATACATGAAGCAATCCACCAGCATGCCTTTTGCCACACATGTACAGAAAGATGCACAAAGATTTACTCACTTTCCAGCACTGACACAGCGGGAGTGTTTCTCTCAGCATCTTCTATGGCTCTGATGTATTGATCCCGAGGCTCTTGTGCTGCACTCCCAGGGGCCATTAATTCTCTGGGCCTAAGGAATGTCCAGACTGTATACGGATCCTGGCAGACGATGCTGAAGAGTCATCCATCAGAACAAGGAGAGCAACTAAGACGGAGTGAAAGACAGAGATTGGCATAAAGGGCAAAAGATTCTGAGGCCATTTACATTATTATCTCATGATGCAGACATTATACATATTGAGAATTTACAGTAGGCACTTGCCACATTCTGAAATCTCTTCAACAAAAACTTCAGCTCTTCAGAAAGCCAAGAACAGCTGTTATGGAACATATAGGCCCATGTTGTATCTCTTAAACACCCAACATAGTAAGTAGAATCTCAAATGCCATGTCAGTCAATCAATGCTGGTAAAAATAAACAAAATGAAGCAAGACAGATCCTATATGATTAGTCAGTTAATGGATAAGTCAATTAACAGAGAATTAGTCAACACAAATGAGCTGGAAATGAATGTAAACAGTTAAGCACCAGAGAGAGTTATCACTCATTTTTAATCAGTTGCTGTTTAGGTCATGCATGTACAATCATGCAAATGTTTGCTATATTCAAAGCTTCCTGCATTCCGTTTTTTCTTTATTTTGAATAATTGTAATTATAATATTCTGTGTTTGTCTGTTGGCCAGACATCACAAAGAAATTACTTGAATACCATAGTTGGTTAATGTTGTCAAGCATACAAATGACATTTTCTTTATGTCAATGTTTGGTCGATATTAATGGACCTATATTTTTATTAGATGACCATTTTATAAGCCGGATAATATCTTTCATGTTCACAATAAGGGAAAATGGTCTGAGCCATCCAATGAATAATGGTTCTGGTGTCCTCTGCTATCATAAATTCCTGATAATGTACACCTCAACATGCATTATCCCTTATATAGTGGATTTTCCTGTAAGAAAAATGTGATGGGACAGTGTGCATGTTTTTGCATACATTGTGTCTGTCTCTCTGTGGTATATCATCGATCAGATTGGATCCATACCCTGGCTTGTAAGACTTCGGGCATCGCCTCATATTTATCTAGCATGGGAGCATGTTGAAAAATGAATGCACCACCTTTTCCTCATCCATCGATGTTATGTATTCAGCCCCTGTCAAAGATTCCTGCCACAGTCTTCTCTCTTGTGTTTAACATACAATGGAAAGACAATGGAAAATTCCTCCCACCTTCCACTCACTGAAGACTTAAGGGAGTAAATCTCTGACATCTTACATGCACATCATATTTCTTTTGGTTTCCCATTTTCTGGAAGCGACACATCTTACTGGTGAGACAGCTGGATTACTATAACATACAGTGTAGGATCAGTGGGACTTTTTCCCTGGAATGGTGTTCTCTCATGGGTTTGGTGGAATTATTTCCTAGGCTGAGATGCTTGGAAACATGGAAAGACACTTGGAACAAAGCATAAGTACAAAGTGGTTACACTTGGATGTAAGCGTGAAGCTATAACGAGCTTTATTACGTTAAATGATAGTATGGCACATTAGAGAATCTTATGATTAGCCTAAATGATATCATTGTATGTCTTTCAGCACCAACTCAGGGCTTTATTTCAGTTTTCATAATGGATTTTAATATGTTTTTAATGTAACAATTAAGATGGTGATATCTATAGTATGAAACCATTGTGAAGGATGTGAAATTCAATCAAAAGTTTCAACGCTTTCATCAATTTAAGACCAGAGACAAGCCATTTAGCTGGATATCTACAGACGCAAAGGGTTTATTTAGACTAAATTAAGCATTCATACAGAGCATTTTGTGTCTATTGTATTATAAGGTCTCTTGAGTTTGACTTGTATGCCTTTTTCATGAATTTTGGCAGTATGACAGTATAAATGTGTCACCAAAACAGAACAAACCAACATTAACAAAAGATGAAACTATAAAGGACATTAAAGAAAACATTGTTAATATAAGAGCAGCACTCCTATCCATCCATCCATTCTTTTTTGAGACCAGTTGTTCCCAAGGCGGGGGGTCGAGAAATGCCTTCCAAAAAAAATTTTTTTTTTACCCATCATTTTAAAAATGAATACAAAAAGTAATTCAAATAAAAAAACTTTTGAAATGAAAATAAATTAATGTGTAAAAATACTTGACAGAACAATGTAGAAGTATGTTGCTCTTTACACACCTGTGTATGTATTTATCAAATGCTGTATGTCCACTCAGTGCTGATGTCTGTACATGTCTATAGTCTCTGGCCTCTTTATTTTGGGGGGTCGCGAGTTGAAAAGTTTGGGAAACCCTGATCTGGTCCGCTTTCTGTTTGGGGTCATGGGGCTGTTCCCAGCTGTCATTGGGCAAGAGGTGGGGTACAAACTGGATTAGTTGCCAGTCAATCATAGGGCTGACTTGTACAGACAAAGCACCAGTCACACTCACATTCACACATATGGGAAATTCAGGGTCGCATATCAACCAGACAAGCATGTCTTTGGACCGTGGGAAGAAGCCGGAGTATCCCGGAGAGAACCCGCACATGAACAGTGAGATGAACATGCAATCTTAGAGCATCCATGATTTTTAACATTGATTTTTAAAAAGTAGAATTTTATTTTTATTTTTGGCCTCTTAAGTCTTTGTCTCCTCTGGCTTCCTCGCAAGCACCAAGTAACAAACAAGATGTCTGAAAGTCAATGCTATTGGTCTACCAAAAATTACTGAAATACTCCCTGAAAATCTTCTTAACATTTCAGATTGTGTGTGGGTTGAACCAACCTGGTAGCAGTAGGCTTATTTTCGCAGGTTGTAAAATTCTGATGTTATTTTTCCATGCACCTTCAGGCTTCAGGGTCCAACTCAATTGTAAAACCATCTGCAGCAATATTAGACACCCAGAGCAACTACTTTGTCATTCAGCATGTGAGAGGTCAGGTTATATAGCAGAGATTTATGAAGTTTAACAGCCTGGAGGTTGTGAGCAGTGGATGGGTCAAACAACACAGGACTTTCACCCAGGAGACCGGGGCTGAGTTCCTTGTGTCTTTATAAAGTGCAGGAATCGGAGAACCATTGGAGATAAACCATGTTAAAGATTTATATGGTAATATTTAGAGGTTATTATTGGTGTATTTATGCACAGAGTCCAGCTATGAACCAGCCGAGCTGCCAATCCTCTGCCTAGCCTGACTGCTAAACTAAGCTTATCTCAAACCGGGCTCTATTGCCTTACCAAACTCAAAGACATGCGCGTGTTATCAATCTTTTTACCAAATATTTTAGTCTTTTTCCTAAAATGTCAATCCCATTAACAATGGCTGCTTGTAAGCACAAACTAAAGACAGCGTTCTTGAGAATATTTTTGCTATAAGTTAATTTTAAATTGGTAAGTCTGTACAGTACTTTGATTAAATATTTACATGACTCTCCGTTATTTTGATGGAATTGAAGAAGTGTGGCAGTATTGGAAACCCTGTTTTTCTATACTTCGAGGAAACTTCAGGTAAGCAAATGCTTTACAACTGGGGAGGTTGGTTGAATAAATCTTACAATTCGGTGTGTTATCTGCCTGTTAGCTCCTGATTGGAAACAAAGCCTAAGAAGGAAAATGGCTCAGAAGAAAAACGATAGAAATGAGTGATGGCGGCGATGGAAAGTGAATGCAGTTGTGGTGCGCACATCTGTGACGTTTATCACTTTGTGTGTGTGAAGCTCCGCGGCCTCTTGTCCTCTGAGGTTACATGCTCTTAACGGCGTCTGTGTGTGTGTGCGCTCACATACTGTAAAGAATAATAATGTCCTGCTATTGTGGAAGTGACATGTCATTGCACTCGTGGGGTCAAACATAACTTGCACCGGCCATTCTTATTCTGTCAAAGATGTATGTGTGTGTGTGTGTGGTGTGTTTACGTGCATCTGCTCTTCTAACCTTGCATGCTTGCAGGTGGAAGCTTATGATGACATATTAACATCCTTTGACGTGTATTTTCATGCTCACAGGGGTATTAAAGTGAGTTCCATAGGGTCTGTGTGTGTTTGTGTTTGTGCATGAGAGTGTGCCCATGTGTGCATCAGCAGGTATATTCTGAGAG
Source organism: Labrus mixtus (assembly GCF_963584025.1). Taxonomy (NCBI): domain Eukaryota; kingdom Metazoa; phylum Chordata; class Actinopteri; order Labriformes; family Labridae; genus Labrus; species Labrus mixtus. The sequence continues at coordinate 12,136,172 of NC_083633.1, read as the reverse complement.
GTGACAGGGATCAATAGTGCATTAAGCCTCATCACAGCTGCCTGCCCTGGGGACAGAGGGGCAGAGCGAGAGAGACAGAAGGCTGATATTGCTCTCCTATAAGCCCTGCCTTCCACACATGTAGCGATACAAGGGGGAGACAGGAAGAAAGAGGCGTCAGAGAGAAAGACAGGTGGGGCAGGAGAGGGTGAGGGATATATTGATTAAGAACGACTTAAGCGAAAGAGAGACAAAGCAAGGAGGAATGGAGAAATCAAGCAAATCTGATAAAGAGAGGGAGGGGGAAGGAGAAACAATTAATGCAAGCGAGGGAAAGGTGGAGAAAAGTGGAGATAAAGTGAAACAAGGCAATCAGACAGAGAATGGGGCAGAAGGGACAGGTGGTAGGAGGGGGGGTTTAAAGGGGGGATGTGGGGCAATAGTTCGAGGGAGGGAAGACTGCTGGGCTCTGAAGCGGAGAATCAGAGAAGATGAGGGATTTCATTTCTGATAGAGCAGGCGACTGTACATCAGTCTTTCATTGTCTCATCACTGACTTTAATAGAGATGTTTCATATCTGAAAGACAGGCCGACAAAAGGGGCAATCTCTAAGGGAGGCATGGAACATCTGTCGTTCTGCACACATAAACATCTCACCTATGGCACATCATCAAAACCCTCCAACGTGAAGGCGCTCACAATATCAAAATGTTCACACTACGGTTACACAAAACATATAGAATACAGCTGCGTAGAGACACTCATGCCGCTCCCTCCCTATAAGACGATACATCAACTTTATGGAGCGGACAGCGACAGAAACGAGAGCATATGCCCAATCTAGCAGAGGCTGCCAGCGGTGCGTGGGCCAGCTGTGTGGCGCGGGAATTATCTAGGTTAAGATGTTTAGCCCCATTTTTCCCCTCCTGAGCCCCGGCCATGAGGAGACCCACGACGGCTCTTTTCTTCACACCGTCTGCCACAGATACTGTTAGCATCATGTTTCAACCCTGAAGCTTTAGCTGCCATGTTAAGAAATGTCTTTGAATTAGGACGCAAGAGATGGAAAGTAATACCGTTGTAATTGTTTCTTTTGTTGAGTAAAGGATAATTAAAGGTTATGAAGAACAACAGTTTTTAAAATGTACTTTTTCTAAAACAGTTCTAACTCTACATGTTGCTTTATCTGAAGAAACAAATAATTGGCAGAAGAAAAATCCACTGAGAAATCATTACTTGCTATAAAAGTGGTGCTTTGCTTTTATTCTACATAAAACAGCTAAGAGAGCACCAGGAAGAGTGAAACATTTTTTACTGAAGCTGGTCAAACACTAGACGATTTTAGGACCCCACAATGATCCAGTGGTCTGTCCCGATTCGAGGCTCGTGGTATCTGATTTTTTGGTCCAAATATTCCTCAAGTGTGTGGTGTCACTACGATTATTTTACTGCTACCGTTCTGGGATCGTAAATATGGACTCAATACAAATGTCATAAAATCAGGAACTAACTATCTTACATGTTAAAAAAAATCTTCTATACTTTTAATTAACATGTGATTTACTTATTTATATGAACTCCCACACACACATATACCTACTGTACTTACCACAGCAGGCCTGTGGATGGAGGGGGTGGGGGGTGGGGCTTGTGGGAGGGTGGGACATGGTATAGCTGTAGGGGAATACGGGAAGCTTTCTAGGGCCATTTCCAGTGTGGTGTAAAGAGCAGCACCATCTGTGACTGGCTCTCTAATGAGCAGCTTAATGGGCTTTGGAACCATGTGGCTTCCTCTATATGTGTCACACACACAGATGTTGTCACCCGCTCTGGCACGGCTAACATCAGCTTCTATGTGCATCTACTGTGCATCTTTCTCCTCATTGTCGCACTCTTTTCGCTGTCACATAATTTCCCGCTTTGTCTCTTTTTCTTTCTCCGTCAGACACACACAATCCCATGTCAACACACACCAGCAGATGTTGCCTCCCCCAGGGGTGCAGGCATCATCAGCATGATACCTTGCTAATAGTTTTTATAGGACCTGGGGCGCCACTCGGAGATCATTATGTTATGTGGATGCTAATATTCGCTGATGTGAGGCGATCTGAAAAAGGTAGACGCCATCCCCATGCTTGTGATAACACTGATCTCAGGTTATTGTACAGAGCATGTTTATCGGTTTAATATTGATATATAGTGGGCTCATATTGGTCCATAATGGCTTTAAATTTAGCTCTGCATTGGCTCACAGCACTGAAAGGAGAGGCGACATGGATTTTATTGAAATGTAAATACTGCTTAATGTTGCTGCACGGAAATGTAGATGACATCGAGCAAACATGTTACATGCCTGCATGTTTGCATGAAATTGCATATTAGGGAACTACTCATTCCTATGTTAGATACTTATTCAAGAAGATGAGCAGATTAGAAGAAAGTCCCATTTAACCAAAATCTTTGGAATAAAGCAATATGCATCAGTCACATCTGAAACTGCAAGAATAATGTTCAGCCTTTGTTTGGTATAAAATGACACTTCTCAGCTTTTATCAGACATAAATCAAAGAAATTCCTGTCGGGAGAGAGTTAATTTATGCATGAATAGCAGAAGGGGGTGCTGATTAACTGTAGCTCAAAGGAAAGCAGGTGATATCAAGTTTATTTAGCCTGAGTGTAATATAACGAAGAGATAACGAAAATATAATATGATATGATTCTGAAAAAAAAGATGAGTTTCTAAGGCTGGAAAAAAAAAAAAGGATACAAGCACTTTTTTTAGACTCAATAAATAAAAGGAAGGACTCTGACTAGAGTAGTTTACCAGATCAAGACATCATTACGATAATGAAGGAAAACTCATGAGCTTGGCTAAAAAAATTTTTTTAAAAAGGAACCTTAACAAATGATGACCATTGCAAGGTCAAGGTGGCTAATATACGTTAGCTCGATGTGTTTTTACATTTAAAGTTAGCAAGGACGGCTGATATAAACAGGATAGCAGAGCTAAGTGTTCCCTTTCTTACACATTATAATGATTAGAAAACTAAGCTTAAAAGCACTCACAATAGACTTTTAGATTTGGGAAGAACCTACAAGCAACTGTGTCTGAATTGGCTTATTTTAAACATGTTAGCATGCTCTTTCATTTACTTCTATAGTGCAAATGAGTGATCTGCTGATCATTTGGGCTAATTTCTTTGGGCATACAGGTATAGACTTTAGACCAGTGACGCAACTGTAGCATTCCAGACTGTGTAGATGCTGAGACATCACCTTAGCTTAAGAAACTATCTATTTTTACTTTACATCTTTAAGTAGGATGGATAGTGAAAGTAAAAATAGAAAAAAGAGAGCTAGCAGTCAATCAGTGACTAAGAGCATAGCTTGGTAGCTAATGTTAAAAGTTACAGAATATGTCTCTTATCCTCTGTAATGTCATGTGTGATTACAATAATTAGCCACAAGCTAATGTTGACAGATATCAACCTGAATTTACTTCAATTTGATACAAGTTTAAGTCCTGTGTTTTCAGCGCCTAGATCAACACAGATCTCCAGAGCATACAATTCTACAACACAGTAATCCAATACGATGCCGTTGGTATTACTTTCTATTTAACTGAAACTTGAATAATTAGATGTAGAAAAAAAAGGAACATGTTGTCAGCATGTTTTTCCAGTGAAGACATCCATGCAGGCATCTTGCTCTAATTTTAGTGCCTCCTTGCTGTTTGTAATTCATCAGCTGAATACATTAACATACTACAACACTCTGTTCAGATAGTGAATCCTGCTAATTACAGCTTTTCCCATTGTTTCCGTAATGAATTCGGTTTATTAGCATCTCCAAAGAAGCTTTGCTCTGTCACATGGCGCTGTGGAAAAACCATTCAATGTACCGCTAGCAACAATTAGCACAGGGTCAGTTCTACTCCTCGCGAGAGGCTCCCGATCGTACCATTAAATTGGTTTAATTAATTGTTTGATTCTTTTTTTTTCCCCCTCTAGTTTGGGGCTCCTTTCATGTGCATTGATGACTGTAATAATGGAAAGGGGGTGATAAATAGTAAGGGGGTCATGTTTTCCTCTGTGGCCAACATTTTTCCCTCTTTTGAATGTTTTTTCCTTTATTGTAATCTGTGTCTCGATCCCTGCTGAGTCTTTTTTAGATTAGAAGCTGAGACAACCCAATCAGCATGGGAGTCATAACTGTTTCATCTAATCTTCTCTAACCTCTACACTTCGCCTTTGTGGCTCTCTCTCTTTAACCCAACGTCCCTCGACCCTTCCGACCAGTATGTTTGTGCCTGTGCAAAAAAAAAAAGAAAAGTGTGCTGCTTTGTTTAACTAACATGTTGTCGATCCAGCTGGGACCTATCAGCTCATGCACAAAGCTTGCGGGGTGTAATGAGTTGCTTTTTCTCCACATGTTCTTGCTACATTATCACCCCCCCCCCCAAAGTCCCCAGCTCATGAGCATGAGAAGGGGAAAGAAAAGGCCCTTTGCAATCCAAAGTCGCAAAAGACATATCAAAGAAAAAAGGGGAAGAGGAAGAAGGAAGGGTGGGGGGTGGGGGGTTTGTAGGGCCTGCTAATGGTGGAGGCCCAGAGGGAGCCGAGGTTAATGTGATGTCTGCCATGAATGCATTGTCAGGATGAATGTGTGTTTGTGTGTGTGGGGACACACTAGCGGGGCCCCAACTTGTCTCTGGGGTCTTGTGTACATTATTCGGTCCCCGTTTGCACTTCTGTAACTGCAGATTTTAAACACACACAAGGCGCTTGAGGGAAAAGGCATTATTGTGGCTGTCACATCTGACAGATTAACGAGAGCGAGAGGGACCATAACATTAAAGGACCTGCGCTTGACTTGTTCTGTCAAGGATCTTTGGGGGTACTGATGAGGTGTGTGTGTGTGTGTGTGTGTGTGTGTGTGAGAGAGTGAATGAAGCATTCTGATGGCATCATGAAAGCCAAGTCAACATCAGTTGTTGCATCAGTGTTGCTCCGTTTATATCGTGCCAGGAGTTTCCATAGCGCAGACTATAGGAGGATCTTTTTGCATCAGCGTTTACTTGTCTTGCCTCAACATGTCATGAAGACGGCGAAATGCAAGCGTGGCGCAATGCAAAGCGTAAACACAAACATGTGAGTGCATACGTGGAAAGATGTGTCAATAGTGTGCAATCAGACATACAGAGAAAGAAGATGGGACTTTTTTTTTTTTTTTTTTAAAGGGTGATGAAATCAGCAGTTTACCCACTCAGGAGCACATGTGACTAGTTTTATGCAAATGTAATGAAATGGGTGTGAAGAGCACCCATTTAGTCACCGTCTGCACATGCTAACAGAAGGAGTGATGCAGAATCCCATCAAGGTTTGCAACAGGGTGTTTTTCTCCTCTCTGGGTTAACAATGTGGTTTGATTGCACTATTTGGGATAGCGCATTGTTAATTCAAAGGATAAATAAATAGAGTCAAATATCGTGAAAAGGATTGTGATAAAAATGGCCAAGTAAATACCATGAATTCAATATGAAGATAAATATTTGGTCTACGTTAGATACACTGGAGCAGGAGAATTCAATGTGATATCAAGAAATCTGAATCATTTGTGAATTATTGTGAAGATGAGAATGGAGCGTGCGGGTGTTGACGGACGAGGGTGCAGGGAGCTGTAACGGGCCGGAGCAGACACGCGTTGCGCATAAATCTGGTGGAAGTTCTGGGTTAGACCCCAAGATGGCGGCGCGCAGTACTGCAGCGGCTTCTCTCGCTCCCGGTGATATATGTTAAATTCAGGACCGGAGTACTGCATGTACCACTTGTTTCTGGAATGACAATAAACGAACCTTGAGAGCTGCCTGCTGATCCTGTCTACTCTTTTTTTTTTTCAGTTTCCAAGTATTTGTGATAGCTCATATTAGCTTGTTGTAATGTAAAATATTGCATACCTTGTACTGTAGTTTAGCTCAAGTGTCTAGGACGGTGGTAGGAAGGCAACTCAGCAGAATTCATTTTCCCAAGATGTGAGTATCTTACAGTGAATAAAGCCACACGTGTTAACTGAACAAAAACAACAAAAGTTCATGGGGAAAAAGGCAAATTAACTCATAAATAAATCAAACTAAGGCACACGTTAAAGGCAGCATGGCCTCACCTCTCTCTGCAAGAGCAAACCTCTCCTGTATTTATAGACCGCCCAATTAACAAATTGGCTGCAGCTGGGTATAGAATAACTCAAATGGTGGGTCTATTCAAAATAAATCCTTAAATTAACATTATAACTCATTCACTCAACTACATGAACTTTTAATCATGAATGTATATTCTACTAGTCACTCAAATATGAAAGAAATGATTAGAAAGAAAACATTTCTCGGAAAAGAAAACCCCAACAGTTGGTTTGCCCCAGTGATGTCAGCGATGACATCATCAATCTTATAAATACTCAGAAAGTGCAGGGCCAGCCCCCTTTTACCTGCATGGGACCACGTGGAGCACTGAACAAATAAAGGTAAGAAAGGATAAAGAGACAATTATATTGAACAAAAACTGGATAGAAATGACTAAATCAAGACTGTGTGTTTGCTTTTACTTCATTTATACTTTGATGTAACCTGATGCTGACACAAACAAAGACCGGAGAGTACGGGCTGCAATGTTACACAAGCAACATTAAATAATAGCAAAATACACAGCTTTAAAGAATGCTGTGATATAATATTAAATAATGATTTAAGTGACACTTGGTTAATAACAACTCAACAATCAGAGATGAAGTGATGTCATTGTTAAACACCTTTTGTGACTTTAAAAGCCAAAAGAAAAAAAAACATCCCCACAGACCTTCAGCGTTACAGAACATTTCTGAGTGGAGACAACAGGCAGACACAGTGAGACAGCTCTTCTTACACACTCTGTGGTTATATCATGAGTGAGTCCCCGTGTGCTTCCGCAGCTCTCCGGGGGCCGACTTTAATCAATGCCAATCACAAACAAATTAGCCTCGCCTTAACGCACCACCTCTCTCCTTCCTCGCTGACTACACAGGTTTCCTTCCCCCAACCATGCGCATCAGAGACACGCCACATGGAAACCTTTGACAACACATCCCCGAGGGAAACGCAGAGTTTGCATGTGCAAACGGCCAAAATGCATAAGATGTGTTGCATAAAGAATAATGGCATTTAAAAGAAAGGACAAGCATTAAAGGCATATGGAATGCACATACAAGTTGTAGAGGGAACATGTGCAATGAAAGGTAAAGAAAGATTTGCATTGCAACATGAACAAGCATCAGAATGTTCCCAAGTTCACTTAACATTTTCAAGGGAGGGAGGTTGTAAATTCCATTTCTCTTAAAAAACGATTTACAGTATTGGCTGTACTCTCTTCATTAATAAATCTAAAGCATGGGTTTTACATCAGTGCTACCGCCATATATACACTGTTCCACTTCTGAGCTTCATGCCAGAACACAAATGCTAAGCTAACAGCGGGCTGTATGGGAGGTTTTGGAGATAAGAACAGGGATTACACTTGTTTACAGTAGCTTATACTAACGCCGGAGGAGAAGCTAATTGCAGGGAGGTGTCAATGTGCTTTGTGTGTGTGTGTGTGTGTGTGTGTGTGTGCGCGTGTATGTGTGTGAACATACAAGCGTGAGACTCCACGTACTGAGCATGCTAAAGGACAGCATGTACCGTATATGTCACTTTTCCTACCTCTCTTTGTCCTTGTGTTAGTGTACAGTATGTGTGTGTTAAGCATGTCTCGTAAAAAGGGCTGAGTTACTACGATGTGTGTGAGCGTGCGTGTGCAGTGAGTAAGAACCAATAAACCAGCAAACACACCTCGGCAGCATGTGTTAATAACTAGTGTGAGCAATAAAGGCGGGACGGCCTCATCACAAACAGCCACACACACACACACACACAATATCTACTCATATTCTGCGCTCACACAAGCACAAAAACACACGTGTGCATATACAGGATTACACTTGTAGACATAAGCACAAACTGTTACACAGCATGCAACACTCACAGGCTATCAGCACAAACCTCACATTTTCGTCATGTGCCGACACACACATCCTTTCATCCTTTCAAGTCCTACCGTACAACAACACACATTTTCTTAACTGTTGCCGTGTATTGCTGTGATGTTGGACCCATTGATTTGGGATTACTGGGTTGTATTTGCACAGGAGTGACCGCCCGCAATTTTCTTTTCTTGTCCGCCGCAGTAGATTTATAGCGAACCCTGGACACCGATCAATGGGCTAAGAGTGGATGAGCAACATCAGGAAGCAGTGTTTTTGTAACTGTCCCTTACAATATTGAAGTCGGCTGGAGGTGTGTGGACAAATGTGGACACACAACGAATATTCACATGCCAAGTATTCTTGAAATATTAGCATGTGTCTGTACAGTAATGTCCTGTAATCCTGAATGCATGTGCACATTTGTGTGTAGAGTCCTTTTCTTCTAATCCATTCTACAGACATCTGGATTTTCCACGCTTCCAATGAAGAAAGAAAATTCTGCATCCCTTTTTTTGACATTCATAATCTCCAATGGAGAAAGGTTTCTCTTAACTGATCAATCAATCCAGTTGGACTTTGAAGCTCTGAGTTGTCTGCACAATGTTCACTGTGTTAGTAAAGAGTGGTGGTAGTGGTGAGGTAATTACATGGAACACATAATACTCTGGCAGGTTCATATGAGGATATATAGTTCGCTTGTCACATAACGTTAGCTTTTTACTTCTGTCGGCCGCATTAGCGCTTCAAACATCACAAAAATGGTGTTGATCTGTGAAGATTCTCCTGCTGAACAAAATGCCTTCGCTTCAGAAACGTGCGTTTGCCACAGAGCTTATTTTCTGCAGTGATCCAAAATGCAATGCAAAAATCCCACAGGCGAATTCTCGTTAGACCCCATGGCGATGCTACTTCCGGGTTGGCCTACCAAAATCCGTCATACTTCTCTATACTGTAGTGTTGATGAACTTTCTTCACCAAAGAAAGAAACATTTTAAAAAGAAACAGAAAAGCAGGAGAAATGAGATGATTGGAAGATCAAAAAAAAAAAAAGAAAGGCATGACGGAAGTGAAAGAAGTAAAAGAGCGGATACGAAGGACATAAAGACATAAAGAGGGGGACAGAGTCCCCGGTGCTTGGATCTCCGCATTAAATGGTGAGAACTGAGCTCGCTCCCATCGCTCCCTGGCGACCAATCAGTTAGTGTGTCTGCAGGGGGGCGGCTAACCGGTTCACACCAGACTGACACAAACTCAGTGCCCTCACCCAGCCGGCGGACCACCCTGTGAACACACACACACACATTCATAAACACACACACACACACACACACACACACACACACACACACACACACACACACACACACACACACACACACACACACACACACACACACACACACACACACACCGGGTGGGAAATCTCCCGAGAGAGAGATTGCATCAATAGATTCAAACTAAGGCACCCATGTTCAAGCTCACACACATATCATGTCTGATCAAAACACAGATAAATGAAGAGATGAGATCTCTCTTGCATAAACACACACACTTCACCAACATATCGTATTCTTGGCCCGTCATCTGCCCTTCCTCTCCCCTCTGACACAGTGAGCTTGAACCGGAAGCTCAGCTCCCATTCTGGAGAAAGAGGCGCTTTTGTCTTCAGAACACAGAGGCCTCTGTCTCCGAGCTGTTTGGTGTGTGTGTGTGTGTGTGTGTGTGTGTGTGTGTGTGTGTGTGTGTGTGTGTGTGTGTGTGTGTGTGTGTGCATGCGCGTGTGCATGCGCGTGTGCACGTGTGTGTGTATTTGTGAGAAAGAGTGTGTGCTGGGGTTTAACAAGTGCAAATAAAAGTTAAAACGTAATGGAGAATAAAGAAAAAAAGATGCAACGGAAGAGGAAGAGAGGGAAAAGAAAACATGAGAAAGGCCCACCAGGATCTTTGTCAGACATTATTTGGACATGGTTACAAAAGATGCTGTCAGCTGAAAAAGCGAAATGCAAATCAGGGTCGATGTTTGCTTGGCAGTGGCGCGGTGACATCACTGTGTGTGAGTGAAATCTAAAGTTGCACTTTACTTTTTTCACACCGTGTTTTACCGAGTGGAGAAAAGGAGGCTTGTTGGCTGCGTCTAGACGCGGAAGCCGCTAACATGGCGCCTGACTGTCTCGCTGTCGAGGTCGAACAAGCGGCGTCTTTCTTGCTGACGGGTCTTGGAAGAGAAAAAAGGGGAGGACAGTTTGAAATGGTGCTTAAGAGGTGAGGGTGGGCTGCATGAAGAGTGAGAAAGGATGTAAGAATCTGGGTGATTCAGTGATAATCACCCTTTTTTTGACTATATGCTATATTTTTCTGCTAATTAATTACAGGAGTTTTTTTATGTTAATACCGATAGATTTTAAAATATTACTGCCAAAAAAGTAATGAAAGATGATTTAACAATTCAGATTTGATTAGAATCATTGATCCCTGATAGTGTTGGGAGACTTAAAGACACTCGCTGTCATCATCCATTCAGAAATTAAAACAACCGCCCGACCGTCTGATTTCAAGACTTGAACTTTCCCCTTCTTGCTAAACTCCAGCAGACTCCCTTGAGCAGCGGATAATGTGTTGTAATCTCTGTTATCCCATCCCTCTATGGTCCCGGCCCTCCCTCGTCTGTTAGCTGTAAGATATTACTCCAGCACGCAAGCAACCTTTGACCTCCATAGCACGTTGGTTGTCCAGCTCACCAGCATTCTTTTGGCCTATTAAAGGGAAACCAGTGTCATTTACTACAGGTCGGAGCTCATGAGTCGCACGAACTTTAGCCTAGAATAAAAAGTAAACAGAAAACAGAGAAGATAAACATAGCCTATAACACCTGATGGCTGCTAAACACATTTTTCCCCGTTTTTCTTTTTACACACTCTGTAGTTATACACACAGAAGTCCAGTGAACTACTCTGTACTGGTGACCTGGATAGGATTGTAGAAAATCATTTACCTCAAGGGGCAGGTACAGAGGGGTGGCATGGGCCCTTCTTGAAATGTGACTGAACACCCCATAATCCTCAACCATGATTGGCTATTTGCCTTGTTCGAGTTGGGACTTGTGTTGAAACGTATCTGCGCTGTGTTGTTACAAGCTGCTCATAACTTTCTCGCATTTTAATCTTGTTGTTAGTTTTCTTTGGACATACATCTTTTATTTTTTAGTCCTTAATTAAGCTAAAAAGACATGGCTCCCTGTTGATTTTACCATTCATTTTCACTGCGTGGTTAAGCCCCCTCTTATTTACCAGAACCTCGAGCTAGGGGGAAACTGTGCCTTCTCAGCTGCAGGCCCTCGTCTATGGAATCACCCCTCATCAGTAAAGCATTTTGGTCAGCTGAGGCTGTTTTAAAGAGCCCATATTCTGCCCTTTTTGGGGTTCGTATATTTAATCTATGTACCTACTTTTGTACGTTCACAATAGCTAAAGTTCGAAAAAAGTGTCTGTTTTCATGTACTGCTCCTCCTTGCTCCCTCTACGCTCTGAGTCCGTCAGCTACACTCTGTTGAGCCCACACTGTTAGACCCCCACGTGGGCCAAGTCTGCTCTGATTGGTCTGCCGATCCGCTCTGTCGTTATTGGTCAGTTGCTCAGCACGTTTCTCAGAAATTTCAACATGAGCTGCAGGGCTTGCCACAATGAGCCAATGGGCTTAGATCAGTGATCTCACACTGACAATGACGTCGGACTGACAAATTTTTATCGAGGGGGGCTAGAACCGAGCGTTACATGCAGCTAATGCTACAGCTAACAGGAGGACGTAGGAGAAGCCGCGTTTCCGCAGACTTTGAATTTTTGCGCATAGATGTGCCTAAACATGCACAGGACACTTGGAAAACACACTAAAGAGCATATAAAACCAGAAAAAGCATAATATGGGACCTTTAAACGTGTTATACAAATAAGCTTGACTTAACTGGACAACAACATGACTGCAAACCTCTGCTTCCAATTCCATTGCAACTATCGTCCAATGCAATGATGGAAAAAGTTAAAAGGACAAATATCAGCTTAGATCTAGACCATACAGACAAGCATTACCTCCTATGTATGCATCTTAATATTGCAGGAACAGTAAAATGACACTGGTTGTGGTCCTGGACCTATCTTCTCTGATACTGGAGATCTGTGCTAAAGAGATGGGATCTCTGCTGTCCAAACAGAACAAACAAATGTTATCCTGAAGTGTTATATGACACCTTCAACTGTTAGATTCTTCAGAAAACCAACCAGACAGAACACAGGAAAAAAGGAAAGACCTCTGTATGGTCCAGCAATGACAAAACTGCTCTGGGACTGGATATACTGGTGTTGCACTTATTGTTGTTTGAGCATAAACTGAATAGACTGACTGGGAAAATGAAACTGTAATTTTATTTTATCAATAGATTGATTTTTGGCTTATGTACCAGAAAGAATAAGGACAACACAATCTCAAGATTTCAGACTTGTGAGCTCAGTAAGTTGTGTTTTTATGGAAACACCTCTAAATCAAATCACGTTATTTTTACTTGTAAGTATATTTCAAGCATGTATAGAGACATGCCATCTGTCAGAAAAGCCTTTGTTAGACACACATAAGAACCACATAAAAGTACAGTCAAAGGGATACCATTCATACTGAATGAATGGTTGTTGAGTGTTTTGTTGTGTAAGGCTGCTTTGCAGCTTATTCTGCCTATTGCAAAAGAGTAGTTTACAAATAGAAATAAGCTCCCAAAGGACCGCAAGTCACTGTGATTTATTTTTAGCACTTGGTTGACGTGGCTCATTCAGCTTAAAACAGTCGATTTCGAAAGATTTTGTGATACTCAAGGCCATTGTGTGGCATGCGTTAAAAAATGAATACTTGCATGGAAGCATCATATGCATTTCTAGTAAAGTGTGTTGCCTGTCAGTCTCCGACCATTATGTTTATCCCATCATTCGGAAGGCTGATTCTCTGGTTGTACGGGCATAGTTTAACAGCAGGATGGAAGCCTCCTGCAGCTGAGTAATCAATAGCTGTAGAGGTTGCATGACGCAGCACATATGCAGAGCAGCTCAAGCAATTTGTCGATAGCAAGGTTGTAAAATTCTTTCTGCCGCCGAAGTCTTGAAGTCTGGCTTGATTCTTTCCGGAGTCCAACGTAGTCAGAACTACGCATGTACAGTGCAAGCATGAAGAAACACATGTCCACTGCATACCAGCTGCTTTGCGGACAGCAACACATGCAGTGTGCTACGCCCACATGCCCCCGCCAATCTGCAATAGACTTCCCCGCATTGCCCAAGGGATGTGACTCAGGCCATTTGTACAGTAAAAGCACTCTCTTATGTGGCAGGAGGAAGAAGAAGAAAAAACAAAAAACAGACGCACACATATACACTAAACACTTTACCATCTGGGACCCATTTCCCGCCATCTAGAACAGCTGTGGCCGAAGCTTTCATGTGTTGTGGTGGGCAGGCAGAGGAATGCTGGGCGAACTGCCCTGCGCGCTCCGACAGAAGGTAAATTACAGGGGACCGCATTGCGCCATAACTCAGGAGAAAACGCAGCGGCCACTTTGGAGTTTGAGGCCAGCGTCTGCAGCGAATCCTCTCATTTTTGACATCTCGCATACCCGGCTGGTTCGGATCTACAGATGTGGTGGGAGAGTGTGTGTCTGTTTTATATGTGTGCTTGAGTATTGATACATCCCTGAGGTTCTGATTATGAAGGGAGCTAATTTTGCTTCACCTATTAGCTAACCCCGTCCATACGCATTCGGCCGCACCTACGCAGCAGCGGGAGACATTTGGAGTGTGCTGTCTTGCCCGAGGTCATTTCGACATGTGACTGCAGGAGCTGGGGGTCGAATCCCTGTCAGGAGACAAACGACTCTTCCACTGACCCACAGCTGCCCAATAAGCGACCTAACATTGATCAACCAATACCAACTATTTGCAACAGTGACGATGAAAAACTGTCTATGAACAGGCTTCAAGCAGCACCGGACTCATGGGTGAACAGTCATCTGCCATGACCGGTTATAAAGTTAAGGTTATCATTTTTTAATATATGTATATTTTAGTCCCTATAAAAGGGAATTATTTATACGACTGTCACCCAACTTAAATGACTTTACTTTGTAAGCATTCCAGACAGTTTAAAGCTTCTAAAGATCCACTAAATGGTCTGCAGAAAACATTTAATCCATGTAATTTACAACTGGGGATAATGATCCAAATATAAACTCTACTGACTATCGGCAGCTTCAATCACTTTTTCCAAAACACAGTGTGCACGTGTGAGTGAGACAGAGGGCTTGAAACAGTCATACACACATCTGCAGAAGATGCAAACCTGCTATTAGCATGTCAGGGAGCAGGGCTCAAGTGCACCACTCAATACACACAGGAGATTGCAAGCCTGAGCACTCACACCCACGTAGAACATATATTTTTACAGAAGTACAGAACCCAGCCAGGAGGGGAAACAATAAAATGTCAACTCTGAAAAGGTTGTCAAGGGACAACTGACAAGCTTCCACATGCCTTCTCGTCTTTGTGGTGTTGTGTTCTGCATTTAGGATCAAAGGGAGGCAGCGTAACCGCGGCTCCCAAACTGCAGATCTCAGGACTGTCACTCATAGAGAAGCCACTGTGCCGTAACAATCAAACGCTGTAAGTTGAGCTTTACGGTGCAGGGCTGTGAACTCAATGGGTGTTCCTTCAAAATGAGAATAATAGCAAGCTCATCAGTAAATACTTGCTTAGTGTACAGTTCAGAAACAGTAACGTTATCCCTCTGTCCTTCTGACAATAGACCTGCCTGTTCTCCATCTTATCTCTCATTGTTCTCCTCTGGATCACTTTCTGTCATCAATTCGTCAATTAAATATATTTTGTTTTTACTCCATTGTATTGTTAGCATTTTAAGAATTAAAATAAAAGTATGATTGGCTCATGAAATAGCACAAACATTTGTAGGGTCTATACATTGTTTTTAACTCCATTGATCAGGACTAACGTTTTAGACTTTTTCTTAGGAGGATGAAAATGAATGCTGCAGGACAAACACATCATCCTTTTCATTAAAAGCATTTCACTTACATTTTCATGCACTCTTGGGGCGTTGGCATGAGCAGAGTTAAGGAATGTGCAAAAGGGAGTTTATGACATTTGGTTTTAATTTTAAACCTGTAGTCTCAGGCCCTATACTGACCCTGATTTAGGTGACATCACTGGAGGCAATTGGAGGCTGCCTCTGGGCTCGCAAAATACAACGTTATTAGTATTTTTTGACTGACTTTGAGGTTTAAAGCTGTCTGCTTTCACTTTTAATTTCAGCAGTTAATCTTGCCTTATTGCATTTTTGTTCAAATGTTTTGAATTGTATTATTCCACAATTAAAAATTAAAATTGGGGCTTCTATTTTGAATTTCTGTACTATCTTAAGCTGAGACGACTTTACTTGCTGCTTGAATTCAACCCTGCTTTTATTCTGAAATGATTTAAGGAACTTCTGGTAGATCGAAGATTACAACATGAATTTAACCACAGAAAAAGGCACTGGTTATGGATTAAATGAAAACGGATAACAGGAACGGTAAAAAAGTGAAATGATTGGTGAAAAGGTGGATGTTCCTTTTGCCAGTTTTTAAAGGGAAATGAGCCATTTAAAGATGCAGCAGTGTGACTACAGGGAGACACTGCGGAGGCTTATCCACGGGGCTCCTCAAGGGTCAAAGTGGCATGCAATTAATCGCAATAAATCAATGCGTTAAATTCAGACCTAATAAATGCTGATAGCCCTGAAGAATATGTATTTCTCCAGTGGCTTTTCCTTTGCTCTCTTACATCACCTCACTTTCAACCTCTGTCTCTTTCTCCTCAAATTATTGCATCTTTACCATTTCTCTTTATCTACTTTCCGCCCCTTATGTCAGGTGACCGTTCTGCTGTAATCCCCACGTAACTACTGGGGGGTCCCATACGTCTTCTTACTGTTCCCTGTGACGTCCATTTTTCAATCAGAGCCACACAGTTGCCTAATCTGTATTTATTAGCCCATTCAGCCTATATATAGCCCCGACACACGCGTCCTCTGAAAACACAGGAAACTGCATTAATATTAAGCTGCTTATCTTGTGCAAGGACCAATGTCCCTTTAAATATACCAACGAGGACTCTGATGGGATTATATCGGCCAAACTGCATTTGACTATTTTTCCTTGTGCATGGAGACAGGAGTGGGATGGAAAGGAAGAGGAGATTGTGGAGTTGATTTTAAGGTGAACGTGGGAGTTGGAGTCCGGGAGGGCAGGTGGATATCAAGACAAATACACACACACACATACACACACACACACGTGCACACTGAGTACACCTAAATGTCACACACATCATATTTTTGGTTTTATATAACTCTTGCTGCAGGCAGGTAGCGTTCCCTGATGGAAAAAAAAAAAATGACTTGAGGTTAATATCAGAGAATTCAGAGTGTCCCCATTGTTCCTTTGAATAAACAATTGATTTTTTTTTCACTGCAAAAGCCACAATACAGCTTATTCGTTCCTTTTTTTCTGGCACCAGGGCTGTCATGATGGAGGCGTTGCCATGAAAAATGAAAACCACATCAGAGGGGTAATTGCGCTCCTTTGGGAATCCGAGGCTCCGGCGCTACGATGAAAGCAAACGTTTTCCATCTCTTCAGAGCATGTTTTACAATTGAATGTTTCAGCTTACAACTTGTCTACAAATTCACAGACATGTGAGTTATGAGTAAATAATATATAAATGAATCCTTTAGCTTTGAGAAAAGCATAATTTCAGGACAAAACCTACACCAAACGCTCCTTTGCTCTTAAATTGGCCAATAAAAAATCAAAGAGTGTACTTTTTATGAGATGAATCACTTATCATGATTTAAATGTCTTCTTTCTTTCAGTGCATGTATTCTTTTTTTTAACATTTCGCTGTGTGTAAGTGTAAATGTGTGTGTGTGTGTGAGCGTGCACTGTACGCCCCCAGCCTTCTAAAATGGTGCAGTAGAGCAGAACCCCTCTGTGTGTGTAGTGTAGTATCCTATGCAGCGCCTGGCAGGAGCAGGCAGGAGAGAGAAAATTTGACAGAGTGCCAAGCCGACCTCATTTCCCCTGCTCTGTGTGTGTATGTGAATGTGTGTGTTGCAGTCGCAGCAGTACTGTAGCAGTGCAAGCCAGTTTGGCTCAGCTTGCAGCTCCCGGATATCTGCGCTGCACTTTATACATGTAATTCAATTCCAACTGCTGCAATCCACTACACTAAAGCCAGTAAAAATATACCTCCCAAATACACACCGACACATGCATAGCTACATGCGTGCACAGACAATACAGCTGGATTAGTGGATTATTTTCAGTCCACATACACAATGCTTGTGTAGGTTTGGGGTCTTTCGAGGTAAAGCAGCTTCAGTTACATTTGGCATCTGCAACAGTCGACAAATCAAACACACATTTGAACATACAGTAGGTTATATTGGGATACAGTACATGCCATGCTCAGTGTGTGTGTGTGTGTGTAGTAGTAGTAGTGTGCTGTTACTACTATATCAGGCACAAGCACAGGGTTCTGAAAATATTACAGGAGCTAATAATAGCACTATTGGATGTGGTGTCATACTGATTTCCTAACTTTGTGTTTCTGTGTCTGTGTGAGTGTGTATGTGTGTGTCTGTGTGAGTGTGTATGTGTGTGTATGTGTGTGTGTGCTGTATGGGTGCATGTCTGCATGTGCGCATCCCTGGCACAGAGCCTGACTCTTCTCATCACCACAAGGAACTCATTGACCAGGATGGGTGCAGAGCCGCGCCCCTCCTCAGGGCTGCTGCAGAGACTCTATGGAGCCTCTAGTGGCTAAAAGACAGAACTGCACCCCAGAGTCTCAGAGCCACAGTATCTGATGAGTGACAAACTTGTTACTGAGACCTTTAACTGATGAAAAGTACCTATACCACAATGTAAAATCACTGGATAACAAGATTGATTGATTGAATTCCAGGTTGCAGAGTGTGTGAGTCCCAGGATGCAGTGCGTTAATCTGTCCTCTGTTGGATGAGCTGCAGCCTTTAGTGGATTAGACTTTCACTGGCGATGGTGAACAGACAATAAGGATAAGGACAATAACATGTTTTTGTTTCTTGCCATATTGCATGAAGAACAGCAGACTAGATTGAGTGTGTTAATATGTAACTGTCTGCTCTGTCCCTCCACTCTGACTCCTATAGGTCAAAGGTCAAGATGCACTTCTAGAAGGTTGCAGCTTCTGAACTAAGAAAAATCATGAGATCATATGAACCGTATCAAAAGTATCTAGATACAAAGAGTAAAACAGAAGGAAACAGTCTTTCAAATGACAGCTGAGATGTTTATTTCTGTCTGACATTTGTCGTCACGCCACAAATGAGCGATGCAGATTCTGTCAGCTGGTAGCAGAAAGCCTCCTTATCATATTCTTTACACAGACACAGAACATCTTTGAAGTTCCTTTTTTTTTTTTTTTACTTCTGAAGCAACATGATCCCTTCCTGGCCTTTTTTTTTCCTTTCTATTTTGGTGCACAATCACCTCATGCATACGTGTTTTAGGCATGTGCTCGATTTGGGGTTAACAAAAATTGATTTTAGAATACGTTCAACAAGACTGATCCAACTAAACCGTTTTTAAGAAAAGATTACGCAGACAAACTCAAGGAAAAGTGTATGTATCAACAGAAAATATGGAAAGATTGCAAAAAGAAAAAAACATGATTTGAAATGAACACTAAATAAAGCTGGAGGACAATCCAAGTTTAAAAATGCACAAACAGCTCTTTTTGTGAACTTTTAGACATTTTTGTTGTTTATCAAAGGGACTTTTAAATTTTTATTTTATTTGTCTGAAAAATGAGCTTCATATTTAGGACTTTTTGGGAAGTAATGTTAAAATTTGAATTTTTATAAACTACAGTAGTTGAGTTAATGCAAGAAGAAGATAACATAATATCTAAATAGGCATTATGACATAAAAAAGACATATGGATGTGTATGATACTATGATCTGTATGAAAGACGGTAGATTTTGTAAAGCCAACAACAATAGCCTTAACAGTCTTTCAGTGTCATTAATTTCCTTCTAATATGTTTTTTGAGCTGTTGCACATTTTGCCAAAAATCCATTTGGAACCATTTTCAGAAGCACAGCCACACTTCAGAGCTCACATTCTGGTGTAATCATTGGCCATGGAGCATTTGCTCTAGATCAGCCACGGGCAACCGCCGGGGTCAAGGGCACCTTGACTTTAGCTTTGGAAGGTGAAAGCATTATTCCCTTTCATCACCTCGCACAAAGCTGCCTCTTTAACCTTTTGCCATTGTGCTGGACTTTCACAGGGATAAAAGACAATTTACAAGAAAAAGCTGATTCTCAGTTTATTGAATTATTTTACATTTAGAATTTCTAGGATGAATGAAGAAGCACATTGTTATTATATTGCCGTCAGCAACTTTTGTGTGAGCCATTTGTGTTCTTAAAAGCTGGCTTGAATCAAAGTATTTCTCTTTTAGTTCACATTCAGAGCTCAAGGTCAACATAATGAAATCAGTAGATTTATATTTGACTGTAACATTCATTGAAATGATGAACAGGTCCTCTTAAAAATTTGGAATATTTTCAAGAGATTTAGAACCTGGTGTTCTTTTCCACTCTCAAGTTGGACAAAGACATCTTGATGATGCAGCGGACGATTTATTCACTTTTGTATGCAAACGCAGCAATCAAGACGCAAACTGGACTAAGCATTCTGTGCATGGTCCCCAGTTCCCACGGCGTGCTTTGACCTGGAAGTCGAACAGCATAAATATATAGCAAAGCAGAAGTGTCCTTGTTGTCTGCCTTCACATATCTAGACTAGAGGAAAAGCATGCATCGCGTTCATATAAAAAGTAAAGCGTAGAGTATGCACAAGTTGTCTTCTTTTCCCTTAAATGTATTTTAAAACTGCAAAGACATGTGAAAAGAATGATTAGCAGTGAGGACTGTACACACCCAACCAACAAACACGTTTTGTTTGTGGTCGTGAAGTGCCAGCAGGGGCTCCGTTTACAAGCTGTCAAACACACACACTTACGTGCACATTATATGAGTGTTAGTCTGTGTGCACAAACATGTCTTTTGAGCCTTTGTTTGTCTTTGTGTTTGCACATGTAATTCAGAAGATTTGCATGTAAGAGGATGTCATCTGCATATTTGCTTTTCTGATTTTGTGCCTTTGTAGTTTAAATGTTTTGATATTTGTTTAAAGTTCCCATTGGAAGGATTCATCATTACAAAGGTCTTCCTTGTTTCATGTCTTGAGTGTTTGGATACGTTGTAGTCAAGAAAAATTATTCATGAAACTAAATCTAATGCAAAAGTCTCCCTATGTGAGTCACTAACAGCTGATTGGCTGAAAACGAGAACGACGGTTCAGATGATTTTTTTTATGCACACTTTAACTGGAATGGGCACATGGCTGCCGCAGGAACAAACCTGAACTTTGCCAGTCATGTGAAGACCTCTCTGTGGGCACCAGCACATCCAGCTGACACACACACACTCACACACACACACACACACACACACAACAGAGACAGCAGTGTCTTCATATATATAGGCTGCAGGCCTTCATGATCAGTTCCACATTGCTGCTCATATCTAATTTTCTGCTTGACTGTTCGCATCTATGATGGCATGAAATCCATATCTGGTGAAAATATGAACTTTGATATGAAATGTTGAAAATATGAACACGCGCAACAAGTATGGAATGCAGACGTCACTTTTATTTAAGCTGTTTGTTTTCGACATGTTTCAGGTTAGTCTACATGTCCTCAGGTTGAATGGTGACCAAATCAAAACACTTCGCCTCTTGTTGTCTTTCAGTGGTTTAAGTCTGATCTGAAAAATTCCTTCAGTTATAATTTTTAATTAGAAGTTTAAAAAAAAAAAGGAGAATAGTTTGACATTTTGGTAAATGTCCTTAACCACTTTCTTAAAGAAAGATTCATTAAAAGATTGACACCATTCGCATGTTGTCCGTAAAATCCAAAGCTATGGTTGGCATCTTGTTTAGATCAACCGCACACAAAGACGTGAAAAAGGTGGAAACAACTTGGCTAACTCTTTCCAAATTGTATTGTTTGACAAATAACTCCCACTGACTGCATATAAAGATGGACGCTGCATCTACAACTGAATGATATTACTGTAATGATATCATCATTATAACTGCTTCTGTTATTATTAGTAGAATCGCAGCAATGTGTTTGACAAAAAAAGAGGGTGTGATTCATTATTTAGATTCATTGAGTAGCATTTTGATTTCCAATGATGTTAAAATCCACAGTTTGAGTCATGTCTAGCTGAGGAGTGGAAAAAGTTATATAAAGGTTTTGTTGTTTTGAAATCTGAAAATGCAATCCGTGATAAAAATCTGTGTTCAGATCCGAATTTGGGGATTTGTGATCCGTTACACCACGAATTAAAACTGACCTGCTCTGACTACAATCACTATGGTAACAACAAACTGTAAAGACAGAAAAATGTATTTGATATATTGACTCTCTGGTTTGACTAATTGTCCAATCTTTTGAGATGGAGGAGGCGGGGCTTTTGACCTATACTTCAACCAGTCAATAGGGGGAGCATTAAATCTTTGGCTTTACTTTAAGGGAGCTGACACATCTTCCATCTTTTTATAAAGTCTTACTACTGAATGAATTTTGTTTTAATACTCACTTTTTGAGCACAATAAACACAAGCCATAACATGCTAGCTAGTACGCTATTAAGTAGATGGTATTTTTTTGTTTTACCTTTTGACAAAGCTTAGCAGCTAACTCCCCTCTGATTCTGTCTTTGTGATCGGCTAAGCTAAGCTAAGTTACCTTACTGTAGATTTTCTCCTCAAACTCTGTGCCACAAAACAAATAAGGTCTAAAACAAGATTAAAAGGGAAGGCAGCTCATGAGCAGAGTCCAATTTGGGCCGTAAAACATGTTTACCTACAATGCAGAATTTTTTTTTTTTACATTCACACATTTAACTTTTTCCAGTATGAACACATTAATACTATTTTAAATGAACAGTACTTCAAAAACAAAGGCTCTATTATGCCTCTAAACATGCTCTGTCATCCTTATTTTCTTCCCTCTGGTTAATAGATGGAGGGGTTTTTTTTTCTTCTTTCTGGCCATGTGGTGTGTCTGGATAGGACACAGAACAGTCCAGCACTCTGTGTACCCAATATCTTCAGGTCTGTCAGCCCTTCAATTACATAACACAAGGGAACTGTTTTGTCTTGTCACTTTGTGTGTCTTTACTTTGTCCACATGCTCATCAATGACTCCACAATTTCTCCTATTTTTCAATTTGAGTCTGTTTCAGTGTATTACTCTTGGTTTACACTGTTCTCGACACACGTTTACACTCACAACCTGAGTCATCCACTTGCAGCCAGAGAAGCTGTTTTTGTTTTTAAGTGATGTGATGCTGTGATTTTTGGGAGACCATTGTGTAACCTCGTTAGCTCCGGGGCTCTGCATGTGGGAAATGTGTCAGAGCCCACCGGAGAGCTCTGATTGGCTCACACACCACACTCCCCCGCCACTCAGCCCCTCCCACATTTTGCTTCCAAACATTGAGTGCTCAGACGCTGGGGCGTGGTCACCATGGCAACTGCTACTTCAGGAGTCTAGCCTCATGTAAATATTCCATTTTTCATTTTAACCCCTCTTCTGCTATATCGAGTGTTTTTGTCTCTCCTCCTTGCTTTCCTTTTTCCCACTCTTCTTTGGTTTTGTTTTTTTCTCCTCCAGCCTCACTCTATTTTCAGCTTTGCCTCTTCCTTTTTTGGGCTGAAACACGTCTTGTGGTAGGTCAAAAGAAAGAAGCAACAACCTGATAATTTATGAGGGGTTTAAGGCATAAAAATTCTGGCTGTGCTTTTTTACCGTGTCGTTTCAACATGAGCCTCATTTATGGCCTGCACACCTCTGCAAAAAAACAACTGCCAAAGTAATTGCCTAAAGCCTTTTTTTTTTTTTTTCCAAATCTATCACTTTCTACTGCCCATTTCAGGAGCTGCTATAACTCATCAAAAATACACAGGATATGTTTAAAACATCAGGACCACCCACTCTTTCTGGGATTTATTGTAGTCAGACTCCTCATTTGGAAAAGATAAAGAGGACCTCCCACATTGGAATTTCAAATGTCTCATTTATAAACTTATATGTATACAGTATGATGACTATCATACATATAAGGGACAGTGTTTGTAACTATAAAACAGTACTGATAGGCTAAATCTCCTGAGGGTGAGAAATTATAACATCACTCTGGGAATAAGCATCAGTATTTTTTTTGCTGACATCTTTCACAGAAACACGTCACACACTCGCAAGCAGTCATTTTTCCTGTAAAAATAAGGTGAAGAAGTGTGTGTGTGTGTGTGTGTGTGTGTGTGTGTGTGTGTGTGTGTGTGTGTGTGTTATTGTGGATTATCAGTGAAATGTCCCAGGCAGATTCTTGGAAGGCTCATCCTGCAGTGTACCAGTTTCCTGGTTGCCAAGTGGTCATCACGTTGCTCCCGACTGACCGTCCACTCTGTGACTCACTCCTTCCGACACTCGCTCTACCTCCCTCCCTCCCTCCCTCCATCCTTCCTCCTCCTAATATCTCTCAAGCTTTTAGGTGGTTAGCCTCGTCACAAATACGACAGAAAGCAGATAGCCGTAGTGCTGATGAGGTGTGTGTGTGTGTGTGTTTGTATGTGTGTGTGAGGGTGGGAGGGGTAGAGGGAGAGCCCTGCTGTTGCGCATGGTACCTCCTCTGAAAGTGTGTGTTTGGGAAAGAGAGAGAGAAGACACCCAGAACCCCCCTGCAGAAAGTGCTGCAGAATACTAAACACTAAAGGGGGATCTCTCCATCTATTATTCCTTTCTTTACACCAGCACACTCAAATACTTTAAATCTTCAAATCAATTATCCAAAATATGAATCCAAATATCAGTCAGGAGGGATTAAAAACTAAATTGGGGAAAATTTCAAGGAATTTGTGTATTTTTTACAGGGATGGATAAATTTAAAAAAAAAGGGGGGGATGATGCAGAGGAGGAAAGGCAGAAGAGAGAGAGGAAAAGAGGGGAGGAGCGGGGGAGGAGAGGGGGGAAACCTGCAGTGCAACACAGTCTGAATTATTCATCGACGTCTGAGTGGGTCGCCTCAGACGGAAAGAGGAGGAGAAGGGAAAAAGACGGAGGAGGAGAGAGTCGGGGAAAAAGGAGGAAGCGTGGATGAGCAGGGGAGGAAGAGAGGAGAGAGAGGGGGAGAGGAAGTAGGAAGGGGGCAGAAGGAAATTTAGGGAGGGCGGGGGAGATGAGAGTAAGGATGGATAAGGGAGAGGGTAGGGAAGAGGAAAGGAAGAAAGAAATTGAAGGAAGAGGGGAAGGAAGGATGCAAGAAGGGAGGGAGAGGAGAGACAAGGGGAGAGAGGGAGGGATGGCGCAGTAGTCTGAACTCTGTGTTCCCAACACGCAAGTCACATTCGCACAGTCTGCCTCCCTCCCTCTAAACACACACACACAAATATACAGACTGGTGATACACACCAAATGTTCTAAATTACAATGTACATAAGTATATTTAGACATTAGAAATAGACATACACATATATACACTGTTACATACTCGCACACCTAATACACACTGTTGACACACAAGTACATTGTAAAAAATAACAAGAGTACAGATAAGAACACAACATTCAAAAGAGAAGCACACTTTGGATGATTTCACTGTCCTTAAGGTAAAAGACACACAGACACTGTGCAAAGTGTACTCTGTACATCACAGGCAGACATCAGTACCAAGCAACTTCACACATATCAAGCGTCTCCGGAGGAGGCAGACCCGACAGCTTCAAAAAAAAAAGAAAGGATGCATCAAACGGACTCACTCACTCACTCACTCACACACTCACACACTCACACAGACAGGCACCGGCAGACAGAGGGTGGACTACAAAAACACACACACACACCACACACACTGTGGGAGGATCTGAGATATAGTGTTAAGAGATGGAGAGGGAAAGAGAGAGAGAGAGAGAGAGAGAGAGACAACAGGGGCGAGGGACAGAGAGGTCACATGAAGCAATGGAGGGAGAACAGCTGGAATAAAAGGGGTGAACTAGGACACAAGCACAGACTGTGAAAAGTCAAAGGGCAGAAAGAAAGCAGCACAAAGACACCTGCTTTTATTGTGAAGGGTCATTTTAAAGCTTTGAAAATGAAGCTTCATATTGAGTCGTATTAAGTTATCAATACATCCCTAAAATCCAAAAAACAAAAGGACATTTGTTAGGCAACATACTTCTTATTCCACATAGCAACAGGAAGCGTTTTGAAAGGAGGCTGGCACATGCGGCACAAAATGTACAGACAACCCAAAAAGTGTGCGTGCGTGTGTATGTGTGAGAGCGAGAGAGACATGCGCCGTGCATCGAGACAGACAGAAACGGCGAGAGATCATTTGAGGAGAAGGAAACAGACTCCCAGGGAAAAAAAAGAGAAAGAGACGAGAGAGAGATGGAGATGGATGCGAAATGAGGGAGGGAGGGATGTAGGAGACAGACAGCAATGCTGCAGTGTGAACTCTTTGTCCCTGACGCATCTCAAAAACACACATACACACACACACACACACACACACACACACACACACACACACACGGACAGACACACCAGAATAGATATTGCATGCAGAGGGAATGTCATATCAATGCCAAGCTCAGGGCCAGACAGCAAACTCCAGACATATATACTGCAGACATAAAGAGCTCACACATCGTACACAGGTCAAAGTTTAACAGTTACACTCGTATAATCTTGTACAGCACATGTGGCACCGCCATATTTCTTTTGTTTCTTTGTGTCCTCCGCAGAGAGCAAACTTACCTGAAGATATATGTTCCCAATTTGCCTAGCATGTCGCTGCTTATGTGCTGTAAAGCAATCATAGCTATCATTCAAAATGTGGAAAATGACATTTGTGTAATCCTTATAATTCAATTTTAAATCAGTGCACAGAAATGTACGGCCACTTTCGAGGTGAACAGCCACTTGCAGAGAGTTCCTACCTGTATTGGCAGTGATCCAGTAAAGGGACACCTAGAAGACAAATCCTTCACACTCTGAACTCCAGAAACAGCTCTTGTAAGTTCTTTACATGTATAATAAATGAAATGTTATGTGTGACTTTTGAACTACCTTTGGTCTTGAGTTTGTTTTATATAATATACATTTGAATGTTCCTTTAACAGTGTCACCAAAGTTGTCATTCCGGGGCGTATAAGTATGATTTTTTTTTTTTTTTAAATGCCTTTTGTGAGTTTCAGTCTGTGTCCCTTTTAAAATCCTCTGCACATCCCTCCTCGTCCAACATTTTGTCGCGTCCATTGTATGCCATGTCTCGCCTCCTCCAACCCCCATCCAATCAGGGAAAACTTCCAGCTGTAATGGTTATGTATGAACAAGCAACTCAGAGAGATTTCAGGGGCAGGCTGTTCTGAAATTCTCTAAAAGTGCATATGAGGAAGCACATCAATTTCGTCATACTGCATCAGATACATGGACGTGTGCACACACGCAGACGTATGCAGCTTTAGGATTGAGATCAGTTTGTGAGGGGTTAGTTGAGGATGGAGGCGAGCAGAGAAGGAAACATGCTGTTCTCTTTATGTTCTGTACTTTCCGTTCAGTTCGTGTTGAACAAGAGGGTGCTTATTTTCACTTATAATCAGCAGCATGTTCAGGAGGCGGAGGGAAGATTTTAAAGATCCTCTAGTCCATGAAAGGAATATTGTGTAACTCTCGGACTCATTTTTTAATAAAAAATCTTTTTTTTTACCTTTTTCCAGCCAAAAACCTAAAAAAAATATTCCTGAGAAAAAAAACTATAATACACCTAAATGTGGAACGTATTGATTTTCCTACAACTGAGCTCTGAAAAATACACATTAAATAAACTACACTTTTGCACTTGGTGTCAGACAGTCTTTAACTAATCTTTCTTGAAACAAAATAGACCCTTTCAGACACTCAGCTGACACATTTTTCCAAAAGAATCGATAAACAACGCCTTTAAAAAAGTAAAGATTGTTTAAGAAAGAGGATGCTTACCAGGGGGAAGTAATTTGCATGGAAGTGAAAGTATAGAGTAAAGCAGATAAGTATCTGCTGGTTTTGTTGCAGCAGCGATCTTTAAGTGTTCAGTTAGCGTAAAACAGAACAGTTCAATTACATGCAAAACTGCAACAATCCCTCATGATGGTTCTCTTTCAGCTAATACATTTTACCTCATGCATTCCTCCAAAGGAAAGATATTCTTGCACAGCCTCCCATTGAAGCAGTTCATGGTGTTCTGCACAAAAGGTTCCAAAAAAGACAGTTTTAGAGAGAGGTGAAAACCTCTGCAAACCTGTCCAATAGCTCTATGAATATGGAGTGAGTCAGACACTGCTTGACTATCTTAAAAGCCCTTGAGTTTGAAGTATACTGAGGCCTTAACGTCATTAAATGGTAGCAAATGGTAACTGTTTCTCAGATGTGGAGGCAGGCAGATACAATCAGAACAGAAGGAGTAATAACGATAATGTCTCAAAAACTGTAATTCTGCCGTATGCAGCCGCCACTGCCCATTAACAACATGAAAACAACTTGCTGGCTAGCTTTGGCTAACGTGTTTGGAGGAATGTTTTGCCTCAAGCTAAGCCCCGCCCACCACTGAGAACATAGTCATCTCTCATATCTGATTTTAAGTTTATGAATTAAATGAATCAGGTCATTTACAACTTTTTAATTGTGTTTTGAATACCAGTACATAAGAAGGCAGATCCAACCAGAGGCAGGTGTGTTGGGGAAGGTTACACTGCTTGGGCTCAGATGTGTAACATGTCGTCCTCTCATCCACTGTTAATTGGAGATTTGATTCCAGGTTTCTGCAGTCCACATATCAAAGTGTCCTCTGGTAGGCAATGAACCTTAAATTGTCTCCAAAACCATAGCAACCAGCATATGTATTCATGTGAATGTGATAAGATTAGTTCCCAATGAGCAGCCTGGTACTTTGCATAGCAGCCTCTGGTATCAATGTGTGAATGTGTGTAGGAAGGACGAATGTGACAGGTAAAGTGCTTTGAGTGGTCGGATGACTGGAAAGCTGTAAATAGGTGCAGTCCAGCCGAAAGGAGCAAGGGCTTGGCAATGGCCAAACCGACTTACATTCAGAAAAAAATTGCTGTATATATTTAGAAATGAAAAGCTAAAGCTACTCTCCCTACTCTGACTTTTTCCAATTCCAAACATTCAATTCCCTTCCTTGTCTCCATCACTCTCTCCCGTCTAAATTACAATGTGCAGGCTTGGAGCACTTTCATTTAAGACTGGATTTGCAGTCTATTTGCAGTTGTTTTCTGAATGTGTGTTTTTGTTCAGTTTATCATTTTATGCATTTGCAGCGTTGTTTGATATAAATGCAGCCTTTTTTGTATCTTTTTGCAGCACCTTGGTTTCATTTTCCAGCACTTAAATGGTTGTACTTTTTTCAGACATTTGGATGTGCTTTTAAATTTGCATAATTTCAGAATATGCTGCATGTTTTCTTAATCTTAGTTTTTTTGGCCATTGCTGAGCCTTGGAACTTAATGGACTTGAGCTTGCGTAGCACTTTTCTTATATTATTTCAACGAGGTAAACAGGCTCACAGGTAGGTCTGGAACAAGAGGATTTACAGCATGCTGAAGAATGGCCTTTTTTTTATTTCCCAGTGCCAAGTGGTAGTGATACATTTGATTGTGAATGTATTGTTTGTTTGTATTTTTCCATTCCAGCTTTCATATCGTAATGGATAAATAATGATCAGTAGATAAATAAAATGTGTGTGATACAAGTAAAAAGCCTTGTTTGCATATCAACCAATAATAAGCCAGTCCTCTTCCTGCTTTTATTTGAGTTCATGTTAATCCAAGGGATTAGTAGAATTATCCAAATAGAGCCACACATAAACAAACTCTTATCCAAGTAGTAAAAAAAATACATGAATGATGTACAATGGATAGGAATGCTTTTATTTCCAGGCTTTAAAAGTCAATTGATATTCACATGTTGCCTCTAACACCGCAAATTGCCTCCTCCTGAGTCACAGCAGTGCCCTGTGACTCCTCTGACACAGCTAAGCACATGGGTGACATTTCACTGGTGTTGTGGTCACGATGCCTCTCCTCTCTCCCTTTTTCTATCTATCTATCTCCCTCTCTCTATTTCTTTCATCCCCTTTAGCCAAATTCCTTCCCCAATGCCTAATTGTTTTTCTTCCCAGGCTGTCGTTTCTAATAAGAATTTGTACTTGAAGGGGGCTGGCTTGTTAGGCGAGAGTTGTGTAAAAAAATTAACAACACTCCAACAAGTTGTGGAAAGAAAGGCATGGCACCCTTTTGCTTGAGTGAATGTGTCTGTTTGTATGTCTTGATGCTCACCGCAATAATATTATGTGCCCATGAAAAGACTACAAGTCTTCAATATGAAATAAAGTTAAGAGACACATGCAGTAGCACCAACCAGTGGATCTGCCTTTAATATAAAGTATAAGGGCCCAAGGATAGAGCCCTGAGGACATTCTATAGCATGTTTTCTAGAACTAATTCAGCCCATTAAAAAACATTGCAACTACTTTTTTTGAAGGCAAAGATCAGCTGTGGTGTTTGAAAAATGGTGACAGCCATTCCTGACAGTAAGCAACAATGTATCTCTTTAATGCAAACATATTTCAGGCTGTGCAGCCCTCTTCAAACGGAAGGTATGTCTTGATATGCATTCAGAATGAAAATGCACTTTTTTATTTGGGTGACCAGTTGGCTGCTTTATCTGCAAAGATCAAACAGCTGCAGAAGCGTGAAGCCCCACTGACACTGTTGATGGCTTTAACTCTGGTTGGGTCCATTAGCTCAGTGGCATCATGTCCATATAAGGCCATCTTAATATTCCATGTCCAAATCTAAGTCATTTCAGTTAAGACCATGATCCATCCATATGAGCTAGGACTAATCCGAACACTGCGGTAGCCACAGTATAGCGTGACTAATGACTGCATAAGTAGTATTTCACTAGACAGCCCCTGTAGTGCGGGTTTATTTCTACATGTATCTGTGTGTGTGTGTGACAAACATGTTAGGCATTAGTTAGATTTGCATGTGCAGTGTGTGCTCTCTATGTGTAATTATAAATCGCAAACTATTCTGTTGCATGTGCATTGTCTGCGTGTAAATGTTGCATGTTTGCGTGCGCCCACCGCATGTTTATCTTTGTGGAGTGACTGCACGTGGACAGGCTTCATTCCAACATGTGTGTGTCTCAAGCCTATTACAGCAGACGACTCCTGCGGTGCAGCTGGCAGGCGGTGAGATGTGAGTGTCCATCTCTGCTCATCCTACCGCCAAGCAGACCAGTCGCGGTCTGTCACTAAGTGGCAGCCGATAAATCTCAACCACTGGTCTGCCACTCAGAGTAGTGATCTGTACATCAGCCTCCACACATACTGTATGTCATTCATACATTAAAGTTATGCATTACATTTGAGTCATTCATGACTCGTCTTGGTCTCAAGATTGATTTCGAGGCCACTTTTTGGAGGTCTCAGTCTCGTCTCAGAATCAAAATCATTTTAACTATTGTCTTTGTCTCAAACTGGGCATACTCCAGTTTTTAAATCAAGACCGGTAAGGACCACCACTGACAAGCTATTTTTCCATGTCCTTAATGTGATTAGAAGGAAAATGCCCCTTTCTTTTCTTTCCTTTTTTTTTTCTTTTTTCCACTGGTTACGTCCGCAACCTTTCAGATGTAAAGGTCTAAGTGAGTGACACGCCCAAAGCACAAAAGATGATGATTTTTCATTAATATTTACGGTCTTGGTCTTGTCTCGGTCTCGGTCTTGGTCTTGGTCTTGACTCGACCTCAATCCCTAAATGTCTTGGTCTTGGAGTAAGCCGTTCTCAGTTATACCTTGATCTCTGTTAGTGTGGTCTTGACTTCAACACTGGGGTGCAGTTAACTTAGCAAAAAAACAGGTCATAGTGGATAGCTTAGCTTGGCTCTGGCAAATCTAGCAAAGTATGAGTACCAGCAGCTCTAAAGTTCACAGGTATTTAGGACAGGGTGTAGCTGGTGCTGCTTGAGTTTAATAGGTTGCCATAGCAACACATGAAGTTAAAAAGCTTGACTTTTATTTAATATGATTGCTTATTTGTTTTCCTTTAAATGCAATCTTAAAAAGCAGGTTATACTGTTAATTCAATCATTTATGCGTCAAGATGTTTTATTTCTGTTTGTTATGTTGTCGTGTCGATAAAGTTTCTTTGAACGTCACATGACGTTGTTGACCGGAAAGCTAGGCTACGTGCAGCAGCACGGACTTTGAGAGAGAGAGAGAAATCGCGGGTTCTGCAGAGAACTTTATTATCCCGTCCTTCTTCATTTCTAACCGTTGGTCAGCAGGCGAACACGGTAAATATTGTTTTACATTGTAACGTTTAATTTACCTTTTGGCATATGAAGTGATTTTAGCTGAAGGCCAAAAACTGTCTTGTCTGTTCTAGTTTTCACGGTGTCTCCATGATGTATCTTCTGTGAAGATTAAAGCTTGTTGTGGACATCAGTCTGAATCGTGGACTTTTTACTGACCGGCAGTTACACAGGGGATTAATAAAGTATTTCTGATTCTGATTATTTGTTTTAGTAAAAGAAAGTGAACATATAAAAGCATGTGTATTATTTATTGACAGAGTCAGGCTAACCGTTTCCAATGTTTATTTTGACATCACATTTACTGAACAGACATTTCTATGGAATGGGATCAAGTGTCTCATTTTAGGAAACGTATAAGCTTATTTCCCAAAATGCCATTCTGTTAGTAGTCTTTAAGGTAGGTATGTGTAGGCTGTGCATTCAGCAAGACGCCTTTCATGCTAAAACATCTGTGTCATTACAAAGCCTGTCATTTTAAACAATTATACATAGGGAATTCGGGCGTCTCCTCTGATGTTAGCCAATGTGTCAATGATATTAACTCCGATTGACAATTGTATTGCCCACTGGTGACCCCCCTAGCACACTCGCACACACAGACACACGTGTACACACACAGAGTCAGTAACCATGAAATGACAACAACTGCAAAGACAATCAAGGGTCAACTTGATGTTGAATGGTTTCTATGGCTACCGAGCTTGATCATGTGCCATACAATAGGCACACATGCACCCACCTAACCCTACCCCCCCCCCCCCCCCCCCCCCCCCCCCCCACACACACACACACACACACACACACACACACACACACACACACACACACACACACTAGCACATACACACGGAAGTAACATTTGGCAATCCAAAGAATCTGAGAGTTCATTTATAACCTGGAAAATTAAAACTGTTGCACCAGTCTACAGTTGTAAAAATGACAAAAAAGAACCTGTACATGTGGAGAACCTAGTCAAGTTAGTCAATGGCCCAATGGTTCTTTGAGGCTGTTTTATTATACCCATGACATTGAAGTGCAAGCTTGTTTTCACAATGGAAATTGATACACACCAATGGTCCCCTGACTATATTTTGCAAGAGTAATTATTTGCTTGATGGCAGGCTGATTTTACCAGACCAGAAGCTGATGGGATACTCTGAGTTTATAGATGGGGATGGCTGCATGCAGTCAATCTTATGCCAGGCTAAAGGTCAATCAAACCATCCTTCCATCATCACTTCCTGTCTTCCACCCTCTCTCCCTCTCTCTCTCTCTCTCTCTGGCCTCTTGGTAACCTCACTGAGGATGAGAATGTCAGCGTTCAGTGGCATTTACAGCCCATTCTTGCTCTGCTTCCAAAGACCTTATTACACCGTGGGTCATAGGTCAGTTTGTGTGTTTTTGCTTGCATGTGTGTGTGTGTATGGTGGGGGAGGGGGGGGGGGGAAACAACACACAAGCACTCGCATTTGTGACCTCACCTGATGGTCATGGATTTGTTCAATCATCTGTGAAGGTATATTGGTAATTCTGGGCACGCAGATGAGGTCTATCCCATATGGTATATCTGCAGCGACATACTTGAGTGTGTGTGTGAGTGAAAGAGAGCGAGAGAGAGCTGTATGGTGGAAGCTTTTTATAAATGTATTGATTGGCAAGTGTAAACAAGGAGGTAGTACAGCATTATGCATGCATCAAGTGGATATTGATGTATGCTTAAATACATGCATAAGTGTAAATGTGCCAGAACAAAAAAACATGTGCGCATGAATGAATATGCCCTTACACATATATGTTTGTATTTACTGTATATACGTCGATGTGTGTCTCAGAGTACTAAGTAGCTCAGAAGTGGCAGCTGGGAGCACTGAATACAAAGACATCCATCTGTCAATCAAACACACTCAGGGGGAACGTGTGTGTGTTAGTTTTATTTGTGACTCTGTCAATCAGCTTTACTGATGGCCCACCCAGCTGTCCGCCCGTCCATACATTGGCCACGCATCATCATATGAACAGTCATTACACACGATGACATTATGCGATGAGGCTCATTGTAATGCAAACAAAGTGAGTCTATAGCTCCTTTCACTCATGATACCCACAACATTGGTTCATTTAGTTACTCTGGTAAGACAATGGTTGTCTAAATGATGGATATTTTGAGATCTTATTTTGCAGCTGAATGACTCATTATCCAACCAGCTGGATTTCTGACATGCTAATCATCACAGATAATATACATTCAACAGGGATCTTCTCTGCATTGTGTTCGTCGCCCGATGTGATTTTAAAGATGCTATACTTCTGAGCTGCTTCACTAAGTTACATGTTTTACTCCTCTTCTCTTTTTGTTTCTTCTTTGTTGTAATTTCAGTTATTGTTCTGAATTCTCATTATCATCAATCTGTGTGTCTATGTCTGCTTTACTGTTAGTTTGTTTGCATCTATGTCGCTGCCTATCTACTGCATGTCTGCTGTAACTGTCAGTTTGTATGTCTATCTTTACAATGTTGTATCATGAGTGTTATCTCCTAAAAGCCTAAAAAGGGACAAGGACTGCATTAAAGCCGTGGCTAGTATTCATATGACACATACCATAATAACCTTTTTCTCATAAACAGTGGGTAAAGTAACTGTCTTAGTGACTGAATGTAACAGAGCGCACTCGTGCCGATGAGCACATTGAGAATTCACTCAAAAATTCATGCCACATGGTGTAAACTGTCTGTATCTTAGCTCTGTAGCATCTTTTAGCATGTTGTTTTGGTTTAGAGTCTGCCGAAACCTTACTACTTTGGTTTGCTCACCTTACAGAAATTCTTTAAAAAAAAGGTTTCACTAGGAAGACTCCAAAAGGATTATCAAGTCAGATTTTAGATTTTTTTCAGGGTTCACCTAAACAGAGCTAAAGTGAGCGTGAATATTGGACACAGATTTGTCAAACAGACATAAAGGTCATGATAAATGTATGCTCTTGATTCTCTTTTTGTTGTGTATGTAAAGGAAACATGCAATAACATGTTATTCAAATAAAAACAGTCTGTCATAAGAGCGTCATCTTAATACTGATCATTTCCAGATTTTTCACTTTTTATGTGTGTGCTTTAAAGTGGTCAATTTTAGCAACGCAACAAGAGAGAAAATGGAAAAACACAGAGGATGAACGGTTTACAGACAGTACAGTATGTAGCACCAAGTTGAATTTCATGCGACACATTAACGTTGTCTTCCTGTTGAGGTCGTATAGGGTCGCTTTTTGTTTATTGTAAACCACACTGTTTGTTGGACTCACTTTAGTCATGCACATATGGCTCCATTCACCACCACATTATTCTCCAATTGTCCTGCATACATCAAACAAGGCTCTGACATCATTCCCCCTGTAAACACCTGCACTTAGCTGAGTAAAGCATTGCGTAAATGTGGCCCAGATCACAAAAAACGGTAAACAAGTGTAAGAGCAAATAGGCTGAAGAAGAATGAGCACAGTCAGAAATGGCCAAAAGCACTAACCATTATACAATCACCTCACCATATGGAACTCACTTTTTATGTGCTGTTCTTGGGAATAGTGGAAAACATGTTCAAAAAAGCTCCGGAATGATTTTGCTCTCGCCTGACACTTTTTGTAAAAGAATGCATCTTTTCATTGCTTTGCATGTTTTATTCAACACTGCAAGAACAGTTCATTGTGTGTAGATATCTGTGTGTTTGCATTATGTATTTGTGCATGCATATTACAAGTGCATTTGCATAATCACATAATGTATACACTTGGAATCATGCCCCATTTGTTTGTCCACTAACTTACTTCTCTGTTTGTGTATCCCTGCATGTTTTTTCAACCGTTCATTTTTTTTGTGTGGTAGGTACTGTACTTGTGACAACAGAAAAACTGCATGCAGATTGTGATAACACAATGCGTGTCCATTTAAACATCAGTGTGAGCGTGTATTTACAGTGCATGTGCTACCTCACGTGGAGGTTTGTCCCCCCCTCTGGCTGCCTAGCGGCTCCCTTTGCCGGAGTGTGTATCGGTGCCAAGTTTCACACTCCACCACACTCACCTCACATGGCTCGCAGTACATCTCCCACCTCCAGTTTTGGTTATTTTAAGAGATTTTTCCTAAATTGTTCTTTGCACTTTGTATGCTGAGTGAGATCCATCTAGCCCCTATAAGCAGCTCAAATGTACTGTCCAGCAAAACTGGATGGTATACCATAAATTGTTCATTTTTTTTGTATGTTCAAGGATTGAATCTTTCCTGTTATATCCTGATTTTGTTTTTTTATGGCACTGAAACAGGATCTATTGCTGCAGTACATTGTCACTGTTGTTTCCGGCCTCACAGTTGATCAATCCAAGCAAGCATTTCAACAAAAATAACTCACTCCTATAATGAATGAACTCTTGGACATTTTAATAGACTAGTACGTTTTTTTTTGTTTGTTTGTTTGTTTGTTTGTTTTTTTTAAATCAAGCCACTCAGGGCTGTCCAATCAGTAAGAAGCTTGAGCAATGAAACTGTTTGCCAGCTTAGCATGATGACTGAAAAAAAGGGGTCTGATAGCCTGTCTCAGTTAAGTAAATAAATACATTATCTTCTTATTTGCTGTTATAAAAGTTCACCTAGAGTCTGCCAAATTGGTTTTGTTCTCCTGCAACATCAAGAGTGAGAGCAGCTAAAGCTCTCAGCCAAGAAACAGCACATATCTCCTTATCTTTCCAAAAGGAACATCAGCCATATACAGTATAACACGTGAACTGGAGACTTACAGCACAAGTCTGTTTTTTTCCACCAC
This sequence comes from Labrus mixtus, assembly GCF_963584025.1. Classification (NCBI taxonomy): domain Eukaryota; kingdom Metazoa; phylum Chordata; class Actinopteri; order Labriformes; family Labridae; genus Labrus; species Labrus mixtus. Next base: position 12,099,686 of record NC_083633.1, on the reverse strand, counting down.
AACAAGCTTTACTTGAAGAGGCAGATAGTGTAAACAGCAAAATGCAAGTGGAAAGATTGGGGAAACCCCAAAACCCTCCCAACATGTGAAAGAGTTCCAGGAGACACAACCACCAGAATGACCACATACATGTGACAGGAGCAAGAGAGATTCATTAGTATTCCCTGTGTTGACAAAAGGAATTAGGCATTTGAGACAAAAACACATATTAATCTATTTCATAGTGAATCACTTTCATTTCTACAACAACAATTCTTAAAAAAAAACATCTGGCTAACAGTTACGCCATCTAAAAGGAGGCTCCTTAATTACAATGATGTACCTTTCATGGGATACAAACTCAATCCACACTTTTACACCAAATATGTAGCTTGAGCTAGCGGCTGGTTTGCTAGCATTAAGACTGTAAACAGGGTGAGAGGTTCTTTTGAGGGTACCAGTTTTTTTTTTTAATCTAGGTCATCAGGACACAACACCATGAAAACAATTTTTATGCTTTTGGTGATATTTCCTTGAATAAAGGAACATTTTAAGCACACTGAGCTATTTTAAATAGACCTAAGGGCCACTACCAAAGGAGGCAGAAGTCAACTTTCGTAACCTAGCAACAATAAGCGAGACGCCCTCTGAAGCTGAATTTGTGGGCAATATCAATCTTCTCATGTACTAAAACAGCCTTTCCCAAAAATGTCAAACTGCTTCTTTAAAGATTTAGAGACACTTCAAGTACCGCTGAGTTGTAAATGTTCAGACGACCCAGGTGGTCCAAGCTGTACTGAATGTTGTAACTGTGAGTTGTTCAGTACAAAGAACAGCGGGAGAAAAGAAAAAGGGAACACACGTGCAGAGTGTAAGACTACACACACTCAAGCAGCCCCTCATGTTATTTTCCACTCAGAAGGGAAAATATGCTGTGATGATCATGCAAAGCTTCGAAGAATGTGTGTTTATGTGGGTAAGTGTGTTCTGGCTCTCGTCCTACTGTGTGGTAAATATTTCTTCAGGAGGATCTTACCTGTCTGTTCCCAGAACAGCCAGAACTATTTGTTATTAACTCAACTATTATGATCCTCTCATCTCCATCCATTTGCCTCCCTGCTTACAGTCAGCAGCTCCAGCCCCAGGGTGTGTGTGTGTGTGTGTGTGAGAGAATAAGAGCAGCAAGTGAGAGTGTGTAGCCTATGCCGAGGAGCATGTGACGGAAACTCCATGCAAACACGAGAAGAATCAGGTGACGCCAAGATCAGATCAAAACAATAACAGATAGAGTGCACGTGCAGTGCACTCACCCACACACACACACACACCTTCTTACTGCTCTTTCTCAGAAACGCACTCCTTCACATGCAGCTGTCAAAAGTCGGCCTCTTGCAGGGTTCGCTGCCTTTGTTTTCTCAGAACAACCTCTGTCACCCTGATCATGTGCCAAAACACTTTAAACCCACTTTCCAGAAATTACTCAGCTATAAATGTTGAATATGTCCACAATTATTCAACAGTTTGAGAGAGTTTTCATGACCCCATTATTTGTTATATGAAAGTTTATTTTACAAAGTGTCACAATTTGAATAGCCATATTAATATACGGCAAATTAAGTTTAATAGAAGTCAGTCAAATGAAGGGGCCTGGATGATCTGACTGATGAGTGGTTTGGTTATAGCTGTTTGTCAGGAGACTTAAGGCTCGCCTCAGCTCCAGCTTGCTGCCCGTTGCAGTTAAAGCGTCCTTGGACAAGATACTGTACTGAGCTCCATGTCCTCCATTTACTGTTCACATTGTAAAAGGAGTTATCTAACTATTTCCTAGCTTCACATCAAGCAGAAACAGTTTCGCTTGAGTATTTATTTTAAAATAAAGTTTCTACACATCTGACAAATTAAAGTCCAAAGCCATACTCTGATCCAAACTCATGCTCAATGAGGGGTCAAATTGTGCAAAAACAGCATGGTTGCAACCACAAAACCAAAACAATTGGCTGAAAGACTCCAAAACAATTAGAGAAAGCTGAGGGGAACTGCAGAGTCACATGATAATTCTTGAAATATGAGTGCCCACCTTAGATATTTTAAAGACATATCCTTTTTGGAAATACTTGAATTACTCTAAATCATTCTATATTGTAAGAAGTCTGAAACTCAACACCAATATAGTATTCACAATATTCAACTATAAGTTCTTGGTTCCTTGCGCGATCTGTCAGATTTTCACAAAATGTGGATACCTCCTACTAGAGTGAATCTCTCATGTGGCTCTTTGTCCCAAAGCGTCAGTTTATCTGCCTTCCAAACCCCTGGTTAGATCTGAAGAAATCACCCACTCCTAATAGGATTAGGAGGACGCCGGCCCAACCGCAGATCAGTCCTGAGAGGGTTGGATTGGCTTCGGCTTATCCTCGAACTAAGACAAAGGCTACAGATGGCTCCTTTTGTTGCATTATAGAAAGGTAGAGAGGGAAACACTGAACATGTATTCAGTATTTCACACTCACACTATGTTCATCATCTTTTCTTTGAGAGCTTGTGTGTGGGCAAACCCGGCCATTCATGAAAGCAGACACAATGCAAGTTGATTCTAATGAAGTATCAACTTCATCTTATCAATTACCAGGCAATGGGGCGACACATGTTTCTGAGATGATATAGGAGACATAATATTATAAAATTGATTGAATTCCTCATTAGTGTCATTAGTACAGGTCCATAGCAACAAAAACTGTGTGACTTCCTGCTACTGAAAATAACCCAGAACAATATACTTACCTCATATTTGCTCTCTCTTTACAAAACAACTAATTATTTTTAAAGGGATAGTTTGGTTTTTTTGAAGTAGGGTTGTATGACGTACTTATCAATAGTAAGAAAACTATGTTCAGTAGACAGCCAGCACAGTCCCTCAATCATCATCTGGTAGACGATATATATATATATATATATATATATATGCCTCTGGTAACAGAAGCAAATTTCTCCATAATTTCGGTGAAGCTAGCCATCTTGGTTAATCGAAGTCCAAACAAGAGTTCCTTTCCCATGCGACATTTACAACTGCAAGGTAAATGTAGTCATTTCTTTGTCCATAATATCCCGGAAGAGCGCCTGTTAAGTAAAGTCTAAAGCTTAAAATTACATTAAAGAACCAGAACACTTAAGGATCTGCTCCTTCAGATTTCACTTTTTTTATCCACTACAAAGAGGTGACCTTCAACATTAACACATTTTTTTGCCCAACTTGATTAATGATTGAATGTTAACCAGAAGTTTTACCAGAAAAAAAAGAAAACAAACATGGCCATCTGTCGTACACACAACAGAGTAAATTGTGCATTAATATAGTGCTTTTCTGGTCTTCTTCAGGTAGACTCTGCTATACGCAAAGCAACAAGCTGCCCAATAGTACTAACCTCGTCACATTCACACACATCCATGTGCCAACTAATACAGTATGCTTGAGAGAGGAATATATCATTCACTGTCTTCCTCATTGCATCTGTGCATGTAGACTGCTGGAGGGAACTGCTCCTCCTCTGATTAAGATCCTTATGCATGTGAACTTTGGTTTAGGGTAAAATGGTAATAGGAAACAAACTGGTTAGGAAATGTGAAGAATGCTGTGGTCTACAATTTGAAATACTTTTGTTGGCCTATATGCGACCCGAAGCTTTTACCTCATCTGAACTTTAGAACTCTCTACAACATTATAGTACTACTTTCCTTGGGAAGATAACCCCTTAACCATTTTGGTAAACACACACTTTTAGTCTTTATCTTACTGGCTGTAGAGGACACTGTGTTCTGTATTTCTCTACCGTTGATGAACTCCTCTTCTGCGGCTGCTTTTCATTCAGCAGAGCTCAGACGCCATCTGACAGCACAAGCTCTACTTCATTAAAACTAACTTGAGAATTCGTAAGGTAAAGGAGCAAGACTTGCATCAGTAACTTCTTCTTTTCTGGCTTCCATTGTGAGGCGCATCCAAATTAGCCCTTTGTCTTGCTCTGCGGAGCTGGAGCATATACCTCTGCAGTGTAACACTCATTTCAAATATTCACTCAAGATGACCTTCCCATCCGAGGACAACTTCGCCGCATGTGATTTCCATACAAATCTAGTCTCCCTTTGGCCTCATAGGAGGGGGGAAAAAAAGGTTTAATTTCACCCTACTTAGCAAAAGAAAAAAAAAAATCACAGTCCATATTCCTCTTATCTCTTCCCCGGGCACTGCGGAGAACAGTTTCACACACACACACACCTTCTTGGGCAAATCTCCTGAAATCCAGTTGACATGATGTGAGGTGAGCTGCAAAAACAGATGTAGCTGGAGTGACCTACAGAAACCTTTTAATAGCTTTTCTTTGCTTGACTTTCCCTTTATCCATCCAAATCCACTTCGAATGGAACTCAGGGCCGTTGTCAATGACTGTGTCTCTCTCTGCATGAGTTAGGCCGAGAGCAGCTTTCGGAGTCGGAGGAGTGTGATTGGGGTTGTCGGGGAGGTTAGCGGAGGAGAGGAAGGAGTCATTAGCATTTCTCCTCAAGTGAACCCTTGGGTAACAAGTAGGTGAACAAAGCCAGGAAAGGATGAAGGAATGAGACACAAAGAAGGACAGTAGCGTCTGTGTTTTAACAAAGCGCATGGACACTTAGGGTATGGTACCTTCAACAGAAAAAAAAACATCAATAAAGATCCAATCCATTTCTTTTATATTTTGCATACCTGTTAAAGTGTTTACTGAACAATGTGTTTTTTTGCACTCAAGACTGGAGTACATGCAGCTCTCTTTTGGTTAATATTACATCAGTTGTACAGTATTCACTTCCTTGTGACAATGTCATTTTCCTCCTTTGTGTCATGAGGAATTGGACTGTTGTTCTCATTACATCTTTGGTTCAATGTGATTTTGTAAGAAACACATCATTAAATATGTCACGTTGCCTTTTCTTCCTATTTTAATCAAACAAAAACATCCAAGTCTTCTGACTACTCAACTTTTTTACATCGCAGGTTACCGAGCCCCAGCCGCTTTTCTCTGGTACTGCTGTCTAAAACATCAAGGTTTGTTTCCATCTTTACAGCATTCATTCATATTAGAAGCTCAAAATGACTGTAAATTAAACTAAAACACAGACAGAAAGAGGTAAATTCACAATGCATGTTTGGTCCTTACCATCATCATTTCTAACTTATTACTGTATTTTTTGTATTATTACTGACAGTCTGAGCTGAAAACACATTTTGTAATGTGCTAATTCCTCCAATGTTCTAGGGTTACAGGACAGTACCAAGATTACAAACCCTTTAGATCGTAAAGAGGCACTCAACTGGATATGTTTAACATTTTAAGACTAAAACAATGGCAGCACATACCATGAGCAAATGCCGCTCTACCGACTGTTGCAGCAGTCATTTAAGGTTGTAAAGCTGCCTTACAGTTTTAAAAAAAGGAGCCAACAGCTGTAAACTTCCCATTGTCAGGTATCATGACACTCTACATGAAAGGAGCTGTTTAAAGTTAGTTTAGCCTTTCATGGGGACCAGCTGCTATTGCTAGCTTAAATCCAATTTCCTTACTTCTGAATCCAATGGTAACACATTTCATGGTGGAGAAAATGGTACAAGATCAAATTATCCAAAGAAAGCTCTCCTGTAGTTTTATTTTATCTTGTTCTCAGTTTTTCGTGTCTATTTTCAGACTATGTTCAAAAGAAAAGTATGCCAGTTCAGCCCATAAAAAAAACATTGAAACAAGTTGTCATGGTTGAAGATATGTTTCTTGTTCTCTGCAGCTTAAGCCATCGTGCTGTTTGATCACTTGTCATTTGTCAGCGGCAGTTTTTATTTTAAAAGGTGACATATTATGAAAAATCTACTTTTACAGTGTTTTTGAACGTATATTTGGGTAACCTGAGTGTCTATTGACCCACAAAATTTGAAATAAACCCATTCAGTCCTTTTTTTGTGGTCTGCATAAGTCTTACAACACAGGGAAAATTGCTCTGTTTCAAATTTGTTCTCCTTGTGATGTCACAGTGGGGTTCTGGTAAAAAAAATAAAATAACCTCCCCTCCCCTGGTATCTCCACCCATAGACTCCACCCACAAAACGTTTGCGCATTTTTATTCTTGCTAGCGAAGGAGTGATGACCGGGAAATCTAAGGGGGGGGCTCATTGCATTTAAAGAGACACACACCAAAACAGAGCGTTCTGAGAGAGCTGGTTTACACAGGGTCACAAACCTTATTCATATTTTTTGGAAGCATCATTTGTGTTTTGGTTTGTTAAATTCAAGTCAAGTCTTTTTCCCAGTCTTCTTTCATTTGGAAAATTATGAAATGCACTATATATATATATATATATATATATATGTATGTGGAAATGTAATAACAGAGAAAGAGTGGGAAAGCTTAAGATATGCAAAAGGTCACTTTGAACTTTCTCCAAAACACAGAATTGTTGCACTTTTGAAAAGGAAAGAGTGACATTTCCCTTCAAAGACCCTACTCTTTCTGTATGAATCCCATCAATGATTATAATCATATATATATATTTATGTTGTATGCTATGTATGCATCTCCTCCCGCTTGTTATGTAATGATTCCTAAACCTCAGCCAAATACATACAGAAGGCCTCTCAGCTCTGAGCCTGTTACACACACAGCTCTGGGAATAACTATGAGCCAGTATATACATGTTTACTTGCTTGGGGGGAAAAAAGGTTATTGCCATGTATAGAATTGCAATGTGAATTTGTACCTGGGTGTGTATGTGTACCTGTATGTGACAGTGTGTCTCAGGGTGCCATACACCCCAAATAACTTGGCTGAGAATGTCAGGGCAGCGCCACTTGGATTTGTATGGTAATACTTTTGGCCCCAAGCCAAAGTTGGACGCTGCAGTTGAGTTAGTCTACAAGAACACACACCCACACACACAAAGAGGCACACACACACTTAGCTTTCACAGTGGGAATATAGGGATGCCCTTTACTCTTTTGGACGGAAAAAGAAATATGTTTCAATTAGCAGCTCAGTCCAAATACACCACTGTAAACACTGTGTGTGTCAAAGAGTGTGTGTGTTTGGAGTGTGTATATGTGTGTGAAGAAGGAGGTCGGGGGCTTGTGAATAGGCCCATAGAGATGCTAACCACAGGCTGGCCATTACACCTAGTTACAGTCACCGCTGGATCGACAAGGAGACAGACAGTCTGCAACACTGACAGAACTCCACTGTGTGTGCACGTGTGTGTGTGTGTGCATGTGTAAGTGTATGTGTCTTATATCAGGTTGGGGATCCCCTGAGCTGCCCCTGTCAGTACCACATGTTTAATAGAAAATGTAAACTCTCATGAACAGGGAACAAGGAGCAGAAAGACGGAAAGGCGAGCTTTTCTTTTCCACAGAAAGAGTCCTCTGTAACCTGGACTAAAAGTCTGTCTCCCCGACTGCCTCCACGTCTGTACCCCTGTCTGTCTCTCTCTGAGTCTCTGTTGATGATGAAAGACCTATTCAGATGATTTACAATGTAAAATGCTCTACCACAAGCTCTGGAGTTTAAGAAGGTAAGTGTATAGAACAAATGTAAAAAAAATAATGTTTAGGGTTTAAAGGTCTCATTTAGACGTCTGTCCCGTATGCAAGGATTCACAATACCAGCTTTTCCAACAGTTCACTTTCACATGATGTGTATTTTCTTTTTTTAAAATCACTGAACTTAATCTATCATGGAGAACATTCAGCTCTGTGACCTTTGTGTATATTGACCAATTGCAGGCCCCCTTCACAGCTTTAGAGAGAATGTAGAGAATAAAGAGTGATCAAATAGTTTTATGTGTGGCTTTCAACATCCAATTGTTCAACACCTCTGCTGGAATATGACATTTTTTTCAATAAAAGACATTGCTTCGCAGTCAGACATGAATGCTGCAAATATGTGTCCTTAAATAACCTAGAACTATAGCTCAGAGACTGACCAATAGTTCAAGTAGTTACTACTTCATCAGACCTTGTCTTAATATCTACTTCTACTTCAACCTGCTGCACAGTACACACTTTGTCAGGAAGGGGGGGATTGGGACGCAGGTGCGGACCCAGTGGTGTCTCAAAGTTATCCCAGAAGGATAACCACAAAATCGCAATGGCGATAGATTGGAGAGGGGGGAAAAAACAACAAAACTGTATAGAGCCACAATAAGCTTCCAAAACGAAATAATGCACCAAAAATTATTCACTCAACCACTGCTGCCAAGCAGCTGGCTCAAACCAAAATTGTCCAGGAGACCCATAAAACATGAAACAAAAAGCAAAGGCTGCCAGGGAGACCTTTGATAACACAAAAGGCTGGAGTTGCAACAAAACTATCCAGCACCCACAGGCAATTGAAATCTAATACAATGTTCTTAGTTGGAGTTTATAGATACACACAGACACCTAAAATGCATGACTACCTCTGAAGGTGAGATAATGAGCACAGAACACTGGAGACTCAGAGTTTATAAAAGCTCCCCACACCTGAGCTTAATCAAAGCCAATCAGTGCCACACACACCTGACTACACCTGACTACTCTCACTGAGCCGAAAGAGCGAGCGCCCTCAAACACTTACTGCTCAATCCAAAATAAACCACAGTTCATATTATCTGTTCTGGTACTGTTACAGAAATAACTGACCTGTAAGATCCTCGGGTTCCTTAGGAAACTGCTTCATAGAGAGACCTGATACTTTCTAGTCTGTGAATTCTTCAAATTCAGCGTGCGAGCTGTACAGTAATGAATTTGAGCTGGATGGAGCGGTTGTCAACTGGTGGGTCGCGAAGCTGTTTTCAGTGGGTCATGAATGTGTGCCTGGGATGAAAATTGTGTCAAAAATTCTTCAAAGCGCTTTTTAAACGTATTTGAATTGTTCAGTTTCTTGCCTGCATTACATGTTTTGTAACGTCTACTGCACAATTGTTCATTAAACAAATCTGATTGGTTGTAAAATGTCATCAGTCGTTGGTGGGTCCTGAGGCTAGACGAGTTGAGAACCACTGCTCTAAGTGAAATCCTTCCACTTCCATTCCAGGCTCCATCACCCTTTGTGTACATGCTTTACTCTGGAACCATCTTCTTCTTTTTTTTTGCAAGGTTCTGGAAATAACTTTCAACCAGGTAAGGATGTAGTGAGCTCAACATAAACTAGCTCATGAAACGTATCTTTTGGGATGCTAGTTTAGATAATTTGGTAGCGCAGACACCCCATTTGACTCTCTCTCTCTCTCTCTCTTCAGCTCTCACTGTCAAATGAAGGCAAAAAGGCAGCATCGTCCCAAAGCCTCACACTGGGACTCAAACATAAGTGATAATGGGAAAACTGCCTTGGGAAAGAACTAGCCTTGAACTATCAATGTGAAAGGGGCTATTGCGTATACTAAAAAATAGAAATGTAACAATTATATAAGTACAAAATGTAACTGCTAGTGTGTAGTGAGTAAATAAAGTAGAGGTTACTTCAAGTTACTTCAATTGTCCCAACCTACATTTCTTACATGAGTTTACTTTCGCCTCTGGTTCCTGTCTTTCCCTCTTTTATTTTCTATGTATGAATCTGTATCTCCTCTCTTATGTTTATACAGAGTGTTTTTATTCTGTCACAGCTTTCAGTCTGTGTCTCTTTTTGTCTCCATCTCTGTTGATGCATAATATTCCAATTCTTTCCCCTGTTTTTAAAACTCTCCCCTGTTCTCTCTCTCTCTCTCTCTCTCTCTCTCTCTCTCTCTCTCTCTCTCTCTCTCTCTCTATTTATACACAGAGTTACTGTTCCCTCTCTTGGCTCTCTTAAGAGTCTCCAGCTCTTGGACTCAGCCTTAAATGGAAAGTCTATACATGCTGCCTGTCTGTCTGTGAGGGCCAAAGAGCTCCGTTCAACAGCTGAGCATTAATAATGGTTTGTTTATGTTCGAAAGGGCTTTCCACAGTAACCCACTGTCAGTGTGTGGAGCCTGGTTCCAACGGTGGGCAACAGTAGCAGAGGGAGTGGGCACACACACATGCACACACAAAGACACACACACTACCGTGTTTGAGCGCCACAGCGATATGGATTTAATTAGTCTTATTATTCTAATCATAGGCTGTACATGACAGGCCGTGCCACTGGGAGGGGAGGAGGAAGAAAAGGGGGGAGGGAGGAAAAAGAGCAGTTTGTGACTGATTGTTTGGATAGTAAGGTTATTATTGGCCATTGTGAACCCTAGAAAAATCTTCATTAGGGTGTTGCTTTAGGAGAAAGCTCAGTTGAAATCAACTGATCGCTTTTCATGGAGTCAATGGTTTGAATTGAGCCCCACTGTGAGTTTGGTCTCTGTCCGTATGGATGTATGAATGGATGGTCACATGCATGCTCAGAAATTGAAAGCCTTATTTGATATGTCTGTGTTTAAAAATGATTTTTGATTGACAGGTGTCAAGCTTTGCACCTGTTTCTGGCATCGCTAATGGAGCTGTGAACACACCAGGAGGAGTAAGAGTGTGTAAGCGCACTTTACCCCCTCCCCCTCACACCTACCCAGGGGCCCAGATTGATGGAGTGGTCCTCTGTGACACACACATACACACACTTGGATGGAGCTGGATGCTGTGTGTGTGTGCGTGTGTGTGCGTGTGTGGGTGTGTGTGTGTGTGTGTGTGTGCGTGTGTGTGTGTGTGTGTGTGAGAGTGTGTGAGTGTGTGTGTGTGTGTGTGTGTGTGTGTGTGGGGGGGGGGGGGGGGGGGGGTTGTTAATTGCCCCTACTCCATAACCCACTGAGCCGCTACAGGGGAGGAGGAGGAAGAGGAGGAGGAAGGAGACTGTTGGGGAGAAAGAGTAGATGGGGAGGGGTGGCAGCAATGTCTGCCATCTGCTCTGACTCCTGACCCACCCACCCCCCCGCCCCACCCAAACATCACCACGAACCCCCATCCACATGCACTCCACCCTCCTCTCTTTGCCATGCATCCACCTCTCCCGCCTTTTTTGGGGGGCTCCTCAGAGGATTGTCTACTTTATTCTACAGAGAAAATAGATTCCTTGTGTGTGTGTGTGTGTGTGTGTGTTTCACTGTGTGTATCCCTGCCACCTTTAGTGAACAAGTGACCCACCCCCTAATTACTCTGACACACTTTACAACCATAAATGATGCACGTGCGTCTTGTATGCTTATTAGAAAAACACACACACAATGCACAATGCTCACTCACCGGCGTACAAAAGACAATCACTCACAGAATATTAAAACGCTCGTGTTTTTTCTACATGTCTCATCTGTGGTGATGTGTGTGTGTGTGTGTGTGTGTGTGTGTGTGTGTGTGTGTGTGTGTGTGTGTGTGTGTGTGTGTGTGTGACTCATGTACACAGAAGCACATGTGCAAACACATGCTGGTTGTTCAATCAGGGCATTCAGTGAATTAAAGGATGGAAAAACCTCTGCCACCACAAAATAAACAGCATGAAGACAGGAGGGGGAATAAGAGGGAGAGAAGAACATGAGAATGGAAGAAAGGGGGAGGAAGAAAATGCAGGTAGAGAAAGGGAGAAGGGGGGAGTGAGTTAAAAAAAATAAAAGAGAAAGGTGTGCTTTAGGAGAAAGAGGGAGAGAGAGATAAGAAGAGGTAGAAAGGGGAAAATGAGAAGGGGAAACAGGAAAAGAGAGGACGGCAAATGGGGGAAGAGGGAACGAGAGCTGAGAAGGGAAGGGAAGAAAAGTGAAGATGATAGGGGAAAACAGAGGGTGAGAAATTGGAAGGAGAGAAAGTGGGGTTAGATAAAGATGAGAAGGGGGAAAAACAGTAAGAGAGAATGGGGGAAAGGGAGGAAGATGAACTGAAAAGGGTAAAAAAGACAGAAAGGGACAGAAGGGATAGAAAAAGAGGGCAAGAAAAGATGAAGGGAGAAAGAGAGAGAGCGGGGGGGGGGAATTGGAAAGAAAAGAAATAGGGATTAAGAGAGAAAAGAAGTGGGAGAAAGAGTGAGTGAGAAAGACGAGAGGGGAGAGAAAAGGTTGCATAAAGAAAAGAAGATGAAAACAGGAAGAAAGAAAGGAATAGGCGAAATAAGGAAAGAGAGCGATGAGAAAGGGAGAAAGAGGACGAGAGAATGATAAGAAGGGGGCAAAGGAAGAAATGGAGGGAAAATGGGAGAGAGAAAATATACAAAGGAGGGAAAAGGGGGAGAGGGGGGAGAAGATAAGACGGCAAAAGAGGGAGGCAAAAGTAAGGTTAGAGGGAGGGTTAGGCAGAGAGACACAGAGTGGTAACAAGTGTCTAGCTCTTTGTGTCTTGATGTATTGTTCCAGGGGCAGAAGGAGGCAGCCTGTCATGGCTTTTGATTGACAACCAGATGAATTGTGGATCAGCCTTAATATAGGATCCCAAGCTGTGTGTGCGTGCGTGTGCGTGTGTGTGTGTACGAGCGTTGATCTGAGTGCATGTGTGCGCACATGTATGTTTCCATTACCGAGCAGCCATTCATCCATTATTGACATTGATTTATTTTAAAATGTTGAATTCTATATGAGAACAAATTGGAATAGAAATGAAAGAGGTTTCTGTCTGTTGTGCTCCCTTTTGTTATGTCTGATGTGATATTTTCTTCGTTTTAGTTAAAAGTAGGAAGGAGTGAACATGTTCTGAATCTACATCTGCTCAAGACTTGTTCTGAATGAAAATGCAAAAGAATAAATGACAACCTTTAATGTCCCTTGGGATTTTTACTTTCAAAAAGAGCAATTAAAAAAAAGACATCAACAATCATAGTTGAAAGCACATGATAAAAATGATAGAGGGTTGAGTGGCTCTGGTTGACCTTGTGTAAGAAATTTTAAATATCCAGGTCTTGCACATTGGTTCCCAAGTTATTTTTATTTTTTTAATAGCGAAGGTTCAGTATAAGCATCATCCTGAATGATTGCAATATTTCCTATTTCCTATTAGAAATCTGGAAGAGGGGGGCCCCGGTAGCCTAGTGGTTAGTACGCGCGCCCCCATGTGGTTATAGTTCTCTATGTGGGTGGCCCAGGTTCTAATCTGACCTGTGTCTCCTCCAATTTCTTTTATGACCAAATACAGGTCTGACCTATCAGCCTGTATGACCAACAGGAGATGCCTGTCAGCTCAGCCCCATTATTGAAAAACTGGTCAGAGTGTGAGCATGGAAGCTATATACACGGCTGCAAAAGGGGTCATTTGTACAACATCATTAAAACATAGTCAAGGCAAAAAACATGAAGCCTACAGAATGAAAAAGAGCAATACATACAATGTGATTACAATGTCATGGGGGGAAATTAGTTTTTAATGTGGTTATCTACAATGACAAAGTAGAGGGGGAACTAAACTATGTGGAACAGCTGATGTAGGCCTCTAGCATGATAAGCTTCACTGAAAATGCTACCTCAGCATCTCCTAACTAAAGGTGGTGGTGTGTGACCTTGGCTACCCCTCCTCCTAAACCGCCATCTCTCAAAAATGGCAATTACCAACAGTCCATCAGTGTTCTGGCATTAATAGGTTAGCCCCGTAACCCCTTGGGCATTGTAGTATAATTAAAGGGCATTCGCCCTCAGGGCCACTAAGATGTCCATGCCATGTGCTTTACCCAAGAGGAACCTCACAATTTCACTGAAAAGATTTCCATGACTAAAAATCTGATTTTTTTTTAAAGCAAGACATGTTGCCTCTGACAAGGCAGAAGGTTCAACAGTCACAGAAAATGATTAAAACGGATGCAGAAATATCCCATGAATCATACATACATACATCAAAATGAATTGTATGAGTTGTAGCTGGTGCTCCCTCGGGATGCGAACAGTGGAAAGGTCTGAGAACCAACGGGGCCAAATCTGGCCCCTTAGGTGACAATAATAATAAAAGCTTGGATGGGGGTAGAGGGATGTGAGAAGTGGGGGATCCAACAATCATGATTACAGCGGAATTGAATTCCCAAAGGGGTCCTATATGCGAGGGGACGCAGGCTGGAATATAGGCCAACCATATGGATATGCTGTGATGATGAAAGACATTTCTGTGGAGGTATACAATGTGCATCCCTCAAGCGAAACAGTGTGGTGCTTCTCCTTTTTATCACTTACTACATAAAGGCCAATGAGTTCTTCTGCCATTCCAGCACTGCTGCAGTGTAACTGTATAGTATATGTGGTGGCTGCCAGGGCGCCCTGCCAGTACTGTATTGTATATCCTTGTATACTGTTGGGCTGGAATGTTGGCTGCAGCCCAAGCTGAGTCACAGGCTTCATTTTCCTACAAGAGACATCGCCTGCAGCAAAATAAATGTTTGGAGAAGGATGACAAGTATGCAATATTTTTTAAAGTCAGTATTAGAACAAAAATAACGTGTATCATGAGAGCCATTGGTCTCTCAAATCATTGCCTCTGTCCATACAGACAATTTCAAAGCAGATATTTGGTACAAAGACGCCTCTAACATTTACATATACACTTATAATCAAGTTCAGACTATTAAAGCCTCAAAACAGTCGTAACTAGACTAAGGAGACATGTGATGTAATCTATTAACCCTTTAGATTTATATTGTTTTAAGAATGGATTTCTATATAACAGTAAGAGCAGTATCAGCCATTCAAATTGTCAAATTGCCCACATGTCAAATATCGGCATGTGAAGTCATGTGGTATTGCTTTAAGACAATCATTAAGAAATGACAGCCTACCCTTTAAAGGGCAGCTCAGTTGACTAAGGACAATTTAAAACACGCCCTTTTTTACACAGAGATTCTGCAACAGCAGCGTAAAAAAAAAATCTGCCTTTTCACCATCTTAGTCATTTTACACTGAACCAATCAGCGCGGCCATATGTATGTCCCAGTGTCTGAAATTACAAAAAGCGTTCTGGGATTGAGGAAGCAAAAAAGGAGAGCCTCAATGTATCCAATCTGAGGGTCAAAGCGAGGGTTAATACTAATACTAAGACTATTGATTTGGTCAGTCATAGCTAAACACTGAGTCCGGGTAAAGAAGGTAAATGTTAAAGGCTGGAAATTAATCTTGAATCAAATTGACAACTGACAGAAGTACTGAGTCCATGATGCTTGTCTAAAAGGGGAATTTTGACACAAATCTCATTTAAGATTAACTTGATACAAATTTTAATTAAAGCATTATACAGATGTCTTTCAACTTCATCTGTCAGTATACGAACTGTGTTATGTAGACACTGTATCACTATTATTCCTCGTTACCTGATCCAACCTAAACTAATTGACTGCTAGATTTATGATGAGCTTAATCAGCCAAGAATGGCAAAAAAAAAAGGCTGGATAGCAATTGGTGGTGAAACATTTTGATCAAATACCTCCCTTCATGGATAAAAAAAAATCTACATTGTGTCGCTGTCACATGATGTGCATGAAAAAATGTTCCATATGACTGATTCAGCACAGCTTTGGCATTGCCTTGGATTGGAA
This sequence comes from Labrus mixtus, assembly GCF_963584025.1. Lineage (NCBI taxonomy): Eukaryota > Metazoa > Chordata > Actinopteri > Labriformes > Labridae > Labrus > Labrus mixtus. The sequence continues at coordinate 12,084,233 of NC_083633.1, read as the reverse complement.
GAGCAACAGTACATCAGTGTGATGCACTGTTGCGTTAAATAGCCATCCTCACATATCCTGCCAATATTTGAGCCATATGTGAATACGAGCACTGAATTCCTGCATGTGCTGCGATGTATAGTTGTTGGTGGTGAGAGTGATTGGATAGCATGACATGATGCTTGTGTGTGTGTGTGTGTGTGTGTGTGTGTGCGTGTGTACTGTAGGTGCAAGGACATTTCTTTCCCATTTCACATCCTCTCCTTGGTTTCTTTTCTCTGTTATCTCTTTCCTCCTCTTACTTACTTCTCTCTCTCTGCCCTTGGCTCTATTTTTTTCTCCCCTCTTCTATTAACCAACTTCTTTGGCTCTCTTTTTCATTTACCCTGCTTTCTCAATTACTTTGTATTAGCCAATGATGCCCCCTCATCTCTCTCTCACACAGTCACTCAGTCACACACACACACACTCATCTTTCTTTGATGGGGTTCTGGTATGTTGTAAAGAAATATGACTGAGGTCTGGTGCAGTGGACTTGTAGAGACAAAAGCCATTGTGCAGGGGGGGGGGGGGGGGGGGGTGGCAGGTCCCTCTGAAGCCTTGCCAGTTCCTGTGCCAAGAGTACACACACACACACACACACAGAGACACACTTGCGCACACATCAGTGATTATCAAGCAAAGCCCGACAAGTGGGGAGCTTATAGAACTGCAGGAAAGGCCTGGCACTCATCCACCCACGGGCCTCTTTTACCCCCACCCCCACCTCTCTGCTTAGCACACAGTGGGGGGTCAGTGCGCACACCATCCACCCCCTGCAGAAAAAACAGCTTCTGTATTGTGTTTCCGTGTTTTTCTTCCTTTTTCAGCCAATCCCGGCTCTCGCAGCGAAGGCAGGAGTGGTGCGTTTCAGGGGAGCTTTCACTCTAACAAAGACATCTCAAGCAGTTCAAAGTGTTTAAGTGCTGACACACACACAAATGCACGCAACATGCATCTCCTTTGTTTACTTTCAGGATCAAAACACGATGGGGTAATGAAGCCACTGAGGACGGTGATTACAGAATCACTTGGAAAAAAATTATCACAAATGGTTTTTTTTTCACTTACAGTACAACTAATCAGAAAAACGCAGGGACTTCTGGTTTACTGAAATCTATTTCCTGAGACTTCTTTTGTCTTCCCAATACATGAAGGGCACTCAAGAGAGCACACAGAACAAGCTACCACCAGTTTTCTGTGGGACTACTTCTTCAGCAGACAGATGTTAGGAATAAAGCCCTCTAATGTGCAGTCTGTTTTTGTCTTTTTTTTATTTTGAAAATTGGGTAAAGTGGCTGGAAAACTAACTCTATTACATGCTGGGGGAAAATGTGGTTGTTGAACATAACATCCCTTTAAATTATGAAATTCTCAATGTGAAGCTGCAACAAGCAGATGATTAGCTTAGCTTCCCATAAAGTCCGGAAGTAGAGAGAAGCTAGTCGGCTCCTTCAAGGGTAGAAAAAAGATCGCCTTCTTGCACCTACTGTATAAAGTTCAGTTTTTAACCCGTTGTAGTTCAAGTATTTAATCATTAAAAACTGAGTTTAAAACCCACTAAGAGGAGTTTTTGACTTATGTCACAGTGTTGCATTACGTAATATGACCTACAGAATCAAAGCAGACCATCAGCTAGAACGCTGACATGATCAATTTTCCTATTTTCAATACTTTTAAATGCTGCCCCATGGTCCGATTTTAGAATCTTTCGTCTTTGGAAAATATGTCTTACACACGAATAGAATGATTCAGTATACACTCATCTCTGGTTGCCTGGTAAGTTTTGTAAAAAACGTGACCGACTCATGCCAGCTGTCTCCCCCTGCTTTCAGATCACTGCAAAGCTAAACTAATCAACTGCTATCTGCAACTTTATATTTAAAAGAATCATCTCATCTAAGTCTTGCTGGGGAAGTTAATCAGTGGATTTTCCAAATAATTAAACTCTTCCTTTCATAGATCTGTCTCGACTAAACTTATCAACTGTTAGCTGTATAGCCTTATATTTACCAGACAAATAAAGTGGTATCCAGGACGACGGTTGGTCAAGCGGTTTTATCTTGCGCCCCATGTACAGAGGCTGTAGTCCTGGAGTCGGGACGTTGGGGTTCCAAACTGAAATTCACTTTATTAGTCTGAATTTATTTAAATTATTAATCAATTCCTTTAAGACATTTCAGTTGACAAAAGATGTCTTAATTTCTCTGATCTTCAGAAACAATTTCTAGTCAGTGTTCAGCCACACTTGACCATGCATTTTGCCCGTTCTTTCAAAAAACAATGTTTGTGCTGAGTGAGCTCACTGTGTGTTGCTGCTGCCTGTGCCTTTGTTTTTTGTCTAACACTGTACTGGTACTCCTGTCCACCTGTCCGGGTCTCACACACACCCCCACAAACAAGCACACAGGAGTGTGGAACCTCCACAGCTGCACAATCGGCACGTGGCCTGACCTCTACTATTGAAATGTCAAGGGTCACAGGTTGCCTTCCAACAGATGGACCTTCGGAGTGTGTGTGTGTGCGTGTGTGTGTGTGTGTGTGTACTCACATGGTTGTCACGAGGCAACGAGCAACCAAAGGGAGGGGAGAGAGAGTCAGGAGCAGGCCTGGCGTGTGCCGGGGTCATGACAGGTCAGGGGTCAACAAAGCGGACAAAGGCCAGTGACTCCAGCGAGGTCATCCGCCCAGGGCTTCTTTAGGCCATTCACAGCTTTTTATTGCCGTGCTTCCAGTGACCTGGCATTTGTGGTGTGATCCCCGATGATTTGACCTGAGTCCTGGTGTGGAAAATGAGCAAGGTGACTGCTAATTAAAAGGCACATTGTAAATCACAAGGGCTCGGTTTGGTTTTGTGTGAACTCTGTATTTGTTCGGTCCTGTTTAGACCTAGTATTCACATGTCTCCTTGGTGATCCAATCCTTGCGTGCGAACCTCTTCCTGCATGTTTCCCTCATCCATACAGGATTGTCCAATATTGAAAAATTGTATTGATTAACACGGGATGCAATTTGTCCTGCATTTCTGAGCGCAGGCCACATGACATGTTAGTACGACTGAAATCGCACTGGGTTGAATTGATCGAAATCTGACCAAATGTGGTGACCAGGGTGTCGATTTACTCTTGCAGGTACACGCCTCAGTCACACCAAAAGGGTGGTTTTGTGCTAGCTCCCCCCAGTTGTGGTGCCTGGCTTTGACCGAGAAGCCAAAGAGCACAACATGCCAAGAAAGCCTAGAAGTAAAACAGGACTAAGGTACTGACGTGGCGAGTGACTTGAGTGACACAGACCAGGAGACACAATTTATGTTTGGTCAACTGAAGGACAATGAATGGAAGGAAAACAGTCTGTTGTCTGCTAACTTGTTTTGCGATTGTTTGGTATGTGACATAAAAGGTCAACTGGAAGAAGGTCCAGTAACTAGCTTAAATGAGGCATATTGCCACCTACCGTAGTGTGGTTGGACATACTGCTGTTAATAAATCGATTCTCCCCCGGTGCTTGTACACTGGGTCAAGGACAGCAGACCAATAAAATGGCCTAATCAAGCCATTGGCTATTTAACAACTTACTTTGCATGTAAGTGTACTGAGTGTGTCAGGAAAGGCTTGGACATTGACTTGGTTTAAATAGAAGCATTTACATTTACAGGGACTCGATATACGGAAGAATGGCCACCAGTGCCAAGAGATATTTCTCTTGGTAGCTACTTGTTAACAATGAGATTAGAGATTTTGAAGAAGAGAAAAGAAGCTGGAAGAAGAATCGCCACTGTAAGAGAGAGAGAGAGAGAGAGAGAGAGAGAGAGAGAGAGAGAGAGAAAGGGGAATTTGGAGCAGCAGCAGAGGGGTGACAGAGAGATACGAGCCCATGGAAAAGGCCTTGTTTGCCAGCTGGGAGAGGCATGAGCTCATTGCCCCGTGCTACTCTGCACCATTATCCCCCTTAACCGTGCACTCCTCCTCACTCTGCATCCTATCACACACACCCCCCCCCCCCCCCTTCCCATCGCACACACACACGCTTACACACTCATCCGACTGTTCTGTTTATTGATGACTCAAGCTTGCCGTTTCTTTCCGGATACACAGTCAACACTGGAGCACTGGCACCTCGGGGCCTAATGGACTGATCTCGACTGTTTACAGCTGTGCCCTTTCTAGAATGACTCACAAAGGAACAAAGAGGCCTCTGTGTGCGGGAGAGCTTTTCCTATTCTAGTCAACACAACCTACCAACGTGCACGGTAGATATTTTCTTCGAAAGCTCTCCATGTCTCTCCTCCTTTGACAAGCTTGTCATCTTTCTCTCCGGACTCCCTGTCTGCTTCTGCAATCCCCCCCCCCTATCTTTCATCTACAGGAGGTTCTTTAAGTTGTCATCTGTCACCATTTCCACACACAGTTCTCTTTTACCTTCTTCCTCTTGTGTTTTTTCGCCGCGCATCACTGCAAGTTCCCCGTCCTCATCAACTCCTCACCTGGACATGAGACAAAGTCGTTCATGCATCATGTGTGTCTGAACCCTGCAAGACCTCAAAACTTGTTTGTCATGTGTCACTCAAAAATGTGGCTTCAGATGGAATGTCAGGTTTACCATATCTCAGCGTTTTCTTCAGCCACTTCTAGAAATCCCTATAAGAAGTAAATGTAAGTATAGAGTGTTACAGTAAAATCTGTGAAAGCAATTTTCCTTGATCTTTAGTCTCCTGATAAAAGCAGATTGTCTTCCCCCCCCCCCCCCCCCCCCCCCCATCCATTCTCTCTTTTATCCACCCTTGAACCTTTCACCTTTGTCCCAGTTACTCAACTCTTCTATGTGTGTACATGTATGTTTGCGGATATGTGTCTTTCCATGCATACCTGAGGCTGTGAGTGCCTCTGTGTGTGAATACTTGCCTGTTTGACATCAGCTTTCCACCCTCCGCGGCTCTAAAGGCCCCGTGTTTGTTTGCACAGCGCAAAGCCCCAGCGCGAGCGCTGCATCGGTGCTCACCGATTAGCCCGCCGGGAACAACACCCCATCGGAATGTCTGGAATTATACACAACAAGGATTAGCTCATCCCTGTCTGTTGTCTCTGGCCTCCCCGTTTGTCATTCTTTCACTGCGTGGACTTAGACACAGAGATGGACAGACAGATAGACAGCGATGGACACAAAGAAGGAAGCATGGTTGGTGTTAGTGTCGTACCTTCAGGCCTTAACCATCAAATCATGTGCAATGTCTCAAAAATGCTTGGATTTGTTTTCATTCTTACTTCATTTCTAACTGTTTTGAAGGAAAAGTCAAATTAAGACGGCTGCTGGCACACAACCTGGCCTTTTGTGCATTTTTCTATCCCTGTGAAAAAGAGGCCATGCCGAGACAGCATGACATCATGTTTGGATGATTCAAACAGAGCTGCAATGGTGTTTTATTTTAGGGATTGTTTAAGCAATTGAAAATATCAAAGAGTAGCACTCACTCAGACTGAGTTCTTTGTAGAGTTTCACTTTGAAAACCCCAAATATAGACATAGATACAACGCAGCTGTGAGATATAGAGCACTTCTTTTATTCTGAAATTCTTACATACCTTTGGAGACAGTATTACAGTTTCTCTGTACTTATGCATGTAAATGAATTCAGTTCCTTTAAGATTTACAAAGGGATTCTTGGAAATATAGGATGTACACAATTTAAGTTAAACTAGACCATTATGATTTTAGGGAAGTAGATACAGCAAATGAGTTAAACCTTCATTACATAAAGAACCCTTTAATATATATAATTGATGGTCTGTCAGATTAGATTTTGAATCCTTAATCTCATTTTGAGCCTCTTTACGAACCTTCAAGTTTTCCTTTGAGGTTTGATGCTTTGCTCATAGCTGTTATCATAACCATCAGCCTCATGTCTGATCGTGTCATTTGTATTCTCTCATTTAGCTGTCTTCATTTCCTCTGTAGTCAGAAGTGTCTCTGTGTTGTGATTCGCAGCGATGAACTGAATCCATCCGTCTTCTTACACGTTGATGTTTCCCTCCAACTCAAGTCATGGTGAACAGCGCCATCTGGTGGACATTATTGAACAACACGTAGGGAAAGCAATGAAGAAAAGGGAAGAAAATCAGGTGCGTCTGCTAAAAAAAAAGAGAGCATGAAAGATCAAGTTTAGGAGATGCCTGTTACCTACAAATTTACTAACATCTTTTATACTTTGGGTCAATTTGACCCCAGAATTTTAAACCTCCAGAAAATTATTATAAATACAATTGTTACCCAAGTTTATCTATCATGTACTTTACGTCTTTTTTGTTGACTACCTAAATTTACCTTTAGACAAAACAACCCCCTGATAAAAATGATGTCAATCATTTATTTAGAGATGCTAAACATTGAATGGGATCAAATTGACCCCAAAGATAATAGGAGGGTTAAGCGGGAAAAAATACATTAAAATACAAAATATATAAATAACCTCACGTGACTTTCAATGTTATAATGCTCTGAAGTCCCCTGACATCAGTCTTTTGTTCCTGACACAGATTCACCTGTTGGTCAGTTTGAACCATCACACCCCTAAGGTGCTTTGGAAACCCCACCCAGGAGTGCTGTGGTGGTGAAATCCACCCACTTAAGTGTTGATGTTATGATAATGTTGTACTTGGTGGTGTGATTTTCTTATTATAATAATAATAATAATGGTCGGTACTTCATAGCTGATGACCCCTTGGCCCTAACCTCAATTAATATTCAAACTACAACATACAGTCCTTAATTTAAACAAATCTTCCCCTCTTGAAACATAAAACTGCCCTGAAGGTGTCACTGTTCACCAGGTATACAACAGATTACTGTGAGGTGTCTTCAAACCATAAAACTGTAAATCAATCATTGTAAGAAAATGTCAAATGATTTATACCATTTTATCTTACATTTAGAAAAAAAAATCGTAACATGGGGATTCATTTTATAACTTCCTGGCTTTAAACATTCTTGACATTTTTAAATGTTTACGATACAGTTCGCTTTGTTTTACAAAGTGCATAAAATTCAAATATTTCCTTAATAATAAAAATCCATCTGTATTTCCAATCTAACTTTTTACAGTGTAATGCAGCAAGTCAGTGACTTCACCTTTGCCAACAGGTGCCAATAGCAGTTATCTATCTTTTTGAATGAGATCAGGGATGGCAGTCAGCCTATCAGTTTGGTTTTTGTAATGCCACGAACTTACGGTTAGTTCAAGTTCAGGCTTCATTTACTGGGTCTCCTAGAGAAGACTGAAAGTGGAGCTGAATGAGGGGGGGAAATCATGTTGTTCTTCCAGAATAACTGATAAAAAAAACATTGTTGTTCTGATTTTATCAGCCCAACCTTGTCTTTTTTTAAAGGTTTGTTTTGGGGCTTTTTATGCCTTTATTTAGAGATAGGACAGTGGGTGGAGTCTGATATCGGGGACAAAGAGAGAGATTCTGGAATGACATGCGGGACAGGACGGATTCAAACCTGTGCCGCCTGCTTTGAGTACTATGTGTTGTACATGGGGTGCGTGCACTAACCACTATCCTACCAGCACCATGAATCAACCTTTTCATCTGAAACCGCTTTCTCATAGTTCAGGCCAGAACCACCCACAGGTCCCTCACTTGAACTGGAAAGAACACATGCGCCTTTTGATTTCATTCCATACACCAGCACCCTTAGAATTTGTGTGTTCTGCAATATGCTTACGTGACTTGGTGTGTGTGTGTGTGTGTGTGTGTGTGTGTGTGTGTGGGTGGGTGGTTGGGTGAAAGATATCATGTCTATGTTTTTGGGTGCTGGTTGAGCTCATTTGGGCGGTTGATCAGTTACACCATGTACAAAATGAAAACAGTCCGTGTTGCAACAGGCACAAGTTCAACTTCAAGTCTCGGCCCTTTGAAAGATGTCTGCCAAACGCTCTCTTCCCCACCTTTCCTGTCTCAGATCACACATCATACAATATCTTTTAGGAGTGGTGATGTCTTTAACCTATAATTCCTGTTACCTGTTGCATAATTCACAGCATGCAGACCAGAAGTTTCTTTGTTGACATTCTCCAAAGTGATATACCCTTCACGATCAATCAATCAATCAATCTTTATTTGTATAGCGATCAAAAGGAATACAAATTCTGATTAGAATCCATTAAAAATTAATATTCAAACAATCAAGGTAAAAGAAAGTAAGTAGAAGAAGAAGAAAAAGATTTTAAAAAACATAAATTGTTGGCAAATAAAAAATGACATGCATGTGACAGTATACTGTATATGATAGGTGGGGGAAATGGGTGAACTTACCCTTTAGGAAAGTAAAGAAGCTGCAAACAAAATTCTAATATTATTATATTCTTGTTTTGATCGCAGCCTGCTGTGTGTTTCTTTATATTTTTGCTTTGTCATGAAGATTTTAAATTACAGTTTGCTATTTTAAACTAATTCCTCCTCTTCCATGTGTCTTCATCATGAGTCAGCAATAGCCAGGTAAAGGTCAAACTTTTCTCTTTTCAAAAACACACACAAGGGCACGTTTTATGACTTATGGGAGAAGATTAAATTCCTTTTATGAGGAAGCGTAAACTGTGTGTGCAGATTTGGGGAAAAATACTCTTCAGTATTCATTGCTTTGTCACGTATTATCAGTCTTGTGCTTAAAGATAAAAAAAAAGACACTTTAGTTTCCTGCTTCCTGTAAAAACAATTTACAATTGTGTAAATGTATAGGTCCGTAATTTAAGAGGAAATGATTTTCTTCTTCTGGTTTAGATGTGATTCAGCATGTTTTTAATGTCATGTCATCATGGGCAAGCATTTTGATAACAGTGACGAGGAAGAACTCCATTGTAACTGACAATAAAAACCTTAATTGTAACCAGACGCTGGTTGGATAGCCATCTGCTTGATTTTTTGCATAAAGAAATTAGTAAGAAAGACAGAGAACAGTCATGTTTACTGTGCATTCACAACTAATCTAACAAGGAAACTTGTTCCAGTACACCCGCACCGAAGGACTGACCCCTATTTTTATTTTTTACAGTAACAAGTTCCTCATGCGTGACTGTCTGCTTCTAGGCAGGACTGCGTACTTGTGCATGCATGGAAGGCCTCTAGGTAAGTATCTGCACAGAGAGTTCTCTGTTTTCCTTTTCAGTTTCAGTGCCCTGTTTGAGCAACATCATTTGCCTACGTACACCAAGTGGAACTCATTCCCACACAGAGGAAGATGTGCACATCACATCAGAATGGTATGGGAATAGTTTGTAAGATGGAAGGGAGTGACATAAGCTCCTTTGTCTGGAGTTGAAACTATCTTTCATTGCATGCAACCAGGATGTAAAATTGCTTTCCTGTCAGTCCTTTGCATGCAGCAGGACTTCAGAGAAAAATGATTTCTTATCAGTTCTCTTAATATAAGGTGCTACAGTGGAAAAGGCCAGAGGTATACTGTAGAGTACACAGTATGGCAATGTGTCAGAGGTTCTGGTCAGTCATATTTTTACGTTTCCAGTTATCATATTATGCCATGTTTCAACTGATTTGTTTTCAAAGATTACAATTCTAAAACAAACAGGTTTCAACATCGTTTGCAGTGCTAACTAAGAAAGGGTAAATCATTACTGCGCTACACATTGAAGTCTGTCATATGTAAAGTTGAAAGCTTTAGTAATAACATTTTAGAACCAACCAGAGGTCTCTCTGTCTCTCTCATCTGCTCTGCCCAGTTGAACTAGTTTGAACCCATCTCCCTAGCCTTAATTAAAGAAATTGCTTTGAACATGACATCTACAACCTGCCCTCATGACATAGTTCATATTCATCTCCTTAGGGAGGCCTTGGACTTCATTGGCCCCAGTATTCTTTCAATTGTTAAGGGCTCCTTGGCTTTTGGCATAGTCCCATCCTGAATTAAACATGTAGTGGTGCAACCTCTGTAAAACATTAAAAGAACCTGGACCCTCTACCACTTGGTAATTACAGACACATTTCAAAACTTCCTTTTCATTCTGACTCACTAGAAAAGGTTGTTCTGCACAAACCTTTGCCTTGCCGTCATCAAAATAAAATACTAGATGCATTTCAGTTAGGTTTTAGGGTAGCTCACAGTACTGAGTATGCTTAACTTTAAAAGTCCATAATGATCTCCTCCTCACAGTCGATTCAGGTACTGTGCTGTCCTAATTGTATTTGACCCGAGTGCAGCATTCAACACTGTCGATTATACCACTCTAGTTGATTGCCTCCAGACGCTGTTGGTGTTAGAGATACCGCCTTGAATTGGTTCATCTCCAATTCAAACATCTGAGCTTTCACAGTGAACATAGGCAATTCCACTCCTAATCTATCCTGCGGGGTCCCTCAAGGCTCCATCCTAGGCCCCTTTCTTTTCTCCATTTGCATGCTCCCACTTCATGGAAAATCACATTTCTCACCTATGTTATGCAGATGATGCTCACCTCTATCCACCTATAAACCCATAACAAATCAATCAGACTCCAATTATCTTAGACAGTGCCTATAAGATGTCAGATGGCCCAAAATGGTCTTACAACTAAATTAAGGTAAAACTGAAGTGGTTCTTTTTGGCCCCCCTGAAGCCATAAAATGGACCTCAAGCAGCTTAGGTCATCTTTCCTCACTCATCAAGCCACATGTTAAGAACCTCAAAGTAGTATTTGATTCCAACTTCACATTTGAACATCAGGTAAATCAGTAGAGAAAACAAGTTTATTTTGGCTACGAACCATCTGAAAACTAAAACCTAAAACCTAATAACAGTAGGTTGCTTGTATTTCATATCAAATTAAATATTATTCCCTCTTTATTTTTCAATTGTTATTATTTTACTGTTAGTAATTTGTGTGTGTCTGTGTGCATGTGTGTGTGGGCACACATGTATGTGTGAGATTTCTGTGTGGTTGTTTTTTCTCCTTTTCTGTAACTATGCTGTACTGCTCTTTTGTTCCATGCACAGCACTTTGGTCAGTCGTTGCTGTTTTTAAATGTGCTTTATACATCAGTGTGATTGCTTGATTGAATGATTTGTGTTAATGACAAAAAACAGAACGTTGAAAAGAAAACAACAGCAGATTTTAATCCATGTTTTGAAGATTTTATTGAAAATATCATTCAGTTGTTTGTGGAGTTAAATGTTTAGCTGCTTAAAAGTGAATGTTGTAACTAAATAAGAAAACACACATTAAGTTTGACCTAGGCATATGGAAGCCCTGAGAGGACATGCATCCTATACATTTGTATTCACTCTGTTTTCCTGTGATAACATACATTTTGGTTGTTTTCGTGTGATAATAAGTTAATTATAGTCTTGGGGGTGGGGGGTGGGGGCAGATCTCAAGAAATTGACTCGTTATCATGGGAAAACCATTGTTGTTATTGTGAAACGAGATAAATAAGTTGACATCTCAAGAAAACAACCAAAATGTTCTCTTTATCGCAGGACTTCCACACAGGCAGACACAGTGTAACACAAAATACATAAATAGCCATACCTATAAAAAATTTAAAAAACATACAATCCAGCACATATACAATCAAAATATAAAACATTTAAATTGTTTGTACGAATATTAAACACAGAACTATTTTGCTTTTTGTAACATCTTCACTGTTCTAAACTTCCAATAATGCTTTTGACTGGGGTTCTTTTCTTTGGTCAGTGAGCGATTAAGTTGGCCTTCTCTGTGTTCCCACATGGAGGCGAATCAAGGATAGGACCATGTATTTGTAATGCAGTGACCACACATTCGTTAGCAGGATCTGACCAAAACAATAGAATATATTCAGGCTTCATGTTTTTAAAAATGCATGCCGTCAACCAAAAACAAAGATTGTGATAATCTCACCTGTTTGCTTTTCAGAGGTACAGCCTGCACTTCTTTCCTGTTTCCTCTTCTGATACACTAAAATAAAATACAATTAGATAAGGATTTGCACTCCCCCGACAAAACAACCACCATTGTTGATTAAAATCTGAAGTGACTCAGACAGAAAAATATTCAAACTTGATGCATATTTTTCTTTATTGACCTCACAAATTATCTCTCGTGATTCAAATGCTGCATGTAAAGTTAGTTATGGTAAACAGGTTGCTGACTTCCCCTTCTCTTTCCTGACATTGTTTCCAATAATTCAGGAGGTAGACCAAATAAAAAGCAACGTTACATTTAATAAAAGGACAGATTTGTCAGGGTTTAAACATGTGTAATCAAGTAAGCACACACATCAATAAAATACACAAACTAAAAAGTAGTTTTTCTAACATCTTAATGCAAATATGTTGCATACTGTGTACTTTCATAACATTCAATGAGATGCCAAGGAGGGAGAAAACCAAACATACATAGTAGCATTTTACCAAGTGAACACAATTAATCGTGTTTTGTTCCCTAAAGCAAAGTCTGTGACTCCTTAGCCTTAACAAAGAGTGTGTGAACAGGGCTCAGAAACGTCAGCCTGTGTTTGTCTGAAGGATGGAAACTGGAACCGAGCCTCATCGATTTACAATACAAGTGCTTATTCAACTGTGCGTCAACAAATGAACCAAAGCTGCAGTCAGAGCATGACAGGGTGAGTTTCTACCTACCGGTTAAAAGTATGTGGAGTATCAGAGTGACAATTATGATGCCAGAGAGACACACGCCGACAGGTACAATTACCCAGGTCAAGTCCCCAGAGGCTCGACTGGAGATGACAGGTCTGAGGACCAATGAATGACCTTTGTAACAAAAGAAAAACATGTAGTGTGACTAAACTTGATAACAGTACATGTGTCATTTTCTGTTTTTTATGCACATTTTGTCCCAAGTGAATACATTTGCTTTCAATTCTAAGCATGCCTTTTACAAATTCTATTAATTACGATTACCAATTGAAATATAGTGATTCATCACAATTAAAAATGTCATCGTTTGACAGTCCTACTTATCTTTGCCACACCAGCTCCTATAAATCTTTTTCTTTTTCACACTCTTACTTTGAAAAACACAACTCTGAAACCTGTAGCCTGAGTAGTCCAAAAAAAAAGTGTTTTGTGATATGTTTATGTCATACAAATACTGTTAGACATGGAAGAAAATAACCTGAGCATGGAGCGGAAGAGTGGAACCAGGGGGAAAAACAGCTTTTGTAAGTATTGCAAATCTAAATTATCATGCTAATTATTAGGTTTTATGGTGCTTGTATACTGTTTGTTTAGGTCTGTCGAAGTGGTATTCTTATAAAAGTGTGTCTGAAGGTTTTAGAAACTTTGCTCTGCAGTTAGCGAGATGATACACCCAGTACTCAGTTCTCAGGAATGCTCTAAATAAACTGGAGGGCAAACAGATATGTTAAGATCAATGCATCAAAGGTATTATCTTTCTCAGGAGCCTGTGTGTTTATAAAGAATCCCAAAAAAAGACGTCATCCAAAAGGCGTCATCCAGCATTGCACACCAAGTTTAAGTGCAGTAAACAGATGCTGGTGCAGAAGATCCTTTTATCTTTTCAAAATGATGCCAAGAAACCACTTAGGGCAAACTTCAGAGGTAACGCTTGCTGTTACCCTTTTAGAAATGAGACGGCCGTTAAGGTTATGAACGTTTTAAAAAAATAAAGTAAGGGAAGCTTTTTTCCATTTCAAAACAATGAGGCACCTCAGGTTGTGTAGAGTAAGGGGACTAAGACAGGAATGAGCTTGGATTAGACCACACAGGATGGGACTAAATAGGAGAAGGAGGAATTCGTCTCTTGTTAAAGGAGTGTAGTTGTCCTACTTACTGTAGTCCTCAAAACAGTGAGTGACTGTGGCAGCAAACTTTGTGTCCAACCTCTTGACCTATCGAATTACAAAACATGTATTCAAAGTCGTGAAAGAACATGCAGTGGATCTCAAAAGTCCTGTTTACTTCACAAACATACCTGTACGCAAGTGTTGTGTAATTCTCCTGTCAGGTTCAAGTCGACAGCCTTAAGCTTTTCCTGTGAAAGACACAAAAGAAACAAAACCCCTTACAAGTGTAACCATGCTGGTGTTTTGGAACGCACATGGTTTCTGTTTTGGATGTATTGTCTCTTTAATGTGATTTCCGTGCCATTACTCAGAAGCAATTCAGCGGCGACATGATTGATTGATGAAGGATAATAGCTTTCCGTCTGAGCAGAAAGAAACCTAACCTAACTGAGCTACTTCCTGCAACAATGCACGAAAACATGTTGACAGAGTGAGACTGAGTGTGGCAGATGTTGTTGCCGATCAACATTACCTCAAGTGGTGTAATTATCTTCAATTGCCTTTGTGTGACAAAGAAGACACAGAAGCTGATGTGCAAAATGACACGAATGTTTTGACAGTTCCCTCATTACGTAACTGAAGATGCACTAGAGGTCATTCAAAGGCTTATTAGAATGAAAATGTATGCAATGATGTATTGAAGATTTAATGTGTATTTTGAAATACGGTGTTACACAGAGCTGTCAAGAAACACCCAAAAATAAATATGTGGGATCTGCATTGCCTCCATTCCCCCTTATTTCCCATTGTGTGATACTTACCACATGCACCGTGTGTGTTTTGGTGATGTTGCACTCAGTAGAACCTTCCCATTTGACACACAGCCCGATGGAAAAGTTTGCAGTGATCCGTGAAGACATCTTCACGTCTTCATGACCCCGATGCCTCGTCACAGTGAACTCCAATGCTGGAAATTATTGCACCGCTATCAGTGAAATGACGGACACTCATGCACCACAGAAGATAATGAAGGTTATCTAAAGTAATTATCATGTGGATTAATTGTCATTGATTACCAGAGCTGTGCTATAATTAGATAACTTTTTACAAAAAAGTGTTACCTTGGAATCTTGCATCAGCAAATGGACACCTTGTCCAGGACTGAGAGGCTGTAGTGAACTGAAAGAGATAAGACATTTTTCATTCTCTTCATGCAAGTGTTAGAAAAACCACATTTTGTACCACATTTAAAGGAGCAGCATGTAAGTCTGACATGTAGTGTTTAAAAAGGGTACTGCACGGCCCGTGGCATAGGCAGTATAGGCAAATGCTAGGGGCTAATGAGTGCTGCAGAAAAGTTGAAGATAAGAAGAAGAAATAGAAGGAAAAATGCGTTTAAATATCACTAACTATAATTTATCTAATATCATTTTCATGCTTTTATTTAGTTATGATCCAAAAGAAGCCATGAAAACAGAACTATCACATTTAAAAAGGCTCTATTTTCTTGCCTCCTGCTTGGCCCGGCGCATCACAACACCGCTGCTCGTTACCTGCTCGTTATGGAGGAGGAGGGCAGGCGACTTATTAGAAGTGAGTGACACTGACCACACCGATTAACATGAAGTTTATAAACATCCGTAATGTAAAAAACGACAACAAAGCCCTCGGGAGCCCAGGGACGAAAAAGAAGAAGAGGAGGAAAAATGTGAAAAAGACACAGAGGTAACGTGCTGCACGGATCAATTATTTACCTGTTGTAGTTAAGCTACCTTGTTATGATCGATGATAGTAACGTCAGTGTTTCCTATCTCGAGTTAACATCAGTTATTTCCACTGTACTTTTATTAGGTTAAGATTATTCATGTTAAGAAAGTAACCAGTGTAAGTAATACACTTCTTTTGTATAGTGGCTATGTTGTTTGGGACACAAAACCTACTTTTATATTTATTGACATCTCTGTATTTAGCTTTCACCCTCGTCGATTAAAATGTTTATTTCCCTCCTCCTGTTGTCATTAATAGTTTTAAGCTCTTGCCTTTAGAGTATTAATGTCTAAGAGCATAAATGCATTTTGTGAAATAAGTCCTCTGTGAATAGATATGAGTGCATGTTGTAGGTCTGGTTAAAGTCATCTGTGAATAGATATGTGTGCATGTTGTAGGTCTGGTTAAAGTCATCTGTGAATAGATATGTGTGCATGTTGTAGGTCTGGTTAAAGTCCTCTGTGAATAGATATGTGTGCATGTTGTAGGTCTGGTTAAAGTCATCTGTGAATAGATATGTGTGCATGCTGTAGGTCTGGTTAAAGTCATCTGTGAATAGATATGAGTGCATGTTGTAGGTCTGGTTAAAGTCCTCTGTGAATAGATATGTGTGCATGTTGTAGGTCTGGTTAAAGTCATCTGTGAATAGATATGTGTGCATGTTGTAGGTCTGGTTAAAGTCATCTGTGAATAGATATGTGTGCATGTTGTAGGTCTGGTTAAAGTCCTCTGTGAATAGATATGTGTGCATGTTGTAGGTCTGGTTAAAGTCATCTGTGAATACATATGTGTGCATGTTGTAGGTCTGGTTAAAGTCATCTGTGAATAGATATGTGTGCATGCTGTAGGTCTGGTTAAAGTCATCTGTGAATAGATATGAGTGCATGTTGTAGGTCTGGTTAAAGTCCTCTGTGAATAGATATGTGTGCATGTTGTAGGTCTGGTTAAAGTCCTCTGTGAATAGATATGTGTGCATGTTGTAGGTCTGGTTAAAGTCCTCTGTGAATAGATATGTGTGCATGTTGTAGGTCTGGTTAAAGTTATCTGTGAATAGATATGTGTGCATGTTGTAGGTCTGGTTAAAGTCATCTGTGAATAGATATGTGTGCATGTTGTAGGTCTGGTTAAAGTCATCTGTGAATAGATATGTGTGCATGTTGTAGGTCTGGTTAAAGTCATCTGTGAATAGATATGAGTGCATGTTGTAGGTCTGGTTAAAGTTATCTGTGAATAGATATGAGTGCATGTTGTAGGTCTGGTTAAAGTTATCTGTGAATAGATATGAGTGCATGTTGTAGGTCTGGTTAAAGTCATCTGTGAATAGATATGAGTGCATGTTGTAGGTCTGGTTAAAGTTATCTGTGAATAGATATGAGTGCATGTTGTAGGTCTGGTTGAAAGGAAAACTATTGAGTTGAGTTTTCTGTACTGCTCAGAAGAGAAAATCATATTTAAATAAAACACTATATTATAAAATGCAGATTGTTTCACAAATGCTCATCTTCTTTCTCCAGATGCAATCAGAAACATTTAAATCCATCCCCTGCTGTCCCTGGGTCGCCTGTGACCACTTCCGCTCCCTAAACTGTTTGGTATTGTTTGTTCTGTTACACTAGTTATTTGTATTTATTTTATTTTGACATATTAGTGTTATTACCATTTTATAAATGTTTGTCTATAAGTATTTTTTTTTTTTTTTTAATAAAGACATTCTGTTAAATATAAAGCTGTAAGCCAGTTTTCTTAAGTGGATGAATATTGTCTTTGGTGGTCAAACTGTCTGCAATATAAGGGGCAACTGCTGAAATCTTGCCTAGGGCACCAAAATGGCTCTGACCCCCAACCCTTCCTTCCTAGCGTCGCTGGGCACTCGGGTTGCCGTGACACGGAAGCTTCAGTGTTTAGCCAGCTCTGCGTCAGTCTTACAATTATGTCGACCAGCAAAATGTTAAACCCTGCTGTAAACTAGTACAGATAATGATGTACAGTACAGAACACAGAGTATATGATACTAACAGGACTTCTGCTTTGTGGATACGTTACCAGAGAACTCTCACTTTTAAAATTAGCTGGAATAGGAGACGTTGGACACAGCTTCCCTTTCTTTACTGTAATTACGACAAGCGTACTGATGGACTGCTAGGTATCCTTTTATAGAAATAAAGTGGCTCAGTGGAAACCCTTCTAGCATCATCCCCAAACAGAGGCAGGTCATTCTTTTCATCCAAATACTTTTTCTAAAAACCAAAGAGCTTGATTATTACCTTCATGCACAGTTGAGGATGTGGATCCACTTTCGTAAATGTAATCTGGAAAAGAAAATATGATATAGTTATTAGAAAAATAACTTTATCCATACACAGATTGGTGTGCAACTACTAAAAGTCAGATTTTTGATGAAGTATTTAATAAAAAATAGTCGATCCAAACAATATCCACTCTTCTGTTTTGCTTCAGACTGGATTCTTTTTTCTTTCTGGGTCAGCTGGTGTAGCTTTAAGATGGGAGATTCTCTCTGCGTCACATGCTTTACTTATCAGAGGGAATTCCCTCATTCAGGGACATCAGCTCAGGTTAATCCAGCAACTATCTCTGATTAAATCTGATCAGAGTTCAGGCTAAGGATAGCCAGGTGTGCCGGCTCTGTCTTCTTTTCTTGTAACTATTCTGCTTGGTAAGCCGTACAAGAGCCTGACCACATATAACAATGTTCTATAAAAAGATTTGTGTGAACACTTTCCTGACAGGCTATTGCCTGTGTCGCATTTCTGGAGTGCCGACAGTAGAATGTGTGCTATCTCGGGCGTTCTAAGTAAACATTCACACCCATTTAAAGTGACTTGTGACTTACATAAGCAACGCCAACACATTTGCAGTTTCAGCGTGAGAGACTTTTACCTTTGCTCTGTTCACATTCTGTGAGGCATGAGGCAGATCAACGCAGACACCGTCCTCTCTTCTCTGACACAACCCGACCGAAGCAGTGACTGGACAGGCGGGCTCCCATGAGAGCGTCTCCTCCAGTGGGTCAAAGTTTATTCCAAACAACAGCTCCTCGACACCTGCAGTCAGGAGAGGTCACAACATTTTCAGTGATATGTTCTCACTCTGGAAGTACCACATTTCACAATCAGTTTACTATGGATTTTTTCTGGTGTACTTAAAGTGACTCACGGTCTTTGAAAGGGCAAACTTGCACCCTAGGGGCATCAGTCACTGCTGACCATCCCTGTGACAAATCAATTCATTCAAGTACAATCCCTTTAATGAAAGTGATCTACGTAAACAGATCTTCAAAAAGCACAATAGGTTTATTGTTAGTACTTTACCTCTATGCAGAGACAGGGCAAAGGCCGCAAGTATGGGAAGGTAATGCTCTTTACAGGTTCCTCCTTCTTTATCTGGAAGTTAAACAACGCTTCATGAGTTTATGAATCATACTTGAACGGGTGTAAAAGGATTTCTTTTAAATTTAAATTATTATAAATTGAGCAATCCTATTGGTAAATGGTGAACAGGCTTGAGCTTGTATCATGCTTTTCTGGTCTTCTCACTACTCAAAGTGCTAATTACACACAGGTCACACCCATACATTCACACACTGATGGCAGAGGCTGCTCTGTAAAGTGTCTATCAGTATTGACTTACCATATTTATCAGCGGGGCAAGCAATTTGGGGTCAAAGTGTCATGCCCAAAGCACACATCGACATGTGGCTGCAGGAGCAGGGGATTGGACCTCTGACCTCACAGTTGAGAGACGACAGACTCTACCACTAAGCCACAGTACAGTACACAGACTGTACTTCAATGGAATGGAGAATACTTCTTTTGTGGCATTTGCTTTGTGCTCTTAAAAATTCAAATGGAATAACTTCCATTTGAAAAAGGCCAATGAGTGAGAAGATTCAGACACACAAGGCGAAAAATCTGTTGAGCGTTGTTGAGGGGAATGGTCTCAAGAGGAGATGCTCTGACATCCACAAATGATTTGGAGACATGGCCACAGTCACATGTTTAACAGAATGCCTGATTTTCATTAAAAGGGCGCACTCACACTAAGCTCGGTTGCCCCTAGAGAACCTCTCCCGGGGGAACCTAGGTCCCTCTTGCTTTTAGGCAACACAATAGTTCCCACAGCCCTTGTACTGTTTCAAGATTTTTTTTTCCCTCAACAGTTACACAAAAGCCCTTCCTGTTTGAAGTTCCAGTTTCCTTGCACTCATCTGTTCCAACTCAATGCATAACCCTGTAGGGCCTTGAGAATGATTGCAGAATGAATGGAGACTAACCAGTGTATATGCCCCCGTGCTGACGCAGATGAAATCCTTAAGGCACAGACGGAGGTGGTAGTTGTGGTCTTCCAGCATGTCTGACACACTAACACTCAGCTCCTTCCTTTGCGGCTTTATGTTGTATGAAAGCCTCCCAGCTGAAAGAGACGGAGGACAATGTGAGTGTGAAATTCTCAAACATCCTTCTGGAGGTGAGCATTGGGACCCACTGAGGGGTTTGCTTGATTATCCCAATTTCCACTTTTTTCATTTTTTTAATCAAATCATTTTGACTGCTTTGGCCTCAGAAATGTACTCAAACATTCGTAGAGGAAAACCGACTGCTTGATTGAATTAACCACGCCGTACCAACAAAAGGGTCAAAAGGTCAACTGTGAATCTATAACAGTGTACGCTGAACATGTCAATGCATTGCCCAGTTTGGTGATTTAAAAAAAAAAAAAGTACTTACTGATGCATTCTGGGACATGCCTTTTCAAATCCTCACTTTTACAATCTGTAAGAAATATAAGCAACGGAGTAATTAAGTGTAAATTGTAAAAGCAATATAAAAAAGGATAACTGTTACATAACCCCTGTGTGCGTATCTTCTACTTGTTTATCTCTTACACAGAAATACTTGGAGCCTTCACACCACCACTTACTGACTTTAATTATTGACTATGTTACATATTAAAACTCCATTCATCGTGGTTCCACGAGTGTGTGTTTGCATAATAAGGAGCACGTGCCCTTACCTGGAGCTATGTAGGTGCCCGTCCAGCTCATGCCACAGTAGTTCTCCAGGGTTTTCACTGTTACTTTCACATGTTGGCTGGGCAGAATTTCCGTGCAATCATTCTCAACTTCCACCTTGAGGAGGGCAAATAAAAACACACAAACTGTTACAGTACACGTCTGTTAGGCTTCAGCAGTTTAATTTATGGCGACTGTTGGACAGGTTTGGATTTTAGGTATTCATAAATATAACAAAGCAGTATCTTGACAAAGTAACTTAATGTGTTAACATGAACTTTGAACGAGTGGAGGGGCCTTGAGCCGAAGATCAGCCAGTACCCTTCACAGGTGCTTTGTACGGGCAGAGGAACAAGCTCCCACTCCCACTCAGCAACGTGATGGAGGAGTTTATGGTCACCCATGCAAGAGAGCAGCTGCAGTACAGGGTGTACAGGAACGCCCGTGGGTGAGGGTGTCTGATGTTTCAAAACCCAAAACACCATGTGACCCCGGGATACAGATACTGATCATGTGTCTGAGTGCATCGTAAGATGTATGTTGAAAACTAGTTCGTCAGCTGAGTTTTTTTAAGTGAAATGATGTGACATTCTACGGCACAGCGGGAGTTGTTATTTCACATAGCTGTGACAATACGGAGACGCTTTACGCTAAGCCTGATGGGATAAAATAGCATGCGATTAAATCAATTTAAAAAATATGCATTAATTCCGCCATTAATTGTACCGCGATTAACCAGTTAATGCTGACAGCCCTAAAATAAAACCGATAAAAAAATATGTAAACAGAGTGTCAGATATCCCAATGATGCCTTTGTTTTTAACAGTACCTGAAG
The DNA here is from genome assembly GCF_963584025.1 of Labrus mixtus. Taxonomy (NCBI): domain Eukaryota; kingdom Metazoa; phylum Chordata; class Actinopteri; order Labriformes; family Labridae; genus Labrus; species Labrus mixtus. Next base: position 12,062,849 of record NC_083633.1, on the reverse strand, counting down.
TCCAGATATTCCATGGCTTTTGACTTTTGACCATGGCTTGAGGATTTGGCAGTTGCTCATTATCCCTTCTGTGGCAATGCAGATGGACAAACCAAGGAAGGACTCTTTGGGAGATAAACATATTAAAATCAGAGGACAGTCTAAAAGGACGGTCAGAAAGCACAAGGTACACAGCAGTTATCAAACACACCAAACCTCTTTTACCATTAAACAAACAAAAATGACAAAGCATGAGTAAGCATTCGATTACATGTCATACAGGAAAAAGAATATGCGTCAGACAGATGAGTAGACAGATGACTCATTGAGGATCAAAGGATTTCCTCTCTCTAGCTCGGACAGTGAATAATGTCTATTGTCGATGTCTTCCTGCATGTGTGCTTTGACCATAACCTTTACTCATCATGCGTTCTATGTGCTGATTGGGAACAGAAAAACATAGAGTGATATATTTATTATGCACAAGCAGAAGTTGAATCATGGAAAGTGTCTGGTTTCATAAATGACACTTCCTTCCTAAATATGTCATAAGGGTAATGAACTCGTTGGCCTAACAACACCCAAATACAGCAGTCACAGCTGAAACTTCCTCATTGAGCTCACATCATGTGTGGATGTGAAGGTCAGTTATGGAGAATTTACTTCTAGATAAGAGACTGCCACTACATCATTGCTGTACCTGTGACGAGCATTCATGGTGGAAAAACTCACTATGAATCCCTGTACACAACAGCAGTTGTTCGGCCACACAAAAGTGGCCATAAAACAAAGAAAACAATAGCCTGACAGAAGTAAAGTTTTAGAGAGCAAAGAGGAACTTTAGAGTTGGAAAAAAATGCCTTAAAAATCTGCCTCTTGAGAATAATTAAACGGAAATTGTTCATGTTTTATTCATTTTCCTTAACTGTGCACCACATTAAAGATAACCTGCTTCATTTACTCTACACATTAAAATGCTGGATTTCTTTATTTAAAACTGAAAAACGAGAGTTACACGGTTCTATGAATTCTGGATGACCGCCATACTTCTCTGGAACTCGAGATCTTGGCAAGAAGATTCTGTAGGGACGTCTCATGTGGGCTATTTAAGCTACGTCATGCTTCATCCCAGGTCACATTAAATACTCGACCTGCACGTGCACAAGACTGATTTTATCCACTGCCTCTGGCGGTCAGGAAGAATGAAAAAGAGCTTAAGCAGCATTTTTCAAATAAAATCTGACTGTGAATATCGTTTTCAAATACACTTACCAGAAAGTTGTAAAGCAGTGTTGACTCTAAGGTGTAGGGAGCACTTCTGCCTCCCTTCACATCTCATGACTGTGGAGAGGCTGACGTTGTGGAAGATGGAGGAGGTGTTGAGACCATCAGGAGGGTTCTGACATGGAGGACGAAAGAAATCTAAACAGGAAAGGTCCAGAAACAAAACACATTCAGGCACATGCGAACAGCTTAAGAGAAGAAGTAACTATGTGTTTCTTATGTACTCTATGAGCAATTCTTTTTTTTCTTCCTCTGTTATTTATTTGGAAGCACAAATCACTTTCACGGTCATATCCATTTAAAAGTAAACCAGTCAAAGAACCAAAATAAAGAAATTACTTGTTTTTTTCTTCCCCAAAACATTAGCTTACATACCGTAAGTTGTTGGTGCTACTAGCATACTAGCACATAAAGTGCAAAATATCAGCAACCAGTATTTTACAATTACACATCTAATAGCTATATTTTCTGTTTTATTTCCGTGTGGAGACAATTAAATCTGCATTTGAACATAGTTAATTGTAAAAATCAAGATTTCTTTTGCACTTTTTGAGTGAGACGAGCTGCTTCCAACGTTAGCTGAGCTTGCAGTTCCTCGTCTTGTTTCAAGGTTAGCGCCTCCTTTCACGGAGTGTTAAAGTTGTGTCTAACCAAAACACATCTGTTCAAGTATAAACTAGATAATAAATTTACAGCAATAATATTTACATTTATTTTAATGCACTGGTTTGGCACTGTGGCCTACTTAAGCCTAGGTATTGGAATCTGTATCAGGAAGGATCAAATATGGTAGCTTCCCTAGTTTGATTACCAAATGAGTACAGTTCGATTCGATGCCAACGCACCTGTCAGAAATGCTTTTTAAAGCACTGTTGGATCAACGTATTTATCCTTTATTTTCATTGCATGTCAGGAAGTTATGTTTTCAAAGGTTTCTCATGTGATGGGTGGAGAAATTGATTAATGTGTTTCAATGAAAGGAATTATTTGTTTGTGAAGTGATGCTCTTAATGTGGTTTTCTTTGTCAAACCCTGCATGAATTGAAAGTCTGAGCATTGTCTTTGGCAACAAAACAGTGAAATACTGGTATGCAAACATTTTACATCTTTGCAGTATCAGTGCAGTTGTGATGTAGCAACCACACATGTACTTACAATCTGGCTTGGTTTTGCAGCGGAGGCCCTGCAAAGAGAGAAGAAAAAAAGATGCAGTCGGGTTAAACATAACAGGGTGTTACTCTTTTCTGTGACTCTTTTGGAGCAGCTCCATTAATAAAGTCATTCTTAACACAGAGAACAAAGGTCGAAGGGATTTCCCAGACAGCAGTGAGCTTTTTACATCCTCATTGCTCCTGCAGGACAACCCAGCCTATTAGTAATTATGTCTCGGTTTGTTGTGGTCCAATGACAAGCTACAAACAATAATGCATTTCATTTCATTTCAAAAAGACAATAATTAAAAAATGTAGCCACAAATGAGTCATGTTATTCTGCTTTCATGGGAAACTTACAGGAAGGTTCTAAACTAAATTTGCATTGGTAAATACTGAACAGGAAACACATGAACACATGCAATACTTTTTTAACATGCACATCCTTGTTGATGAATCAGTAAGGAAATATAGGATATATGTGAACAGTGTTAAATGCTTTTGTTGCATCTAGTGACGATTAACAGTATAGTCTAGACTCTAGAACATGTCACTCATCATGAAATGCTTCAGGGTTTTCCTAACTATGGCAAACATTGGCGGTCATTCTATGCTTAAACTTATCTGTCTCCAGGCTACATTGTTCCAAGCTATCCATGATTTTGACAAAAGAACAAATAGTATCAAACATTCTGCAACAGCATATGAGATCATTCTTAATACCTCATCGGTAATAAGAATGTTTTGAAAGTCAACACCCCTCACATTCCAGAATCAACACACACAAATCTGGAGGAACATTTCTGTATTCCTGAAGTGCTCTGGCATACAGGAACAGGAAGAAATGTGTCTTTATTGTGTACTACTGGAGAGTGGAGAAGACAAGATACAGAGTTTACTCTTCTGCTTAAAGACAAATAACACTTATAGAGCAATTATTAGCCATCTCCATCAAACATGACATGTAGCTTATTTTGGTTTATTTAGGTGTGAGGACATAGTGACCCCAAAAAAAGTTGAAAACAAAATAATTCTAATATGCTTGTAAATGCAAGTCATGATTAGCCTTTACATAAATGTTTATACAGTGAGTCAACAGGTGGAACACCCAGTGTCAGGAATTAGCCTTACAACTAATTAAACCAGTTGACTCATGCTTTGGACAGCCTTCTAGGAAATCCTTACGCTGGCTCAGGGTTTACCTCTAAAGCCCTAAACTCCTTAAACTGGTTAAGGATTAGTAGTATTAGCAGCTGAAGCTTTACAGGTGGAAGCAGTCGTAGTAGTAGTGCTGGCAAAGTATTATGATGGACATGGATGTCATTTTTTTCTTTTGTTTGAAACAATGCAATAAGTGAACAGTCGTGCTAATTGTAAAAAGAAAAATACCCAATGGTGTATTTTGATGTTAGCAGCTTCTATAGCAGGAAATAGTAAGATGTTATAAAAAGGACAGGGCTATATTTAAGAGTGCGATTTTAAATATGTCTTATTTCTCATTTCTTCTCTTGAGGGTGCAGTTTTTACCTGAGAACATCTGGTGTGACATTTTTCTATCCTCTCAAGTCCTACAGCTCCACTCAGATCCAAACAGCAGTAAGAAATCACCAAGGCCACCCATGGGATCATTTTAGTCATCCAGCACTGGGCTTCTTTTAGTGATCCTGTATTCAGTTTCTTCTCTTACGCTTTCTATTCCTCTTCTCTTCTTCTTATTCTTCTTCTTCTTCTTCTTCTTCTTCTTTTTCTTCTGCTGCTGCTGGGACCAGATGAGGCTCTGCGAAAGGATGGGTTACCAGCTGGATGAAGAGGCGTCTCTTGAGTTTTAACTGTCCTGTTATTCAGTGTGATGTGTGGTGTGTGGTGGGGCAGAGACAAGCACACAGAGTGAAACACAAGCAGCTGGAAAGATTGGATTTAAATATATTGTGGAGGCGGGGCTTATGGATTCTGAATATAGTTGTAACTGGTTGTTACTGTATGTAAAAAATTGTTTCATTATTATTTTTCACACAAGTCAGATAGCACATCCTCTTTCTTTCCCTGTGTTATTTTTTTTTATAAATGCCACTTTTGACACACTGCAACAACATACACACACAAACACTACAAGCAGTGTGAGACCATATCAAAATTTCTTGGATGACAGCAAAATTTCACAACATCTCATACTGTGAGTTTCCGTTTCATAATAAACTTCCTATCTATTTCCCAACAGATTACTTTTTACATTTACTTGTAATACAAAATTCCTATTGGAAATCAAACTGTCAGGTCAAAGGGGGATATAACTGAGCTGTAACTTGATATACACATAATGTTCCTTATATTGAGTTCACAACAGGCCCAGGGCAAAGAAGTTCCACTGTTTGCAAAAATACAAACAGTGGAACTGATGAACTCAGAAATTCAGGAAGTGTGTTTTGGGTCCAAAATGTTCACAAGCAGATCAGGTTACCCAGCATTTGGCTGATATCTCTACAAACCAAGAATATTTAACCAGGGGCATCGGTTAGTCATGATTGACTGAATTGGGCTTGACATTTAACTCCCAAATGATGGCACACAGAAAACTTCCTCTCCGGCAACAGCATGCCCTTACATGGACAACTACTGTCAGGTTGAGAGTACCTGGTACGGCTATCTCAAGGTTAAAAAAAAGAAGAGGTGTTATATAGGCCTACTTTTTCTTAATAAACTTAAATGTATGTGTTAATTTCAGGTCCAAAAACCAAAACAATATCCTGAAAGAAACTATTGAAATAGAGCTGAACAGAATTGCTGCATCTGTGATATTCCCTGATGGTTCATCATTACAAAACACCTTCCGTGTCACCCAGTTTGACTGTTTATATATATGTGTGTGTGTGTGTGTGTGTGTGTGTGTGTGTGTGTGTGTGTGTGTGTGTGTGTGTGTGTGTGTGTGTGTGTGTGTGTGTGTGTGTGTGTGTGTGTGTGTGTGTGTGTATAGCTGCTTTAAAGTACTCATTTAAATTAGGGAGATCTTTCTAACGGATACCGATATTAGAGAGATAAATGATTCTGATACCGATATATATCGGCCGATATCTTTCTTAAATCAATCTTGGATCTTAAGGGATGCATTGGTTTCGATGTACACCCACATTTATTGGGTTAAGCCTCACACGCTGTTTTCAAACACTTGTCAAAAAGATTTATAATTAAGACAAGGTTTTTTTTTAACAAAAGGCTTTATTGGTCGGGATCACAACAGTGCACTGAAGCCCTAATTGTTACTTAGCAATTAACAATTATCATAAAAACTATATGAAAATAAATTATAAACTTAAATTGAATAAAGCTAGTTATATCGGCATATATCCAAAATAAAAGTAGTGATATGCTAATATCATCCGGCTGATTAATCGGTCGGGCCCTAATTCAAATTATGTAAAACAAAGAAAAAAATAACGTAACAGCTCTTGGCAGCGCTCTTTATGTTAAAATTCTTGGAACTTTCCACTTTAACTGAGTGACACAGAGCACTAAAGAACGTCAGCAATGATTTATTCTCACAGCATTTCTGACATAGTCGTAGTAATTTACAACGTTTTACACCAACAGTTCTTGTTCTTGTAGTATGCCTTGTATAGCCTGGAGCAGAGTGTTCTGTTACAGCGTGGAGTTATCGTCAGCAAAGCTATTTAAAAGAATGTCTGGAGGCAACTCCCTGCAAACCCTCATTCTGGGAATAAGACAGGAAAGACGCAACTTCCAAGCACTTCCATTACAATCTCAGGTTATCTGATCGTCTTGATGACAGTTAATCACAGGTCAAACAAGTCAGAGTCAACACAGGTACTGTAGAGAGAAGGAAATACTGAAAGTGTAAGAGGTACAATGACCCTATAGGACAATTTCAAGAGAAACAGATTCACTTATGTATTCCTATCAGGTATAGCACTTCTCTTAAATGGTGCGGTATTACATCAAAGTGGAACATCATAAAAGGGTTGCGACATTATGGAGGCTCAATAAAGTGAAAACAAAACTGATTCTTAAAGGTCATATCCTTATGTACACATTTGCACATGTGTTTACATGAAAAACAGCTACATCTTCAGCATTTTTCCTTTAAAAAAATAATAATAATTTGAATAGTTATTGTGACCCAGTTCTAGGTGTGCCTATTTATAGAAGAGTAGTTATTACCCAACTCTGATCAAAGGAAAACACACATAGACAAACACTCTCACACATATCTGGCTTAAATCAATACAGGCACATGAAGTGTGTCTTAAATGAAGAAACAATCGACAATGAACTGATTTATAGCACTTAGAAAGTTAGTTGTGAATTTTTCCTTATCTGAAAATGTTGAAAGAGGGTTAAATTAATATTTATTTGACCTGCTGCGAATGAATGAAGGAGCTATTGACACAGGAATTTCTTCATGTAACTTGTTAGTCTACTATATGTCGCAAGAGAGCTATTTTATGATTATAACACAATGATACAACAGTGTCAGGTACCTAGCTAGCCTTTTGTTGCTGTTCGCATTGGATACACATGTTCCCCTGCTTTTGTGTAAGGGCTCTATCTGCTGGGATACAGTGTGTATTACAGTACAGCCATTTTACTCCCCACAGTCATTTCTCTTCTCAGGTGAGTGGATTCTCTGTATAGCCTACAATAACCCTGTGACAATAAGTCATTGACACATCTTTGTCACTTCTCAATGTTATGTTGTTTCTGTATAAAGGCTAGATTTTGGATGAATAGCAGCTCTTTCCTTAATATTTCAGAGGTCAGATAGAACACCAGAAGGGTCGTCTGACAAAGAAACTTGTCAAATTAAGTTATTCTTAGGAGAAATGTGGATGTTATTTTAGAAATGTCTTTTTAAAAAGCAACACAATCATTTCCATCAAGTTATATAACCCATTCAGCTAGTAGTAGTTAGTTAATACCTACCAGTAGGCAATTATTTTTTGCTATATCTTAAAGAGGCCATATTATGCCCTTTTTGGGGTATATATATATATATATATATATATATATATATATATATATATATTTAATCTATGTACCTACTAAAGTATGTTCACAATAGCTAAAGTTCGAAAAAAGTGTCTATTTTCATGTACTGCCGCTCCATGCACCTGCTCGCTTCTGACTCTCTCTCTAAGGCTCTGAAGTGCCCACGTTCAGAGTCCCACGTGGGCCAAGTCTGATCTGATTGGTCGGCCTGTCGGCTCTGCCGTAATTGGTCAGTCGCTCAGCACGGTTCTCGGAAATGTCACGCCCCTTTTACCATATTGGGAATGCAGCCACTTTGGCTCCGAGGGGAGCAAAAACATTAGCACCTTAGCACTACTGTGCTACCGCAGGCTACGGCATATCGTGAGCGTGCTACAGAAGTTAACGGCGTGCAACATGAGATGCTGGGCCAATGGACTTAGATCAGTGATATCACACTGACAAGACATCAGACTGGCAAATTTTTTTTCGAGGGGGGCTAGAACCGAGCGTTACATGCGGCTAATGCTGCAGCTAACAGGAGGAGGTAGGAGAAGCTGCGTTTCCGCGGACTTTGAATTTTTGCACATAGATGTGCCTAAACATGCACAGGACACTTGGAAAACACACTAAAGAGCATATCAAACCAGAAAAAGCATAATATGACCCCTTTAAGGCTACATTTTGAAAAGGGCAAAAAACTTGCATCAAAATAGTAAGGCATACCCAAAGGCCAAAGTTAATAATTCTGGATGCCATTCTTTCAACGAAACAGACTGACTAGATTTGACTAGATCAGTTTCCAAATGTATTTAAAGTTCACATATAATACTCCTTTTCAACCAGTTTAAATTAGTCCCAGACCTCCCCAAAACGTGTAGGAAGTTTCTCACCAAAAATCCACTCCGATCATGTATCATGCATGCTTATAAACCGCTCAAATTAGCCGTGCTCAGAACAGGCTTTTCTTGTTTCTGTAGCTTTAAATGTAAGTGAGCTGTGTATGACCACGCCCCCTCTCTGGAAGGGCTTGTTTGGCTAGCACCATACCGAATTGTTTACAGTGAGAAGTCAGACTCAAGAGGACAGGAAAATCCTCAAGCTGTTGAGAGTGTCACCCACCTAGGGGAGGGGTTACTGCCCTTTGTGATGTCACAAAGGGAACATCGCCAAACGGCCTGTGTGAGCACACATTTCCTGGAAAGTGGAGCAGGCAAAAGGTGGAGAGGATGGACTTTCCTCATAATTGGGGGGTTTGTAGACAGACTCGAGACACATATCAGTGGTATTACATGGTAAAGCGTATTTTGCATAATATGTTACTTTTACTCCAGGTTTGTAGCTACACACTTGTGTTTGCAGCGTCCTCAACTTCTGTTGTTTTTTATGGAAACACCCCTTAACATTTTCCTCATGGATGTGATATTCCTGTTATGTTAGTAAAATCATTATGAGGCACTTAAAAAAAAAATCCCATATACATTAGCATGAAAAAAACAATGAATCACTGTAAACTTCTTGCTTTAGATGTTTTATTGGTGTTTAGTAATTTGATATAATGCAGTGGTAGGCTGCTTACCGTTAACCTGCTGTCAGCCGCTGTAAGCTGCTCATGCTGCAGCTGCACAGTGAGAGCAGTGATCAATCTTTGCTCATCCTGTGCTGCAAAAAATATCACTTCACATGACAGTCATACAGCCTTAAGAGCCTTGACACCGTATTATATACAAGAAAATACATTTATTTCATCAAATCATGTTTAACTTGATTGCATTTGAGTGGTGAAAAAGGTCTAAATATCTTAAAGTGATGACGCATTGATCATCATGTTTCAACCTTGAATAGTTGGTTAAAGATTAAAGTATTGCCATACTCAAGCAGGGAATGAAAGTAATATCTCACTTTGACATAAATTGTAAGTCACTTTATGCTCTAAATATAGAAATAGCCTAAGTAATGAAAATTGGTACCATGCATGCCATTAGGCTGCCATTTTTTGCAGTGTGCATCCCATGGTTGCGTCACATGACCAGATAATCTTCTGTGTATTTCCGCGTTCACGACGGCCGAGCTGTTATCAATGACTCTCCATGGAGCTGTGGAAGGGTTTAGCGAAAGCATCTCTGCTGTTTCCATCTTCCTCCCCTCCGGCTGCGCCTGTTGTCTCCATCCTCAATGAATGAAGCTGTAACTATCTGAGGCTCTCCTCCTCCTCCTCCTCCTCCTCCGCCTCTTTTCTCCATCGAGCCTGTCTTCGACCAGCGCGGCCGACCTGGGGGGGAATCCGGGGAAAGGGAGCCGCGGCGCTGCACACCGGCCGACGGACAACCCGCCGCGACGCGCCAACAACATGCTCACCCGGGTCAAGTCCGCCGTGGCCGGGTTCATGGGCGGCATCATGACCGGGGGCAGCTCCGGCGGAGGGGGCAACAGTGGTTCCGAGCTGCCCTTAAAATTCCCATATACGAGACCGCAGTTCCTTGGACTATCCCCGGATGAGATCGAGTGCTCCGCGGACCACATAGCCCGGCCCATCCTCATCTTGAAGGAAACCAGGAGATTACCGTGGGCCACCGGATACGCGGAGTGAGTAACCTGACCTCAGCTGTTTGTCAAAGCGACTCTTTGTTGTGTCACAGATTTCATCACAGTGGCACTTAAATGCACATCCTTTGTGGTCAGCCTTTTGAGGCCTAAATGTTTGCAGGTGTTCATAAACAAAACAGTTTGCGCCTCCTTTTATTGAAATAAAACACTCAAAAAAAAAGGTCTCAAAGCAATGAAAAGCATCGACTCAGGAGCAAGCCTTGCACCTGTTGTGACCCAGACTACATCCACCCCGGACAGCATCCTCTTGCACTGCACTCTCAAACCTTTTATCTGTTTAAATCGCGTGCTGTTAGACGTGGATGACAGCATTCATCCAAAAGGATCACAGCACTCAGATCACAAGCTGCTATTCACGTGCAAGAGGATGATGTAGGCTAACTTCTACCAGCAGCATCTGTGTCAGGCTATTAGTCTACTACTGTGCTGTTTGTGACTAGCAGTGTGCCGGCGTGTGATTGCGTGTTAAAAGCCGTGAAGCAGCAAACAAGCAGGAAGATGCAACCTCACACCGTGGCTCAACTCAAGACTGCTGCGGTTCCCAAGGTATACATGAGTGTGTTGCTTGTCTTTGCTGCCTTTTCAGCATCTACACGGGACATGGATTACCATCTGAGCTCTTGTAAAAGTGTCTCATTTGCAGTTTTGCATGTGCACACACACACACACCCATTAGATCCGCTGTGGATGTTCAAAGACACCCAGGATACTGAGAATCATGCTGAGTCCACGAATATTAACTCTTCTAAAAGTGCAGGACTGCATGAAATGGCTCATGAGGTAGATTTAATCATCACATTTCTGGTTGTACTTCAAATCTCTCTTGATGGGAATGCTAGTTATTAGAAAAATGTTCATGAAGTGCAAAGCGAGATGAAAGTGTGACACCAAATACATGACTGCGGTAATGTATTTATCTTTATTTTATTTATTTATTTGTAGGTGGTGTGAACCTCGAATAGCTGTTAAATAATCTCAGATTGAGGCGTAGTGGACGATTCAACGCTCAAGTTACTTCCACAGTGTGAACGCAAATCTCATTTAATATTGACGTCATACACTATAGACAGCGTTTGACAGAAATAAGATATCTCTGCCACACTACAGTCTGATTGGATTTATGCCACGGTCATCCAAATGGATGAACGATGATGTTTGGAAGCATATTTAATACATCAATCTAATCTAAAGTAATTCTGTGATTTAAAACAACATATGACTATTTAATTACTTTACTCCCCCAGGTATTTAATTGAAGAAAAATCGACAATTATTCATGTTTTTCTTAAAGCCAATTTTTTTTTTTTTTTTTTTTAACATATGCTTGCACAAGAGTCAGTGCTTTGTTTCACTTGTGTGTGAGTTTAATTAGTATTTGATCACATCATGGAGATATCTGCATAGCACACTTTCTGTGTCGATCAATCTTTCTGCAGATCCAACAATTCATATACCGCTTATTTAATTTGAGAGGGAAGCAAATGTTAGAGCCTAACCTTTATATCTGTCAGCAGATTAAATGATGATATCACTGTTTGTGATTTGTATCCATGGTAACAGTTTACCAATGAATCCATAAAGCGATCCATATCAATAAATAGTTAGTTAACGATTTAAAAACAGGTGCATTACGGGACGCGGTTTGCTTAGTGGTTAGGTCGCGCCCCATGTACAGAGGCTACAGTCCTCAAGCGGGCAGCCCGGGTTCAAGTCCGACCTGTGGCTGCTTTCCCACATGTCATTCCCCACTCTCTCTCCTGATTTTCTACTTAATCCACTGTCCAATCAATAAAGCAAAAAGCCGAAAAAATGTATCTTACATGTCGTACCACACAGACCACCTGATACAGGGACAAAAACAAAAGCCTTCCCTACAGTGTAACGGTTCAAGATGTTAAATGTGACAAACACAAGCACGAGTAAACGCCTGTAACAAAAAGGGCCAGAAGTTAGTTTTATATTCTCACATCTTTTTTAGCAGTATTTTACATGACACATGGAAAAGTAATCATATGTGCTCTTTCCAACTCAGCTACCCAAAGTCATTACATCACAGATAAAAAACCTTAACTAAAGCTTTTTCCCCCCTCTCACACAGAAAAATGATAAGACGTAATTCAGAGCAGCTTGGTGCTTTTGTGTTGAAGTGAGAGAGAAAAAAAAAAAGTCTGAAGAATAAGCAGCTTAAAAAAGTATCACTTGATCAAATTATTCCTCACTGTATCCGTTTCCGGCCTTTTATCACACAATTCTATTTTAAGATGACACTCTGGAGTTGTGGAAGTTTTTGTGTGTAGTGTGTGTGGTTAGTATTTTACAATAAGATTCATATAACCTTGAATAACGAACAAATACAGAGCCAATTCCTTATGAAGTAGATAAATATAAGATTAGTATGCCAGTGTAGATTATAATTAGAGTACATTGTCAGGATGTTTTCTGTGTGTCTACATCCCTTTAAGGCTACATCAATACTGAATCATTCATATATTTTTGCAACCTTGTAAAGAAAAGCAGTGTATCAGTGCAAATGCATAATTACTTTATTAGGAACATATTAGTAGAATTCATTTCTTGACCCAATAATTAAGCGAAACCTTCCTTTCTCTCTCTCTTTCTCTCTCTCTACTTCGACTCACTGATGATACTCAGAACAGGCATGTCTCTCTGGGACTCCGGTGTGGATAATGAGTTCATTTCGTGTCAGCTTTTAATCTGTAATTAAAGACTCCCGAGTTGTCATTACAGCAGTCGTTTCGGCTTTTGGCTTCTTTTTTTTTTTCTACCTCTGTGGAATAAAGGTTAATCCAAGACAATCCAAAAGTCATTCAGTCGAATCTTTTGTTTTAGTGCTAATAATCAACTGCTAGCACAACTACAGCTACTGTAACATCAACTGCATTATGGGAGTAACGCTTTTGAAAAAAATCAAGAACACAATAGCAAACGTGTCAAGAAAGGTTGAAGTTTGAGTGTGTTTGTTGGCTCTAATGTAAACTGCAAATGTTAGCATATCCAACTAGCTTGCAACCTAGCAGTAACTAAATGTTACTAACAAGGCATACCAGTAGTTTAAAAAGCTTTGGTTGCAAAAGCACATTGACTATGAGGCCTTCTTTCGGCAAGTTGGCCTTAGTGCTAACAAATGTGCTGCGTACAGCTAGCTGCTAGGTCCTTCCCTTTATTTGAGCTAGTTCACTTCAGCAACCCCAACCAAACCCTGTTCCCTAGGATGGTATTAGGTGTGTTTGAAAACAATGTCGTTTTCAGGAGTTTTGTGCAAGTGTGAAAGCACCATAAGACTCTTGAACGGTGCATTATATCTTCCAAAATTGTCATTTTAAACTGAATATGTTCCATTTTTAATGATCTGCCTAAAAGGCCCATTAGATTTAAACATGTTAGAAGTCATCTAAACTTCTTTTTTGCTACATTTTATTCAAACTCTCCCATTTTCTGGGTTGTCTTTCTTCTCTCTTGTATTCAGGTGCAATCACGACCAAACGCCTGAACAAAAAGAACTACATTTGTACATTTTAAAAGTCTTTTTTTTTGGGGGTGTTTTTTTGCATTCAACCCTTGTTGTTTTTTTTTTTTTTTTTTTTTTTTGTAATTGCTCCTTTGATGTGACGAGTTAACCAGAGGCAAAGCTGTGAACCATTGTGCCTCACCAAACAATAATCCACATCCTTCAGGCCAGTGTCTGGCCCAGAATCTACTGCCAGGGGTAGAGAAACAAAGAGGTTATTAGATGTCTGACAATGGAGGGGAAAATTAGGTTTTGTTCCTAATGGGAGGAAAGCTAATTGTTCCGAATACAACAAAAAAATGTGATTGGCAAGGAAATGAAATGACTGTGATTTTTTTTTTTTTTTTGTGTAAATGCTGAAACGAGGACAAATTAGATGTGAGAGCACTTTGAACCACACGCACAAAAGCACCAGCTGCACCTAGCAGGAAGGAGCACCGAATGATTCCACTATTGATTAAACCCATTAAATGCATTGTAGTCATGAAGAATGGGGACTGTTTTTGCTAATACTTTTCACATTCAGATTTCAGACTTTGATAGAAGTATGTTTGCAAAAATAAGTAGGACACAATCACACACACACACACACACACACACACACAAACGCACACACACACACACACACACACACACACACACACACACACACACACACACACAAACGCACACACAGCCAGGCCGACAAGGCTGCCTGCACTTCTAAACATCTACAAGCTCCGAAGTGGTGAATGCGTCACAGTGTTTTATGACTGTAATAACTCAGAGGGCATTTTCCATTGTAATTAGCGTTGTAGTGGATACAGTATTAGGTTTCAAAAGCAGAGCCAGGTTATTACAGTGCAGACCAGCCCTCTGGACATAATAGCTTTTATACAAGGCATGCAATGCTGAATAACACATAACCTGTGTAGTTTTGAACCTGGAGCCCCTCTGATACCAAAAGACACACATTGACTATCAGCTCAGTTGGTAACATAAAGTCCTTGGTGCAATTTATTAGAGTATTTTTTACATGTAGTCCATCAAAAGTGACAGTGATGTGTGCATTTTTTTGTTATAAGTGTGCAAACATTTATAGTGCAGGTTTAAGATTTTAATACAGATACATTTATGTGTCCTCTGATGGATTATTTTCTGCACCATCAAACTTCTGTCTCTTTTCTCTCTCTTGGAAACCAGAGAGAGGGTGTGCACAAAAGGTGCAGTGAAACAGATATAAACGGCTCTCTATCTCTTTTCGTATTCTTTTCAAATACGATACTAAGTGTGATTTTTTTCGGGCCTTCTATCTTTCCCTTTCCATCAAAAGATGATCAAACGTGCGAGGCAGAGAAGCAGACCGTGATGCAGCCTCCACAGAAAACATCCACAGTCTGTGTCTATAAATAGACATGCCAATTTCTTTTTCACAACAGCCTCCAGAGATGTCTGTCTGTCAGTCTCATTGGATTTGTCTATACGCGCTTGTTTTTTTTTTCCATTCTTTATTTTAAGCTCCATTACATTGGTTGTTATTCAGCAGGTTTAGCGGCCGTTGGGACGACAGGGAAAAATATGAGGGCAAGCCAAAAAAAGCTGCGACCCAAAATGAACAAAAACATTAGGCCTGTTCCCTCAAAAACATCCCATTTGAATTGGATTGGTTTGGTAAGTGGACTTGAGCTTGTTTAGCGCTTTTCTATTCTTCTGACTCCTCAACACAAAAGTGTAAGACTGATTGAAATATTCAGCCATCGAGCTATCATACTGAATGTCATGTTTTTAAACTCTCTCTCTCTTTATGATTTCAAACCAACCAAAAAGAATGACATTAACAGATACGGCATGTTATGCACTAAAGTTTCATACTGGACAGTTTGTAAAAGAGGTAAATCCATCATTTAGACCATATTCACAGAAAAAACAGTACAAAGTTAAACTCAATAAATAAATGAATATAATGTACTGTATGACATATCCACGATTCGTTAACAATGTGTGGTGTCAAATCAAATGTGGTGAATTTTTTAAAGATTTTTGTACTCTCAAATGCCCATCTCCATTGTATACTGTTGGAAGCTTCTTGTATTGGTAGAATGAGTTACACTTAAAAGCAGCATTGGGGGCGCCAGTAGCCTAGTGGTTAGTGTGCACGCACCATGTACGACAGATATAGTCCTCCAAGCGAGCGGCCGGGGTTCAAAGCGAGCGGCCCTTCCTATTGGTCATTCCCCACACTCTCTCTCCCCGATTTCTGATTCTATCCTATCTCTAAATTAAGGCATGAAAGCCCCCCCAAAAAAACTTTAAGAAAAGCAGCGTTAACAAATTGTATGAAACGCTAAAGTCTAAACGGTATATAAATATGGACATTCAATGCAAACCTTATGAAGTCATTTTGTGTCTGTCCTTCATCACTATTGGGTTTTCTTTTCTCTTGTATACCATAAGAGGTCTGCCTGCTTAAACAAGGTACAAAAGATGAAAAGGTAACACACAAAGACACATACTGCTTTGGGCGTGTACATACAGTCACACACACCAACAAACACTTTTAATTCACCCAGCAGCAGCAGCAGCAGCAGCAGCAGCCGTCCTGTTGCATCAGCTGAGCAGGACCACAAACAAGCTCTCCTGTTTGATCTTCATTAGGAACACGAGCTGCACACGAAGCGAGCACAGTGTGCAGATTCAAAACCTCAGGCTGTGGCTCGGACTAATTGTTGTGATCCTGCAGTGAGCCGTAATGACCATGAAAGACTTCTGCACTGTTTCATCCAACAAAAAGCGTCTGATGTTGGATATATATATATATATTTTTTTTTTTTTACAGCTTGTTCCGGATCACAGATGTCAGACTTTGAAATTATAGCAAGTGATGCATCGGTTGCTTGTAGCAACACCGTTACAGAAATAAAGAAAAAGTTCCAGGAGTGTGCGGGCCAGATGATTTGTATATAATTAGACCTATGAATGGCTGAAAAGAATTCAAAGCCCAGAGTATGAGTCAACCTGTGTGTGCCCTGTGTGTTTCAGGGTGATTAATGCAGGTAAGAGTGCTCTGAATGAGGACCAGGCCTGCTGCGAGGTGGTAGTCGCACGAAGGAGGCCAATGAGCTACTGCCCCCCCTCCACACCAAGCAAGACCCCCACGGCCAAGAGGCGCAACTCCCTGCCCAACGGAGAGGGTCTGCGTATGGAGCACGGCATGCTGGGAGAGGTAAGACAGTACAAGAAATGACGCAGTCTGTTTAATGAATGAATACCAAAGGGTGTACATACATGATGCATTCATGAACAGTTTAGTTTACAGGCATACAGGTACACATGAAGCAGTGACCTAACTAGTGCAGCTACTCAGCAGTTAAGAGTTGTATGGAAGAATTATTGGGATGTCTTTTACAAATGGATCTGCGCCAACAGACGGTTCATTTTAAAAAACAAGGGACACCGTCTGACATCTTAGAAACAATTTCCTTTTTTTTTTCTTTCAACAAATGTGCTCCATACAATCCAGAATCAGACAGGACAGTAACTTTACAAGCCAAGCCACGACTTTACACGTTATGACAGTTTCAAACAAACGTCTAATTAGATTTTAAAGAGGATGTGATTCATTTTTAATTACCCCAACATCAAAGTTCAACTGCAATACGGCATCGTCATCATATCTTGGGGAAGTGCTTTTTCTTCTCTAGCTCACATCTGTGTCCTGTTCTCGTGAACCTCATATCTTAGAAATGGTTGGAATAAATATGTGCAAATTCGTCACAAATGCCATAGCAGGACTCAAGGATGAACTGATCGGAGATGTGAGGTTAAAAGTTAAGGTGACTGAGCCGTCATGTCTGACCCATCCTCGGTTGCCCAATAAAACTGTTCTCACAGGAAGCAGAAAGGGTTACTGAGTCAGTGATGTCATTTGGGAGGATGTTCAGACATCACTAGTTTCCAGGGTTCCACCCTGTGATCTGTGTGGGAAGGTGTTCGATCAGGGAATAGTGAGCTCATTCTGAGTGATTAGAGACCAGTAACCATTGTGGATTTATTTTAGTCACAGCACACTGTTTAGTCACATAAAATGTAACAACACCTTAGCTGAAATTACCGCAGAAAAATGAACATTCAGGTAATAACCAGCGGAGTGTGTGATGGCAGAGACGCTACCAAGGTGTGAGCCCCATGTGCTGTTCCTGCTCAGATGAACAAATCAAGAGAGAAGGAGGTTGGACCTCTGGTGCTCCCTTGCATCAACTGGACAAAATGAGTCATGATGTTTTTCTCCCGGGTTGATCCTCTCAGCGATGACTCACAGATACTACAAGTTCAGCTATAGTAGCATTAGTCATGTAGCTTCATGTTTTCTTGATCAAATTATTTTGAAAAAAAAGTTTTCAAAAATGACAGCACGATGAGCCGGAGAAGGATTTTTGCAAACATCATCATCATCATTCAGACAAATTTGAGTATTTGAGGTCATTTCCAGGAGGATCCTTTTTGTCCTCAGAAGGATATCTCATCTTTTTTTTTTTTGGACTGACTCCTAACACCCTGCTTGTCTTGGATCGTACGAGTGTAGGACTGCCTGGCTGTATTTGTTCACAGCTGGGGGAGTGATGCAGTTATGCTGTTGTGCTGGTCCTGTGTGTATCCTACAGATTTTCCTCTGAGCGTGTCCAGTGTGGGGAAACAGGCTCAGCATAATTGCTACGCCATTAGAAAGAAAGACATCGTCAATGTTCAGTTTGGATGATGTCCATTAGACAGAATGGGAATTACTTCTTCCATCTATAGACTTATTATTTCATATTGGGGTGTGGTCAGAGGCGCTGCTTTGTCAAGAGGCAAGGCAGGCAACTGCTTTGGGCCCCAGGCCAGTAGTGGACCCCCAAGAGCTGAGAAACCTTAAATCACAGCAGTTCCTCAAAATGTGCAAATTCTGCAATGACAGTAGAAAACCTTCCTAAGGGGGCCCCATCTGAACGCACTTACTCTTTATGCCCTGCTAGTTGTCCCATGCACTATTGCTGTGAAAACCAGAGTTTGTCAATGAAAGTTATTGAAGGAAAATGAAGAGGAATTATCTTTGTAGGAGTGAAAAATAATAATGAACCCCAATATTCTCCAGAATCGCCTAGAACTGGGCGTGGTCGAGGTTAGGACAGATGTTTCTCCTGTCTGTTTGTTTGTATGTGGATGAGTCAAGAAGCGTCTTGAGTTCAGGGATATGTCAAAAGTTTGGCGATTTCTGTGGCACATTCCATACTCGAGGATTTATGACAAGAAGTCAATTCCACTGTGAGAAGGGGATTAAGAATTCTGCTGTCTCTGATTTGAGGGGCTTGTGAAGTATTTTGGGCCTTAGAAAAAGTAATATTCAAGATACAGAGGTCATCTTGGGGTCAAATTTAAGCTCGGGAAGTTTTGTAATAATGAAGCTGTGATATTGAACATGAAGAGCACACAGCCTTTATTTCGTCTTTTAGTAAATTATGTGGATACTTCAAAAGTTGAATGGCAGCAACTTCCAGAATGTACTTAATTTAATTCTTACATTTATAATTTTGACTAAAAAATGTTTATTAAGATATGTTTTTGGGGTCCTAAGACCAAACAGCCCAAATTGAGAGTGGTCATGATGAAGTATGATGTAAGTATGTTTATTCAACATGTGTCTGCAGGACAGTGAAGGGCTTGTGTTCCATTACTGGGCCTTGTTCGATGGCCACGCTGGTTCAGGTGCAGCAGTCGTCGCCTCCCGCCTGCTGCAGCACCACATCGCCTGCCAGCTCCAGGCCGTCATCGAGATCCTGCGAAACCTCGCCTCCCTGCCCCCGACTATCATGGGCGAGGAGCCCGACAACAACCCCTACCTCCAAGGAAACACCCCGGGCCCCCACAGAGGCCTGACTCGTGCCGCTTCGCTGCGCGGGGCCACAGGTCCATCCGGTCCCCCCTGCAGCACCCCGCCTCCGCCACGGTTCTTCACCGAGAAGAAGATCCAGCACGAGAGCCTGGTGATAGGAGCCATAGAGAACGCCTTCAAAGAGATGGTGAGAGACAGGTGCAAGGTCCTGATTTGATTCTAGTTTACGTAACCTGATCTGTCCTGAAAGCTGCACACTCACTTTAAGTCAGGCGAGAGAAACAGTGGATAGAGGAGGAAATCAAGGAGAGAGAGAGAGAGAGAGTGGGGGATGACATGCAGGAAAGGAGCCACAAGTTGGATTCAAACCTGGGCCGCCCGCAAGACCACAGCCTCTATACATGGGCGCTCTAACCACTGTGCTCAAACTAATATTTATTGCAGCCCTGACAAAAATTCAATCTCAATGAATTACAGGGAAAAAAATGGGTCGATGATTGAGCACTTCAAAAGCTTTGAATTATTAAAATAATTAGGATGATAGCGTGCTGATGATTAGAAAAATAAATACATAAGAGACGGTGATTTCACCTGTAGAAATATATCTTGGCATTCACTTGATAAATCGTCCATTAATGATATAGAGTAGTTTGATTTGCACGAGACACACATGGACTTATTTCACCATGTTTTCAGTTTTTTCTAGTTTTAAATACACGACATGTCAACTGTACATTTAGTGTGATTGTAAATAACATTTGCAATTAGTAAAGGAGCCACCAGTTTGTAGATTAACAAAGAGAAACATGTATTGCTGAGTTCTTTCTTGTGTTTGCTGCACTTACTCACTGATTTTCTAACCTGAGGGACTAAAGGCAAACATATCCCCCCCTCCCCCCTCCCCATACACTTTACAGACATGCACACAAAAGCTATTCTTAGTACACAACCTTTATCGTCTCCATACACAGTTTAGTAAGACCTTTAAATCCTGGCTGAATGTCACTCTGCTGAACAGATCACCGTGGATTTCTAAGTTATCAAATGTATCTAGATGTATTTATGTCACTATTAAACTGTATGTGTCCTTAACCTGACAGTATCTGAATATGTTATCCAAAAAAGGGAACAGATTTTTTAAAATGTTTTTTGTAATTCCTTCAAAAAAAACTAAATCTACCCAGTGTTACCACTAGATGGCGATATAAAACAGCCCACACTGGATCTTGCGGATACCCAGATTTTAAAGGTCACTATAGCTCCTCTCAGATCAACACTTTCCCACAGGGAAAAGAAGCATTTTTACACTTTGCTGGTCATTCTTTTAAGGAGAATTAAATGTTATCAGTTAGAAACAGAGTCCTTCATAGAGTACAATCATTACACATACAAAACAGTGTTTACAGCAGGATTTATGAAAGACTGTGTGTGGCTGTAATTGTGAAATGCTTAAAATGGAGATAAAACTTTAAGGGAGAAGTGAAGAAGTGACATCTTTAGAATTGAATTTTGTGAAATATGAAGACTTTTGTGCAGCTAAATATCTGCATGAACAACCCATATTAAAGGGTGTTGAATCTTGACGTGCAAAGTCAGGAAACAAAGCCTTCTCACATTTCACTGTCTGAATTAATCATGCACAGCAAGGTCTTGTGTACTGACATGTGGTCAACAAGAGGTCCAGGTTAAACCGATCGATTCGTCAATAGTCTGCCATGCCGCCCACACATCGTCTGGCTTCTTTTTTTTTTAAAAGTTGATCAGATTGTCTTTGTCTTGCCTGCTGCTTACTTTCTGTCTTTGATCATTTGTGCATGTGTGGGCTGCATGCAGTTTGGAGGTTGACTTTACTGACCCTTCTTAATTTTCATGTCACATGTGGGTGGATGTGGGCATTCTTAAAGATTGCATCTGTTGTCTTTCTTAGCGAGGCGTCATTAAAGATTGACAATCTCTCTCTCTCCTCAGGACGCTCAGATTGAGAAGGAGAAACAAGCCTATAATGTGACAGGAGGATGCACGGCTCTATCTGTGGTTTACCTCCTGGGGAAACTATATGTAGGCAACGCAGGTGACAGCAGGTGTGTATGCAAACGTTGTGTCCTCGTAATAACTGGTCTGGGAAAAGTAGAATCGGATCAAAATGAATTATGGTAGTTGAAAGGAAATCTTTTTCCTCCCTCTTGCGAATATTGAGCCATTCATTCTGAAAGTTTGAGCCAATCATGTGGTTTGCCTTCGCACGACTTGTCAAACTTTTTTTCTGTATTGTCTGCAGGGCCATCATCATTAGAAATAATGAAATCATTCCCATGTCGACAGAGTTCACACCAGAGTCAGAACGACAGCGGCTCCAGTTCCTGGTAAGAAAACTTTGACACAGAAATAGAGAGAAAGTGTCTTTTTTAAGAAGGCGAGGCAAATGTATTAATATTGTCCATGTCAGCAACAAGGCAATTCAAAGTGGTTCACACAGGACATCAAAAGCATCAAGACAAAGGGGGGGGGGGGGACATTACAAATCCCTAAAACAAACCATAACCAGTCAAAGAGAAGATTAAATATGACCAGATATGATGTCAAACAATAAGATCTAGAAGAAATAAGACATTAAGCAAAAAAAAGACATGAAAAGTCGTTATCTTATCTGCTCAGCTCACAGGTAGGGGCCTAATATGTGAGATATCTACTGAATGAAATCATAAAATGTGCTTACTATATAATCAGACATTAAGGAAACGTGCTATGTTGAAGTGCTGGCTTCTCTGACAACAATGTAGCATTCTACGTTTCAGTTCCGGTCCTGAATGCTTTGTATTTGTTTTGACTAGAGAAGATAGGCGGTTTTAAGACACACCCACACGGCCATTTTTTTCTAATAAGCTCCACGACCAGAAATGCTGTCACAAGGAAATTAGAAACTAGGATCAATATTGAAGATGATTTTAGATAAGTGGAGAGAGGTCAGAATGCAGAAAGCTTTCAATACTGATGCAGAGCTGGCTAAACACTGAAGCTTCCGTGTCGCCGATTTTGCAACCCGAGTGCCCATCAACTCTAGGGAGGAGGGAGCAGGAGAGAGCGCTCTTCCAGAGGAGCTGTGTGTGTGTGACCACGCCCCTCTGGAAGAGCTTGTGTGGCTCAGGCTTCCTCGCTCCATGCCTAATTGTTTACAGTGATAAGGTAGACTCAGAGGGCAGAACAAACACCTGGCTGTGGGAGTGTCACCCATCTGGGGGAGGGGCTACTGCCCTTTGTGATGTCACGAAGGGGGAAAACTGCAAACTGCCTGTTTGAGCACACATTTTCTGAAAAGTGGAGCAGGCAGAAGACGGAGAGGATGGACTTGAGGGGGGTTGGATCTGTAAAGGAAAATGCAGTAACAGGTTGCCAGAGTTATAGGAAATATTAAAGGTTATTAACAAACACCATCTCTATTAAATAGTGTATCCACCAGAAAGCAATGGAAGGTTTAAGACTGTGTGGAAATTGAATTCTCATTACTGATACGACTCACATTTTCTTCCTTTTTTTTGAACAATAATTAAGCTTTTTTTTTTTTTTAAACCTATCACCTCAACTTCTTTTTGCACCTGAGAATTTCCACAGCCTTGGAAAATGTAATAGTTTCATACTCTCCCAATGTTTGAAATAATTGGAAGAATAAGATAGATGGCTGACAGTATATAATCTGAATTTTTTAACGCTCCACTATCATATTATCTGCCTCAAAATTCAAGTCAGACTCCAGGGTTAGGTGACATCGGGGGAGGGGATAAAAAGTGATGGCAGCTGACTTTAATTCGATCTGCAAATCTGCCACACATTTATCCGCCTGAGTGACTTGAAGGCCGTCATTTTCCGTCCTCCAGGGTTTCATGCAGCCTCACCTGTTAGGAAATGAGTTCACGCACCTGGAATTTCCCCGGAGAGTTCAGAGAAAGGAGGTGGGCAAGAGGATGCTCTACAGAGATTTCACCATGAAAGGATGGTAAGTCTTTTACACACTTATTTTCACCCAGACAAAAGACCCCTGCATCCTCTAATCACTGCCACAGACTTCCGTTCCCTCCTCTTTCGCTGCTTTCACTGTTTCTCTTCCACTGTGACAGCTGAGAGAACCAGCAGGGAGCTAATGAGGGAGCAAGCCTAACCTATATGATCTAATGATACAGCAGGGACGGTCCTATATGTGGTGCTATGTGGGTTAGCGATGCACCATGCTGTCTGACTGTGGCTGTAGCAGAAGCCAGTAATGAGACACACTCACTCACTGACACACACAGAGACTCATACTGCACAGGACAGTGTGCACTGTGTTGGTTGATGTATATTTCACTATAAGACTTCACCTCAGGAGCAGAAATATACCAGCCAGGATGTTCCACTGCAGATGCTACTGTTATGTTTTCTCATTTCATCCAAACAAGGAAGAACTGTAGAGTGGTGCTGTCAGCATTAGTTAATCACAATCAATTAAAAGGTCTGAATGAAAGTCTTCTAATCACATGCTATTGTGTCCCTTAAGGTGCACCGTGCATAAGCCTCTACACAGTGTATCCATGTAGTCACAGTGATGGAAAAGAACGATGCTGCTGCAAAACACATTAAAAAAAAAATATCAGACAGCTCAGCTGACGAGTCAAAGTAATATCCACCTTGTGACACCAAACATTTCCCTTTTTCCCCCATTCCTGTTTTCATTTGTTTTTTGATCAGTAAGGAGTTAATGTCTTAACCTTACTGGAAGGTCCTTACATTATCTCAAAATAAAAGCAGGTTTGTGTCAGGGGGGGGAGATTGGGACGCAGGTGCGGACCCAGGCATCTCAAAGTTATCCCAAAAGGATAACCATAAAATCGCAATAGTGATAGATCAGAAAGGGGAGGAAAAAAAAAACTGTATAGAGCCACAACAAGCTTCCTAAACTGCACAGAAAATGATTCACTAAACCACTGCTGCCAAGCAGCTGACTCAAAATCAAAATTGTCCAGGAGACCCAGAAAACACTAACGAAAAGCAAAGGCTCTGGGAGACCGGCAATGGAAATCTAATATAAAGTTCTTAGTTTGTGTTTATATATACACACAGACAATGACAGAAAACACATTAGAACCTCTGAAGGTGAGATAATGAGTCAGCACAGAACACTGGAGACTGCAGAGTTTATACCCCACACCTGAGCTTAATCAGAGCCAATCAGTGACACACACACACACACCTGACTGCAGTGAGTTGATTCTCTCACTGAGTAGAAAGAGTGAGTGCCCTCACAGGTTTGATTTAAACAGCAAATAATGTACTCTCAGCTTAAGACATTACAAAAATTTAAAATAAAAGCCTCACAATTTAGAATTTCAAACTTCCCAATTAAAATGTGCTTTATCGCGATTAAGTATTGAAATTCAGCTGATTAATTGCGATTAAATGTAATCGTTTGACAGCCTTACTTTAGAGTCATTTAAATGACCGGGTATTGTTTTGAAAAGTTCGACACTGGCTGTTGCGTTAGTGATAAGAAAAGTTTTTTTAAAAGCTAATTTTTGTGACAAATAAACAAGCTCATGTTTTAAACTGCAGTTTTCTTTTTTACACATGCAGGAGATTTTTAAAAAACTAACTGAAATCTATATAGCATTTATATGGATGTGGACTTTGTCTGTCTGTATGAGTTGTATTAAAGTGTTCTTCATTCAGGAAATGAACTGAATGCCTGGGTATTGTATAACCCCAATCCCTAAAAAGTAAGGCGGTTTTGTAAGATGTTAACAAAAACAGAATGTGATGATCTGTGAAACATTGAAACCAGCACAAAGACATGTCCAATATTGAAACTGAGAAATGTCATTGTTTTGTTTTTTTTAAATGATACGCCCACTTTGAATTTAATGCCAACAAAAAGAAGTCGAGATAGTGACAACAGAAGACGGGAAAAGTTGTGAAACACCTGATGGAATATCTCACAGTTCAAAGGTTAAACCGGGTCAGTAACATGATTGGGTAAAAGAAGAGCATCGAGAGAGTCCTTCTGAAGTTAAGATGGGGAGGGAAGCAGCACTTTGTGAAACCTACAGTCAGGTTAAACTTGGTCAGAGATGAAAGACTGCACTGGTGAATAGTGAAACACTAAGGATATTGTTGTTTCACAAGGAATTTGCTTCAGTGCATGAAGGACTTTTCACAAGGGACTAGGCCAACGACCATTATTAAGTCACTGTGAACGTCACCTCCTCAAATGGCTCTGTATTTAAAACACACATGATCCTCTCGTGGACTTCACATGAGCTTTAGGAAGACTTCTAAAGACTTGTCCGTGAACATAGTCCGTTACTGACTTCACAAAGCAAGCCGAAGTTCGACCATGCAAAGAGGAAACCAGATATAAACCAAATACAGTGTCATTTAAAATGGACTGAGGCAACATTGAAAAATGTCCTCAGGAATGAAACAGGTCTGACAGGTCTGGAAATCATGAATGCCCCATTGTCAGAATTCATAAGCCTGCATCAGGGATGGTATGGGGACACATTCATGAACATGGCATTGGTAACCTGCACATTTGTAGAGCCACGATTGATGCTGAACAGTATTTCTGAAATCCAGCCTTGGTCACAAATGAAAGCAGCTAAAAATTAAACTTGAGGTATTTTTTTAAAGCATACACTTTTTTACACACTGCTTTTTGCTTCTGGGTTTGTTTACCGCAAGCAGACGCTTCTCATCTGCCCTTGAACAAGGGAACATTCATGAGGAGCTCCTCAAGGGCACGAATACTCCACACATTCTCTCAGATAGTGTCGTGTTAATGGCTAAATGCACAAAGATGCCTCTTTACAAAACAGCCAAAAGCGGTAAAACCTCGTATTTGAAAAGCTGGAAATAGGGATTTTTTTTCCCGTTTTGCAATTTATGTGTTTGTCTCTGTAATGCAAAAAAAAAAGAATACTGAAAATTAGCAAAATGAGCTCATTAGGCAGCCCGTCACATCCCACAATAAACAGAGGGAGATAAAATAGTGCAGTGTATCGTCTCTGGCTTTATCAGAAGTTTGACGAGCATGGTGACTGATGGATGTGGAAGTTGGATCTCTACGTCTTGTGCACTAAAGTATAACAGAAAGCTGTGTCGGCCCTAGAAACAGGGAAAATGTCAAATTCCTGATAGGTGTATCATTTAAAGAATAGTGAACTCATCATAGAGAGTTCTACCTCACCTATGACAACCATTATATGTAACATGCTAATTTTAAGTTGTGTATGGTTTTGGGAGAGTGGGATGCAATTGCGGACCCCGGGTATCTGAAAGTTAACCCAGATGGATAACCACTAGAATCGTCAAGCGATTAAATAGGAGGGGACAAGAAACCAAAAAGTAACAAGCAAAACCAAAAGGCTCTCTTTCCTAAATAACAACAAGACTAGAAACAAAACCACTGCTGCCGAGCAGCTGACCAGAAAATAGATTAAAGGGTAGTCCCTTTGATTTCTTAAGACCCCAGAAACAGCTGAGACACAAAAGGTCATCAGGCCCGTGTTTACAAAGAAACAAAAAGGATGTGTCAGAAATTCCCAGCACCAACAAACTACACTTGTAGATCTGCTGGAACCCCGTAAGTAAACCCACCGAGAAAAGTCAAGTGGTGCTTATGCAAAATCACACACTTCTAGAGGACACAAGAAACACAGAGAGAACCTCTCACTATCTCTGAAGGTGAGACAATGAGCCAGCACAGAGTGCTGCATCTCAGGGGTATATATATATATATATATAACCTTAACACACCAGGACCAAATCAGGGCCAATCAGTCACACACACCTGACACTGAGTGAGATGATTAGCTCCCCACACTCAGTGAGTGACCAGTTTAATCTCCCTCCCAAGTTGGAGAGAAAATTATGTCATCAGGATTGTATCTGCTTCAGCTAATAGATGTAGAGTTTGAACAAAGTGTAGAATCTAACGGATGCATTTAACAGACAGGAAGGATCTTAAAAGAAATCCTGTCAAGTTGCATTATTGGGAGTGTATTTTTGGATCTGGTCCCAGACTAGTGACTAAAAGGCTGATATCTCCACTCCTGTGGTATTCATGTGTATGGCATAATCACACTATAAAGCTAACATGGCTAACACTTGGTTACACATCTAGCCGACACAGAGAACAATACGTGTCATTTGTCGGTCAGTGAGTGTCGGCCCGTTTTTTCCTCGGTTCGGTCTCGACCACTTTGACTTAACGGCCCATTAAGCTGCAAAATATTCTGCTTTGTTCAACAGCTTGTTGCTTCATTCGTTTTTTTTCCACCTGCAGTTTGATGCTGGGGAGGTAGCACTGTTACGTTCCCCAAGATGGTTAATGGATGAGGGGAGTAACAAGAAATTCAAACCCAGGGAAAAGAAATAGGAACTCTCTGCTCTTTATAGTTCGGCCCCTGATTGGTAATTAACCACAGGTGTGGCTGGGCACACTCAGGCTGAGGAGCAACACCTGGGGAGCACACAGGAGAGAGACAGGGGGGAGAGAAAATGTATCTGCTGGGTTATATGCTCTTAAAATCAAAACAATGATCTGAAAGAAGCTGAAATGGAAAAAGTGTGGTGAATACGTCATTTGATCCACGTGTACAATACAATATATATATAGTGCAATTTAGATGAGTTGATAAATATATAATTGAAGAGATAATCAGAAAGACAATCATGAACTTAATGAATGAGAAAAATTCAAATTTGAGGTATTGAAATATAGTTTTGCTTCCAGGCTTTAATGTGGTGAATAAAAAAACACAATGTGGTCAGACATATTCTTATTTTGAGTTGACAGTCTTGACTACCCTGCGTCAGTCACACAATAGTTACTTCCCGGCTCAAGCAGATGCTGCAGAAGCTGTTACTTGTTTATTTTATATCCAGATGGGTAATGATGCAACATGGTGAGCGATTGTAGAACCTGCACACTGCGAGTATGTTGACTACAAAAATAAATCAAAGTGAACGTATTCAAAGACAGATCTCAGAGTCTGTTTTATACTTCTTTCTTACTTCAAACATTTACATCTTTAACGTTTGGTGTATTATCAATATGGGAATGCACGTGTGAGCCGGACATTAAAGAAGAAGAATTTCACTTGTTCATTTCTTGCTTTTATTTTATTTTCCTGAACACAGGGCGTATAAGACCGTTGAGGATGAAGATCTCAAGTTCCCGTTGATATACGGGGAAGGGAAAAAGGTAAGAGTCTGTCACCTCCGAGCTCTGTGCTTCGACTGTGGAATTCAGAAAATAACCCACTCTAACATTGTGGAGTCAATCTGACACACACACACACACACACACACACACACACACACACACACACACACACACACACACACACACACACACACACACACACACACACACGCTACATGCCTGACAGCCAACAAGAGAGTAAATACTCTGTCTCTGATGTGCGAGCGAGAGTGTGTGGGTGTGTGTGTGTGTGTGTGTGTGTGTGTGTGTGAGTACATCCTCGCTAGAAGACAAAGAAGACGGTCCATCTGTTTCACTCCAGCAGCTACAGCTAACACACACGGACATCCAGACAGACACACACCACTCGGGAGATGACAGTCGTCTCTCTGAGAAGTGGAGTTAATCCCCACAGGGGACAGCAGGGGAGAGAGGAGAAGACGAGACGGAAACTGTAAAAAAATAAATAAATAAATAAATAAACAGTCCACCAAATGAATTGCACAGAAGCCTTCAGTTCTCTGCGGTGTCAGTTTGCTTCATATTTTCAATCAGTTTGGTTTGAGATCAAATGAAAGTGAGTTTCCACAGAGATAAAAGTCAGGAGGAATATTGAGGGATACTTTCATCATTAAAGGAACATGTTGTGTTTCTTGTTTAACCCACCAACAGGTGTTTACACAATCTATACTGAAAGCAATAACCAGCTCCAACACACACTTGTGTTGTCATCTCTGACTGTGAGGTCTCATTGTCAAACATTACAACTGTGGTTACATCGCTCCATGTTGACACACAGTCTTTTAAAAATGCTGTGATATTTCACACTGTGCAAGACACCTATACTGACGCAGCCCATGTTCTACAGGCACGTGTGCTGGCCACCATTGGTGTGACCCGTGGGCTCGGTGACCATGACCTCAAAGTTCACGACTCCAACATCTACATCAAACCGTTCCTTTCCTGTTGCCCCGAGGTAAGAGCTAACGTAGCAACTAGCCTGCTTACACTCATTCATTCAGGGCAGAGCAGACGGCAACACTGACCCGGACAGCAGCCTGCTAAACATCACAGAGCCAAGGCTTTGAAGAAACAGCAAGAAATGAGATATTGTGGTAACTTAGAAACAGGAGCACATGTCTTATCCTACACAAGAGTGTGAGCAGGTGTGACACGTGTTTGCAGGCTGGATGACTAATTTATCGATCAGTTATTGTAAATGGACTTGAGCTTGTATAGTGCTTTTCTAGTCTTCTGACTAATCAAAGTGATTTTACACCGCATGTCAAACCTACCCATTCTCACCCATCCACATGTTAAGTGTCCATCATTGTTAACTAATCCCAATCATGCACATTTACACGCCACCGACGAAGCAGCAGGAGCACCTTGGGGTTAAGTGTCTTGCCTAAGGACACATCGGACATGTTTGCTGCAGGAGCTGGGGATTGAACCCTCGACCTTCCGGTTGAGAGACGACCGACTCTACTAACTGAGCAACCGGTGCCCCAGTTGCAACATAAGCATTTTTAAGGTGTATTCTGGGGCTTTTTGCCTTTTATTTAGATTGGAAAGTGTCTGGAATAGCAAGAGAGAGAGTGAGGAATGACATGCGGGAAAGGAGCCACAGATCGGACTTGAACCCGGGCCGCCTACTCGAAAGACTACAGCCTCTATACATGGGACGCGACTCAATCGCTAGACCGTCAACGCCCAACAGCATGTAAATCTCACCGCAAATATTACCCTTTGATTTCTTAAAAGGCTGCTGTATATTCCTCTCTCTTCAACGTCACTAAGAACAGATTATCTGCACTTGACATAAGGGATAAAAAGTTGAGTTGACTTTGTCTCTTTTCCCCTACGGTTCTAACACCGGCACTGGCAGCCTGCCAGCTGCTATCAATCCAAACAAACAACAACAAGCCTCTCCAGATGGCGGGGATGAGCATTCCAAAGACTTTTTTTCATCATAATGAATAATTACATAATACATCTATAAATATTTGAATGCTTTTATAATCTATAAAAAGATGGTTAAAGATGGCTTCCCTGTGCACACTAGTGACTTCATACAGTCCTGACAGTGATGATGTCACACTCTTACAAGTCTGAAGGGGGTGATGTCACACCAGTAAACACAGTCATGTGCCAACAAATGCAGTAATGAAGACCACTATGGTTTATATAAATCATTCAGATTGATGTAAACAATGGAGGTTTTTAAAATTACCCCAAAAAAGTCTTTGCAGATGTTTAATGAGTTAAAAAAAAAAAGCATACAGGTCTTTTAGTTGTACGCAGCCTTTTCACACAATTAGCTTCGAGCTTGAGCATGTTAGCTATTGCTCCATTTAGAAGAATATTTTTTTTTTTATTGCTTATTCTTTTTCTCTCCAACATCAGCTACTGCTTGGCTTTAGCTTTTACGACTGGAGAAGGCTAGCTAACAACATCCTCCTACCAGAACATACGGAGCTTGTTCATTGCTAAACAATGCTATTGCTACATACATGCTACATACATGCTACATACATGCTATTGCTAGGCCAGCTGTTTCTCTTTTTGCATTCTTTTTTCAAGCAAGAGTGGTTTATATCTTCTTGTAGCACTGGGACATTTTTTTTTAGCATACTACTGAAAATGTTAAATTATTGTGTGAGGTGAATATTTGTGCACCTTTCTAAAACGTTTATCAGGATTCATTTCACCAGGGTCTGCTGTGGAGGGGACGATTATTGTTTAGCCTATTTAAACCTAAACTCCCTCAATGAGCAATATCAAACCATGCTTTTATATTAAAAAAACTTTTTATTTGAACAAATGTCGATTGAAAAGGTACCAACACAACACAAATGTGATTCCTGTTGCTGTAAGCTACATGAAAGGTAATGAACTTGTCCTTCTTTTGCTGCTCGTAGTCAAGAGCATATGGATAACTAGAGTGGATGTCGAGAGGCTTTTTCAAACGCAGGAATTTTAAATTGATGCCTTAGCTTCTGTCTCCCTGAACCCATTGAACCGCAGATTGGATTTTTCTTTTTTTTTTCCTCCGTTCATTCTAGCTCTGCTGAACAACCCTGTTCCCTGGCTTGTTTGTCATATATCAAAGGATAAGTCTGTCACGTGACTTTCACTGCTTCTACTCGTGTCAAATCTGCACTAAAAAAAAATCACCAGAGGTTGTGTTTAACAGCATCTCTGTCAGAAAAAAAGGGTTTTCTGCTGAGGGGGAAACTTAAGCTCACCTATATGACTGTCTGGCTCTGGTTTCAAAGCGCTTTCATCTTGCGGTTGTAGTTTGTCTTATGAAGTTTTTGCATTTTTTTTTCCTCCCACAGCTCTCTGCTTGATCTTTTATTCATTAACACCAGGGTTCATGCTGGGTTCACATGGAAGACTGAAACCCTCTCAGCACTCCGTCTTTGAGAGAAAGACAGAGACACATCGGGCGGCTGTGGCTCAGTGGTGGTCGGTCGACCTCAACCAAAAGATCAAGGGTTCGATCTCCAGATCCTGACGGCACATGTCAAATGTGTCCTTGGGCAAGACACTTAACTCCAAGTTGCTCCTGCTGCTTTGTCAGCGGCATATGAATGGATTAGTTATTACTGATAGACTCTTTACACAGCAGCCTCTTCCATCAGTGTGTGAATGGTGAATGGTGTAAAAGAGCTTTGAGTAATCAGAAGAATAGAAAAGCGCTATGCAAGCTCAAGTCCATATAGTACATTCACACAAACCGCTCTCTCAACTAAGACGAAGTGAGATTCTCTCAGTGAATGCAAACTGTGTTGAATTCATTCAGATTCAATGTAAGGGCTAGGTCTGTTTTTAATTTCTATATGGCAGATAAGACTAGAGCTATTTGAGCTGGGTGTTATTGACCTTGTTAGCCAGTTTCAAGTGGCAAGGAATATTTCAAGCTTCTGTCGTTGTTCTAGTTTTCAAGCTTAGAACCACCAAGATTTGAAGCCTGCCGAGTTGGAACTTATATTAGCCACTAAGCGTCTTTTTAATCTTAAATTTACCAGTGAATTTACCAACAAACAAAAAAACACAGAATCTGTATCAGATAGTCGAGAAGTGGTATTATCACATGACAGTGTCACATGATGTTCTCTGTATGAATTGTTCATGCTATCTTGTATTATTAGAAGTTTTAGCAACACTTGCAGCAGATGGTCTATCAATGGTTCCAACAACAGGGTCAAAATGTGTATTACTATTTTATACCCATAAAGTTTTGTACAGATATATTTGAATCCTGAGAAGATGAATTTGGTGATTATTGGACTTATCCTTAAGCTCCAAATTAACTGTCATCGTTGGTTATAAAAAGGCCAGACAACTGCTAGTTAGCTTGAAACTTTTACAGTCTGGATTCATTTCACATTTCAATCACTTCAATAGTTCTCTGTGTTTAGTGATTATCAGCAATTTACCATGCTTACATGCTAGACCAAGATTATTCCCGGTATGTCGGCCTAGCCATAGTAAGCATGTTAGCGTGATGATATTAGCATTTAGCTTGAAACACAGCTTTGCAACCTCACAAGATTTCTAGCATGGCCAGCTAGCAAGAATGATGCTACTTTAGTGTTTTTTGTAAATAACCCTGCATGCTTGTATTTTGCTTTACAGGTTAAAGTCTACAACCTGATGCACTACGAGCATGGGGCTGATGATGTTCTAGTAATGGGAACCGACGGGCTCTGGGACGTCCTCTCCAACCAGGAAGTAGCCGAAGCCGTCACCACATTCCTCGCCAACTGTGACCCTGATGACCTACACAGGTCTTTTTTATTTCCTTATTTCTTTATTGGTTTCTTTTTTTTGTCTTTAGTTGCTTCAAAATTGTTATTCTATACACCTGAAGGCTAAGTTTTCCAGTTTCCTAGTAATGTCAGGTGTTCTGGTTTGCATCATTATACTGGAATGCTGAACTGTACTGTTCTTTCCAGGATACAGGATTCTGTTTATTAATAGGTGGCCTCATGTCTCACTGTACAAATAATTTCAGTTCCTGTGCTAACCCAGTGAAAGTGACCCTGTATGCTGTTGGTTTATTGTTGTGTCCTCTTCTCTTACCTCATCAGGTACACAATGGCGGCTCAAGACCTGGTGATGCGAGCGCGTGGCGTGCTGAGGGACAGAGGCTGGAGGATCACCAACGAGCGCCTGGGCTCCGGAGACGACATCTCGGTCTTCATCATACCGCTGATGTACGGAAACCGTCAACCCTGAGGAGCCCGGCAGAGGTGCTTCCTTTTTAAGGACCTGAAGAGCATGTAGGCTCTTTAATCAACAGGATTCCTAAACTCTTGTTCTCCCCCTTTTTTCCCCCTCAGTGCTGTTTGAATATTTATCTTCTACCTTGGACCAACCGTATACTCAAATTTGGATATTTACATTTGTTGGTGTTTCATGTCTCTATAGAAGTTCACAGTTTGTCAGTCTGATCAAGGGAACTTCAGTCAGCACTGCATTGTGTATTTGTAAAGCCCTAAGAGTCAGAAGTAGTTTGTTGAGTTGATAGAAGTGATGAAGGAAAAAAGTGGAACATTAGTGATTACAGTTCCATAGAATGAAGGAGGCTGACTGCCTCTGAACTTCTTCAGAAATGAGACAGCTAAAATAATCAAATGCTCTTTCAATGTGGAGAAAAGACCTCCTCCTTCACGTCTTCTTCTTGCCTCTCTTGCAGTGCTGTACAAAACTCTACCCTCCTCTTCCTTCTCTTTTAGCCCTCCTCTTTTCTCTTATACTGTACACTCGACTTGTTTGTATAAAGAAAAAAAAATACCTCCTTCGTCTCGTGACCATGGACCAGGCTGACGAGTCAGCTGCGTTTTTCTGTTTTTGCCACAGTGTGGCTTTGAAGGATTCCCTTGCTGAGGAACTGCTTCCATTTGGCTTTTCAGATTCCTGACTGATTGCAGCGAGGAGATTTTGGCTTGGACCTGCATTTCTTTCCCTTCCCTTGAGCATCCTGTTAGAATTTATGATTTTTGAGACTTTTGTAAGGGGAGAGTCCGAGAGACTCTGCGGTTATTGTCACTTGGAAAGCAAGGGGAGGCTTTTTCTGCTGTTTTGCGTAGTTTTCATGTTTCACCATAAGTGCGTAGCTGATGAACACAGAGGAAAAGACACAAGGACCTCAGAGTAGCAAGGTGGAACAGGAACCAGATTTAGTGGGGATTGAGAACAACCTGTTTGGATCAAGTACTGGGATATAGTTTGATAATGGTATATGAACAAATGCATGTGATAATTCCTCAGTGATCTAAAAGGAGAACTATTAACAGCCACTCATCACTTAATCGAAGACTTGAGTCTTGTAAATTTTAATTTTACTAAAAACTTTTGGGTTAGGCTGAGATTTAGATTAGAAGAATGGTAACTCACATACCTGTGTGTAACATGTGAAGCCATAGCAGGGAGACCATAAGCTTAGCTTAGCTTAGTTTAGTTTAGATTAAGACTGGAAGCAGGGGGTAAATTAGTAGCTTAGGTGAGAAAAAACCTCTAAATGATGTGATTGAATCCATCATATTTTATTTGTTTTCTGTCTTAACACACAGCAAGTCCCACACTTAACATTTTGTTTTTGTATTTTCATTTTCTGCTTAGGCTTTTTGTTTTTTTAAAGGTCCCCTGGCTTAAGCCTCCTATCTAATGCACATGGGCAGTAAGAATCATGCTGTATTTCCCTAAAACAATGAAAAATAATGATTTAATGGTAAAGCTTTAAACAAGATAAATTGTAAATTTAGAAACTGGAAATTTGTTCGAACGGAAAAAGTTTAAGAAATACATTTTCCCAATATCCCTAGCAAAGGTCTGACTGAAAAGACTAAACATAAAATATGACTTAGACCACAGTGTACCCCTGACGCACATCACTAACAAGGGAGTCATATATATATATATATATATATATATACACATATATATATGAAAGGACTAATTCATATTTTTAATAAATAAAAATCCTGAAATACAATCAATGTCAAGATGAACATAAGTTCTTCAATGAGAGAAAGTTGGATAGCTTTCTTTTGCTTTTTTCACAAGCTTCAGATGCTTGGTCCCGTTTGTCTCCAGAGGGACAGCTTTGAGAGTAACGATGTGCTATTGGATGTAGTGATTTTTGTGTCAGTGCATTTCATAATGTAGGCCTGGGAATATAAGCAACAGTGCAATGGTTTACACCTGTTTGTTTTTAATGGACTGAATTTGTATTTATGTTACGTAACAAAGAGTTAGAGATGATGTCATTTGTTTGTTAATGTGCAGAGATCTGTCATATGTTTCTTTTTTTCCGTTAGGGTTATTAGCGTCCCAGAAATGTAAGAGTAGATTCATTGTGAAGGAAGGGAAGAAGTTAACATAGAATGGTAATGGATTGACTCAAAATCAGATCATGTATGTTTTGCACTTTTTTGTCATCTTGTTGCCTGGGTTTTTTAAAAAGAAAAGGAAATATGAAGAGTTCATTATTGTGTGGCAGGGCCTTAGGAACTGATGTGCATGTGTATTTTTTCTGCCCTCTCCCACTTTATTATTCTGCATTCATACAGGCTATACTCCTCATCCAGACACATTTGTTTAAGATGCAGGAGATGTGAGTTAGTCTGGGGGAAGAGGATCGATGAAAAAAGTACATCATTTTTTTAAAAACTTGGATTCCAAGCTTTAAAAAAAAAAAAATATTGAAGGTATAAAAATAGAGTAAGCTGCATGTTTTACAACCTTGACTGATTAAAAAAAACTGTCATTGCTAGTTATTATGACTCTTTTGCTCCTCACTAATGGACAGGTAGAGGTTTAGGGGTTTGGTGTACTTTAAGCTTGACTTCATAATTAGAATATCTCGCTCTTTTTCATGAGATAGTAAAAGTGATAAACTGAACCCAAAGAAGTTTGTTAGGAAATGGTGCGGGACTAGGATGAGAAAGCCATGTTAAAGGAATAGTTCAGACATACTTGGATGTGAACATATTTTCTTTCTGGCGCAACTACAAGATAAATCGCAGAAGCTACAGCTAGCAGATACTCGCTAGCTAAATCTAGCTAACATAAAAAATTTAAACGGGGAAACAGCTAGCCTTACTCTATGCTAAGGGAACAAATACCACTTACCAGCTCATTAAATTCACTTTTGTATTCTGTTTACCAAAATGACCATTCAATGTTTTACAAGGTGCTACCAGTCTATGCTGTGTTTTGGTGTTGGTCATACGTTGGTATGACCAAAACACAATGTATGCTGATCTTGCTAGTCATACCAGCATGGGAGTTAACACACCCATAGCTCCTCAAAAAGCAGAAAACTTAAGTTTAAACATTTTCATAAGTGGTCTTAGGGGTGTTGGTTGGTACATTTTTTAAGCTAGGTAAGTAAGCTAGCTGTTACCCCTCGATTCAAGTTTTTGCACTCAGCTTAGTTTATGGTCCCCTTGGTAAGCAAAAAGTAAAGTATCAATCTTCAAGTAATTCACAGCCAGAAAACAAGTAAGCGCATCTCCCAAAATGTTGAACCATTGCTTTACATGAAATGATATGTGCCATTGTGTTGTATAGGCTACTTATAATCTTAGCTTGAGACATTTTTGCAGATGACAATTATCTACATTCCTTCAAGCGGTGGTCATTTACATTTGCCTGAAGTCAAATGGTGCGTATTTCCTCCTGTACATTCCATAAAGGACTATTCATTTAAAAACATGTATGCATTGTCATACATTTCATAATTATATATGTTTTACCTGTTATGGTGCATTTCGTCCATCGTACAAGATGGCAGTTACCAGATGTTTTTTTTTTGCTGGGTTTAATTTATTGAATGTCAATTATTTTGTATGTTTTACTTTAGGTAAAAAACTGCCCTGCCCCCCACCTCAGCATTGTTGTAGCATACGCTTTAGTTCAACAGTGTGGTTCCTTACAATCAGATTTCATCTGACAGAAAGAGTGAATGTTTTGAACTGTAAACGTGTTAAGACAATGCCTGACTGGGGAATATTTGTTGAATGTTCATCCTTATACCTGTCATTAAGCCTTTTTCTCATAGATGAATGTCAAAGAATGAAAACATGATTTATTTTTGTCATCGTACTGTGCCACCCGACCACTGCACATCAACTCAGGTTCAGTTATCATGTGTAGTTCAAGTGTCTGAACTTGTAAGATTTATTTTATTTAAAGGAAGGGAGTCCTCCAAGGTGGAGTATAGGTAACACTACATTTGTAAAAAGATAGGAGTTTGTTGGTATGTTTGGGAAGCTCTTAGACTTGAAAGTTTACCTTGTCCCTTTGACCCAACTTTTTGAAATTGCTGTATTGTGAAAGTAGCCACTGCTGTTGTTTTCTACCTTAGTCTATTAAGGTTTGATATGGGAAAATGAGAAGAGATGCCGTTTTTTTCTGTAGCAGAGAGGAAGTTTGAAGCTCGGTGGGAAACCGTTTTTAAGAGACCATTGTGCTACCCTCAACCTCTCCACTTGTGAATGTGAAATGTACATTTTGTATAACAAAAGAATAACTTATGAAGTCAAAAAAGAAATATTTTTAATGTTTCCTTGTGCAACTTTGGGGGGAATAAGCAATGTTTACCTTCAGTGTTTCTTTTCCAGAAATAAAAAACAAAATAAATGTTAAAGGTCAATGTAAAAAAAAAAGTTGTTTGTGTTATTTAAGAGTAAAAATGGAATTTCAACATGAACGCAGAAGCTCAACATGAACGCAGACAAATGGTTTCCAATAAGAAGAGAAGTGCTGAAGAGCTAACCAATATTGTTGCTTTTTTTTTTTGCGTATACTTCCTGGGGGAAAGCAAACACTGACAAACAGGGTCAACTGGCCTCGGAAAGACTGTTAGACTTTGAGAGCAGAGGGATTCATTAGTGGGACTATGGAGTGCTCACTGAATCTCAACAGGAGACAGGCTGACAGAACAGGGTCAACAGAGCACAACTTTGTTTCACTTGTAAAAAAAAAAAAAGAAGTCAAATCTTTATTTAAATATTATACTTGCCATTAAAAGTCCCCAAAGAATTTGAAATTATGTACTCCAGTTTAGGCTTAAATAAATAAAAAAGGACAGATTCTAATGCAGCAAAAATGTGACTGTTCTTCATCGAGAATATTCCAGCCATTCTTTATTCTTATTTTTTGTCTACTTTTGTCACAGGTGTCTTTTAATTAGGTTTTTTTGTTAGTCTTTTTGGACATATATTGTTTATGCATGTAATAGCAAATCAATCCATCTTTAATTTTTGAAACCAAGAGTTATCACTCTCACTCAACTGGACACATCTTGAGTTTGTTTGCACATTTCTGCTACTTTCTGTTTAAGTTCCTAACAAAGTGAAGGGAGCTGTGACAAATGGCACGCACTCTTGAGAGGTAAAAATGTACCTGTCACCCACTCACCATAGACAGACCAGTATCCCTTCGGGGGGGGGGACACATACACCCTTCAACTATATTCATTTTATGACACTCCCTAAACTTGATTTTAGTTTCACAAATGGTCCAAGCAAGAAATACAGTAAACTGAATTTTGAAATTCTGAAATTTCGATCTGCTTTCAAATTATTTCTTTACAAATATGATTTTGTTGAAATATAATCTGAAATTTAAAACAAGATTAGCATCGAAAACAAATTAAAAACACATATTCAGAGAGAAGAAACACAAACCAACATGATGCCATCAAGGTCATTTTATTACAAATCACATCCAAAAGAAGACATATTAGGTTTGCTTGTGTTTCATTCGTACACATCTGCCCAAGTCACATTTACGCACAACAGCTTTTACATGATACGTTAGTATGAAGCTATTTTGTTTCCAAATTCCCGTGTTTACAAACAATGCAGTGGTCTCCGTCCTTCACATCGATCCCGTTTGGTTCCTCTGTCGTTAAGTCACCAGCGCCGGCAAGGCAGTAGATTGCGCAGTCATCTCCACAAGGGGTAATATGACAACCCGACCAACAGCACAAACTACTACCTCAACCAGCACTTGGCTCTCGCTGCTCTTTGCCTTTTCTTTTGTCCTCCTCACTCCACTTCGAGTCTCAGTCGGGTCTCGTGTCGCTGTGCGTAAAAGCGCACGGAAAAATGGCGTGCGCGCAAGAACGTGGCCGCATTAATACAAGACAAAAAACCCCACCCAAAGAAAAGGGAGAGAAAAAAAAAACACCCCCTGTACCTTTTCCCAAATTTCCTGCACCCGCTGTTCTCCTCAGATGACCTCAGTGAAAGCGGCATATGGCAGGTGAGGACGGCGAGGCTCTCCGTCGAGAGCAGCATAGACGACGTTCATCATCATCATCATCATGCTGGAACACGGGAGGGGATTTGGTTATACATGTTATTTTTACATAATGACATAAATATTTATTCTGCATAACATGAATAAGTAACGAAGAAAGCAAGAGCTGTACAATTCTGCAGACAGGAAATCTTAAACAATGATTTACGCGAGGAATATCACTAAAAACACATTACAACACTTTCATCCTTTAACAAGAAAAAGTCATATCTTTATATAAGCCGATTATTCTTTATAGTATTACAGGGGAAAAAAATCAACGATTATAGGTTTTGGTTGCGTAATGAACCACGTAAAATAAGAAGCAACGAAAAGCCACAAGAAAAGTCCTTCCAAGCAAACATTACCGGGATTTTGTTGAATCTATGAGCAAGCCGAGATTCCACATCGACTCCGCACTCACTCCTTCACCTTGCAGCTGAACTGCAGCAGACTGTTTTATAATCTATTGTTGTCTGTCTCTGTCCCTGCGTCGTGAGAAAAAGTTGTTCCGGTATCAAATCCATTCGTTTAGAAACAGAAAAGTTTTTACAAATCCACGGAGGACTGATGATGATTTTTTTTCTCTCCCCCCCCACCGTTTCTCCGAGCAATTACCGCATGTCAGGTAGGTGTGGAAAATGAGTGGATTTGGCGGAGCAGCGTGGATAAAATTCGCGCGGAACGTCAGGACGGGTGTAGGCACGACCAGAGAGTGGAGAGAAACGCGAGGTCCCACTCTGACGAGGTTTTCGAACACCAGCAAAAAAGAGGAAATGTGAGAGTGCGCCCTCAGCTGGATAGATTTAAAACAGCCCCTTCGTGTTATTATATTTCATCAGTTGCTGTTAGAAACTTTGCATTCAATTAAATCTTCATAGGATTTGAGCAGTTTAATTTTAAAGGCAGCCAATCTTACATTGCAGTGCTGAAAAGCCTACCTACGGGTTGTTTCTGTTAATGTTTTATTAAAGTGAAGTTCTTGTTTTGACAAAAGCGTAAACAATTTTGTAATTCTAACACTATTTTGAGTTATGTTTTCCTTTTTTAATCAGTAAGCTTAACAATGTAATTGAAACAGCGGTACTTTAATGCGTTTAATTCAGGTGCTAACCTCAAGATTTACTCGTAATATAATCCGCTTAAATTCGTGTAAGTTATATATTATTAATTGTATTTCCCTGTTCTACACAAAGTAAGACATTTCAAGCACTCACGGAGAGATGGAACAGTCATTAGGATCCTGTTTTTCCTCGCGAGTGATGCTCTGTTCTGCACACAGCTGCTGCATCCTCTCCTGCTTCCTATTGGTCAGAGCTGATGAGCCGCTGCTCGGGGGAACCTCCCAGCTGTGAGCGGGCAGAGAACCCGTCGGAACCCGGAGAGAACACCGTGTTCCTCCTCGCAGATCAGCCTGCAGCTGCTGCACATATTTGATTAGAGACAGGGGAACATAAAGGACAACTGCAAGCATCATTTCAATTCCTACTAAACTAATCAGCTTACAATGTAAACATGATCCAGTGGGCTGAAAGGAGCTTAATGTTTGTTCTATATAAAGGGAATGGCATGGAAATGATTCTTACTATGTGTTCTGATCGAGATCTGTACAAATGTAACGCCTCCATACAATCATTAATTATACACCAAATGTAAGGATAAGTCAGCCAAGACCAATGCATCCTTTTGGTATTTTCCCTATTCTTCTCTCAAGTGAAAGAGTACTAACAATGGTGTCTTCCATTATTTATGAAAAATACACACATCAGGGTACAGTGATGGGAGTCTGGCAATGAAACGCGCACACACACTAACACACACAAGCACAGACAGAGACACTGCTGCAGTGCACCGAGAAGAAAACCAGAGCAGGACCCGTAGGAAGCTTTACACAACTTTATTGAAGATTGTGTATAAATACACATGCACATTTCAAATGTAAACCCAAGTGAACTCAAGTGCAGCCAAACCTGGAAACCCCTGTTATGTCATCATGCAAGGATGTCTGGATTATTTTTTACAAAAAAAGTCCCAAAAACAACAGAACCATCCTTTCTTTTAAAAATATTCCCTCCCTGACTAGAGCACAG
Organism: Labrus mixtus; assembly: GCF_963584025.1. NCBI lineage: Eukaryota > Metazoa > Chordata > Actinopteri > Labriformes > Labridae > Labrus > Labrus mixtus. The sequence goes on along the minus strand of NC_083633.1, from coordinate 12,020,827 downwards.
GCAAGAATTTGCAAACTAGTGTGTATGTGTGGACTCGAGCCACGACCCCTACCATCCCCCCACCCACCCACCCCCCCAACCCCAGCCCAGCCCCTCCCGCTTTGACATTTCCGGTCTTGCCAAGGTTTTAAATATATTGTCTGTTTATTATTAAATGCTTACATATAAATAAATAAACTTTATCAAATGTGCACTCACAGAGTGAACTCTTATGTACAGTATTGTATAAGCCTATAGTAGCAATCACATCTCACTCAGTCAGGATGGGGTGAGTCGCCCAAAAAGCAAGGCATCGCTGAGGCGGTAAAGCCCACTGAAGTCAAAGCACAGAGATGCTCATAAAAGGCATGGTACACAGCTAATATTCTGAGGCAACAACAGGTATGCTAATGCTGTTTACAATGGAAGGAACAGGTAGAAAAAAGAAAGCATAACACTCCACCATGGAGAATAGTGTTTTATCATGAGTAACATCGACCCTGCAACAATGTGCCACAAAATATTTTCACTGTATCATGATCCCAAAAGCTGAAAGGCCTTTTAGACAGACTCACCCCGTAGTTTTTAGATTTGTCCCTCCCTCCCTCCCGTCCTCAAAGCTCAGGACCACAAAGAAGCATCCCCCCCACCCCTCCCCACCCCTTTTGGAAAGGGACGCATTCAGCAGTACCCATGAATTCCTACAGCTAATTTCAAAGGCGAAAGACCCATTACCATCACATTCAACCAAACCAAAAGGAGGGATGAAAAAAAAAAAAGAAGAGAGAAAAGAAAAATCACAAATCTGGCCCTATAAAGAATCAAAAAGGCATCAACCACATACATCTGGTCAGTGTTCATTCCATTCAGCATACATTCTGGCCCTCCTGCGGCTTTAAACTAACCGTGTCTGATATTACAAGCAGGCAAATCATATGGACATTCGTACATGGAGTTCGGTGTGTGTGTGTGTGTGTGTGTGTGTGTGATCCGGGGCCGTGCAAGAATGACGGGCTAATAAGATAATAATGTGCAAAGAAAAGGCGACTGGTCTGAGATTAAGAGTTAAGGCTGTGGTGATGCAGACAAGAGATGACACATCTGCTGTCAGCGGAATCACCCGTGTTTTCTAATCTCACAGAGCCTCAAAGATGAAGAGGAGAGAGAGAGAGAGAGAGAGAGAGAGAGAGAGAGAGTGGAGGCATGGTAAAGCTTTAACACCAACAATGAATGAATCATTTAAAGATGGAGGGTGGAAGAGGAGACTTGTGGCTTGGGATATACGAGTTTCCAGCTAACTTTTTTAACAGCTATTTGTTGCCATCCGTGCACACTATGATTAAGATGATGTGCCACTGGAGTTTGGAGTTCTTTTCTGAACATAAACTGTACAACCTTAGAACTTGTTCGGCTAATTTTGCAAGGTTAGGATAGCTTCTTAATCCATCTGTATTTTAGGTTTAAGAAATATGAATTATAAACAGAGAAACCCAGTGAGAGACAGCAGAAGCAGGACCTTAAATTATGGAGGTTCATGCCGATACACTATTAATCTATCTAGAGATGCGAGATCGCAGCAGTAGCAGCAGCGTACAAATCTAGGACAGTTTGGCTGTTTGACTTTATAAAACCAGCGGCTCTTCTCTGCGCTCAGTCTAGACTGTAGACCACTGGCCTGCTGAAAGCAGCTTTTCAAAGCTCTCTATGTGAGAAAACCCTGTGAGAGAAAAAACCTTGTTACACAATTGCAGTTTGTCTGGCAAAAAATACACGTTTAAAAAAAAAAAAAAAAAAAGTGGATGGTGGGTGATTGTGCAAGTTCAAAATGTTTCAGCGCATCATGAAAACCCGATATAATTCAGTGTTTAAAATATTTACAAATCTAAATGATAAAATGATATGCCAACAACGCTTTGCTCTCAAAATATATATAAAAAAAAACATCTGATGAAAACAGAAATCAGAGGGTGATTTAAAAAAAACAAAACTCATAATCATCCCCCAATGTCGTTCAGAGAGTCTTTTCTGAGAGCACGCAGCAAATCCTAAACAAATGGACGTGGCGACACAATCACACACTTGACATACACACACACACACACACACACACACAGTGATCCAATCACAGAGGAGGGCCCTGATTCTTGGAGTTGCGTACCCCGGCAGCTCCCCAACCTAACAGCCGTCCTCCCCGCAGTGGCTCCGCCTGTTGAGCGGCCGAGTCCGAGCCGCTGGGTGGGACCGGTGGCGCCCGCTGCCATGCTGTGTGTCCATATGGCTTTGGAAGGAAAGATCCTTGTCTCTCTCTCTCTCCATTTATCCCGGTCCTCTTTTTCCTCAGTTGGTTTTCATAGCGACGTCTCGATTTGGCGCCTGCTCCTCCTCCTCCTCCTCCTCCTCTTCCTCCTCCTCCTCCTCCTCCTCTTCCTTCTCGTTGTCGTTCTTCCTGAGACGGTTCTCGTTCAGGTCCTCCTCGTCGCTCTGAGGGGCGGCCCCAGCGGCGGACGAGGCGCCCTGAGATGAGGAGGCAGCCTTTCTCTCCTGCCTCTCCTCGCCGTCGTTCTCCTCCTCCTCTCCCTCGTCTTCCTCCTCGTCCTCCTCTTCCTCCTCGCGGTCCAGAGCAAAGTAGCCCGTGCCTTTCACCGTATCCTGGCGCTGGTAGAACAGCACGTAGCCTGCTTTGGACTAAAAGAAAGACAACAATAAAAACAGCTACTCAGACATACAAGTTACAAACTAAATGTTAATTTTAAACTAAACACCCATGCCTGAAATGTTTCCTTAAACAATCTGATTTTTTTACAAAAACAAATTCCATGTAAAGCAGTCCGAAGGTATAATAAAGAAAGCCTGCTATATTTATTTGCAACATCTCAACCTTCTGCATATCTCCACAGTTTCTCTTCTGTTTGTGGAGACTTTAAAGGTCACATATGATGCAAAATACACTTGGACCATGTTGCTGGAACACCAATATGTGTTCTTTTCCCGTCTACAAACCCCCCACTTATGAGAAAAGTCCATCCTCTCCATCTTTTGCCTGCTCCACTTTTCAGAAAATGTGTGCTCAAACAGGCCTTTTCCCTGGATGACATCACAAAGGGCAGTAACCCCTCCCCCAGGTGGGTGACACTCCCACAGCTCCCAAAGTAAGTAATTTAGGCATGGTGCAAGAAAGCCCAAGCGTGTGATCAGACACAGCTCATTTGCATTTAAAGCTATCGACACAGAAACAGCCTGTTCTGAGCAGGGCTGAAATAGAGGTGTTTAAAGGCATGATCAAATACAGGATCGGAGAGGAGTTTTAGCAAGAACCTCTGAGACTTATTTAAACTTGTTGAAAAGGAGGATAATATGTGACCTTTAAACACATTTTCCAAACAGCAGAAGGTGTCCATTGCATCAGTCGTGACTGTGCAGTGAGAACCCGAGAGATACACTTTCTAAATGACATTGTTTTGTCCATATTAAGCAGAATAATCTGTGGTTGTTCAGGTGTTAGCCTTTACGAACCTTCTCTTTAACCCTGACTGTTAATACAACTGAATGAGACTCCACATTGTTTGAGTGTGGACTCAACGCGCTGATTACTGGCTATAAAGAACTATACCAAAATACAACAAGTGCAATAACTAAGAAAACTAACAAACTAAGAAAAGGAAATCCTCAGTATGTTTTGGTGCTCATCAGTAAAGTTCAAATTCATCCTCAGTAGTAGTTTAAAAATGAATCCCAGTTTGATAACAACATCGCAGCTGAATAAACTGTAAGGTAGAGCAGTTTTGGCAGATGAGGCCACTCACCACTATCTGATCTTCATTAGCAGGAGACACACTGCTGTCATCAAAGTTGTACCACTTTTCATCGTCTTTGTTCTTGGCGTAAGCAGTATCTGTGCAGGAGATGAACAGAAGACAATAAGAGTATGATACAGCTGTGCCATTTACCCATACGGCTTGTTAAATAAAACATCAACACTTAAAGGAAAACTTCTGTGTGTATGGACTAAGAGTTTTAGAGATATCTAATTTCACAAAACACTAAAGCAGAGTTGTTAAAATGGTTTTAAAAGGGCTCTGCTGTAAGACACACTTTCACACACAAAACGGTCTGTATGTTTATCAGCATAGCATCTGTGCACATCTTCATTACTGCTGTGTATCCTTCCGCGGATGGATAGATAGATCTACCTAACACTCGTACACCCCTCCTGTCCCTGACAACTCTTGTTCCAGACTACATTTTCAAAACTCTGAGCACTAACACAAGCATATGTTGTGCAGCAATTATAACAGAATGACAATGCAAAATGCAATGAACCCCTGCTGTAGCGCCTGCTGTGGTGAGTTCAGAGTGAAACAAAGCTGTTTGATAAGGACCAGCAAACACCTGTCATAGCTCATGTTAACCGCTGCAATCACTGCGTTACAGGCATGTGATGCATACTGTATTAAAACAGCAGCATGTTTCTTGATTGTGCAGCTTGTCGGTGCACACAACACATAACTACACATTAAAGGTGTCTAGTTTTGCAGTATAAGTTGTCATAACTATATGAGGGCGAGCAGCAAGCTTTGAAACAGCTCATTGTTGGGAATCTTACAGTGGCCTCCACCCATCCCTCCGTAGTGGTTCGACACGGCTATGAGGTCATAGCGACAGGGCCCAGCGTTGGGGTTGATCAGGAACTCCGACATGTCCAGATCGCTGCAGGAAACACGTCACAGAAGAAGTTGTAAGTCATCATGAGTTCTAATTTGTTAGTCGTGACAGTTCTCCCAGCTTAAGAAAACACAATGTGTGTATGCATTGGTCTAAGGTGAAAATGTAGTATTAAAGTGCTGTTTGTGTGGTCAAATCAATGAAAATAGACTTGATTACTATCTGATATTTCACATCTGTAACATATTGTGCTTTCACACTTGCACAAAACTCCCGAAAACTTCATGACATTTTCAGGAGGAGCTGCATGTGTAAACGCTAAAAGCCACATTTTTCACTCTGACTTCAAACTGATACTTTTCCAGCAAGCCTCCGAGTAAATTTTCCAGGTGAGGCCAGAGTACGCCGATGTATTCACAGTGAGAATTTCAGGACATTTCATCACGAGCGAACAGGAGGAGCCTGTGATGTTTAAGATTGTATCCATGCAACAGGTGCAATCTCCATGCGTGTAGTGAAACTGCTTTATTGATTCTGTTTGCCAGCATGTTCTTCTGAATGTGTCGACCTACACACAGCATTAAGGCAAACAAAAACAGAATCTGAATCTGTTGCTTCATCTGCTACAATTTGCCACTTCCGAGTGGATATTTTTTACATCATTTCTGCCTCCTGAGTTTCCCCCCCACCCCATCCGTGAGGGACACGTGTGAAGAACTAACTCAGTAAGATTTCACAAGCAGTCTGAGAGAATTTTTTTCTAGAAATTTTCATGAGTGCATATGTGAAAACGGCTAGAATGTGATAACCTCAACTTGTCTACAAAACAGTACAAAAAGAGATTTTAGCAATCCATAGTCTTTGTGATGATGTGGTACTAACATGAGAGTAGACATTAAAAATCTATTCATTGACTTTTACTACAAAACTAAACTGTATTATTTCTGTTATTTGCATGAGAGTATTCATCTGCTGTATATATACTGCAGCTCTGCATATACTATATGTGGATCAAGTAAATGGGTATGGGAAAACAACAATGGATAAAATGCTGAGAATGCACTGTGCTTCTGCAGTAATTTATTGCCTTTTCTTTCTGTGTGTGGCTGTGTGTGTGTGTGTGTGTATGTGTGTGGCTCTGTGTGTATGTGTGTGTGTGAGTGTGTGTGAGTGTGTGTGCATGTAGGGGGTGGTGTTGGTGCATACCTGAGCGGAAAATCAACAAGGGAGTCGAGTTTATCCCTCATGTAACGGCTGTAGGAGAAGCGTTTCAGATGGACCACCAGCACCGGTGGCAGAGACCAAAGGTCCAGCTTCTTCGTGGCCTGCTGGTGCTGCTTACAGTTTGGACAGTACCTGCGAGACAAATGCAGGTGACACCACATGTTTCAGTATTTGACCTTGATAGCCGGATGTAGCAACCTGCCAGTAACATTGTTTGTTTTGACTTCATGTTGTGTGATTCTCACCAGGGATCCTCCGCTCCTAGTTTTTCCTTGGTGGTGAACAGCTCGATGCAGTCCTTCAGCTTAAAGAAAGCCTTCTTCTGAGGCTTGTACTCCATACTCTCATGCTTGTCAAAATCCTGCTCCCAGTCATACACACAGAATTACACAAAGAGCTGTTTAGAAAACACTCCTCACAGCACTGTCGGTCTCATTGGACAAGGATTACACCCCTACCCCAAAGAGAACAAACAAGAGAATACACTACTTTGAAGAGGCTTCGTTTAATTCATTCACAATACTTGGATTCATAAAGTGTCTAAAGCCCACCTTAAGACAGGGTTTGACTATTTACAGATCCTATATGATGATTTTGTAGTTTATACAGGGAACTTCATCTTATCTGATCCTTTGTGTGGGTAATTAAAACCCCACTGAACAGACCAAACAGATCGCTGTACCATTTCTTTTCAGCCCTAAACTTGGATACTCAATATTTCTCACAGTGAGCGAGGTGGAGATTGAACATGGTCATTAAGGATTCAGTGGCTGCTGTGGGCATCTAATCAGTGACCTTCTGCTTCCAGACTACAGATCCTGTCTGGGGCCACTTCGCCATACTTTGCAACATAATGGCACACTGCACTTGTTGTACCCTGAGCAGTATGCATGCTGAGAAGTGGACCAGCTGTTCTGCTGCATTAATACTGCAAGGTACAATATCAGTGTCAGGGAACTTTCTTGATGTTGGCTTACCTCCACAACGGTCTCATCAAAGTACTTTTTCTTGATCTCTGGTTCCCAGTCCAAAGACAGGTAAGAGCGGTCTATGAAAAGGTGGGGGGGTAAAAAATGTTATTACACAAATAAGCATCAGCATTCAGTAAAGTAGTGGATCCATGGTTCTACAGGATCATTCATTCCTACACTTTGAAACAGTTTCAGTCACTTTGTGCAGCAAATGAAATACTAACTTAATAATAATTCTAACTGTCCAGAATATATTAAAAAAGAAAAGAGTATTCTGTTTGTAAATTGCACTCTTCCTTTATTCCCCAGTATACACCTCAGTCCCTACCACTGAGTCGGAGGTGTCCCTCGTCAAAGCGGATCTGCCTGGTGTCCTCCTTGATGAGGGAGAAGTCGGTTTTTCCCATGTTGTTGAACTGGAATGTAAAAAGTCTCTTTCTGTTGTGCCCGGCTGTCTGCTGGCCTTTGGTGGAGTTCTGTGGGCCGACCACGCCGTTCTCCAGCTCGTTATCCCCGCCCACAGAGTCCTCTGATTGGCTGTTGTCGTTCTCAGAGGGAAGCTCCTGATCCTGACTGGACTCATCATCCTGCTCATCTGTCTCCATCTCACCTGAGGGAGGACGCAAGAGAATGTGAAGCAACGTTCTTCAAAAACACTTACTATGAATAACACAACCCATGGGGCAAAAATAATTAAATAAAGGTAGAGATTGCAGAATGTCTCACTTTTACAGGTAAACGTCTGTGTGTTGGTGTTTGTGCACTCACTTGGCGAGCCCTCCTCCAGCAGTCCATTAGTGGCGTTACCATTGACAGTGTGTTGTTTGGTTGGCTGTGTCTCTTCACAGTCTTCCTCCTCCTCCTCCTCCTCCTCCTCCTCTACTGAAGATCGCACAAACCGGCTGCAAACATAAAAAACATTTTCTTTAAAGCATCTTTTTTTTTTGTGCAAATTGCCTATGCCTTCATTTTTTTAAAAGCTAAATTCCTCTGTCCTCTAATTTCTTCTTGATTGCATACAGAATGTATCATCTGCCATCAGAGTTGACATCACTATATGATTAGATACAGAGATGAAAGACGGTACCAGAGGCGCAGGAGCAGCATGTTGTAGAGTTTGTCTTCGCTGAGTGTTCTGGGGACGGCAATGAGGAAGGGCTGTCCGAACAATGGCGTGCTGGTGTGGTTGTAGCCCGACTGTTTGTACTTTTCCCTTAGGTGCACCGGGATCACTACGTGGTCTGTGTCCTCCACCCTATTCACGGCCAACTCGAAGCTGTGAAGAGAAGAGAAGCGTGGTCGATAAAGCCGGAGCTAGAGTGACAAGTGAAAACTTCACTCCTGGATATTTATGTCCTTGGCAGATAAAGCACTTTAAATTGGTGGTAAGGTCCCTTTAATGCTTCACATCGCTGAAGTTACAAACACTGTCGGTCATAAAGTCTACGCAAAATCGACTGAAATCCATGATAGCACCTCGTATATTCAGAGTATAATTAGATATTATTTTTGAAAGACTGTCAGACACACTCACACATAGATATCATCTCTCTCCATGATGCTGCTAAGGTTCTCGTTGGTGGCAAAGATCCGGTGGAATCGGTGGTTGTAGATGTCAGTTACAATCATCTGGGGGTTAAAAACAACGTTAGTCATTTTGCTCTTTGAGATTGAGGCTGAAAAATCTGATACATGAATGCATTTCTGGAGGTTATATAGCAAAGTCATTAAAAATATTCTCTAAACTTGTGCTTGTCTGTGTTGGAAACTTGCTTTACATATGCAACTCCAGTTTGAATTCATTGTCATCCTTTTTTTGTATTTTCACTGAGCTTCTCTACCCTGGATTTTAAAAAGTATGACGCTTTCCCTCAACTAGCTGCTGAACTTACATGTGCAGAGACAGTTTAAAGGAGAAAAAGCTATTTTTGGTCTTAGCTGCGTGAAGGGATGTCAGCATTATGGTGTGATACTGCACAGAGCAGGGCTCTGACTGTGATGTTTCTACCTTCTCAGCAGGCACCCCAGACAGGTTGGAGAGGGAGGTGCACAGGTCAGAGATGTAGCCCACCTTTGGCACCGTCAGCTTATACTGAAATGGAAACGCATCAGCCGTCAAACAGCAGCCTTCACATGAAATCATAGTGTCAGGGCAGCAGACTTCAGGCAGTGCGTATTACCTGTGTGGGTTTGGTTAGAGCGTCAAGTCGGACAAGGTAGACCTCCAGGGTCCGCTCCTTCTTCATGGGCAGGGGGAGGGTTAAGTAGCAGAAAGGGTCAAAAGTCACGGACACCTTGGAGCACACAGGACAAACAAGGGTGGACTTGAAAAGGCCGTGGAAGATGTCCACAATGATGGAGTCGTTCCTTTTGATGTGGTTCTCCCACGCTTCCTCCGCCACCACCTGAGATATAAAGCAACACATAGTCGACCTTTTATTAAACAGTGAAAATACATGGAGTGCAAAAGTGCTTTTGAGTGGTTGGAAGACTAGAAAAGCATACAAACACAGTCCATTTACCATCTCTCGTCTTAAAGGGAACCATCTTTATGTAATCAGTTTTATTATCTCCAGACAGCTGCATACACATTAATATCTAGAGACAGTTTAACACATTTGTTGCACGTTTTCCTTAAAGTGAAAGCGACATTAAGACCTCATCTCATCTACCCGAAATCTCACCTTATCAGGCCTGCCGTTAGCGTCTTTCAGTTGGATGTAAGGCTTCTTCCGGATGCGGTTCAAGTCCTCGTGAAGGCCATCCAGGAGAAAGGCCAGCAGCTCGTGAGAGTCCTGCTGTTGGTAGCCCGAAAACTGTGGGGCAAAGCGGCCCACCTGGGTCTGGAGGGGGAAAACAAAAGGAAAAAAAATAAAAGTCACAAATATATTGTAAAATAATGCCAAATACTTTAAATCACTTATCCCCAAACACCTATAAATTAAGCCTGTTGTTTTATATATATATACATATATATATATTATATAAACTGCTGACATTAAAGGAGGTATTCAGAAATAGTGAAATCTTTTAGATTATCCAGGATTTCAAACCGGTTATACACGAGTATGTTTTCCATTTTTGGTCTAACTTGCTTGTTTCTATATGTATATATATATATATATATATATATATATATATAGTGTTGTAATCATAGTATGCTTTGTATTCCAAGACATCTTTAACTTTCTGCTTGTGCCTTTTCAAGATAACAGCTACTGTGAGTGACACAAAGACCCTCTCTTCCTAAAAATCTATAAACACTGCACTATTTTGGTGGATCGCTTATTATACACAACTGTTCCAGGTTAGTTACCTTGAAAGGCCTTGGAGTGACGTAGCTGAATTTACCCGACCACAGCTGCTTTTTAAGCTCGGCGTAGGCTTTGGCAATCTCCCCCTTCATGCCCAGCGGGTTGTCCTCATTCAGCTCCTCCATGTACTTGTCTTTGAGGAAGTAGTCCGTCAGAGGGGGGATATTGCTTAAACACTGAGGGAGAGGACACTTATCAGCCGAGGATAGATATAGGCTCTTTACCATTTTACACGTTTTGAGAAATTCCTCTAGACTCTAAGAATAAATCTTTGAAGACTTTGAAGGAATAAGAATAACTTTCCATACTTTCATAGACTGTGTAGCAGGCATGCTGTTACCTGCACTGCAGAGTTCATGAAACAGGTGTTTCCCAGGTTGGAGAGTCCACAGAGGCCTGAGCGCTCACTCTGCCTGCTCTGGTCTGTGTAGTCATAGCTGTTGCTGTAGGGGTGGTAGGACGGCAGACTGTAGCTCGAATTCTTCACACTGTGCGATAAACAAACAGATGCACAAACAGGAAGGTTATACACGTTAGATGAAGTTTGTCAGACTGCTGAGGGCAAATAAAAGGTCATAAATGCCCTGTTGTATACAAACATATAACACTGCTACTTCTGCTTTAAGTCACATAACTGCATTTGATAAAGTTGTTAATACATTCAGCGATACATTCAAATGCCACCAGGTAAGCAGCTCCCACCTTGTTTTCTCTTCAATCAAAAAAAAAATCTATTAACCCTTTAAAAATCAGACAATCTCAGGCTGTGAAAACAATCATTGAGAATTTAAAGCTCGGCCAACCACGGCAATCAGCAGACCTCTGCGAGGGCTCTATAGCGGTATTGGTTGTTTCCGGCTCCCACTGGTCAAGAGAAACAGCTGTGATGGCGGTGGAGGCAGTGGCCTCGCAGTTCAGCACACGGTGGTCCACCCTCCTGCTGTCCAGCTCCACCGCCTCAGACCTCAGGCACCACCAGCAACACAGGAGCATGACATCTCAGCGCCGCCCCGGCCCGTGCCGGCCCACATGTCCAGACGAAACTGAACGACCAGCAGCGTGGATGGGGTTCGCTTCAGGTCAGGCGCATGCAGAGCCTGCTCTGTCGAGAAAGTCCAGCTCCAGGTTTCACTGTTCCCTCAGATCAACCCAGTGCAGCTCCAGTGCCAATGTGGATGGAGACCGAACCAAGTAAAGGCCTAAATTTGACTTCCAAGTCCAGCACAGGCTACAGGCCAAACTACAGGACGCATAAACACAGGAAAACAAACACCTTCCTTTTTTTCCTAGAGCTTACTAAGCAGCTCCCCTCTTCTCTTCTCCCCTCTTCTTCTTTTTCGAGCTTGACCGCCTGTCATCTTGTTATCCTCTCTGCTTTAGATCCCTTCCCCCTGTCCTGTCCTGTCCTGTCCTGTCCTCTGGTCTTCTGCTCCTCCCTCTGGCCTGCCTGCTGCTCACTGCCGCTCTACGGCTACCAGCAGATATTTATAGCAGCATCAGCAGCAGCAAGGATGCTCAAGACTACTGCTATCCAAGCTAGAGGTGCACAGAAAGAGAGAGGGAGGGGAGGAGGGAGAGGCAGAGAGAAAAAGGGGGAGGGGCGGACAGTACATGGGGGAAGTGTGGGGGGGGGGGGTTGACAGAGGAGAAATGAGATGGGGATGGAGGGAGCAGCTGATCCACTGCATCCAGCTGAGGCTGCAGTATTCACAGGACTGACTATCTGTTACTATCTCTCTCTCTTCTGCTCTCTCTCTCTTCAACAGATATAGGCGCAAATTAACATTTTCACTCATGCCGACACACCATTTATCCCTTTATCTACACTTCTGCGCACATAATAGTGCCTCCTCGCTCGTCCCGACACGCTACCACACAAGTTCTCGCTCTTGTTTTTGCCCCCCCCCCCTCCCTGCATGTTATATTGGCAACGCTACTAAGTGAAGCACACACTTTGACACTCCCTCTTTTGTCCTCTTTAATATGCGATGCCTGTCCGTACATGAGCTTTTAAAGGGGACGGTCTGATTAAATTACCTGAAGTATGGGCAGGTTTCATGGCAGGGCCCGGTTAGTGTGTGTGGAGGCAGGCGATGAGAGGAGCAAGAGAAGATGAAATGTATTCTGAAGGTCACTTAGACTGCAGAAAGTGCGCATCGCAATGAGCTCAGGGGAGAGAAGAGGTAAAGAGTCCAACAGAGAGAGAGAGAGAGACTGCCTGCCAGAATCAGGGGACACCGCCTAGTGGGACAGTGACACTTACTGCTGTTTCAGAGTATCGCTACTGATGCTAAATCCAACAGAACAAATACCGCAAATTCAAAAAAGAGAAGTATTATGTAATGCAGGAACACTTCATATGAAAAAAAAAGAGGCCCTATGCATAATTCAGAGAAAACGACAGCCCCAGCAACACAGTGAATCAGGGACTGGAGAGCTGCTGGGAGTGAAGATCTAATTTCCTCAAGTCACCCACTCTGTGCTTTCCTCATAGGTGCAGACAAAAGATGCAGCTGCTATTAAACATAAAGCTGTGACAACCATACTCCTCGGTACAAGGCTATAGTAGAGAGGACAAAAAAGAACAGACTTTCTCTCTTCTAGCTTTTGAGTGTAGGTAGGAAGATCGACTCAGCTTGCTTCAACACCTTCTTTCTTCATCAATATTGATTTTTCAAGGTGGCCAAGCTTATTTTTATTATTTCTGCATTGCAAAAGTATAAAAAAAAAAAAAAAAAAAAATGTAATGCAGAGTGGCTTTATCTCAGAAGCATTCAACACAGGACACAGTCGAGCATGCGGAAAATCACACAAACATGAGGTGGAAAGAGGGGACAGTATCGTCTGGTGGACAGCAGAGGCGACAGCTCCACCCACAGTTGAGCAGTGCTCTCCAGCAGAGGCCTGTTGGAGCCGCTGGGTACCACTTCCACTTAGGCTACATTGACAATTTATAAAAACAGAAGCTTAAAGTTGATGAGTTAAGTGGGCTGTGTTTCATTTTGGCATCGCAAATCATCCATATGGCTTGATGTTGATGATGAAGATTAGAATGGGATTTGATAATCTCACCACTACAGAAAATGTTTATTGCCACTTGAGGTACAAGACTGAGCATCAACTTATCATCAGGTACTTGATCTGTTTAGAAAATGTTGTGATAAGACGAGCAGTGAAGATTGAAACCTGGATCCATTAAGGACCCGCTTCAGCATTTTTGAAAACCTTAAAAATCAATAACGTTTGAGATGATCAATACTGCTATCAGGTCTCTTGGGTCCTGTAATGTTACACCCCGAGGCATGTCACATCTTTTTAGTCAAATCATTTGTGTAAAACGTACATTGATTTGTATAGTAAAGTTGTTGAATAGAATTGAATTGCCAGTCAACAAGCACACCAGCATCAAATTACACAAAATGCAGCACGTTTGACCGTCTTTGGGTTGAAAGAACAACGTCAACTCTGGCTGCAGCTACAGGACAGTCATCCTCCTCCTCTACTCAAAGGAACACACACTTATAGCAAGTCCCATTAAAAATAGTAATGGACAGGATAAAAGCCAGTAAGCTAACTAAACACCTGGTGACTTCAGGTTACATTTTGATCCTTTGGTTCAGTAAAATGACTATCAGGCAGAGGTAAATACAATGTCATCATGATGTGCTCAAATGTAATGTCAAGAAAAAGAAAATGAACTTTGTGGTGAAATACAATTGTTGGGAGGAGAAATTTGATTGGTTTTCTAGCAGGTTCTGTAAAAGTGTTATTTTCGTCTCTTCTTTCAACAAAATAATAGAAAAGTATTCATGGAGGTATCGACAAAGACTCGGATTGTTGAGGAGAAACCCCAATCCTAGATAAGACTATTACAGTAAGGGATCTGTTAAATACCTGAATAACTCTGGGAGGCCAAATTTAAAAGGCAACAACAAGCAAACATGTGTTATTATATCCTTCTCTCTCAGCAAATTAAATGCAAAAGAGCAAAAACTTTGCAGAAGTAGAGTCAGGTTGAGCTTTTTTTCAAAAAGCCACATGTTGCTTAACCTGTTAGCTGACAGGATGGAAAAACTGACAGCACCAAGTTCCTTGTTTTGGACGAAGAAAATGGCTGTTTAGCACAAATGAGCACATTGTCAACCCAGCTTTGACACTAACAAACAGACCGAGCCCAAAGTTTCTGTTTATGTCTAGATTTTGGAATTGTTTCTCCCCAAACTCCAGGTGCATCACCTTTGGCAAATTTCAGTTTGGTTTTAGGGCTTTGCACAGCAACTGCCCTAACGTACATAATGGCATTCTGTTCTCGGTCTTCTCTGGATACTTGGTAATTTTTGTACTTCTTCATCTTAGCCAAGCATTGTAAAATTCCTTTCGGTGATTAAGTAATAGGCGAGGATTCCTTAAATTGTACTATTTTAGTGTTTTAATTGAGCTATTCACAACTGTGAGGAGGTAATTTGCAAATGAATTAACCTATTTACCGTAATCATTATTCAGAGCTTCAATCAGTGAGGAAGAAATCAGCTTTGAAATATTAACACATGCTGACTCAGGTACCCAGAGGCCCCCCCGCTGGGCCATTAGTGAAGAGCACTGCTGTCACTGAAGAAATTTCCAATGAGATCAATCCCTGGTAAGTCCCTTCACCCCTCCCTGCCATCAGCGCTTCCAGCTGAAAGTGCATCATCATGGGATAGCTTTAAGCCCCAAACCACAGCCAGAGATAGATCTGAGGAAAATAAAGATCAACAAACGTCTAACTGGGATTTTCTCCATTCATTATGACTGAATGTGTGTACATTTTGGACTTGTTTGGTTACGACTTGATGAATTTCTGCAGAATATAAATGTATGGATTACAGTGTCAATTAGATCTGAGGCTATGTGAGGTGGTCTGTGCTGAGAGATTCTCCAGGCTCCATCTCTGGCTGTTGGCATTCACATCCACCCCTCAACTAATGAGCCCACTACTAAGCCTTACTTCCTGCTGTTGAAGCTGCTGTTATGATTGTTTGTGAGAGATGAAGGCGAGATCTTTGGCAAAGCAGAGAGATTGGAAGCACCAGATGACCTTCAAAAGATAAAGAATAGATCATGAGTTAGAGTAGAGAAAAATAAGGAGCCGTTCAAGAAAAAGGTGTGCAAGTGTCGATTAAATCAAACGGAGATGAATTCAAATTAAACAGAGGAACATGTCGGCAACAAAAGTCAAGCAGAAGAAGTAGTCTGAGGCAAAGTCATAGATTTGGAAGATGATGAGGTGCTGTAGTGAAAAGATGCAGAGTTAATTGCAGTAATAATAACTGGATGACTTTAAATGTGTGTGAGGATGCTGTCTAGAGAAGAAATACTGGAAGTGTGGCGCATGGGATCAAATAGAAAAGTCCAGTAGCAGTATTCTGCCTATAGGGCCTTTCAGATAGGACGCGGTGGACACTGCGCGCGACTATCAAGCTAATTCATTGTCTATGTGTTGCTCCATGTAAGAGCGTATCTGCGCCCCACAGAGCTGAGCGCAGTGCATGGTCTTGCTAGCTATTTTCCCGGTGTGTGCTGTTGCTTTTCGCTCGTACGCGCTCCTCTTCTGCTCAGCCTCTTTCTCTGTGGCGAGCGCAGGGCACACCTCGTCCTATCTGAAAGGCCCTTGTGTGTGATCTTTTGTGTGGGATATAGGGGGGGGGGGGAGTGTGAAAAACGGCTTTCTTTATCTGTGGTTTAACTTTCTATATCCGTCCTACATTCAACAAAGCAATATAAGCAAGGTGACGTTTCACTCACTTTGGTGCCGTGGAGCCTCGGGGCCATGAGCCATCCTCATTCTTCTGCTCTATTACGAGAACCTGTGGGAGACGACAGAAAAAAGAAAGGGGCTCCATCTGCTTCTGAAGGTTTTAGACATAGGAAACTTTAAAGTATTGGCGTCCTATACAACAAGTGAGTGATAAGAAGGATGCTATCTGCATTCTGAGAAATAAAGCAGTGTTCAGTTGCATTTATATTTATTGTTTTTCAGTGCCGAGAATAAAAGACATAGTTTTAAACCAAATAAATGTTTATTTAAATTTGACCAAAATGTCAGACTGTACTGCAAAAGAAATGAAATAAACAGACCAGGAAAAAAAGGTAAACATTCATAAATAAACAAAGGAAAAGATGGGTTTCACAATTCTGTAAATATCTGCCATTGCCCACCATGTTACTGTTTGAATATTTGTCAATGTATTTACTGCAGCCACAGTTTCTCTAATGGGGAAATACAGGGAGCTGGATGGATCTTATCCACTGTGTCACTTAGCAGGGATTTGTACGAAGCTCAACAATCCTCTGGAACAGCTGCTGGTGAACAGGACGGCCCTGCGATCTGAAGCCTGCAGGCTCATTGTGGGCAGGTGCTGAAATCAAACTGGGTTTGCATAGAGACTGTGTCTGCTCTAATCGACTGCCAAGTGGATGCCAGGACATACTTGCACAGTTTAAGCGGCTTACAATGAGAGGTGGTGTGCCTCCCAAAGGCATCAGATACAGAGATGTTTTACGTTTTCAGCTGTGTTACAGGAACATTTCAGGGTACATTTTATAGAATTAGAAACCCCCAAAAAAGGTGATTTTCAAATAACTTACGTGTCTGTTTAAAGTGGTATGAGATAAGTTAGGCTGCCCTCTACAGGTCATGTTGACCTGTTCAATACAGATTCAAAGAAAGCAGAAAAAGAGGATTTTCAGAGGCTCCACTCCGCTGTGGCCCAGAAAGGCTGACTTGCAGAGAGAACAAATCAGGTCAAACTATCTGATAAGCGTGATTTAGACGAGAGCATATTATCCTAGGTGTCCACATAGCAAGCCATATTTGGACAGCTCCTGGTCGATTTTGTTTAATACTTTTATAGTTATGACAGACTCAAGAATAACAAAACTTAGCAGAGCTACACAAACTGTTTGCGCATTGTGACAACTTCAGGTTAACTACAAAGTCCTTACCTGTCCTTGGTAGAGGCCAGCGTCTTGAATGGTGCTGTCAGGTTTGTTGAGAGGCTCAAAGGTGTTGCTCATGTACCTGTTCCACAGCCTGGTCTCCTTCTCATCAGGGATGCTGAACAGCTTCCTCATGTCCTTCTCTATCATGTCTGCAGATAAGCGGGAAGGTTATGAGCCACGTGAGATAATCAGCACATCACATGGCTAATAAAAAAGTTTACTAACACATGCTTACAGAAAGAAAGGAGACTAGCTAATGACTGAATTCATCTATTTTTTTTTTCCTTGCCGTATGTATAAGTGTGGGATGTGGTGGCAGATTATTCTTGAGAGAAAATGCTGAAAATCTTTCTTAAAATTGTAAAGGGGTTAATAGAGGTGATAACTACCTTTGTTTGTAAATTACACATTTACTCAAGTATGACGTGATGACTGCACAGAAGAGAACTATTAAATGTGTTCAAGAGTTAGTAAGAGAAAGGGATCGTCTTTGAGTGTGTCTAAGTGTACACATTCTCTGTAGGTATCAAAAAAGATCACAAACATGGTCATAAATTCATTTTATGATTATTGTCTTCAAAGAAAGGCTTTTACAGTTTTATTCATCCCGAGTAATTTTTTTTATGAGTCAAAGTTGCCTTAACAAAAGAAGAAGAGTGCGTTTAGATTATTTGATATTTAGACAAAAATTAGTTAAGAAGTCTAACCAATTTTAAGTCAACTTTGACCTCCTTGGCGCTCACTCAGTTTAAACAGCAGTAAGAAAACATTTTCCACTCTGACTCAGGCCTACCGATTGTGTCAGCTTTACTGAAGCGTCTGGTGATCACATTGTCCATGTTGCTGTCTTCACAGAGCTTCAGCTCCGTCAGGTACACCTCCACCTTGCAGTGTTTTACAAACATACCCTGTTCTACCACCTGAAAAAGAAATCACAGGAAAAATGGTAAACTGTAGCACATAGTCAATGGATTAATCAATGGGGGCGCTGGTGGCGCAGTGGTTGACCCGCCCAGAGGACTATGGCCTCCAAATCTGGGGTGTGTGTGGCTCAGGTTCAAATCCGACCTGTGGCTCCTTTGCCGCACGTCGTTCCCCACTCTCTCTCCCTGATTTCCGACTCTATCCACTGTCCTATCTTTCCAATAAACGCACAAAAAAGCCCCAAAAATAAATCTTAAAAAGAATGAATGAATTGATGACAAATATAGTGCATGATCCATGACCAATATATGATGAAAGTATGCAGACTGCTATATTCATTTCAACATAGACTTGAATTATTAGCAGAAACTTTTACTGACACGTCTAACGTTCTTTCTCACGATGCAAAAGTGGCTTTAATGAGACAGATAATGGCATATTACAACAAACGGTAAATAGACTGAACTTTCTATCAGGCATTTGTAGTCTTCTGACCCCTCAGAGCTTTACACTACATCCTACATTAATGCCATTAACACCCGATTTGAATACACTGATGGCAGAAGCTGCTGTGCCATGTTAGCTCATCTCATTCACACATACTCACACACCCAATGGCTGCCCGAGAAATGTTTAGGTTCAGGATCTAACTTCAAGGAGGACACTTCAACATGTGCACTGAAGCAGCATTAGATTGAGCCATGAATGGAGACCCGATTTATCGCCTGCGCAATGTTCAACTTCCCTCATGATGAGAAGAAATGAACTTCACTTAGCTATATAATTAACTATGTGTCATATCTGACCTAGATTGGCTAACTGCACCAAGTCAGAGCGTGAAACATTGAAACATTGTGTAACAACAAGAACATGATAATCCAGAACACAAGACTCACTGGGCTCAAAACAAAAGGTAATCACTGCTGTCAGTATAGCTGATGAAAATACGAGTATTTGTCAGGTACATTTTAGGGTTGTACTAGCTTTTGTTTCTCGTGGAGAACAAAGTACAGCCTGCTGGCTTTGCCACTCAAGCGGTGTCCTGATAGCAGCAGAGTCAGAGTGAAGTGCCTAAATTAGCAGCACCTCGTGGAAACAGCTGAGGGGTCCAAGCCTATTTATTTCACCGCTGAGCCCCTCCGACACACACACGGCTATGCACACAGTACCAACTTCCCAAATCTCCACAAGAACTGCAACAGCCATGCACTCACCGCTCAGAACTTCCCTACCCCATACCCAGACACGCAGGTGGGCACACCCGACCCCTCAGCAGAACACCCATGTGTTTGTAAACTCAGAGCAAAAGCCCAACTCATCGCCAAACTCTGACAGAATTTCTCAAATGAGAGCCGAGCCAAAACCATATACCCCACCCCCCCCTTCCTCCTCCTCCTCCTCCCATACCGGTTATGCCTCTCAGAAGTTTCTACGCTGCTTCTCTGAGAGTGACCTCAGCCAGCATTCCTACACTTCAAAAAACAAGGACACCCAGCAACACTCCGCCGGTGTTGGGAATCAGATCAGAAGAGGACAACGGAAGGAAACATATCACCAAACCTGAGTCTTCAATCCTCTTAAATCCCTTTTAAAACTCTAAACCCACAAAAGGAACAAAGGCTTAAAAAATAGAAAAACAAATAATGAACCTCCTTCATGTTGTGTCTCTCAGATCGCTCCATGTAGCTTTTCAGTCATCCAGACCGTTGCCTGAAAATAGAAACCCCGCAGCCACCCGATATGTCCCACGACATACATGGCAAAATGGGAGGGTCATTGGAGGGGGCAGAAAGAAAGAGAGAGAGAATGATAGAAGAACCTCTGCTAGCAGCCATGATGCCATGACTAGCGAGATTTGAAGTGGGGATTTGATACTTTGGGTCTTGTGTAATTGTAGCTGCCGTCATAAAAGTATTCCACTGCCTTATTAACAGTAAGCGCACACACACAACAATTCAGTTGTAATTTCCACTTTACCAAAATGTATGTGATTGTTTGTTTTACCTTAAGATGAATTATCACATTTCTTGGCAGAAATTAATGAAATGCTGAAGGAAAAGAATATAAGACATCGTCTAAACATAACCCTTCCCTTTCTTTTAATCCTTATGCCCATGTTTCTTTTTACATTTCACTTGTTATTCGAGTCAACAAATCTATGAAGACTGAAGCATTTCTTGTGTTAACACAAAAGCTTATAGTACTCAATTTCAAAGTCAATGTTGTCCCTACGCTCTCTACATTTATATTTAATTGTATATGTCTTTACTATTTCATGCTGATTAACACTGTCCAAGTTTCTCTGCATTCCTGAAGTCAAATGGCTGTATTAGCACATGTTCTTCTCACTCTGCCAAGCCACAGAAATAAAAGCTTCCAATAATCCACACTTCACAACAAAGCTACTTACAACAACCATCCATTTATAGGAGCTTTGGTCATGTAAGTCAGCAGAATACTCTCAATCCATTACATCCAATCATAGTGTGTGCATGTATGAGGTGTGTGAAGATGTGTAGATGTACCTGCACTGTTATCACTTTTCATAACTATTACATATTTATGGTTTTAGTAATTCACTTGTATGGCATTTTATGATTATTTAACTGACGTGTTTTACCGACGAATTAATGGATTTTGTAATTTTTTGCTACTACATCAGAGCTCTGTGAAGTCCAAGACAAATTTCCCACTGGGACAATAAAGTTAATCTTAATCTAGTATTTTGCTCATAACTGAACCCTTACCTTGCGCGCGATTGGCTCCTGACCCTCTGTCAATCCATACCAGCTGACAAGCTTATTCCAGCCCTCTGTTGGGACCAGGATGTAGTCCAGCTCATCGATGAGGTGCTCCTTGATTGCCAGCACATCCCCATCTAGAGGTACAGAGGGGGGGTGAGAGAAAGGGTGAGAAACAAGCTGGCAGACAAGAGGGAGAGAAAGCACTAACTGTCTCACACTACACAAAGTAAAAAAGGTATGCTGGAGAGCTTTCTGCCAGCCAAACAAAAAGCTACTCTATGGCGTCAGTCAACAATATTGTTTTTGTTCCCCTTTTCCTCTGAACTCTTTGTTTCTACTTCCAGAATGATAAGCTTTTCTGACCAGAGGTCTGTGGCGTGGTTAAAGGCAACACAGTCTATCTAATCCTAGTGTGTGTGTTTTAAGGTCTGAGGAGGTGAAATATCATGAGTCTTACCTCTGAGAAGACCAGAGTTATCAACCGGTCCTGGGTAGACATTCTGGTCACCCATCTGGTACTTGTCCCAGCTGTCATATCCCACATATTTCTTCCACTGTTTGAACCAGTGACTGTCCACCAGGTACCTGCAGAGAAAGCAAGCAGCAATATGTCGGTCTGTTCAAGCATAATGACACACAACTCATCAGAAATGAAAATGTCCAAGGGTCATGGAACAACAAAAAGGGTGTGAGCCAAAGTCTATTAACGCAGGTGAATGCTAACGTTATCTTGCTGTCAGCTACCCTCAACAAATCAGATTTTCAGGGGCTTATACGACACAGACTGGAGGTTGTTACAGTAGCACTCGAGTTCAGGTTGCTGCATGCTTTGCCAGCTGGCTCTGTGATTTTGACAGGTGCTTCTTTTTCCGACTCCGCCCTGCCGAAGTCGACGGATGAACCCACTGAAGGCTAGCCACTTAGCTACTAGCCAGCTAACCAGATGAGTCCTGCGAAATGCGCTCTCATTGACATTATGACATCAGATTAAAAGAGAGAGGTGCTAGATTAGAGACTACACAGAATACAACATTCAAAATGAAAGAAATGCGGTGGTTATAGTTGTTCATTGACAGCTTAAACAGTAGCTGAAACACCGCTAGCCTGCCGAGCTGACACACATGAAGCTGACAGGTTCCCGTGAGCTAGCTTAGAGCTAACTGTCAACACGGCCCGTCACTTCGGCTTTCCGATCCCTAAAGGCGGTGACAGCCTCAGCAGAGCCGGCCGACGGCCACGCAGCGTCCGCGAAAAGGTTTCAGCTAATGTCTCACCAGGTGTCTCCCTTTCTCAGTTGTGTTTTCAACAGTGCCGCGACCTCTCCTCTCTGGGTATCCAGATCAGCCGCTCCTCCTTCCGCCATCTTTCCACAGACATCACCCCGCTGCATGGTGGGAAAGTTCGGGGCGTCACCGAGGCACGCAGAAAGTGACGCTTCTTGTGTGAACCAATCATTTGGCTCGCCGACAGCACGGGAGAAGCAAGACACCCAGTGGCAGAAAAAAAGTCTAGAAAGATTGTTCAAAACTGCTCCATCATTGTGGCTGCGTAGACTTATCTTATTCTTATTATATTATTATATTAGTCTATATTATATTATTATATATTAGTCTATATCTCTATAGACTATCATAGACATATCTCATAATTTCAACTTTCTATCTCATTATTATGACTTTATTATCTCATTATTATGACTTTATATATCATTATTATGACTTTATTATCTCATTATTATGACTTTATATCTCATTATTATAACTTTATTATCTCATTATTATGACTTCATATCTCAACCAATCATTTGGCTCGCCGACAGCACGGGAGAAGCAAGACACCCAGTGGCAGAAAAAAGTCTAGAAAGATTGTTCAAAACTGCTCCATCATTGTGGCTGAAACAGCCTTGAAGTTGTTTGCATAGCATGTAGGCACATTATTCAAGGTTTTGCAAAGTCACCCCCTTTGTGCCCTATATCATTATTACTAATGAGTGTGTAGAGCAAAAGGTTGAAGGGTTACTCCACTGCTGCAAAAAATAAGATACAGTGAAACGGATATATAGAGTCGTTTAGTCACTAAACGATGCACCAATGTGTTTTCATCCAGACTTTATAAATCTCCCTCCAGAGAAATACAATTACAGTTAAACAGCATTGCTAAGCACTGGACGAATGAAAGTCAAATTCAATTTTCCATGTTTATTTAAAAACACATTCACAAGATTCACATTTCTTTGTACAGTCATGTTTTTTTTACAGTAGAAAATATGAAATTACAATGTATATGTCAGCTATTGTAGTGCTACAGCATTAGAATTTTACTGACAACTCATATCTTTTCATTACACAGATCATTGGCTAAAAAAAATACATTGAAAGTCTTTGTATTTATTGACAATAAAATAAGGGAACATTTCCCCAATCAGTAATGAAGATATATGATACAATGGTGACTAAAAAAGTCATAGCACACTTTTAAATGGTAACACATGTTAAACCTGTTTACCCATTTTACTCCCAAACTTGATATTTGCACAAAATATATCCTTACTAAGAAAACAACAGGATGTAGCTTCAAACTTTTGTCTGAACCTGTGTCTGTCTCTTGAATGCCCTCGTCCAGAGTTACATTATAAAAAGGTTACACTTTCTCAGAACAAAGCTGTTAAAAGGCTGACCATGATGGCCGATGTTTTTTATTGTTTTTAAGGAAAATACCCTTTGTCCCTGAAAAAATACATGTGTGTTCCTTAAAACTTCTAAGCAATCCAAAAAAAATGAACAATGAAGGGAGTTTAGATTTTTTGTCTTTATCCTCCTCTCATCATTTTACTGCCATCCCTGAAGTGCACGTCATGTGTGGCAAAACCCAACACACAGTAGGCCCTTTGTCTCCTGAATACCTCTTGTCTTTATTACAGATTATGTGACACTTTGTTGTTTCTTTGCCTGCTGTCTATGTGATGGGGCGAGTGTGCAGCAAGTCAACAACAGAACCCCCCCAGACAAAAACAAGTCTTTTCATACACAGCATCGCTGGAGCCTCATAAGTTGGAGTCTTTCTCTGACACAGGATAGTAGCCGTTTCTATTCAGGGGCTCTACTTCAGGAGTGAAGATGGCCAGTGACCTCTCCTGCTCCCTTTTGGTTTTGGGTAAGCTGTCAGAGGGTGTGATGAGCAGCTGGATGCGCTGTGAAAAGATAAACCAGTGTCATTATAGATTATTGATTTGATTCCCTAATGGGATGTGTTCAAGTTGAGACCAGTTTCAGAAGGGTTTGGAACACAGTTTATTTAAGTGCAAAATGGGGGGGGGGAAATCCTATGAATCAGTACTCAAAACAGCTTAAAGGCCACAGTGTGCTCTTTTAGGATCAACATTTACCTCTCTGAGAGTCCCCTGGGTGGTGCTGAGTTTGTACAACATCCAAAGCGGGATGCAGATCATGGAGGAGAGAGCAAGCAGCCAGCCAATGACGTAGCCCCACCACGGGTACACATACTCATTGTTATACTTCAGGGGAGTATATTTGATAAGGGAGAATGCAAATGTAGCCTGGAGAGACAGGAAGAAGTAAATGACTTGTATTGTTAAGAATGAATCTGCTCAGCTGTTGTCATTGTTTGGAAGCTTTGACTCTTCTGAATTAGTTACTTACAATGCATGTCGCCGGGGTCAAAAACATCCAACAGTACTTGATATACGGTCCAGGTCGGTAACCAATCATGTCCTCAATGTTATCATAAAAGCGATCAGCACCTGGAAGGAAACAGGGGAGAAAAAACATTTCTCTGCACGATGTGTCTCAAAAAGCTGCAGGAAGAGAAATGTCTCTCTATGATTCAGATTAAATCTGCAAAATGATCAAATATTTTGAATTTCCAGGTATAACATGTATCTCTCTTCTTAGTATATAAAGCTGTTTTTATGTGAGAGGACTCTTACCATAGACCCATGCAATGCAGACAGTCTCAAAGATGGCCATGAAGAGAAGACACATGCCACTGGCAGCATAGTAATCAAAGAGCTGGAAGACATACATGCCCCCCTACAAAGAGAGAGAGAGAGATCAAAAGGACTTAGTCGTATTAAGACTTATCAACCTGCCTGATTCATAACCTGATCAACAAGCTGACAGTTAATTAAACTCAAATTAGTTCAATTTTGAGCATTACGTGTTAAGAATCTACCCGCAACACAAAACCAGAGAGCAACCGAAAACAAAGAATTATAAAGAGGAAATAAAGTGAACTCCTTTGTTTGTGTGAAGATGTTAATAATAAGCTTAACTTTATCTACTCCATGTTGGAAAAACATTTTTGAGTCTGTATGAGATAAACAAAACTTTGATTTAGTGTTGTGTAACTTGGAAGTACTGGAAAAAAATATATCCAGTGTAAGGAAATCTCTGAGGTGCATATATTCACAGATGTCAAAATGTCATTTGAATGCTAGGAACTCTACTTATTATAAATAACTACAAGTCTTACTGGGCCAGAACACATCTTTTATAAGAGAAATTCTGAAGCTCATCACAAGGGACTCCAGGTGTGGGTTGGGTTACTTGGGTGACTTTATTGGGTACTTGGGAGACTTTAGATCAAGAGGGGTTGCATAGCAACACTTGAGACTTACCTGAAACATGTTGCATAAAACCTTTAAGTTGCTTGGACTTACAAAATGATGACTTGTCGACACCTCTTCAGAGCAGCTGTGAGGTGAAACTTTGTCAACCATGTTGGACTTTGCAAATGTTTTTATTTCTCTAGAGCAAAACATCTAAACTACCAGATGCAACCACCAAAAGAAAAGCTGTCTTGACTGTATATGTGTAAATTCAGATAACAAATGATGTCTCTCTAAAGAAAAGAAAATGAGGGGGACTCATCTTAGGTAATACATTTTAATACACTATCTAGTAAAAATGATGTCATCCAAGGGAAATGATATTGCAGGTGTGTGTGTGTGCATTTGTTTGTGTAGTTTGCATCTGTGTTCTTGTGACCCCTACCTCCATCAGCATGATGAGGCCCATCAAGAAAGAGATGAAGCTGACCCCTAACAGGAAGAGCTCCCTGCGGTTTTTACGTCGGAACACAGCAGGGTACATGTCGACTATCGCCGTCACAAGGCTCTCGACACACACAAACTGCGAAGAGGAGGAGAGAGGTAACCAGAAAAATTCATGAAAATCTGTCTCCAGACAAAACCAGGTTTCTTCAATGGGAAATGTAACAGTGAAAATTGTGTCAGTGTTAATGAACTTGAGGTAAGAAGGGAATTTCTACCTGACTGTCCAACCCAAGGAAAACAATCATGATGAAGAAGAGCGCGGCCCACAGAGGAGAGAAAGGCATCATGGATACAGCACGGGGGTACGCTATGAAGGCCAGACCAGGACCTACAGCAACAAGTAAAACAATGTAAACTGGTCATAGAAATACTGAGCAGGGGGATTACATGAACATATTCTTCTATTTGTCTGTGACTGATCCTTCTGCTGAGACGAAGCCTCACCAGATTCTGCCACTTCTGAGATGGGAACATTCTGCTCGTAGGCCATGAAACCCAGGATGGAGAAGATTGCGAAGCCAGCCACAAAACTGGTACCGCTGTTCAGACAGCACAGAGACAGGCAATCCCTGCAACAGAAAGCACATGGAAGATATTAATATCAAGAGAATTTGCATTATTTTGAGTTAAATTCAAACTGCTTATTTGTTCATTTTTTAAAATTTAAGTTTTAAGTAGAACGCTTGCAGACCTGTAGCAGTTATTGTTGTACTTGTTGTAGCTTCCCAGAGCAGTCAGCGACCCCAAACAGATAGCATAGGAGAAGAAGATCTGCGTGCCGGCATCCATCCACACCTTACACAACAGAGAAAACAAGCAAAAACAATCAGCCGCTAAAACTAAAGTGACGGTACAATGTATGTAACCGACTGGTTTGCATAATCAGTGACTTATGTAATTGCACAATAGTGTGAATTATTTGTTGAAGTTGATCATTAGTCATGTTCTAAACACTCATTCTCAAACGGAAAAACACAGAGGGTATGATCTGTGACGGGTTACATAACCGGATAAACAATAGTGACAAGCAAAAACTACAAAATAAGAACCTGTAAAAAAAAAAAAAAAAAAAAAAAAAAAGCAAAAGAAATGATGAGGAAAGCAGAAATCAGGCTCTGGGAGAAGAAGTGTGAGCCTTTGAGGAGCCATGATGGAGATGTTAAAAAAGCACATTGGGATATACGTTTTGTGAGTATGTTTGGTTAGTCGTATGGCATAACTAATAAATGACTGAAAATTAGAATGAGATTACCAAACGATAAAAAAAACTGGAAAAAAAAAAAAAAAAAGCCTTTTTAGTTTTAGACTCTGTGGCTCCGTCGTGGTAGATCTCATGTTTACAGTCTCAGTGGTGTCCTGGCCCTGTATTTGACCCCTGCAGTCCCTGTCTCTTTCATGGAGAGCAGATGGACCCAGCAGAAACTAGACTCCCAAGCAGAGAACCATGGGATACCAGCACCTGGTGCACCCTTGCCCAAACGGGGACCACTTCATTAAATCATCTCAAATTGTGCTTTCGTTGTCAAGGTGACCCAAGGCTGTTTTTTTTGGGGGGGGGTTGTACCTGTGGGTCGGCAAGTCGTCCCAGGTCTGGGTAAAGGTAGAACTTGATGCCGATCGCAGCCCCAGGTAGGGTGAGCCCTCTGATCAACAGCACTATCAGCATTATATAGGGGAAGGTTGCAGTGAAGTAGACCACCTATGTAGACACACACACACACACACACACACACACACACACACACACAGAAGTTAAATATACAAACAAGTAACATGCCATCTAGAAGAAATAAATACCAGATGTGTTCCTTTATGGTTAAGCAAAATAAACAGATCAAAAACAGTGACCTGGCATCTTCATGGAGGTCCTTCTCACCCACCTTTCCCGTTGATTTTGTCCCCTTCCAGATGCAGAAGTAGCACATGACCCAGGCTATGAACAGACAAAGGGCCAGGTCCCAGTTCAGAGATCCCATGTGGTCAATGCCCGGGGAAATCCTCAGCGCTCGTCTCCTACAGAGACAATAAAGAAACTCAGTGTTCAAACAAAGTGTTGTCATTTCCATTTCGAATATATGTAAAGAAGAGGAGGTTTGGGGAGGGGGGAGGGGGGTGGGGGGGTGTTTAAATACTCACTCCCAGAACTCCATGACAGGAGAGGTGGCATTTAGGTAGATTGTTTGGTTGATTGATGTGTTTCTCCTCTGGAACTCCACACAATTTTCTGCGCGGAAAAGAACCAAAATGTTTTTTTTAAATGACACAAACTTTTCATGCACCGTACTTAAGAACACATTCCGTTACCTGTGTTCCATGTGTTGTTGCAGGAGGACCAGGCCAGGTCCCAGGAGAAGGAGAAAGACAGGTAGAAAATCCCCCAGGCCAGGACGATGATGTAGTAGAAGTTCAACAGAGTCACTATCACCTGTGTGCCATAGCCAAGCCCTGCGGAATAAGAGTCATTAATAATGAACAGAAAGAAACGATTCTCATGAACACTGTTTTGTAAATGAAAACATGTTTTGTCGTAAACAAAAAGTTGCTTTTAGGGTTAGGGTTAGGGTTAGGTTTCCCCCGACCCGACCTACCTTCAAACAAGGGGCTGATCTTCCTCCAGCAGGTGACGCCTCCCTCGCTGGTGTACTGGCCCAGCGCCGTCTCCAGGAAGAATACAGGAACGCCACAGGTGAACAGGAAGATCATGTAGGGGATGAGGAATGCACCTGAGTCAAAGACATCCAGCAGATTCAAGGTTAGGGATCATTTAAACATGATACTGCAGAAAAATGCTGAAAATGGTGGACCATCTCCGTCTGGCTGGCTGCAGTCTTTGCCTCTATCAGGGTTTGCGTGCATGGTGATGGAAGCCTGGCCAAGCATGCATTTGCAAAAAAAAAAAATCTTCCACTGATATATTAAAAGCTTCCAATCCATCTTGCTGGTGTGTCTTTGATGGGAAGTCTGAACGTTTAGTGAAGACCATTCAGCAAAATCCTTCACACAACAAATGGCTCTCTTGTGCGGCTCGCACACTGCAGGGCTCTAATACTCCAGAAGTGCATTTCACCAGGGTGCTTGTGCGGTTACCAAACAAATTCGGACTGCAGCCACAGAAAGGACAAAGTCACAAGACGCTCCCTGCATGTGGAATATCTTGCAGACGACTAAAAACTTTACCAAACTATCTGGTCCAGGTTTAGAAATCACAGAATAATAAATGACACTGCTATGCTTGTTTTCCTGTCTCCAACTATCATATAGAAAAAAAAACTGCACTAAGGCTGTTTTCTAAATCTTGATGAAAATAAGAGCTCAAAGGTATGAGGTGCGTTAAGACGAAATAAAGAAATAGTCTTTAGGCCACTTAAGGCCCGAGCCACTGCCAACTCTCTTTTTTCTTTCTTCTGGTCGTCATCCCATCGGGTGGCCCGGGATGTTTGACCCACTCAGATTTCCGCCTCTCTGCCGGGACAGCTGCTGTGAGCAAGGAGCAACAACAGCTGCCTGACCCCGCTCGGTCCCGGACCCCTGACCCTGCTGCCCCACAGAGGGAGGAAGAGGGGTCTCTCATTTAGCAGCTACACAAGCATGCCTGACAGCTAATGGGGGGGAAATGATTTGTCTGTTTTTTCGTTAAATTGTGAGTCCTTGGAATTGGATTTCTTTTACCTGAGCTCAAGTGTCCCTGAGAGAAACCTGTGTTCTGTCATTGACTTTTTTTTTCTTTCTTCTTTCTTTTGATTCCTCAGGGTTTTAATGAATCAAAAATACTGCATGGTTGAATGTATAAATGTACTAGAACAGCTCTGAATTCTTTAAGTCTGGCTTACAAGTAAACTACGCACATGGCTTATGCAAATCTGTGTTTGAAAGGTTTCGGTCCGTCTGTCATTGCTGACATTGATTTATAAATCCGTATAGGACCAACCATGAATGTCGTCAGCTTCAGTCTAATACTCCACTCACCTCCTCCGTTCTTGTAGCAGAGGTAAGGGAAGCGCCACATGTTCCCCAGGCCGATGATGGAGCCGGCGACTGACAAAATGAACTCCACCTTGTTCCCCCACTGGCCCCGCTCCTCCATCTTCTCCTCCGAGGTGGGCAGAAGGTCCTTTGCTTGTCTGGTGCCATTCGGGAGGCCTGCTTTGGCAGCGTCCCCTGCAAAACAGGCAAGAGAGAGAAGAGGCAAGATGCAGAGGCTGCTTAGAATTGTAATAAATGATGCCCTTAAGCAGTAAGGAAACAGTGGGAAGATGTTTTTCCACTATGCGTGTATAAAATTTGAATGTTTAATATTGTAAAGATAAGCAAACATGCATGCTCAATCCATCTAAAAACACTAATTTAAAGACACATTTGAAGCTCTGTTAGCATTGTGGATGCTCATTTCAGTAAGTTGCAATGAATCCTTATCCTAAGCCTAAACAAAGAAGGTTTTAAAATATTAAAAGAACAGAAAATAGTCATAATTGCCAATCTCCATAAACAGGAATTGAAATGATGTTTATAGCTCACCTTTCATTGCAGTGTCACTCTGCTCTCCTGTGTATAACTCTCGTTTCAAGGCGGACCAAGTCTCTGCAGATTTCTCACTAAATGCTCAAGTTTTAGTATTTAACATGACAAGAGTGAGGGGCGGGGGTTTGTAATGCTAAACTTAGGCCAGCCTCCACTTTCCAGTCCAAAATGCAGCAGCTAGGCTTCTTACTGGTTGAAACAGACGACATCACATCACTCCAATTTTAGCTTCATTACATTGGCTTCCTGTAAGTTTTAGAATCGATTTTAAGATTTTGCTCATTACTTTTAAAGCACAGACGCTCCAAGCTACATAACAGAGCTACTGACACCATATGAGCCAGCCTGCAGTCTTAGATCCTCCGGTGGGGGCCTCCTGGTTGTTCCAATGTCGAGACTTAAAACTAAAGGTGACCGGGCCTTTTCAGTCAGGGGGCCCCTGGACTTTGGAACGACCTCCCTGAGGAGATAAGACTTGCAGATTCCCTCAATTCTTTTAAATCCCTTCTTAAAACATACTTTTACAGACTTGCTTTTATGTGATGTCGTCTTCTTAATGTCTTTTCTTACTGGTTTTACTATTTTTATCTTCTTTTACTTCTTACTGTTCTTTTACTTTTACTTCTTAAATATGTCTATTTATGTTTTATATTTACTTTTTATTTTTATTAATATTATAGTTTTTTTTTTATCCTTTAACCACTTGTTTCTATTTCTTTTACTGCTCTTACCTTCTTATTGCTGTTATCTTTTTATTTGCTTTTAGCTCCTTTAGCGTGTTTTAGTATTTTGCATCTGTTATATTCTTGCTGTTGTTTATGTTCTTCTGTGTTTGGTTTAGCTTGCTTTGTTCTTGTTTCTGCTGTTTGTCAAAGCACTTTGTAAACCTGTGTTTATATAAATATATATGCTATATAAATAAAGTTATTATTATTATTATTATTATTATTATTATTATTACTTTCTTTCTCTCCCTCCATTTGAGCAAAGGACATCACCTGCCCTGACTCACCCATTTAAATGAGGTGCAGCAGAGAAGTGGAACAGGCTGACAGTATGTGATCAGTGAATCTGGTGCAGTGGACAATAAATGATGTATTTGAAATGTGTCTCCCATTAAGGATGGCATGGGCAGATTTACAATATTTTCAATTTGATGAAGGAAAAAGCTTCCTTACAATACATTTTGGGTTTTAATTTGTCTTTGAAGCAATGCAGCATGTCCATATTTTATGTCTGAGGTAAAAAAAAAAAAAAAAAAACTTGTTGAAATCAAGTTTTGGCCAAGGAATAAAACAGAACAAAGAAAGTCCACACTTTCTGTTAACATGATTTATGACAGGCAGAGAGGATTATGGCAGCAGGGAAATTGTGAAAATCAGAGGAATCGGAGTGTGCAAACACTGACGAAAATCGGCTAAATAACTCTAACAAAGACATACATGTGCGTCAGGTTGCTGCTTTTACTTCTCTGTATGGTCGCCTAGCAGAGGGACTAATGGTGAGAGG
Source organism: Labrus mixtus (assembly GCF_963584025.1). Lineage (NCBI taxonomy): Eukaryota > Metazoa > Chordata > Actinopteri > Labriformes > Labridae > Labrus > Labrus mixtus. The sequence continues at coordinate 11,988,927 of NC_083633.1, read as the reverse complement.
AAGCCTGCACAGTCTGTTTTCTGTTGGAAAAAAATCACAGAGAACATAAGCGGAGAAACAATCTACTATAGATCTGACTTTGAAAAGTTTGTTCAACTACTAAATATTTGAGAGTCCCTGTTGTATCGGCATAATAAGACAACTGAGCAGATGTTATATAATGGATTATTACAGTTCATTTTGTAAATGTCTTGCGCCCCCCCTTGTGATCACATATTTCTACCTCTGACTGTCGTGGTGACAGAGGTGAGGACACAAAAGCGGCTAAGGTCAGTTCGCTCCGGATTTGACTCGGCTGAGTAAGAAGTGGACATCAGCACACACACACTGCCCCAGCGCCCGCACACAATCCTACCCTCCGCTCTCTCCTTAGCAATTGAGTCATGTTTCCAGAAAAGCAGATATTGTTGTATAATTAGTCAAATTGTTGCTTTTCATCCCAACAAGAAAACTGGGAGGCTATGTCAAAAAAATTAAAATAAGGATGTCCAAATGAAAAATAAAAAATTGGTTAATGTGTTAATTATTACAAACATTTTGTGCAATGCAGGAGTATTTGCAGCCTTATTACCGAGCGCTCCCCCATGCAAGTCCTCATACCAGACTTGCACAACATGCCTCCACATCTCTCCTCTAATTGAGCTTAATGAGTGAGACAGGAAATGAGAAGCTTAACTTGCCACTTATAATCAGCTTCTTTCAGGATGATTGGGGGGTCAAATTCTGACATTACAGTCATGTAAAATACACAAAAGCAACTTTCTTTTTGTTTTTTTTGCATTTGAAACATTCATAATTCAGCAAAACTTTAGTAAGTTTGCAAGAATATGTTGGTCTGGTTACACGTGTGAGCTAAAACAAAGAACAAAAAAATGTAATTCTTTTATGAAAAATGAATCAAAAATAGCAAATAGCCCCCCCCCCCAAAAAAAAAGAAATAAAAAGAGCGGTAATACATAAAGAAAAGACGCCAGACTTTACAATCATTTGACTAGGAATAGTTTATTAAAGGTGAGAAAAAAAAGCCACAATCCATTTCTTTTAATTGCTTAAAAGTATGTACATTATAAATAATTCCACTACATTACAGCCATTTGTATTTCCTAGTCTGGACTCCTACATATTGACTTGTTACTGTCTGCAGTGCTGGGGGAGAGAGATGGGCGAGATGAGAGCGGATCAGGATGTCCATTTATGACACAACAGGGATGACGCGTCTGTTTATTTACCTGTTTGCACTGAACACAACAGCTGGACTAAGAGGGTGTTTGTTTGACTATAAGTAAGTGTACCATGACTTGTTTATTGTTCAGGGGGTGGACCAGGAAGTGGCAGGTGCATGTTTTGCACCTGAGACTGTTTGCAGCAGGACTTCACTTTGTCTGTGTAATCAGAACCATGTCATGTACGGCAGTGCTCGGGGAGGAAGGGTGTCATTTCTGAAGCCACACGGTGACAGTAGGACTCTCGTCTTCTCCGTCTCCCGCATACAGATTCTCTTTTACTCTTTCTGTTTGTGCTCTTAAATCCGAAGGTCGTGTTATTTGTCTCTCCTTCAGGGCTCGTTAAAAAAAATTGCTTTCCCCCTTTTTGACCCCCCCAGAGGCTGTAGAGTCAGTTTGGGAGGTTAGAGCTCTAGCCTGGAGTCTAGGTTTTGTGGGATGCTCATTATATGAGGTACAGTATTCAATCTCAGTCCTAGGCATTGTTTTTTTTTTTTTTTTTTTAGTGCTAACTGCCCGGCTGAGGCTCCTGCTGATGAGTCATTGCTGGGTTAAGATGAGCAGAGGAGGACCACGAGGTCACGACAGACCCCGGAAGAAGACTCTGCGCACCGCCGCCGCCGCACATCGACGTCGCCATCACCACGACGCTCTCCTCAGTCGCCACCACCTCCTCCACGGTCATCCCTACGCCGCCCACGCTGACCCCGGCGGCCTTCCGGGAGCAGTCCATGCAGATGTAGTCTTCGCTCTCGGCCATTTCGCAGGACACGCCCACGCACACCTGGTGGAACCACTCGTCGCAGCCGCCGTCGCACTGCACCCAGTCCACCTGAAGACACACACCAGCAGCAGACATGTGAGCGAGGGTTTAGAGGAGCAACGACACGGAAATACTAAAGCAATTAAGAGAAGAAAAACATGTGGCAGCTAAAGAAAACACAGGATTTTGTGTAATTTTTAACAGGTCACATGAAAGCTGCAAGTCAGTCATTGTTTGATTGATGGAATGTGAAAACAGAGCCACGTGGTTCCAAAACAAGGATGGACTGTAAGGCCCTTTGATATGTTTTACACACCACTAACAACTGTATGCTCAATTCCTGTAGGGTAATAAACACTGGGCCACGTCTCAAAGGCCCTCTGCTCCTCTTGATCTGCAGCTACTTCTGGATTCGTGTAGATTTCATTAAGAAAATCAACGTGACTGCCAAATCAATCTTCTTCATTTAAAGAGGCTCATATTTTTTATAACTAACTAAATGGACTTGGGCTTGTATAGCTCTCTTTTTTTAAGTCTTCTGACAACCCAAAGCGCTTTTACAGCGCAGGTCACACCTTCCCATTCACACACTGACGGGAGAGGTTTCGATGTAAAGTGGCCATCAGATGGAACTTATCCCATTCATATACATTTATACTCCGCTGACAAAGCAGTGGGAGCAAATTGGGGTTAAGGGCGCACTCAAACTAGCAAAGTACCGTGCTTAAGCAATGTTTGAGAACTGCATTTGAGAGATCAAGCAAAACATGTATCTGCATCTATATATATGTATCAATCTCTACAGATTGAACATATATAGAGTCCTTCATACCTTAAATGCCTGCTAAATCTGGCATGTGCTAAACGTCGGTATCAGATTTTTTTCTCTCTCTCAATATCGGCCCCAAAAATCCCATATCAGTCAGGCCCTATTATATAACAGAGTTTCTCTAGGTTTAAAGCGTTGGGGGGGTGGGGACAAGCCGACATGGCGACACAAACACTTGAAGGAATCTTGGTGTACATTAATGACAGCTGTCCTTTTCTATTGGAAAGGTAACCTTAAATGACTTCTTTTCCTGATTTCCGACTCTATCCACTATCCTATCCCTACAATAAAAGGCACAAAAAGCCCAAAAATAAATCTTTAAAAACTTGACCTTCAGGGGGGGTAGGGGGCTAATATAATGGTAGGGGAAACACTGTATAATCTTCCTTTTAATTGCAAAATCAATTCAGACTTTTTGTGCTGGTTCATTGCAAGTGCTCATATCAGGATAACGATGAAAATGTGATGAATTGTCACTCCGGTATCCCTAGCTGGGACTCAAACCAAGCATGCAAAGGGTCTATCAAAGGGTTAACATTTATTCAAATATAAAATGTATTTATATGTATTCACACCTGCTGTTTTTGGTCTGCTTTGCACAAAGCTGACGATTTCAGATGATGATTGTATCGGATGCAAAGTCTCATTTTGTGACTAATTCATTAATAACACCTTACAATTGTTAATCTTCCCAAACACTGGTGTAGACAGTCTAGGTTAAGGTTAGCACAGCTCCTTTCATAAATTCATCATCACTACTCCACCCACAGATCTGCAGGCCCACCTGTTCCTTGGTTCTGATTGGCTGCCCTGTGGACACGCAGAGGGGAAGTAGACTGGCCACTGGTTAACCCAGGAGGACAGTCTGCAGTGCCGTCTCCCAAAAGGAGCACATCAGTGTGTTTCTGTTAATACGTTATGTGTAACTCTCTTTAAGGTGTTCCAGTGCTGTTATCAGCTGTTCATATTCAATAAAGTTCCATGATGTTCATTTTGTAAAGTGTTCGTTATTAACCCGGCCTACAAAACAAAAACCTGGCACCTGGCTGATTCGAGTTCGGAGAATTTGCAGTGATGAAAGAGAGCCAGAGTTGACTGCCTCTCTCTGGATGGCAGGGAGCTTTTAAAGGACAGTTGAGGGTTGTCTGAATGACAGTCAGTCACCATGATTACATTGTGCAAAAACAACTACATCTACACTGTTTCTCTGCACTCGCAAAGAATTCACTATTCAAACTTAATCATATCCTGAACTTTGACAGAATCACCATCATCCCTGAAGAAACCAGAAAGATTAAAAAAAAAACTAGCCTGACTTCAACACTCATAGATGTTTTTATGATTGATAATGAAAAATGAACTTAAAAAAACGATACCAGCAGCAGGAGAATCAAAACTTGATGAGGCTAGTGAAAAACAAAACATCTACATTGTATGGCCTCTACTTCTTTGAAAAAAAATGTTGCCCATTTTTTTAAATGAAAAACCTCACTAAGATTAGCTGAACTGAAATGGAGGGAAGGGGTAGAGGGAAAGACGACTTGCTTAAATAATCTGTCTCTCTTTTTCTTATTTATCAAGCCCAATCTCTTCTTCAATCGTCTTATACTTTCTCCTCCCAATTACGTTCCTCCTTTTGCAGCCCTAACACATAATGATGCACACACACAGCCCTTTAATATCCTCAACATTTTATACAGAAATATAGCAGAAATAAAGTATAATATGTAAATATCTCTCTGAGTCATGACTGTCTACAATGAGTGAGAAGTCTGAGTCCCACCAGCTGTGTTGTTGTCGGGCTGTGTTTACATCATGTTTATATGGACGGGACGGCCTTGTGTATAAATCTGTTTTAGTCGAGGACTAGAGAAAAGTAGAATAATGTAGCCTACTCACTGCTTATTTAGATGTCACGTAAGTGTCATCACGGTATGTATATGCAATGTGAAGCTATGACCAAAGTGTGCTAACATTAGCCTGCTAACTCAACAATGCAGACCACAGGCAATGGCAGCTCAAGCAATGGACATTTTCCGCCACTTGCGCTTCATTCATAACTCCTTCGTGCGAGTGGAGAGGGGTTGGAAATTTTTGGCTTGAGGAGAGCGGAGGCTTCAGAATAACTTGAGGTGTCGCCAGACAGCAGTTTGATTTGGTTTAACGCCGGCGCTCAAGGGCGGCATCTACTGGATCAAAAAGTCACACATTCTTCCTTTAATGTTGTCTCGTGATTTCAAATGAATGACAGTTTCTTAGTTCCACCAGTGTGATATCTTAAGATTAATTCTTATCAGTGCATTTGCAACGTGAAAAAATGTGTCAGAGCTGACGCCTTTTATGAATTCAACGACAAGTACGCTATATATAGACAGAAAACTTAGTGGACTAAGTTGTTCCAACATTTTCTACGATACAATGCCAGTAATGATCTGGTTCTAGATTGTCAAATTAAAGTTTTTTTCACTGTATTAAAAAATTAAAAAATGTCAATAATATGTAAAAGTTTTTCTAACTCTTGGCTGCTAAAGTTGGACATGTGACGAGGTGACCTTTGGCTTTGTGAGGCTTTGGAAACTGTGATGGGATTTTTTACCCCCCCCCCCCCCTTCTTTGACATTTGAATAAACAGGCTGATCAAATTGTATAAAATAGTTAAATTGTAACTTTAAAAAAAAAAAATTTATCATGTTTTATGAAATGTATAAATGTATGTATAAACCATGATTTCCATGCAGAGTCCTCATAAAGACTTTCAATGAGGATTAAAGGATTTAAAAGATGCAGACCTTTGAGTTTCAAAAAGGTCCACAGTCACACGGTCGCCTCTGACCTCCGTTAATGGCTAAACTGTCGATGCAGTGAAGTGTGTATCAATCCCAGTAAGGACACTCGGGTCAAATTTGAGTGGGAACAACACATTTCTCAACCAAATCACAACATTGGGAGGAAAAAAAAATATGTCACACTGTTGAGGAAAATGACAGCGCTCACCTTATCTTTACAGGGTCTCTGGCAGTTTTTGGCTGCACACACAGCATTCTCATCATTGGAGTCCTCGGCCCCGGACCAGTCGTACTTTGAGGGAATGTCCAGAATCTTCTTCTCCTTCCTCTTCTCTAGTCCCTCTCTGATGGCCTCCGCCTTGGCCGCTGCCTTCTCCTTTCTCTTCCTCTCCTTCTCCTCCTTGGCCAACCGTTTAGCTAGCTGCTTCATCTCCCGGTTTTTGTCCAAGTTGAGTTTGAGTTTCTTCTTCTTGGGTTTGCCACCAAGACCCAGCTCCAGACCCACCCTTTTCAGCTCCTTGGACTTGGCTGGTCGCATGTCCCCCATTCCAGAAGCCCCGCCGGCGGCGACTGCTGCAGCCATCATCATGTGGTGGTGCTCGGCTCTTTCTAGCTTCCTTTTCCTCTTCTTCTCTGAATCTTTTAGCTTGAGCTTCAGGGGCTTGTCCATTAGCGAGTCATCGGGCTGCAGATAAAGAAGGAAAGTTGAAGCATGGATGAATGTCTTTATTACTGTTTCTGTTCTTATTGAAGACATGCATTTCCTTAATTTAACCTTCTAGCAACCAGAGAAAAATTCCAGCTCAAACCCAGTAATGAGTCCTAGCTGCTCAATCAGTCTGCACAATGAATGACTTCCCTACCTCCATGACCTGCAGGAACCGCTCCTCGGAGGGCGGGTGCGTGGCCTGCAGGATCCTCCAGATGTGCTGGGTCTCGTCCAGGGATACCTCCAGCAGGTCTCCCAGCATCATCAGGTCCTCCAGCTGGGCCTTGGCCTGCGAGGAAAGCTCCAGCACGGGCGGCTCCAGGCTGCGAGGTATTAGAGGGGTCTTCCTGGGCTGCTTCCTGGGAGTGCTGATGTCTGAAATGTAAATAATTCGAGCATGAGAATGTAATGAAACGGCATTTCAAAAAAATCCTTGAATCACAAATGCGTTAAAAGCAGCAAGGGACGATGGGTAGGCAGGCAACAAAAGTTATGTTAGAAGATAAACACAGTCTTACTTTGCACACAAGACTTGGAGGCTGAAGAGTAGGCGTGCTCAGCACAGAATGAGGGCGTGGCGGCTGGCCACATGTGACTCACCACCTCCTCAGACTTAACAGGAATCTCTTCATCACAAAACAGGTAGGGCTTCACCTCGCCTGGGTCCTGCAAGAAACCACACAACACAAACAAGGAAGAGTAAGAACAAGAGTCCTGTTTGCGTCTTTGCTTTGCTGCTTGGCAGAAAGACGTTTATCTGCCGCCTCATTTACCTTCATATCATAACCGTAAGTCTCCCTGATGTCCTCGTCTGAGTCCGTCTCCTCGTCGTCGTAGTCCACAGACTGGCGAGGGGACGTGGCTCTGCTGAAACCCGACTGCTGAAACGTCTGGATGTGGCCCTGGGAAGAGAGGGGAACAACACATTCAAATTCAACACCTCTAATGTCCTAGATGTATTTACACTCTAAAAACGGTATCTTCTCCAATGCTTCTTCAAACCTCTCAACATAATTCAAAACCTTCTACGGATGGATAGTTAAAAGTTGGAATTAAATACTAGATCAGAACAAAATCACTTACTTGTTCGAACACAATTTATTAAAGAAATTCTGCAGGCATGAGAAATCATGGAGCCATGTGACCGCCGTAACTCCCTTCCATCCTCACATTACACTTACACAATGCTGCCCTCTTCTGGTACATTCCATGTTTACATCCAAAGCCAAAAGCAACAAACAGCACTTCAAAATAAGATTCCTAGAATCCTACTCATGTTGTACTGTATCTGAAAAAATAAATAAATAAATAAAAAGATCATTCAAATTCAATTCTTAAGTACCTGCAGGTCAGGGTTGGCAGCAGCTTTCTGCAGCTCCGCATTGATTATCTTTTCAGTTTTCTCCCTAGCAGCCTGCTCCACCATGCGCTGGCTCAGCACAGACAGCTTTGCCAGCGCTGAGGACAACTCCTCCGTGGCCAGAGCCTGACGTGCTCGGTCCTGGAAGACAAGTGACGATGTTAAGACGCGATCAAAAGCAAATCAGGAGCTCAAAAAGCAAGCAGATCGTATGCAACCCGAGAAGCCTGGATGACATACCTGCCAGCTCATTGCCCTCTCAGTCAAACACTGGAGGGCTTCCCCTTCGGGCAGACGCACCGGCAGCTTCTGAAGTGACACCAGCAGTGACAGAATGGTCTCTAATCTCGGCCTCCTCGACCGCTGACAAAGCGGACACAGGAATTTAGAGTCCTTGCTGTTGCTCTGCCAACCAACGCCCACTTTCTTCTGAGTTCCCGTCTTAGGCAGTGGCACGCAAGCTCCGTGGAACCAGTCTTTACAAAGTTCGCACTGCAACATAAATCCGCTGGCAGTCTTTCGACACAAGCAGAACTTGACCTCCTCGATGCGGTCGGCCATGGCCATCTTGGCGAGATTGGCAGCGCGCAGAGAGTGGATGGCCTCCACTTCTTTTTGCTCTTTGGCTTTGAAGGCTGCGACGACAGTGGAAGGGTCGCGCACCTCTTCCTGGTTGTCCTCCAGGTCGCTCAGCGTGTCTGGATCAAAGCCGCCTCTCTCCTTCTCCATGAGCTCCTTCACGCGTTTCCTTTTGCTCTTGCTGTTGCCGTAGACTCCGATATCCAAACGGGGGCTGAGGACCTAAAAGAAGAGATGCAGTGATCTATTACAGTATTTATTAATCGACATATTAAACTCCCAGTACAAGAAAAAAAGCACTTAACAGTTGTGTGAGAGTCCATTTGTGATATCCAAAACATGTATATTGCATTAATATGTTTTATGAGAAACATCAAATTCTTCCATGACGGCCCACCTGCAGCAGAGTGTACGTTGAGTTCTTCTTGAGGAAGGTGCGACCGGTCCTCTCCCTCCAGGCTCGAGCTGCAGCCACCTGAGACTCCACCTGGGTCAGAGGATCAAGCCGGACAGGTATGGAGCGACCTCTCGCCAACAGGCTCTCGAGCTGCTCCAGGTACGCATAGCTGCCGCCACTCTGTGTGAGGTTAAGAGATATTTCAGCCACTGCACTTTGAGGTCTCAAATTCAAGATCCTCAGAAGGACATCTAGCTCCATATATGGGTACAGAGGGATTCTAAATGACATAAGACAGCACCTGAATGGCGTCCACCTTGCATGTCCACTCCTTGGCCTTCTGTAGGGCCTCTCTGAGTGCCAAAATATTAGGTAGGTACGCAGGGATGTTCCTAGCTTCCAAAACAATGCTCTCCAAGGTCACCATGCTGTGTCGAGGCCTGGGTTTGACAAGAGAATCAAAAAGCATGGGATGATTAGCTCATTAGCTACTTTGAGTTTTCATGTTGTTTGCATGTATTTACATGTGAGACTCTTTACCTGGCCTGCAGGCATGCGCGGGCCTTATCTTCCCATCTCTCTGACACAGTTAGGATCTCTTGCAGTTCAGCCATGGCCTTCTCCACCGCGTGGTGGGGAGCCAGACCCACCCCAGAGTCTATCAGCCTCTTCATCAGCTCCAGGGTGACGCGGTGAGGCTCAGCGAGGGTGATTCGTACCTGGGGTGGCGAGGACAGAAAGTGTTGCATGAAGCCGTCATCATCAGTAACTCCTAAAGCCAAACAAACTGATTGCATCTGTGTTATCAGTGAGAGCAGACCTCGTCGAGCCAGCGGGCCTGCTGGAGCTCCTGTTTAAGGCGGGGCAGCTCTGGCAGCTCAACGTCAAGGCCGCTACCGAGGTCTAACAGCGCCTGCAGCTTGGAGGAGTCAGGCATCTCGTCTGACATAGCCACCTGGGCTCGCTCATGGAAGTCCTCCACATTCTCCAGTAACTCCTGAAGGGGACAGAGACATTAGGAGTGAAGGAAAAGATGATAGATAAATAGGTAAAAAAAAAAAAAAAAGGGAATATCTAACAAGATAAAAGCAACAAGAACTGAGTTTGTGAGCTCTATTTTATTATAAACTGGTTGCCTTGGTGAGCACGTAGGTGTGGAGGGGGCTCACCTTGACTTGTCGGGCCTGGCTGATGATGCAGGGCAGTCTGTAGAGCTGATCCACAAAGGCCTTGAGTTCATCCACGGTTAGCTTGGTACGGTTGCGACTGCTCTCAGAACGCAGGCGGCTACTGCAGGCGGCAGGTGAAAAAGGGATTGGGTTAGTCCACATTCTAACCTGAGCAGATTTGATAACAGAAGAAATGCGACAGTGTTGTGCTTTATTATGAAAAGGGGATTCTAAATATGGAGAGTGTTGTATAGGGTTTGACATTGATGACACAGAGAGCCAATGAATATTTATTCTCTTTACAAAATAGCCTTTAAAAAGTTGACCAAAGGTGTCTGAAGACTGAAGAAAACACATTTGTGGTGCATGCAGTAATCAATAAATAATATTAGGGTGACATGGAATCAAAGGTTTCCCATGTGGACCTACCTGTGCCTCTGCTTGCGGCTGAGGAGCAGCTGAGCTACAGAGCTGCACGTCTCAGCCTCTTTGACCATCTCCCTCAGGCGACGGAACAAAGCTTTCTCGGGATACTTCCTGTCCTCTGCGTCCTCCAGCAACACCTTGAGCTCAATAAGATCTAAGAGGAACACAGATCAATCATGCAATAGCACAAGGAGATACCTCAATAGTAACCCCCCCCCCAATTAGAGTTTGTTCAACATGTAGTAGTTCTGAAGTTGAAATACCTTTTTTGTTTTTCTGGTCGGCAGCCAAGGCCTCGCTGACCCTTTTGGACCAGGTGTCGTACGACTGGGCCCGCGTCTTAACCCCGTACAGCATGGAGGGAAACTCCTCCAGATCATAGCGATACCTGACGTATGAAATGCAGATACAGTTGCAGGAAAAAGTATGCGAACCCTTTGGAATTTCCTAGTTTTCTGATTAAATTGGTCATAACATGTGTTCTGATCTTCATCTAAGTCACAACAATAGACAAACACAGTCTGCTTAAACTAATACCACACAAACAATTATATGTTTTTATTGAACACAACATGTAAACATTCACAGTGCAGGGTGGAATAAGTATGTGAACCCTTGGATTTAATAACTGGTTGATCCTCCTTTGGCAGCAATAACCTCAACTCAAGGGTTCACATACTTTTTCTTGCAACTGTATTTACTTGAGAAGTTGGTGTTGGTGGAAAGTGATTTCTTTCTGAGGGTATTGGTTAAAGTCCTCTTACCGAAGGCACTTGTTGCCATGTGGACAGTCGCAGAGGTCTGCAGCATGGTGGAGACAGACCAGCCGTTCGGGGCTGCAGGAACAGGTCAGTGCAGAGAGGAAACAGGTCGTCTTACATTTGTAACACTGGCGCTCGTCGTCAGGTAAAAGTTCAAAAACCTCCTGCTCTGAGGACAGAACCCCCTGTGGAATGAAGGATAATGAGGAACGAGAACTGATATCATCTGAAAAAACACTTCAAAATATTGATCTTGTCATTTGAAAAGACATGAGAATACGTTAAAAAAAAAAACAACACTCACTGATTCTTGGACAGCTTGTCTTAGTTTTGTCTCCTCCTCCATCATATCTCCCATTTCCTTGCAGACAGCTGCGGCCAGTTCCACGTCAAGGCTTTCCGGATCGGCAGCCATCTTGCACAGCAGCTCCTCGTGGGAGAAGACGCAGTAGCGATGGAGGCGTCTGTAATGGGCAACACACTGACGACCCATCGGTAACTAGAGAGAGGCGTTTGTGACAGATGAGCACCCACATTCAAACAGAATTATTTTCTTTTCAAAATGTAATGACAATTTTTGCTTCCCCCCCCCCCCTCACCCAGTCGGCTGTGCAGAAGTTTACTGCCTCTGCAAAGTTGTAACCCTGATTGAAACCGCTGTGGTAGGCTCTGGGGAAGGTCACCACAAACTCCCCTGCACACTGATTGGTCCTATACACCTGGGGGGCGGAGGAACGGAAAGAGGCACATAAGTGACAAATAATCAACATGATCAGTATCCAATCACATCCAATATCGACTAAAAAACAATCAAGGCTCAGACTACATACAGGGACACCATGCTCCATGAGGACATTAGGATTCATGATGGTGACCAGCTGATGCAGGAGGTCAGGCTGGGAGTCAAACAGCTCTGGGGCCAGTTTTTTCATCACAGCCTCCAGCTGCTCTGCTGCAGAGGCCGGAACACCGTACCAGGTCTTCGGTTCGCCCCTGCAGAACAGATGAATTATCACCAAATACACTCAGCTGGTGGATTTATACAGAGCAACATATAAACAGAATAGAATAAAGGATAGTTCAATGAGCAAGAATGTGTTCTTATGTGCTGTCCTGTAAATGTCTGTTTGTATTGTGTTTTTTTAATGCTCCCTGTGCAAGGCAAATTCCTCTAAGGGCAATAAATGTTTCATTCATTCATTCAAGAGTTGCTTTTATCGGGGTCAAAGTTGAATGAAAGGCTGGTCGGGTCTCACCAGTGCAGGAAGTTGATGGAGTAACTCCAGTGGTCCTCGATGTGCCAGCAGAATGAGGAGAAGCACATGCCCACGTAGAGCCAGGGCACCTTCATACCCGAGATGTCCACGTTGATGTGCGTGAGCACTGACTGCTCCAGTACTGGCATGTTATTCAGGTTCCAGCCTGAGTTTGCATACTCCTATTAGAGGAGGGGGAAAAAACACTTCAGGGGCCAATTCCATGTTTTAATCATTAAGAAACTTTCTGTTAATAACAATAAATGCTCGACTGAAGAATCCAAACTAAGTAAAGTCTGTGAGGCGGGAATCTCCATCAAAAGTAAATCACCGAATCTCTGATAGAGCAGCTAAAGAGTCATGAACTTGGGAGAGATATGATACCATTTGGAAAACGACATCTAAATAAGAGGCTTGTCAAGCAAACACTTTCGAAGAATGTGGCAATTAAAGCAACCCGACAACTTTCTCACCTCTTCATCGCCCAGCAGCCTCCTTTTACCGTCCCTGACAGGGAATCCGCTGCCCACTTCCTTGGAGCTGATGTCAGCGCCGTACTCCACGATGACATCCTCCTCGATGCTGCTGACCAGGCGCCAGAACTCCTTCTCCACCAGCTCCGTGGGGACCATCTGGAAGCACGAGTCGGAAATGATAGGATCTCAAAAAGCATCAAAATTACACTTTGAAGGACGTCCATTGCGACTGTGTACATTTTCTAACACGGTGAGAGTTTTTTTTTTTTTTTTTTTACATACGTGAACAGGCATGTTGAAGTAGTCCGACTTGAAGTGGTCGGCCATTTCTCCAAAGCTCTGCAGAGTGTATTCTCTAACCGCCTGCTCGAAGCCAAATGCCTCCCTGGGCTTACTGCACTCCTGTTAGGGAAGTAATTAAACAATCCATTCAGAATAACAGCAATTCATCTCATGTGCATTATATTAATAAGTCTATGGTGTTTAACCCTTACCTCAGCTACACACTTAGGGCAGCGCCAGTCCCCCTTGGGCACGTCCTGTAGGGGTGGGATGAGGCAGAAGGTGTGGTAGCTGTCATCACAGCCGTCACACAACAGCAGGCGGTCCTCTTCGTCGCCCCGCCCACACACCAGGCACAGGTAGAGGTCGATCTGAGGGGTTAGTGCAGCACAACATAAGAAGGGCTGGTCATGCCCAGAGTCACCGAAGGTAGAATCATTTAGGCAGATGACAAACTGGCACTCACAAAGTTGACCTCTAAGGTCTCCTTGCGTGGTCTCATTTTGATGGCGAAGGCCTGAGCTTTGAGGTGACGCTGCTTCTTGTTGAATCCATCATCTAAGTAAATGTGTCAAAATGTAGTGTGAGTGAGTAGAAATACTCGCAAGCAACACAGCGCTTTTTTTTTTTTTTTTTGCTAAGTGTCAAAAAATATTCTTACCGGCTGGTACAATCTCTAATCCAACCATCTTGGGACTTGAACCAAAGATTTTCAGGCCTTTCGGCTCCTTGTTTTCTCTCTACAAAAACATTGCAACAACAGAAAAGGCAGAGCGTGAAAAAGAGTGATCTTACTAAAAATGTACCTTGAGATTCTTACTGCAAAAGGGGAAAATAAATGTTTTAAAATAAATGTTCTGATTGAGCTTCAATGGAAAACTGAGGACACACAGGACACATTTGTTTTCTATATTAAGATAAAAAACAAATGTGTTATTAATTTAAGGTAAAGGAGAGCTCACTGCGTATTACAATTAGATTTCTCAAAAGTGCTGTTACTAAGCTCAGCCGTCATCACGTCTTTGTACATTTATATTGATTCCGTCTTGGCGTAATATTGGAGTCCCGGTCTGTCAGTTCACGTAGCGCTTCAGCGTTGCAGAAGCGCGGTAAGGCGGGAAAACACATGGACACACAGTCAGACATGCATGCACACACAGCGCTGCACTCCCCCACTGGCTCTGCTGAAACTGTCGCGCCTCTGTTACTACCTATGACGAGGGTACAGAGGGTGGAACACTTCATCCCCCCATGACGCCTCATTCAGATTGAAGGCGAAACCTCATAGAAGTGTAAATAACGCGGCTTGAAACGGCAGTCTGATTAGGGATGTACACACTTATGCCCTTAGTCCCAATTTCCTCCACTGCTACTGAACATTATTGGATGACATTTCCTTGTTTTCAGGTCTTTGCATTTACCTCCGACTTCAGGCGCCTGGAGCGTCTCTCAGGCAGAAGCTGGTCTTTGGTTTGCGTTGCGTCACCCTCCACGTCTTTCTCCCTCTCCACCTCCTCATCTTGCTCCTCTTCTTCCACTGTCTCCTCACCAACGCCCTCGTCCAGTTCTTCCCCATCATCCCCATCATCATATAGTCGCTGGATGCCCTGAATGGTAAAAGGAGGAGGGTGAAAATCTATTTGGAAACCTGCTAAGAGCAAACCATTTAAGGATTTAAAAAAAAAAACGGGGATAATAATACGGTGAAGTTTTGCCCAAAATCTGCTGAAACATATTTAATTTGGTCGGGTCAAGTTTTCTCCTGCGAGCCCCCTTGTCAATTTTCTTCTCCAAGTCGTGTGATGTGAGAACACAGCAGGAAAACATCAGAAGAATTCCCCACAAGCAAGCGGGTGATGACTTTGATTTCCTGCGACCGGGTGTGAGACCATAGACTGTGTGCATCTATGGTAAATAAGATGTTTGACTTTTAATCAGCATCACTCACAGTCAGCGTAGCTCCAGACTGGAAGAGCTCATACGGGTAAAGGATCCTCTCATAGTGGGAGCGCAGAAGTGAGCCAGTTCCTCTGCCTGAGGGGAAGCCCATTCGGCTGGCTACCTTGGACCACCTCTTCTCCTTACACAATATCTCGAAGCCTCCCTCTGATGACACAATCTGAAACAAATGTGTTTTTAAAATGTGTTTTTTTCCCGGCATAAATTAAAGTCTCAAACCTCAACAGTTACTGTAAGTACAAATCAAAGGCTAAATTGATTGTCATATAAATCAGCAAAAGCAAGAAGTTCATAGAGAGTGATATCCATATTCTTTTTACCTTGCTGAGCTGATAGAGGTCCAGAACCTTTCTCTCCACATGGGGGAATCGAATTTTGGATCCCTGCAGCTCCCAGAACTTCGCAATTTGATCCAGAAAGTTGAGCCTAACCCGGGTAAGTGCCTGGAAAAGCAGGACAGAGAACGGGAAGGACACATGTAGGGGATGATTTTCTGCTGTTATGCAGCTTTCACATTAGGCAACAATGGGTTAAAATAGCTTTAATGACACACAGCCATACTATTCTTGTTACGTGAAAATGTTAGGAATTTCAAACTACAGCCGTCTTACTGCTCTTACTTAATGCAAAGTCACTGAACAATGCAAAACTAGAAGGAAATGACACTAAAAACGCTCCACAGCGGCAAGGTATACTGCATACTATTCAACTACCCAAGGAGTCTAAATGCATTATTTTGATGTACCTCCAAAAGCAATGCATGACATACCTTCCCTAAGAATTTCAAGGTGTCATCATGCATCTTCTTGGCAAACTCACCTCAAGCTCATTCAGTCTTTGCACTCGTGGAGTGAAGCGGAAGTTGCGAACATCACAGGCGAAGGGAGGCTGCCAGTCCTGATTGACAAGAACACACTGGCATCATAACTCTCATCAAAACAACAATCTGCGAGATGGTTTAAATCAGTATTGAACAAGTACAAATGAACTCCAACAGAGCTTATCAAGGGAGGTTAAGGGGTTAGAAGTAGTCATAAGAAAACACCACCACTCACACTGGTGGACAAGCTTTATTTCTGATTGTTTGAAGCTTCAATTTACAAAAATTGACGGAATCAATATAAATGTATTTTGTAATTTTTTTTTTAATGTAAACACAATCCAAGAGTAAAAAAAAACCCAAGAAATGAAAATGCATTGGGATATTTATATAACACAGCAGCACTGACATGGATTAATTGTTCCGACTAGACGACGGGGCCTTACGTGAAGCCCAATGTCGCATCTTCGCAGCTAACGTGGGTACAAACACTGAAACTGTAACTCAGCTAGCAGATGAGGGAAAAACTAAACAAAAGAATTGTAAAAAAACAAAAACAAAAAAACGAAGCGGGTGAGTTTATGTCGCTTTTGCAAAACTTTTTTTGGACAAATAATGCTCCACTATTTCACCTAAATCCAAATTACGCAATACAGAGTTGCAAAATAAATTAGGTGTTATTTGACCTCTATTAGACTAGTGGCAGCTGGTAATGTCGCTGCCTATCGCAGAAATCACACAGGCCTCACAAAATAAAGCAGCCTCATCTGTGTGAGTATTGTGGGTATTTTGGCTGACTTTTACCCCCGTGTCTATTAAATGGCGTGAAGAAGGGATGTGTCACTTTACCTCTGGGGGTCGGATCTTGCAGATGCCAGTTTTCTCTGCGATTGGACGGATCTTGTTGATGAATCCGAGAGGATCCGAGAAATCCTCCCAACTCGGCTCAAAAACAGGACACTCAGGCGGGGGGACGAACTCGGCAAACGCTGACATGTTCAGTGTAACAGTCTTCAACAATTAAACGAAACAAACAAAAAAAAAAAAATGAATGTGTATTTTTGTGCTCAAAAGTCCATCCAATAATTCTGGGGCACTTCTTCTTCCGTGTCCATGATCCTTTCAAATCTCCACGCCAACAAATCACTTCAATGATCCCAGTCGCGATGCCAAATCATAATGTGATTTTGAAAGTAAATGCATGAATATAACAACAGGGTTGATGGTTGTTTTGTGATCCGGAATCGGCGGGCCGTGGCCAGGCAAAAGGCCGGGGGAGTCTTCACCACCACTCCCCTACCTGGGACGGAGGGCAGGGTCAGCTGGAAACGCCATCATTGTGTTGCTCAAAGACGACAGCTTCACAAAAACAAACGCGGAGACTTCGGGATAATAAGGGCGTTAAAAAAATCAATAAGTTTGGAATCACAAAGCAAAAAACAAAAAAAGTCGCCGGCTGCAATGTTATGATTCTTCAAGCTAACGCTGCTGCAGCTACGTTTAGGTACCTGGGTAAGTGCCGGATTTCTTCGTGATGATGCATTTGCAACAAAGTTATCCACGGTTTGTAAAGTCCCGTAGCAAGCTTAAGATGCACATTACCTAACGCATTCAGCTTGACGGCAACTTGTTGGACCACAACAAGGAGGATTGTTAGCATTAGCGAGCGTACATTGTTGTGTGAAGCATCCAACAACCCCCATTCATTGAAGTACCAGCAGCTAATATCAGCTTAGCTACCACAAGCCCGTTGCGCAGCTAACATTGACGTTCACGACATTAGCTGAGAAGTCGGCCAAGTAGATTAATCCACCGTGGCTGCAGTTTGCTAGTCGTATTCAGAAAAAACATTTTTAAAAACACAGTATCCGTTTGCCTTGGTGTCATTTTCCGCAAATTGTAAACGTCGTCCGTGAGTAATGCATCCGTATTAGATAACGTGCTAGCTACCACTAGCAAGATTGGGTGAGCTTTCATGATGCCTTCAGGGACATTCAGAAAATTTGTACGACTTAAAAAAAGGCACTGTTTTTGTCTGATAAGTAATGTGTTTTGCTATAAACGGCATATTAAAGCAGCAATTATGCGTTAAATCAGTAAAATAAATGTAATTCAAAGAACGTAATGCAAGGCATAGTTTTTTAATAACCTATAGTAATGTCTGACTTCCATTTCTTTAATACTGTAACCCCTTATGGCTTATTGAAGACCCCCAGTGTACTGCCACTGTGTACAATGTGGCAGTAAAATAAATTAATAATAAATCAATATTGCTACTTAGGCCTCTAGACCAGACAATTGCACAATGGAATCCCATCTGAAAGAAATGCATTGGTGTATATTTTTTCTTTTTTAAGTGTTTCCAATTGTCTAAAACTGATAATTTAACATATATCAATCAATCCTTATTTGTATATCGCCAATTCATACCAAATATTATCTCAAGACACTTTACAAAAAGAGAAGGTCCAAACCGTACTCTTTGTTATTATTATTATTTTTATTATAATTTACAAAGGGAGAAAACAATATACAATCTGAAGTGGCATTAGCTTTATTTTCAGGGTATGTTCGGCGTACAAGGAATACAACTTTGGTTTTGCGTTATAAAATAAAAGCGGCATCAAATTATTTTCGGTTTTATCCAAAACATTATTAAATCAACATCTAAATCAACAGGTAAACATAAGTGCTCTGACAATAGTTTTCTGTAGAGTCTAGTAGTCGTCATGAAACGGGTACTCTGGATGATCAGACCACCTGTTGAGTCAGAAAATGGCAAAAAATAATTATTTAAGTTGTTTATTTCAGAGGAACAGAATATAAATCACACTACACTTACATGAGAAGCTCCACAAATCGAATATTCTTGTTCAGTCCCTCAATTGCCTTCATCTCAGCCTCGGAGAGAGAGAAGTCGAATATCTGCAGTTTGAAAAGAGATCAGTCTCAACATATCTCACACTGTGTAAACTGTATGTACAGAGCATGTATTACTTAATCTAAATGAACTCACCTGAAAGTTCTCCTTAATGCGAACAGGGTTAAAGCTTTTTGGGATGACCACCACTCCTCTCTGCACGTTGAACCTCAAGGCCACTTGCGCTGTGGACTTGTTGTATTTTTTAGCAATTGAAACCAGGAGCTCATCCTCCAACAGTGGGGGGCATTTTAGGTTCACCCTGTAAAAATGATAAGTATAACTATGACACGGCAAGGTTCATGTTTTATAGTGGAGAGTTACAAAAAAACATTGTTCTTTCATACCAGGATGCATCTCTGGATGTCCCCAACGGGCTGTATCCCACAATGACAATGTCCTTCTGCCTGCAGTACTCATGAAGCTTTGGCTGAGTGTAATATGGGTGGCATTCAACCTTTTTTTTTACAAAGCAAACACAAATAGTTGAAGTGGTATTGGTAAAATTTCCTGGTGAGTTGTATAAGTTACTATTTAGCCTATAATGCATAACAAGTCAGTTTTTGTAAAGATACATTATTAACGTATGTACCTGGTTTGACACAGGTTTGTGTTTCAGCCCAGGTTTGTTCAGGATCAACTCCAGTTGTCTTTTGTTGAAGTTGGACACACCAATCGACTTTACAAGCCCAGCGTCTTTGCAAGCCTCCATAGCCTGCTCATTGCAAATTGTGTCATGGTCAGAAAACAAGTTAGACTTTGAACTTTGAACAAGCAGTCAGTTAGTTTTATAAGCTCCCAACCCTTCAGCATTATGCCTAACAAGGGTTCTTCTCTCTGCTAGCCTGTCACGTTGAATGATTAAAGTGTCTCACCTCCCAAGTAGCACAGAGATCTGTCTCATGGTAAATGTACTTCCCATTCTCATCTCTGGGGTAAAATGTATCTCCTGGCTTTAGAAAATATGAATATTCAGGTATTAGTTTGATAGTAATGCACAGCTATGAAAAGTGATCCAGTTAAATACATAAGTATTACAATCATAACAGGTATGTTGTTGATGTGACATTAAAAACATAAATACCTTGAAGGCTGTAGGCATTTCAATAATGTAGAGGTCAACATAATCCAGCTGTAACGTCTTCAAAGTTTTCTCCAGAGCGGGCCGTACCAATTCTGGAGGATGGAATGTGTTCCACAACTGCATATCAGTGCAAAAAGTGTTAGTTTTGTAGCCCAAAAAAAAAGTAGCACTGACTTTGTTTTCTATGAAGTGAGAAGAAGGTCTACTGTGGTCTACTGGAAGACCAGAACAACTTCACCTTTCACACACTCATACACACGAAGATATGTAGCAAACCTTTCCGCAGTAGAAGATGTCCTCTCTCTTCACACTTCCATCTGCAATTTTGTCCCTTATCGCTTCTCCCACTTCGTGTTCATTGAAATAAACCAAAGCTCCATCAAGGTGTCTGTACCCTGCTTCAATAGCCCCTTTGACTGATTCATATGCAGTCCGTTTGGGAGTCTAATGGGGGAAGAACATACTCATGTTTCATGCAATTTCTTCTTCTTCTTATTATTATTATTATTATTATTATTATTAATATTTGACATGCAGGTCAATTATTTATGTATTTGTCCTATATGAAAGAGATAAATAGTATGTCTTACCGTGCGGGGGTCACCATAAGTTCCCAGTCCTATCAAAGGTATGTTGTTTCCATCACTCAGAGGTATGGAGTGATGTTCTGCTGTTAAGTCCATGTCCATCCAAGTGTGACTCCGAACCTTCTTAATCCAACTTTCTCTTCTGTTTCAAAGCAACAGACTGCATAAATATCTTATTCAAGTCGACTCCCTTAATAACTTTTCCTCTATCGCACATAAACTTCTGTTTGTGCTGACTCCTCCCTTTGAGAAAAAGAAGCCTCCCATAATGGCTGGCAAATAAAATAGAGAGTTTAAAAAAAAAACAATAATCTAATAAATTCAAACATAGATGAATATATCCAGCTGTACGCATTCAAACTCTGAGTCCCCCTACTTATATTTAAAACTGAAACGTGTCATTTTAAATTGCCCATCTTAACAATAGACGTAGTTTGGCCTTTGACGGGCGCTGTAGCTTTAAAACACCGCAGTGCATTCTGGGTAATATATGTTATGTGTTTTGAGCTAGCTAACAGATGGTCGCCTCTCCAATGGACATATAAGATTTAAAATACTATACATGTAGCATATTTTTTATTTATTAGTAAGTATCTGCCGTTAACTCTCACATTTTTAAAGGAGGAAAGGAACCCTGGGAACATGAGTTTTTTGTTCCTAAGCATATCTAAAATATGAGAAAGCTAAATTGCTAATTTAGCTACAAAAAACGGAAGAATCACATTTTTAGTGAAACACCTTGTTTACAGGAATGGCTGTGTTTTTAAAGTTACAACGAATAATGTCCTTTTTGATGTTTCCTTAATGTATTGTCAAGTCGGTTTAAGTGTAGGTTATCCTTTTGTTTCGATTCGTAACGCTACATTTGATTGATTGATTGATTTGGAAAGATCGAGGAGCCGGAAAATGGATGAAAGTGCCGAAAATGTTGACAACGACGACATTGTCATTATAGTGGAGAACGAGGCAGAAAGTTTACCTGCCGAGGAAGAAAGGCTGAAAGGCACATTCGGGCTGATGGACACTTGTCCTGTCTGCAAGTTGAGCTTTCACAACCGAGAGCCCAAACTCCTGCCGTGCCTTCACTCTTTCTGCAAGAGGTGTCTCCCTGCTCCCTTCAAGAGTGCTGAACCGAGACGAGACCCCCAAGGACAAGGAGACAACAAACCATGTGAGGATCTGTTATGACTTCAGGTTTTTATACTGCCCTGCAAAGACAAAAGACCTTAAGTCACCAGAGTGCTGAGAAAAAAATCACTTTAAAAGTCTTTTTGTTGTCCAGGAAGAATATTGGACATGTGGCAATTCTTTGTCTTTTTAATCAGGTTATTAATGTACATTGAGCTTAAACATGACCTTTCACCCTTATTTGGAAGTTAAGGTATAGAATAGAATAACTTTATTGATCCCAAACTGGGAAATTGTGGCGTTACAGCAGCAGGTTATCCAAACACACAATATGAGTAAAAAAAAAACACAGTGTTTGCAAATTTAAACACAATATAATATTAAATACAAAGTATATCAAAACTAAGAATGTGAATATATATACAACCAGGATTTAACTAAGCATTACTAGTCTTAAATAGGAAGATTGAATGTAAATGTGAAAAAACAGAGTTGTAAATGGTTGTAAATTAAATATGAAAGATTGAATGTAAATGTGCAAGAACAGAGTCATAAGTGGACAGTATTGACATACTCTGCCGTTGCATTGCCTGTACAATAATAAGGCGTCATGCCAAGGCAAAAGGCAGTAACTTCCATTTGATAGCTCCCTTGGTTGCTGATCACTATATTAAATCAGTATATGATAATAATGATAACATATACATGAAATCTAGTGATCATGGCACAATTAAGTGCTTGATGACAGATTAAAACAAAGGCATAACACCTTAACTCCCCTGCAGTGAAACAGTAACTTCACTTTTATCCGCAGCAAAACAAAGGCAGAAGACCTTAACTCAGTTTGAGCGTTCCCGAATGCTGCAGTACAAAGAGCCTTATAAGTGAAGTTACAGCACTCTGCCTTGGTTTCTCGAGGACTTTTGGAAGTGAAGGCAAATGCAACCTACTATTTTCTCAAAAGAACAACAACACAATTGACTCAAGATATCTGTCCACATGATAAAGCACATCTGTAATGTTCCAAAAATGACAAAAACTCATTTTCGAAAAAATTGAAGTTACTGCTTTTTGCCTTTTGTAGGGCAGTATACTGGTGTTTACGTCATTATTTAACTGATACTTAGTTTCTGTCATGGCACTTTTTGGACTACGTAGCCAACATGTGAAGGTATACTTTATGAGCTGTGTAAAATTACAGATTGCTGTTGACTCAATATGATAATGCTGATATAATATTGTATTCTTTTGTCACATTGTTCACACTTAATGAATCACAATAATTATGTATTTATAATGACCATCACTAGGCACGTTGGCATTGAAGTCCAGATAAACAAACCTCTTATGGTGATACTTAGCTAATATTTCTGTCTCAGATCATCAGGGATACTTATTGACAATCTCTGCCTCTATAATAGAGTTTTATTTTGGCTCAAGTCCTTCAACCAACATCATGTGTATTGTAAAAGTTTGCAACTACATGCAAGCGATCTGAAATATCCCATTGTTGATCTGGTGTCTTGCTCCAGTGGGCGCCATTCGATGTCCAGTATGCAGACAAGAATGCTGGGAGATGGATGTATTGGATAATTTCTTTGTTAAGGACTCCGCTGAGGTGCCGAGCAGTACGGTGGAGAAAGCCAGCCAGGTTGGTCATCACGCTTTATGTCCGTCCCTCAGCAGATTTTTATTATTCTTCCTAGTCTTCAGGTCATTTATATTTGTTTTGTCTTTAACAGGTCTGTATGAGCTGCGATGACAACACGGAGGCTACTGGCTTCTGCGTAGAGTGTGTGGAGTTTCTGTGTGTGACGTGTATCGAGGCGCACCAAAGGGTCAAGTTCACAAGGGATCACACTATACGCCAGAAGGAGGAGATGTCTCCAGGTAGTGTGTCATATATACATGGCAAGAAAACCAACAACTTCATGCAATTAGAACTTCACAATACCATGTCATTCTTGTATGCTCTATTGTGATTATGCATATACTGCATTTGCATGGATTCAGGCATAGGCAAAGTTGATATAGATAGATTGCAAGATTCTGTCTGCCATCTGCCTGAATGCATCAAAAAGCCACAAACTGTTTACATATTGAAACAGAAAATTCTTAAAGTGACCTATACTACACTTTAGGCTATACTGTGCATTGCTGTTAAGCCTTTCACCCAAGGGGAAACCTCTGGGGTTTGAAAATGAAGCCGATGTGGAAGAGCAAAATCCTGTAGTTTGTTGAAAGTCTCCTTGAGGCTTGCTGCAGAAACACCAGTAGTCACATACACACCCCATTTGAGAGAGCCTGTTTTTACAGCAGAAATTAACATCTTTACAATCTGGTTAAAAAAAAAATGAAATTGGTCTGATTAGCTCACTTCTTGATCGGTGCACACTGTAAAGTGGGTGGATTTTTGATAACTCATCCATTTTGATTTTATGAAGGATAAGCATTATTCACAATAAGGCATGATGCAGACCTGTGTGACAGGCAGGAGTGACGTAACTGGTTTTCCAAGAGGCTTAAAACCCCGCTCCAGCTCTTATTAGCCTGGTGTTAGGTTGACTGAAAGTTCAGATGAGACAGCATTACCCAGCATGGAGACAGCCATCAATGGGACTCCAAAGCCCCCTGCAGTAACAGATGGATGACATCACTCAGGCTTCTACAAGTAGTATTTACAGTATATGCTTTGACCCAGTGAGATTACAAGAAGTGTTTTAAGAATACATAAGGCACAGTTAGCAGTCAGGTTGTTCAACATTGAAGAGAGGAGCAGTACCACTTTTGGCAGCTGTTTAGAAAAGACATTCACAGATTAAATTAACAGTTTTCTGCCTGAAAAAACTCAGTGTTGTAGACATGCTGTTATGACTAGACACGTGCCTTTAATAACAGGGGTTTAGATATTTTAATAATGCATTAAAGTGACATAATCTGATAATGTTTCTCTATGCTCTTCAATCCCCTTTTTGTCTGTATCCCAGAAGCAGTTGGTATTTCGGCACAGAAGCCTGTATTTTGTGACATCCACAAGCAGGAGGCACTCAAGTTGTTTTGTGAGACATGTGACCGACTCACCTGTCGAGACTGTCAGCTGCTCAAGCACAAGGATCACAAGTAGGCGCTACTTTTTTTCTCCTACAATATAAAAAAATGCATTGTTGTATGCATCACCTTAAATATTGGCATTAAGTGCACGGTCCTAAACAACAACCAATGGTGATGCAGCTTGTTACAGCTCTATTAAGCAAGCATGTCTAGCTCTCTATCTGAATGCTATATGTTTGATAAACTCCTGTCCTGTGTGTAAATGTCCAAACTATTTACTTATCTACTTTTTTATGCAGTTACCAGTTTTTGGAGGATGCATACAGAAACCATAAGCAGTACTTGGAGAACATGACGCAGCAGTTACAAGAGAAGAAAAAGGCTATCGAGGAAGTGTCCAACTGTATTGGCAATGGGTAAGTTTATCCTCTACAGCTGAACAAAGCTTCTGTGCTGAAACAACTATATTAGATTGCAATTTGATTTTAGATGACTGAAAAAGTGGTTGATACTGACAATTGCTGTTTACATTTTGCAGACAAATTTAATTGCAATAAAAACAATCCTTTCATTTCATTTATTATACAGGAAAGTTTAAAAGTAACATTAAGTTACAGTTTAACAGGCCTGACTCAGTTTAAAAACTGGTTTCCAGCAGGTTCCTGTTCTGCAGAACATGAAACATAAACCACAGTTTTCATTTTCAGCGATGATCCTGCTCCAGCAGCGCTGCTGCGTGAAAGGGGAGACACGTCTGTGTGGGAGCATAACCTGCAGCATGATAGAATGAACACCCTCCCTCCCCAACAGAAAACCTTTTGCTAGTAATTCTGAACGGGCCAAAGCCATAACAAATGCCATTAAAGTTCTTATATTAATAGTTCTGCAATGAAACTATACTATCCCAGATGTGATTAGGTTTATTTTATTTATTTATGTGCTCAAAGGGCATTCAAAAAACAGTTGCCTTCATAAACTAAAAGGTGTCAGTGTAATTTAAAAGAAATAATTTTACATATAGGCTATATTAATTAATTTCATTCTAAAATACTTTATTTCATTCATATCTTTTATTTATTAGAGACTCTTTTGGTTGAAGGATGCAGCATAAGTTTATTATTTTTTTACAATGTTTAATTTAAAATGTTATTAAAAAGTAACCTGAGCAGGTGTATAAGTCTGAACTGTCGATCCTGCACTTAGCCCAATGTGAAAAAGGGAAATTCCTAATAAAGAAAAAAAAGTGTTGCATCAGGTCCCTTTACTGTACCAAACCGAAGCTTCAAAACTTGTAAGCGTACTGAACCGAAATTTGTGTGTACCGTTACACCCCTAGTCATGACACACCAGTTATGACACACCAAGACAAACACATTTAAAGGACATTAGCATGGGCTAGGCAAATACAGACACATAGAAACAAACAGTACAACTACTGCAAATAATACATGAACAATTAATGAGTGCAGGTGTAAGTGTGGAGAAGGTGTCGTTTGTATGTATTTTTGAAGTATGAGGTAGATGGTAAAGTTCTAATGTGATGGGAAATGTCATTCCAAATTTTGGTGTATGTATAAAAGAAGGACTTCCGACCATAGTTGTTTTTGTATGCAGGGACTGGAATGAGTGCCTGTGAGACTGACCTAGTGAGGCGCACTTGTCTCATATTATGTGTCGGTAGAAGTGCAGCAAGTGTTGGTGAAGTGTTGTTTTTAATCTGAAGATAGTACGTAATGGCGTGGCTGTGTATGTAATTCCGGAAAGTCAAGGCGTTGGAGCGTGTGAGTGCAGAGCAATGGTGAGCCACATACATGAGATTTTGACTCATTACATTTATTTTATTGATTCTCACAGACTCCAGCAAGTAGAAGAAAACCGCAAGTCTGTCACCAATGAAATCAAGAAGTCCATCTGTAACCTGATTATGGAGATCAACAGGAAAGGAAAGATCCTCGTTAATCAGCTTGAGGTTAGATCACTCTGCAAAGTTTTTTATGGCATTTCAAATTTAAGTTTCTTTCTTAAAGTTCACTCGTGTTTTTTCTCCAAGGCTCTGACCAAGGACCACGAGTTGGGTTTAAAAAAGCAGCAAGAGGATGTGAGCTCTCTGAGCCGGCACCTAGACCACGTCATCAACTTTACTAAATGGGCTACAGCCAGCCACAGTGGAACAGCCCTCCTATACTGCAAGAGACTGGTGAGTGACTTTATCATCAAACACTGTGTAACCTGTGTATCCTGTTTGTTTGTTTGTTTTTGCATATAACTTATGTTACTTTTACAACCTTATTGTCTCCTTCTAATGTATTTTTGTTTTGTCTTAGATCCTTTTTCAGATCCATTATCTGATGAGAGCAAGCTGCAATCCCTCAATCGTCCCTCAGAGTACTGTTCGATTCCAGTGTCGCTCTGGTTTCTGGGCCACTAATGTAGACCTGGGTAAGACTGGCAGCACCATACAATTACACGACACACAAAGTATTCACACTTGCCTGATATTTGATCCCTGCCACTGATTCTTACTGTGAATAAGAAGCTTTAGATATACTAAATTATTATAATATATTTTTTTACTGACCTGGATTTGGTCTGAGCAAGGAAAAACAGCAAAATGTGAAATAGACAATGATAGTTAAATGATGATAATTTTATCAGCAGTTAAAAAAACAGAGCATTATTCCCAGTAATGGGTGGAAAGCAGTTTAATCATGAGATGTAACTATGAGAACTTTTTCATTTAATCATTATTTTATGTTTTCTATGTCAGTGTGCGGTGTTACTATTTGCAAAAGGAAAAGAGTAAAAACACCTCTGCACGTCTCCCAGTAGTGGATGGGAACAGTTTGGCACAGAAACGTAACCATGGAATCTTTTTTTTTAATCTTTTCTTTGTCAGTGTACTCTTAAAACTAGTAAACAGAATTGATTGGATTTGCGTCCCTGCCTTTGCCTGTTATTTTATTTATCTAATCTGGCCTGAGTAACATTTTATTCAGTATCGAGTCCTTTTTTTACAAAATCTTCTCTCCTCCATTATCTTCAATTTGATTGAGCGTGTGCATAATGCTTCTTGGTAGTAGTCTCAAATGAATATAAAGACGAGACATTGAAAAAAAACCTGTAGGAATTCTTAATGCAACTGTTAGAATATGTATTAATCTTTGCTGGCCTAACAGGCTATGATTATGAATTAGCTTTGTTTCTTAAGACCGAATACACAACATGTTTGTTTCATTAAGTACAAGACAACGGTTGTTTGCACATAACTTGCTGAAACAGCTTTTGTTTTAGAGAAAGTGTTTCAAAGATTTGGTGAAATTTCTTCACTGATCTTTACCATACCTAATGTCTTCTTTAGTTTAACAGTACAAATAGGAACTGGTATTTTAAATGTCTTTCTTTTCCCCAGGTTCTCTGCTAGTAGAAAGGGGACCCGGCCGGCAGCCCATCACCAACCATCAGGCAGGGATAAGACCAGAAGCCCCCACAGGAGGTCTCACAGGAGGTCTCACAGCAGCTCAGCAGCGACAGGGCACGCTGGCTCAGCTCCAGCTGCAGGTGGGATTTTCATCACAGTTAATAGTTTTTAAGTCACCTAACATATTTATTTGTGAAGTCTTCCTTTTTGCTCTCTGATCAATACAAATCCATACTCTGCTTTAACATGTATTTCATCGATTGGCTGTTCTTCTGTTCAAGGTCGACAAGCTTTCCCAGCATCCCCACAGGCAGCCCGCTCCTAACCACTGGTCCTGGTATCAGAACACCCAGCTCCCAGGACCCCCAGGCCCTCCACCCCCAACCAGACCCATCCACGGTGGTTCCTCTCCCTCCCAAGGGCCGCCCAACTTGATGCAGCCGGGACGCAGATATGGAAATTCCAACCCCAACCCCAGAAGCCCAACATCATCCATGATTCACAACACGAGATACACACCTGCTCAGGTTAGTGAATACAAGAACAGTGATCAGAATGTATTAGCTTGAGGCCTCCTATACATCAAAACTGGTTTTAAAGGACAATCTTGAAGAGTCAAGACAACATGAGATGCTCTTTCATCCAGATTTTTTTCTTTATGTAGTCTCTTAGAGAACTGGTCCATAACTCCAGCTACCCTCCTAAACTCGTGGATATGTTGCAGGGTACGTCCCGCTACCCACAGCCTATGTCAACTGGAACAGCTACACAGACACAGCTACATCAGGTTGGTAGAAAATGAGTTGACATTACTGAGAATGCTTCTGATTGACTTTTAGGATCATTAAAAACTGTTTTTGTGTTTCTTCAGCGGGGCCCGGTGGAGTCTGCCTACTTTAAGAGGAGTGAGGTGGCAGGAGGATCGGTCCCCTCCATCACCATCTCTGTTCCCAAACCCAGCTTCGCTTCAACTCTGACTTCAGCCTCTATAGACAAACCAAGCATACCTAATCACATCACAGGTCTTTAACACCGCTATGTAGCAACATGCTCAAATATACACCATCCCATGTGAACATGAATTGTAAATAAAGCTTTTTTTTTTCTTCTCCTCTTAAGTTCAAGCGAGGCAGAACTCCCCGATGGCCAAGCCAACTTCCTCAGACAGAAGCACAGGGTAAAAAAATCTCCTTAAAGCTGTCCACGAGATACAGTACGCAGCAATACAACACAGAAGAATACAGGATACAAAATATCCTACAACAACATACACTGTCTGATCTTCCAAACCCAAATCCTTTAACCATGACTAGCCTGTCTTTAAAAAAAAAAAAAAAAAAAAGTATTTAATTGTCACAATTTTTGATCTCTTTCTCTTCCAATCTCTTCTTTGAAGGACGTCTTCCTGGAAACCGACGCTTGAGACTCCGTCTGCACCATTGGCCAAGCGACGAAGACGGACGTCCCCCGGGCCCGTCATCGTCATCAAGGACGAACCAGAGGACGAGGATGAAGTTCATTTTGTAAGGGAATTACTTGAAAATCTTCGTGTCAAATATTGATGCTGATACATTGCTACATCCAGAAGGATACCGCTTTGTAATAAGTTTATTTTAGTATCTTCAATTAAATATGTTTATAGTGGTTATAAAGTAAAATTGGTTGTTCCATCTCCTGAATATCAGAGTCCATGTCCCCTCTGTCCTTGTGAGTCAGTGTATCTAACTGCATGTATCACACATTGTCTCGGGCTACAGGTGCAGTCCAGCGTCAAGTCCAGCCTGGCCGACAGCAGCACCGGGGCTCAGTCGAAGCCTCGGCAGCAGCTGAAGGCCCCTGCCACAGTCACCGTCCCCGGGTCAGAGTCCAAATCGGGGAGCGACCAGCAGCACCCCCTGCCTGCAGCGCAGCCCGAGTCTGAGAAGAGAGCGGCGCAAGAGGAAGACCCTAATGAGGACTGGTGTGCCGTCTGTCAGAATGGAGGGGAGCTGCTCTGCTGTGACAAATGTCCCAAAGTTTTCCACCTGGCCTGCCACATTCCCACTCTGAATGAATCCCCCAGGTGAGAGACAGATTGTCTCTCTAGTCTATGGTTGCGTTTGCTGTTTAAATTGTTGTTATCATGAATAAATTTGTAGCTAACATTGCTGCTCTGAAGACTGTCTACATTTTACTGTGAAATAACTTTATTACAGCCTGAGAGTCAATCCTCATTATGCAGTGCATCGTCTTTAGCAGTGTTTCAATTATGGTTGACATGTTGATGAACCGTTCGAACAGTTCTTGTACTCTAGATGGTCAAACTCAAACAGTACTACACCAGGTTGTACATGTGTCAGAAATGTGTCAGTCCACATGTGTGAAAACTTATGACGGGGATTTTGACCACGCAGGACAGATTCGGTCTGCGTCTCTTTAATAGCTCTACGTTTCCCTGTTGTCTCTCTTCAGTGGCGAGTGGTTCTGTTCGTTCTGCAGAGACCTCGTCTCTCCTGAGATGCAGTACGACTGTGACAAAAAGGACGACCCTGTGTGTGAAGGATTTCCATCCATTGAGAGAAGGGTACGCACACTCAGCTGTTATTGAGAGTCACCTGTGTGATACTGTTAGCGTGATCTAATCCTCATTCTTACCTATTAGTCAATCATTGTCCTCAATCCAACAATAAGCATGTCTTTCAGGGGGCGCCACGTTTCTCTGACAACATGATGTGTTAAATGTTTCCTCTTTTATTGTAATGTGCAGCGGTGTGAGAGGCTGCTGCTGCGTCTGTTCTGCAATGACATCAGCACTGATTTCCAGCAGCCGGCTTCTCCGTCGGTAAGTGTTTTGAGTATTGTGTCAAAACGAAATAACTTTGTCATCTGAGGACATGAACTCTTCAGCAGTGGTACAAAAAGTTCTCAAATGTTTTGCAATGTCTTAGTTACTTTTGTAGACGAGTGAAATGTGATGTAGTGAAATAAAAGAGATCAAATGTTTGACCATGTTGAGATACATTTCAGTATGAAAGTTGTGTCAGGGTGACGTTATTTTGAGATCATTGTTTTCTAATGTAGGAGACAAAAAGGTACAAAGAGCTGATCAAGACCCCGATGGACTTGTCGATAGTGAAGAAGAAGCTGGAGTCAAAGTCAAACGAAGGTGATGGTTACAGCAGTCCAGAGGGGTTTGTCGCAGACATCCGGCTCATATTTATCAACTGTGCCAAGTACTACAAGGTGAACGTTTTTCTTTGTTCTTTCATTTTTAATCACGTATCAGACACATACCAACATGTGTTTCTCAATAGAGATGCACTAATCCACTTTTTTCAGTTCCAATCTGATTCATATGTACCAATATGGATACTGAGACTGATATTTTAATTATCTTGACTAACAGTGTTGTTGTTGTTGTTGGTAGTATGTGTAGGGCTTCACAAAGCTGTATGTAACCCGGCATTGCATTGTTTTTGCTTCACATACAAACAGGAAGCAGCAACAACTGTAAGCATTTTCAAATTAAACGTTTTAAACTGAAGTGTTAGAATTGTACTTTTTATCATGAAGAAGGCGCTGTTCCATCTGGTCTGAACGTCGTCATGGAGACGATTTGTGGACACTTCTTACAGTTCAGTCTGAATGTCTTTAAAGCGAGACTGTGCGAGCTGAGAATGTTTAAAACGCCCAGCCATCTTTGTTGATCAGTGACGTGGATCAGGGCCGTCAGTTCAATATCTGATACTAAAATAACATCAATAATAAAATATCTGACCTGATATGGCTATAAGTGTCCCATCTCTATTTCTCAGTAAATGTCTTTATTTATAAAACACATTGATTCTGCTTATTTGAAAATACTTCACAGCTGCTCTCTTGAATGTAATTGTGAGTTTTACTAGAGATTCCTTTTCTTTTTGTGTACTGACTGTACAGGCGACGTCAGAAGTGGGGAGTGCAGGCTTGTACCTGGAAGACTACTTTGAGGAGCAGTTGAAACAAATCTACCCAGACAGGCTCTTCCCAGGAGGGAGGGAGGAACAGATGATCCCTCCTTTGGAGGACGAGATCGATGAAGAAGACGAAGAGATGATGGATCAAGGTATGGCTCCCATTGAAGACGATAAACCACAAAGTCCTGCAGGGGAAGGAATCCCCCCTGTGGAGGAAGACTTGCCTCCACTGGAAGAAGCAAGTGCTGCAGTGGAGAAAGAAAAGCCAGAGACGGAAACGGAAGAGGTGGAAACGGATAAGGTTGAAGAAGAGATGGATAAAGAGGTAGAAGCTACGGAGGTGGTTGTGCCTCCTGCGGAAGAGTTAGAGCAGGACGAGAAAAGTCCTGAAGAAGAGGTGACAAGATCTCCAGCTGTGGAAAGTGAAACAAAAGATGGAGAAGCACCAAGCTCTCCAAAAGAGGAGACCCTGCAGCTCCCTGCAGACACGCCTGCAGATCCACCTGAAAGCCAGGAGGAGGAGCCAGCTCCTCCTCCAGAGACAGCCAAAGAGATCGAGGGATAGATCAACTTTAACAGTTAGAAACTGTAGAAAAAGATGGATGATTGAAGTCTTCCACAGAAGCGGCCCCAGTGGGGTCTTACATTTGCTGCAACTAGACACATTTGTAATGTTATATTTGCAATAGATTTATGAGTAGTGGTCAAGCTGTAGCTGCACTATGAACTCTGAAATAAGCTCTCTCCGGACAGACGTTACAATGTAACTGTAACATAAAAAAGGTTATTTTCTGTGGAGCACACAAAAGACATTGTTGATTGGATTGTGCGTAAGCGATCATCTTTTTATCTTGCTTCATCACTTGTTCACACGCTGCCAAGAATTGATGGCACATTGGCTGCAGGAAGAAAGAAAAAAAGACTTTGGATGAGCAATGCATGCAAGATGTCCTGAAAATGAAACCTCCAGTCTTGTGTTTCCAGACTGCAACTCTGAGGATCATGAGGATTATACACAAATTATGTTTTATGTGATGGGATTTTTTTTTTTTTAAAGAATATTGTTTTATGCTACTTATGCAATAAATAGGGATTAAGTAGTCATTTTAGTTTCTGTACAGAATGAATGGCCACAGCTGTCAGTTATACATATCTTGGTTGCCTGAAAAGAAACATTTCAGTTCAGTATTTCAAGTTTGAGCCCCCCCACCCCCCCAATTCCCTCTCCCATTTTATCATACAGTAGCTGTGTGGGCCTTTAATCTGGAGAACAATTCTCCTGACTTTTGTTGACGTTACTGTTATCAGTCTGAGATGACTCCCGAGACATGATCATCACTTTCTCATCATCAGCCTCAGACAACAGTATGTTTACCGAATCATGTCCTACTGCAGTGTGACGACTGACTTACCGTCGTGTGTTAGTGGTTTTCAAGTCAGTTTGAAAATGTAAACTAGAGGCACAGATTTAGCTCGGTGGTGAAAGCGTGCCCCAGCCTTTGGCCCCTTGCTGCTATACACTGTGCTAACCTAAAAAGGCTAACCCCCCACAATAATCATTATCCTCCTGTATTTACATTCACTCTCTTCAGTTGTCACTTCACCTTCAGTATATATGCATTATTTTGTCGATATGATGGTTTTTATTATTTATTGATGATACACAGGAACTGTACATGAACTCTACAAAACCTGTTGAGCTTATAAAAAAAACCTGTATTTACAATATTTGTAATAAACAGGGTAACATGTACATCCGACTTGTGCCTTGCTCCCATTATAACCGTCCTTATTTGAGTTGTTTTTTTGTGATTCCAGGGGTTGAAGGATTAATAAAAGGGATATTTTTATTTACTGAATTTGATCTTCTCTTAAAGCTCCTGTGTGAAGTTTGTAGCTGGTTATAAAACAAACTAAAATCAATAGTGATGTCTTTATGAGCTAAAAAAAAAAAAAAAGGCAAACAAGACCTTCAGACTAGATTGACTTTTTTTCTATGTTGTTATTTTCAATGCCTGAAGCTGCTGCCAGTGTGTAGGTGTCAAAACAGCACACTACAGAAACACAATTTTTTTTGGGGGGTACATTTTCCAAAGCAGAGATTTTTGATGAGTGATACTTTGGACTGTTAAAATGCAGCAGGATGAGATGGTTTTGTCAAAAATACTGTTTACACATGTACAGCATGGGCTCAGCAGAGATCACACACATACACATACCACTTTGTCCACAGGGTGCACCAAAATGGTAACAAAAAGTCCCTCATAGGGGCTTTAACTTTAAAAATAAACGTTACAAACTTGTACCAGTTGTTAATTCCCTTAAGTGAAAAAAGGGAAAAAATATATTTTAATTTTTCTGCTTTTTTCCTCTTTTTTTTTTCTTCTCATGTGTGCTCCATACTTATGTTTCATGTTTTTTTTAATCCTCTTCCAATGAAACATCATCTGTGTTCCGTCATCATTATTAACACAGTAGATCCAAATATCAGGGGCGTTTTTAAATCTTCAGTTCAACCCTGACAGTCAAACACATGTCTCTCCACCCCGCCCCCTCACCAACACCCCCCCCCCCCAAACAAACCTCTCTAACCTCTCGGGCTGAGGTGTCAGTCGCCTCTCCTGCCGCTGTGACTGACATGTTCTCCATCTTGACGGGTCGCTCTTCAGAGGAGACACTGTTCACGGCCGATTTCCAGCTGCCGATCGTCTAGAAAGTTATAACAGCTCCGGAATTGTTCAATAGTAGCAGCGGAAAACACTTTGAAATAAGTCTGATGGCGCGGTGGACAATACTTTTGTTTACTTTATACGGAGTTCTGCACGGACAAGGTAAGTGCGCACGCAACACACCTTGTAGCCTATTTCAATACCTTTTGTGAGTATTCGAGATTTAAATAGCGAGTGACACTCTTTAATAGGGGAAATTCCAAATACTGTCGAAGTTCTTCTGTTTTCTTTACTAAAATGTTTTTTTCTGAGAGTGTTACACCTTTTTGATTCTACCCGCGTCACTAGTCCTCAGAAGTAGACTTGCTATTTTTTTCCATCCACTTTGCCCCAAGTTTCTTCTGTGTATTTGTGACACTCACTCCTTCATACCAACGCTGCAGAGATTCAGACTCCTACTTTACAAGGGTGCTGTCAGGATGGGAGGGATCGGGCCCTGAGAGGACAAGACTGTACAATCCTCCCCCTCATCTCCTCTTCCCACACCTGCAGGTGAGCAACACCTGGTTTCTCAAGAGCAACTTGGTCCCTTGAAGGGTCTCAAAAAGGGGCCCAGGGACTAAAGGAAAGGTCAGTTCAGGGACGATCAAAGAGGAAATGCGTGCAAAGCTGTGTGCATCTGTGACTCACCTAGCATTTTCACTTCCCTATTTCTAAGAGTGAACAGATTCATTTGCAGCTAAAAGACGTCATATTGGACACAAAAAAAAGCATTAAACAACAGTGGGGAATGTGTGTTTCCTGTAGACCAGGGTTTGCAGTGGTATTTGTTTTTTAAAGCAGGAAACCCCCTCAGGGTTACAAGCCCCAAATCATCTCCGCAGCCCTCAACCATCCATCCCGCCGTGGAGGGTTTTACCACATAGTAACTACATAGTAAGTGCAGGCGTTAAGTGCCCCCCTGGAGCATTTGTAACACTAACAGGCTTCATTTGACCGTTAGAACATAGAGGTGGTGATTGATGGAATAGAGGAACACCTGGTCAACACATGGAGGTCAGTTGAGGGAGCGTTTACCTAGGAAATAACTGGGCGGGAGGCACTGGAAAGACTAGGCATGTAATAAGGCATGTTGAATAGAAAACATAAAAACACTTCCTGCCTTTGCAGGTACAATCTTCTCAAAATGGTCATGTTATCCCACTCTTTTTATGAATACAGTTTGTTGTTCTGTCGGAGATTTCAACGCCAAATGCCTGATGTTGATTTACAGGATTGGCCAGGAGCAGTGCTGTGAAGCAGCAGTGGGAGACCAGCTCTGTGACAATGGCATCAAGATGGCCCGGGGTCAAGGAGCCTGCGAGAGGCCTTTCTTCCAAGGAGACCCCTGGGAAACCAAAATCTCCAAGGTCACCCTCCTTAATGTCAATCTCGATGACCATATTTTTTGTCATTTACACGACTCCTTATTCTAACACACGTAGACAACACACTTAGTCCTCTAGAAATCAACAGGAAGAGTACAATTCTTTTTTTTTGTAGATATTTAATTTCATCGTCTCTTTCTCCCGTTTTAGATGTGTTGTGACTGCTGTGTGCTCGGTCTGATGCTAGCCAGCCGCGGCTCGAGCTGCGAGCTCCAGGGTTTGTTGCTGGGGAGACAGTGCGCACACTCGGCTCAAACTTGCTGCGGCAAAAACACAACAGAGGGAATCGAACCCACTGTTGAAGGTAAAAGACTTTCAGGTCTTTCTGTGCCTTGATGAGTACCACTCTGTCTTATCATGGGGCGGTGATTACTGGGCGTCCCTGGCACTCAAAACAATCAGTTACTTGGACATTTGCACACGTTAGGTCCCACTCAGATTAGACCAAGACAGAGTTCTATTTTTTCATTCCACATTGTTTTTACTCATTTTCAAATCCTGGTGCCCAAATGACCAACAATACAACTTAACCTAAGACTGTTCAGGAGCAGATTCTGTTGTGTATAGCTAGTAGCAGCTAATGTAGCATTAACTGCAAGCCTCAACAACAGCTGAGGAGCTGCAGAGTTGATATACTTCTTGTATTGTATTTTAGTTTTATCAGACTCAGGTGACATCACGTGAGGCAGTTTTATGGGCCTTCATTGCTGCTCCCTGGAGCCACAAGCCTTCATACTAACTTTTCACAAATGAGACTTTTAATGGACTTTGAAGTTTAAAAATCTCAGGAATCGAGAAAGATAAATCTTAAATATACTGTAGCTGTAAATTACAATTCATAAGACCTTGGTAACAACTTACTAGAGACTGGTGTGATTTTTCCGGCAATGGGAGCAAAAGCTTGGCAGTTTGTTTGGGTTTAAAGAGCCAGTTTTTAGAAGAGTCGAGTGCCCGACATCAAAACAGGCAGTGTTCCCGGATTAAAGACATCAGTCCTGTTTCCATAAACTGCTGGATGAAATGGTCTCGGTGTGGCAGCTGGGGAGCAGATTGCTGCCAGAGAGACAGACAGACAGAGAGACGAGCAGTCATTGGGGTATTCAGAAGACTTAAGCTGTAGACACCTTGCCAAATGGTACCTCAGGGCCAAATGGTGATTTGATTTGTAGCGTTTGTCACCTTTCTAGCTTCAAGTGAAAAGAAACGAGCAACAAAAGCAACACAGCAAGCTGCAAAAACACAATTAGGGAGAAAGCAAATTGCCAAGGTCAGAGAGATGTAGGCATGATAACACAAGGCCATAGAGACTTAAAGAAATCTTACGAGTAGTTGTTTTTAATCAAAGCTTCTTTTTTTTTCTGTCCATAACCAGTGACAGAGAAGTCAGGGACCAGTGTTACTGCCAAACCTCCAACGGAAGTGGACGCCTGTATAGGTTTGACACTTTCATTTCTTTATTTAATCAGCGGCTTCTCTGTCATAATACGTAGACGTAGAAAGATTTAGCCCTGGCGTGATGAGTCCTGAGATTTAGGTATCCATCTCTTCATGTGTCTCACCCTCCACTTTTTTCAGACTCCAGTTGTTCCCAGTTGTGTGCGGATAATGGCACATGTGCTTGTCATGATGGTTACCAAATGCAAAAGAATGGAGTGAATTGTGAGGGTAAGTAATCTAAATAAAAGCATGACTAATCTAGAATTCTATAGCCTGTCTAAATAAAGGACTTCAATTAAGTGGTATTTCAAAGGGGATGTTATTTTAGCCAATTAAGGTTTCCTAATTTTTCACCAAAAATGACAGATTTATTTGTCTATTACTTTAAAGAACCTGTTCATAAGTTTTGGTTTATGTCGATTTCAGCGTCCACTATAGACAAAGTCATACCTTTTATCTCTTTGCTGATTTTGTCCTCTGCATATGTAGGTAGTGTTTTTGAACTTCTGTAGTGTGCTGTTAACTGTTTTGTCCATATCCTACCCTGCGCCATTAGTTTCAGGCAACAACATAAGAATATTGAGCTTGCTGTTGATGGAGGACATATAGAGGAAGCAGGATTCATTTCAGTTTGTTTCATAACCAGTTACAAAATCCTCACAGGAGCCTACAGCTGAACAATTAAACAGCTTCTATACTGTATGTAAGCGAGCTAATTCTAGCCTTCAAACATGCTGCTTTTTCATTATCCGTCCTTCAATCCGTTATCTATACTGCTACTGCTTGAGCCAATCACAACTGTCATTGGGTGTGGGGCGAGGTTACACCCTGGACTGTTACAGTCAATCACAGCGCTGAGATATAGAGACAGACAACCAGCCACACTCACATTCACACCTACTGGCAATCCAGAGCCACCAATTAACCCAACCAGCATGTCAGAGAACCCACATATGGACGGTGAGAACATGCAAGCTCCACACAGAAAGGCTCCTGTCAGACGGGGATTCAAACCAGGAACTGTCTCGCTGGGAGGCAACAGTGCTAACCACTGCACCACCGTGCAGCCCGCGTTTAGATTATGTTCATGGGAAATGTTGTGCATGGTAACATTAGCATTAGTCTGTTAGCATGCTTACATAAGCATACAGTTTAGAAACACTAAGAGAATATGATTATTGTTTTAGAGTTGTCTATATATTGTATGTTTCCGTCCGTCCCTGTGGGGACAATAAAGATACATTTGACCTTTGACCCTTTGTATCCATTCAAGTTTTCCATATAGAAGTACAAGCCTTGCTTTATCTCTTACAGTAAAAAACGAATTGGACCGCACAATCCACGGAAGCTTTCATATATGTTTCTGCCCTCTTTCTTATTTTTGAATGGATGTGTCTCTTCTCAGATGTTAATGAGTGTCTGACTAACAGTCACAACTGTGTGTACGGCCAAGTCTGCATCAACACAGAGGGCTCCTTTCGCTGTCAGAGGGAAACTGGCTGTGGCACTGGGTATGAACTCACGGACGACAACAAATGTCAAGGTAACAAGTCAGTATCACTGCAGAAAAAAACAAAACATGTGAATAAAGGAAGCTGTCATTGGAATTAGAGGGGGAAAACACATTTTCCCATACCATGTTAATTAAGTTTGTTTAAGTAGTAGAAAAGCCAATACCTGACCTGCAGTTTTCAGTATTTCACGTAAAAAAAAAAAAATTGCTCCCATTGTGTGTTCCAGACATAGATGAGTGTTCTTTGGGGACCCACAATTGCGGGCCGGATTTTCTTTGCACCAACACCGAAGGCTCATTCCGTTGCCGGCCAAAGGAGAGTTGTGGAGACGGTTACATTCAGGATGCCGTGGGCAGCTGTATAGGTGAGTTCAGTGTCGCGAGCAAAATGATTTCTCTGATAAAAGGTGAGCCGACTTTGCTAAATGTGTTTCATTATTTAGATATAAATGAGTGTCTGACCCGTACAACTCCATGCCTGCCTGGCCAGACTTGTATCAACACAATGGGCTCCTACACTTGTCGCAGGAACACAGTGACCTGTGGAAGAGGCTACCATCAATCAGAGGATGGAACACGTTGTGAAGGTAAATCTTACTGTGGTCCCAACTTTCTGTTCATGTTGTATTCATTCATTGTATCTCATCTTAATTTCCCCTTTTTGACCTAAAGAGGTAAAATGTGTTATCCTTATGTTACAGATGTAAACGAGTGCCGTACAGGAAATGTGTGTGTTGGCCATGGTTGTGTAAACCTGGTGGGCTCGTACCGCTGTGAATGCAAAATTGGCTTCATTTTCAACAGCCTCACCAAGATGTGTGAAGGTACAGCACAAATTAATTTATATATTTTGAGTTGAATTTGTATTTGGTGCAAATGTATTTTCAGGTGAGTATGCAAGAAATAAGTGACAAACAAAAGAGCAACAGTGGAGAGATATGTTTTCATGATTGTCAATGTGCAAATCTAGCTCTTTATTCAAATGAGGATATCGGTCGTAAATCCGGACTTTCAAATTCATAGTCCGTCCCCTGTGTTCTATAGATAGAAATGAGTGCAGGCATTATCCTGGGCGACTCTGCGCACACAAGTGTGACAACACAGAAGGGTCCTACATGTGCAGCTGCACCTCCGGCTTCAAACTCTCCCATGATGGCAGGAACTGTGAAGGTAAAGTTTGTATTCTTTTTTTTTAAATAATCCATTAAATGTGTATCTTAGAATTATCCAATGTAGTTTATTATTAAGTTTTTACATTTACGCCTGTTTGATGATAGATATCAACGAGTGTGATGCTAACCCTTGCAGCCAAGAGTGTGCCAACGTCTACGGATCCTACCAATGCTACTGTCGCCGTGGTTACCAGCTGAGTGACATAGATGGGATAACATGTGAAGGTAGTCCATGATGCTTAGTGCTGGAATGTATTAAATGTCAGATAATCGGGGCGCTGGTGGAGCAGTGGTTACTGCGTGCGCCCCGTGTGTGGAGGCTGTAGTCCTCCAAGCGGGCGGCCTGGGTTCGAATCCAGCCTGTGGCTCCTTTCCCTTTCGCATGTCATTCCCTACTCCTGCTCCCTGATTTCCAACTCTATCCACTGTCCTATCTCCATTAAAGGCACAAAAAGCCCAAAAATAAATCTTAAAAAAAAAAAAAAAAAAGAAATGTCAGATAATCATGAGTCATCATAAACAGGAACAGATACCGTTAACTGTTTCTCTCTGCTGCTCCCAGATATTGATGAGTGTGCTTTGCCAACCGGAGGTCATGTCTGCTCATACCGCTGCTCTAACGCTCCAGGAAGCTTTTATTGTACCTGCCCACCCAGCGGCTACACACTCGCCTCCAATGGACGGACATGTCAAGGTCAGTTGACACACCTTATGTGTTGTTGTGCTATACCCTTTTCCAATACTTTCCCCAAAAGGAGTTTGGACATTTTGTTGTATTATTCTGTTAAATGTCTAAGCTATCCTTTCCCCCCGTGTCTTCAGATATTGATGAATGTGCTGTTGGGAGCCACACATGTTCTGTCTCTGAAAGCTGCTTCAACATCCTGGGAGGATTTCGCTGCCTTTCCTTTGCATGTCCTGCAAACTTCCGGCAAGTCGCAAAAGGGTAAGAGCTGATGGTTACTTGGCTTTGATGCGCTATAAAAAGGAGTGGGCTTTTCTCCAACTGAGCATGAATCATCTCACTGATCTGCAGTTGAGTTGAAGAATCTCTCATTACTTCTCTCTCATTTTGCACTCTTTTAATTGTTTGACTTGATGTGTATTTTTATGGTTTTACATTCTTTAGCCCACACTTCTTGGTGGCAAACTCCTTTCTCACGCTCCAACTGTGATCTGTTGCTCCATCTCTTAGTTTTTCTTTCCCTCTTCTTCCACCCATGTATGCAGCCTTTGCTTTCATTGTTCGCCTTCTTTCCGTGAGAGTTTTATTTTTTTCCCTTCCAGCCGTTGCGAGCGCGTAACTTGCGAGTTCGCGCAGGATCCAGCGTCGTGTTTTTCGCTCCCGCTGAGAATCTCCTTCTACAACGTCAGCTTCCCCATCAACACTCCCGTCCCCGCTAACGTTTTCCGGATGGGACCCTCTAATTCAGTTCCTGGAGACAAAATGCTGCTCGACATAGTCTCCGGAGACGAGGAGGGATACTTCATGGTGCAGCAGCAGACTCATGGAGGCGAGATCACACTGCGCCATGTTTTATCCCAGCCCCGGGACTTCTTTCTGACTGTGGAGATGAGGCTGATCCGCTACGGGACGTCACACCTGTACATGGCCAAGATTGCTGTGTTTATCACACCTGAGCAGATCATTCGGCCCTCGAGAACATTTCCATATTAGCAGAAATTTAGTCCATCCTGATTTCGTATTGTTCACTCATCCATATTTATAATTTTTTGCTCCCATCAGTACTCGTGTTAATACTCACAGAACCATCTTTATCTAACTCTAAACACAGTTAATATAGGGTCAATGAAATATTCTTGTTCAATAGGGAAACACCCCATAATTCACATTAAGTTAAAATGATTTAATAGCAGTCTATTCTGGTGAATCTTCGTAGTTATTTAAAATAAAATACATATATATTCTTAGTGTGCCATTTTAAAATCATTCATATATTACATTTCCTTCTTTATATATTCTAAATCATTGAGCTCATCAGGAAGCAGCTT
Organism: Labrus mixtus; assembly: GCF_963584025.1. Classification (NCBI taxonomy): domain Eukaryota; kingdom Metazoa; phylum Chordata; class Actinopteri; order Labriformes; family Labridae; genus Labrus; species Labrus mixtus. The sequence goes on along the minus strand of NC_083633.1, from coordinate 11,946,778 downwards.
ACATTTGAACAATAAGTCAATTATCAGCGCACTACATCATTTCCTGGCAATAGATGGGGATTGTAATGTTGTCATTGATTAATTGCTATTGAACTTTAGATGTGAAGCTCGAAGCATATTTATTATGGAAGCAGTGTAGTTTAGAAAGATGGAATAATTCCTCAATATTTAAAAAAATGTGCATATGAACTTTCTGTACAAAAGTTAGTTGACAGGATTGGTATCACTTTTACATCCGTGTGATCAGAACAAAGCTAGAACCAGAAGTTTGTTAGCTTAATTTAGCATAAATGCTGGGAAAGGAATATACAGTGGAGGCTCCAGGATGTCACTGTGCCTCCTCAAGAAACTCAAGTTCAACACATAATTTAGAAAACAAGGTGGATTAAGTGATTGAGCTTTACCAGACCTGGTTGTTGTGTTTTTACCTTTGAAAGAGCCAAACTTAAGCTAATGCTAAGCCAAAGCTAAATAGCTTGTCTTGTATTGGAATTTCAAAAGCAAACATGAACTTGGTTATGAAATACTCATCTAACTCTTGACAAGAAGGGTATTAAGCATATTTCCCTGCACAAAGACATGAAAAATATATCTCTAATATATAATAAATAAATAATTTGACAGTAAAATGACGTCCATAGCCGACATGTGATGTGGTCTTGGGATAAGTTTCATGGTTTCAGACAGGACTCTGGTAAAAAAAAAAAAAAATCATATTTGTATATTTCTTTCTTATGTTTCAGCATATGATGAAGCAGTAGATATTCAAGTATTATTACTTAATGCCTCCACTAGATGGAGCTCCACAGCTGTTGAGTATCTTTATAACACTATGACAGGGTTGTGCATTAATTTGCACTGATGGCAGCTCACTTTCCCTCATGTCTGTCCCACAGCTTCCCTCTGTGTGTACGTTCTGTGTGTTTGGAATAAAAAAAAGTGACAGATAAAAATTACTTTTCAGTCTTTATGGTTTCTTCTTTTCAATGGCCACTGCCACTATTCTTGTGCTTCGTCTGCTGTGGTCATTTTCTAATGTTGAAACCAATTTTTTCCAATGATCTGTTCCAAGTGGTCTCAACATTAGATCAAACGGGCTTTGACTTAGCGGACAGTAAGAAAAATAAGCGTTGAACTTATTTATGGGCACCTGGTGTGCAGCCAGCATGGGGCTCAATTAGTGGTGGAGCAGCATTACAGCTTATAAGATGGATGGTGCTTTTAGTGTTGGTATTGGGTGGTTATCAGTTAATTTGCTGAAAAGAATACCTAAAGGCTTGTAGCTGTGTTTGTCAGTTGGATGAATGCAGCCAGACAAATTTTCCACTGGTGGTTTTTGAGGTTGAATGCATACAGAGATTATTTAAAATGCAAAGAAATTACATTTTTATCCACTCCCCCCTTCTTAAACCTTTGCATTACACAACCACCTGCTTCCATGCTTGGTGGGAAATTATTCTGATTTTGTAAATAGTGAAATACACATCATTATAATGAAATGTTTTATCCTATTTATGTTTATGAGAGGCACGTTCACATTGATTCTGTTGCTGATTCTGTCAATCATTAGATCAGTTTCCTTGTCCTGCATGTCGCCTTGATGTCAGGATCACACCAAGTGGCATCCATTCCTCTTGTGGGTTTTCTACCATGCCTTTATTCCCTAGTGGCATTTTATTGGTGCTGACTATCACACAATCATCTCTGTGGCTTTTCCTGCATGTTAGCTGTTGACTTGGACTCACCTGCTTGCGCCTAACTGCATGGCTCTGCTCCCAGTGCCATTTTTGTGGTTGTGTCTGAAAACACTGCTCTCTTCATGTTGGGTAACCTCACTAACAGGATTTTAGGCTGAGGATTCAGAGCTTTTTTTTAAAGGCTAACCATGGAGGTCTATGGGGCTATTCAGGTGTTGCCAGGTTCTTAATGCACAACTCAAAGGTTGGGCTTTCATCTACGCTTTTTCTCGTAAAAACGGTTGTTTACTGTATGCAAGAAATGACACTTCAGATTGATTGCACTTATTATAATATCATTCCCTTTCCCTTCTATTCATTCCAATGTCCTTCTCAATTTCAGACAAGATACTTCAGTCAGTGTGCGTTGTATTAAGGCCTGTCCACCTAACGACATCGGCTGCAATCTGGACCCCGTCCACCTCATCACCCACACCAGCATCTCTTTGCCCACCTTCAGAGACTTCAGTGGCCCAGAGGGTAAGGCAAGGCAGAAGTACAGCAGATACTCAAATCAGCTTTCAGAGCCTCTGATCCATTGAATTTGATAGTGTATGTGTTTTTCTTTTATGCAGTAGGGAATATGTTGTTGTAATCTGTATTCTGTTTTAATATAGTAGTAGTTTTTGGTCTGAGGCTGAAAACTTTAACTCAGTAGCTTGTAATAACAAATAAGTCACCGCCTCATTGTATTAAAAATCATTAACCAACCTGCCACAGTTCATAAGCGTCACTTAGTGATTCTTACCTACCAAATCATTGTTTTACCATGCCATGAATATCTGAATGTAAGACCCATTTTTTTCTTCAGACTAATACTTTAAACCAAATCTTCCAACAGAAATCGTTTTCCTGCGGACAGTTGCGGTCGCTAACCCTGCTCCTCTCCCTGATGCCACGGACATTTTCTTTGACATCCTGACTGCAGATCCCCAGTTATCTTTTGACGTGTCGAAGCGCTCCCACCTTGGCATGATCATGGGTAAGAGGAGAGAGGATCACTTGTAACCAGGCAGATATCACATTCACTTATATCTCTCCCAAAATGGAAACCAAAACAGTCACTAATCCCAGTCTGCGTCATCCCTCAGGTGTGGTCCGGCAGGTAAAGCCTATCATTGGCCCCAAGGATTTTGTGCTGGAGGTGGCCATGAACTACGTCAAGTCCGGGATCATTTCACATCGCAATGTTGTCATCATCCATGTCTTCATCTCTGAGTTCTGGTTCTGAAACAAGCTTAGAGATAAATGGAAAAAGAAATAAGATATAACCTCTTCATTTCTGGAGGTCTAGACTTCTATTGCAAAACACTGGGAAACACTTTAAATGTCATGTCAATGCTGTGGAATGCTGAATTGATATACTTCAAATAAATCACTGGAATTTGTTAATTTGCTACTGTTTGATATCATGAAAACAGTTTGCAAATCACTCATTTAGTAACAATACATCTTTGCTATTTGAAACACAATATGTACTAATAAAAAGAAGGGAACTAACAAAATATACAAGTCAATGAGTGAGAAGTACCGGTAAGTGGATGTATTAAAAAGTGTTAATCCTGTTTAACGTTTTAGTTTAGCACAGTGGTTTTTAACTGGTCTAGCCTCAGGACCCACCACCAACTCCTTCATGAAAAATCGCGACCCAAATTTCAGATATTTTTCAACCAGTCAGATTTGTGCAATGAAATATTGTGCAGTTTGCACCTCAGACGGTACAAAACGTGACAGCACTCCATAGACTTTTTGACACAATATTTTTTCTAGGCACACATTGGCGACCCACTAAAAATGTCTTGGTGACCCACTTTTGGGTCCCGACCCACCAGTTGAGAAACGCTGGGTTAGCATATTAGAATGCTAAAATTGGATAATTCTCTCTTAATTCATACAGGAGTGACTAATGGTAATGTTTTATGATCAAAAAACAATGACTAGGAGTTTTTACTCAAAAAAAAAGAAAACTACAAGCTCTTTATTATCTTATCAGTAATTCACTCAGACTAAGATCTTTTTCTCATGGCTGTCATAAGAGGTGACGGTTGGTTGACCCAAGGAACTGTTTGATAGTTGCTCTTTTTCATGCTTCATTTGACATTAAAAAGCTACATGTATGGATTATATTACAACAGAAATATGTGTTTTGCGCGATCAGACTATAGGTCCATCTGTGGATAATAAAATGTGGTGAATTGTGTACATGTTTATTTGAACAGAAATGAGTAAGACTTCCACCACAGCAGACTAAACCAGCTGTCTTCTAGTAAGCATAAATGGGGTTTCCATCTTATAGTATTTCATGTTTTTCCTGTAATTCAACTCTTCAGATTCCCCATCATACCATACCACTTCCAGTTTGTGAGTATATTTCCAGTTATTCCACTCAAGAATGAATAATGGGACTCCTATACTGGGAATGTTTGGTTCTTCAAATATCTCATCTTAAAGCTGACAAATTGCTTGAGGTGGATACTCCTTACCATCCATAATCAACGCTCCTCCACATCGATTCTGCCTTTCACCACTGCCGTGCTTTTCCTGGCCAGTGAAAACACGGGGGACAACCATGCGGAATAAAATTGTGTAATCTTAAATTTGCCACTTTACATGAAAATCCCTAAGGCTTTTGCTGAAGACTTGTTTTTTCAGCTGTAAAAAATGTTCCACAACTTCTCTAGACTCAATAAATTGATGTTCAGACCTTTGAAAATTACTTTGGGTGTGGATTTCAGATGTGAATGCAGCTTCAGCCGGTACAAAAAAAATGTTTTTTTGCAAGAAGATTGACTATTTCTATGTAGCACTTTCTTTATGCTGCTCACCGCTGCACCACATGGGGGTCAGGGTCAGACATGGCAACACACAGCACACCACTGAAAGATGTTTACATTTTCCACAGAAAAGATTCACAGTAATATGTTTGACAATTCTACAATTCACTTCTACAATTCACTTAGCAGACACTTTTATCCAAAGCGACGTACATCAGAGAGTAAGTACAACACAAACAAGGATCTAGAAAAAAGGGAACAATGTCAGTAAGAGCAAGCGATCAGCTTTGAGTCTGATTGGACACACAGGTGCTGACAGGCATTGCACAGAGGCAAAGCACAACATTGACGGCAGTTCTTGAGAGCTCTAATCAGTATAGAAACCATCTTATAAGTCATCGCTATCAAACAAAAAACAATCGTCACAACCATCATCATCATCAATGATATCGAAACCATCATCATTAAGTTAGTAGGTATTCATGAAAGAGCTGGGTCTTTAGCTTTTTCTTAAAGGTGCAGAGGGACTCTGCAGATCGAATGGAGTTTGGAAGTTCATTCCACCACCGGGGGGCGACAGAGGAGAAGAGTCTAGTCAGAGACTTAGAACCCTGTTGTGAAGGTTGGATCAGACGCCTTTCATTGGTAGAGCGTAGTGGGCGGGAGGGAGCGGCAGTAGCTCAGTCTGTAGGGACTTGGTTCTTGGTCCCGGTGCGGACCAAATATGGAAGTCGGTCTGGTAGCTGGAGAGATGCCTGAGCACTGCCGAGGTGCCCCTGAGCAAGGCACCAAACCCCCTCCCCACCATCAGCTCAGGAGCGCCCGCTGTGGGCCGCTCCGTCACTCTGACATCTCTCCATTAGTGCATGTCCATAGGATCCTGTTTGTGCATGTGTATATTTCAGCCTGTGTGTGTGTGAGCATGATTAAAGTGTGTAAAAAAAAAAAAAAAATTCCCCTTGTGGGATCAATAAAAGTAAATCTCAATCTTAATCTTAAATCTTAAGTGTAGACCTGGATGAGAGAGTTTGACATTAATATACAGTCTTTTTTAGGTTTTCGGAACACTTTACCCAGACACACAGGATAAATTAAGCACAGAGTGGTAGCCTATATAAAGACATAATGAAAGGCCAAAAATCCATGCAATGTGGTATATTTTGGTTATACATGCCTATTTTATGAATAATATCAAATGTATGACAACAATGTTTAACCACATAGGAAAAAGGCAAGCAAAATGCTTCTTTATCAGCCAGGTTTTCTCTCAATAAGTAAATATAAAGTAATTGCCCACTTTTTCACTAAATAACACATTCTCAGTTCTCTCTACTGGGTCTCCATCAGTATTTTTACCCCCCCCCCCCCCCAAAATGTGTTCAACTGAGAGAATGGATTGACAACAGTGTGATAACAGCGGCACATGCTTTGACTCCGCCTTCATGAAGGTCGGAACCAATCGTGTTCCAGCAAATTATCCCGGACGTCCCGCCCACACGCATGAAGAAGACAAACATGGCAGCTTCCACCGTCGGCAACCCGGACCTTTCAGCATCTATCGCTGGCATCTTAAATGGAAAACACGGCCCTGAACACTTGCTTGTTTTAAAAACATTAACGTCTTCGCTACGGGACAAGGAGTACAGGTAGGTGAAAGTCATTCACTGCCCTGTGGAGCGGAGACTTGGGATGCTAGCTTGTGAGCTGGGCCAGCATGCAGTCCGTTCTGCGATATGCATGAAGCATTATGTTACAGGCCCACATTTTGCTGTCATTCAGACGTAATTTTTTAATTCATTCTTATTTGTTTATTAAATGAATCCGTAAGTTAGCGTATACATTTTTTTCATTCGTAGTTTTGCGGGCGTTAAGTGGTTTTTTGGTGACTTGAGTTGCCATGACAACACGCACAGCTGTTAATAATGTAAAAAGTGACACCTGTCCTATGTGTGGAATAATTAAAAACAAAGTTCGGCTTCATGTCATATTTGTCCTCAGTAGCCCCTATGTATAGATAACCCTGCTGTAAAGAAACTGAGCTGTATTTCCTTTCTGTTGGTCCACTCTCTGTTCTCAGGGATGCTGCAGAGGAGGAGGTGTTCTCCAGTCTTTTCAAGGTCTTGTCCCGACTGAAAGATGAGCTGCAGGCTGCCAGCAGTGGCGATGAGGATGTGGAGTCTGACGCCATGAATCTGCAGTTAACTGCTGAGTGCTTCAGGGCTCAGAGAAACGCCTGCGTCCAGAGTACTCGCAACCAAAGTCTGCTCAGGTCATTCCAGATACAGTGCACTGCATACGAAGCAGTGGAAACATGTATGAAAATGTTGTGGTTGAGAATATGAGAAAAGATATACTAAAATAAACTGTAGTTTAGATGAATTAACATATTTTTGACTCAGCTGCAATGAGAATTCATCTTTTCATGTTGCAAGGTTTGAAGCGATAAGGCGTTAGTGCATTGCTTTTGTATTATGTATTTATTTAAAATAGTGACACTGCACATTAATGAACATAAACATGTAAATATACCAGATTGTAGCAATACTAGGGCTGGGCGATATGGACCAAAACTCATATCTCGATATTGATTAGCTGAATGGCGATACTCGTTGTAAATCGATATGTATTTTATTAACAGTGAAAACACATGGAAAATAAACTACCTGTTTGTGAATTTAAAAAGTAATATTATAAAATACAAATGTTCCTTAAATACAATAAAAGAGAGAGAGAAGAGGAGCAGGGTTAAGAGGGACAGACAGTCAGTCATCATCAGTGAGATGAGAAAAAGGTGACCTGGCACCTCTGTAACGTTATTTTAATGCAACATAAACTATATCCATATTAACGATATTGCCTTAGCCTATATCTTGTTTGAAAATATATCGATATATCTTAAAAACTCGATATATTGCCCAGCCCTAAGCAATATGCTCATTTCCATCTGTATTCCCTTCCCTTGGCAGGCTGGTATACACATACAAATGTATATAACCACAATGACAAGCAAAAAGCAAACAACAATATAAACTGTACATTATAGTTGACTGAGACACATTTATACAAGCATAAAAAGTGGCTGTGCGATGTTGTATGAAACAAACCAGGATAAAGTGACCTTCAGAGTTTAAGTGCTTAGAGTGCTGCTGAGGGATGTTAAGTGCTAAAGAGCTGGAGTGTTGTACATGATTATGAGGTACTGATGTAAATAGCACACTTACCCTGGAGCCTGTAACTTTAAAATGCTGGTGATTGCACGTAGCCCTACTGCATGGCACAGAGTTTGCATATACAGACATGTGTATGCACATACTATTAGGTACACAGGGTTAGATACATAGATGTGTTTATAATATATATCAGCTTCTATTGAAAAGTTTGTGTTATGTTATTGTGTCCACACTTTGACTGAACATATAATCAAGGCAACATCTAAACATGAATGTATGTTTTTCCTCTCTAGGGATCTCGGCTTCATTAATGTTTCTCTTAAACTCCTGGACTTCCTCCAGACCAAAAATGTGGAGAGTAGCGATGGAATATTTGAACGTAAGTTTAAAATAAGGCTTTTGATCCCTTGTTAATTAAAAAAGGTAGGCTAATGTTTTTGTATTCTCCATGGCTCAGCTCTTCGTTGTGGGATCCAGTTCCTTGGTAACTTAGCAGTTGGAAACCAAACGTGTCAAGATGAAATTTGGCAGCTCAGCTTCCCGAATCTTCTCCTGTAAGTTTTGTCAACATCAGTTGCTCTGAGTGTTAGATACTGTATTAATCCTGTTTCAAAATCTAAAGCTTCTTCTGTATCAGTATAAATGTGTGTTGAAGAAGTGATCACAGACCTATGTGTTTAAGCATTTGTCCCGACATTAAGTCCACTCAAACATTTGTGAACAGCCAGCTGCTCAGCGCTGATGATGAGAAAACGGTGAACTATGCCTCTATGGTTCTACACTCATGTCTGGATGAAGCCAAGGTGGAAGAAATGTCTGAGCCACAGAACATCCAGCTGGCACTCAGGGTGATGGAGCTCTGTAGGACACAGCCTGATCTGGACTGGACGTAAGAGTGTGTTTGTGTGTATAAAGAAATGTCATTTTACATCTTATCAAGGAATTACCAACTCTGTTGTACTACTTATTGTTAACTGTTTTATTCACTTCTAGGGTTCTTATTGCTACTCAGCATTTCCTCAAGTCTTCAGCTCTAGTGGAGAGCATGTACTCAGGGATGACTCACCATGAAAGGTAATTGACTTCAAATGCCAATAAAGACATTAAATGTCACAATAGACATTTACCATTTCTAGTAAATTACACAGACTGATGAAAACAATCTAACTCTAAAGAAAAACTTTTCTGATACTGCAGAACATTTATCCAGAAAACTCAAAACTACATGTGAATGAAGACCTAGATTGCTAATAAGATTAAAAATTTGATATGGATGACTTAAAAATATGTGTGTAATTTCCAGGGTGACTCTATTAGAGCTGCTCTTTGCCCAGCTGAGAGAGGAGGACTCAGACGACTGTGGCGTCCCTCCCAGCGTGGCTCGCTTTCTGGCTGGGTCCTTCCAGAAAGGTTGTGGAGCCGTACTGACACTCGCAACTGGCTCCGCTTCCAGTGATGAGGTAGAGGCCGTCAACCTGACTGTTGTATTTTCCTGAAGCATTTTTTCAATACTGGGAAATATATTTAGCCTGTTGTTTGCACTCCCCTGTAGGTCCTGCAGGAGGCGCTGACTGTGATTAGTCTGCTGGATGTGCTGTGTGAGATGACCTCAGACCTCAAGCAGTTCATGTTCCTACAGGACCATCCAGATCTGCTGGTGACCACTGTCGGTAATTAAAAACAAAACCCCTAACCTTTTTGAACGCCTTCATCACATGCATCATATTTACAAGCAATAAACACACAGCAGACATTAAATAAGGATGAGCATTTGCTTTAATAAAAACTCAACCACAATGTCTGACGTAAAAGTTTCTTCGACGTACTTAAAATACATAATCTGAGTTATTGGCTGTAATTGGTTGAACCTACATTTGGGAAAATGTTATATGTGTTTCTTTTTTATCTGTTGACTGTGTGTGCTCGCAACCTTAATATTTTTCTCTGCAGAGCTCCTGAAGCAGGTTCATGCTATCGGGAAGGCGAGTAAGAACATCTTCAGTTCTGCTCAAAACTTCTCGTCCTTAAGTGGAGATGGAGACTCTTCCCCCGAATCTCCTGTCATCAGCTTCAAGGCCCACCTCGTCAGGCTGATAGGAAACCTCTGTCACAGCAACCCCAACAACCAGAACAAGGTTTGGAATGGATCAATGAGATACTTTAATAATTGATTTTAAGTGCTGGTCTAGTTTGTGTTCACACTTACTTATTCCAAACTAAACGACAGCTGTAACCTTAGAGCCAGCCATATAGCTCTCATTTCACACTAGCTCCAAAATAGAACCAAATGAACAAACTGTGGGTCTGTTACCGAACAGGTAAGGAAACCCATAATTGAATGATTAATTACCAAGCTTGAATAACACAATATTCAGTATGTGATTATGCTTATATAACTATATCCTTACACCCTGTGGAAAAGTAGAAATGAGTGAAAGGATGTTGAATGAAGTCCACATTCAAAGGTAGATTGTCTGTTAGAAAATAAGTAATATAGTATCAACCATAATTAGGAAAACAGTGCTAAAAACCATCAAAATCACCATCAGTGTAATATTTAACCAAATGACGGTCCTCAGCCATTAAGATCTGGAGAAACTAAGAGTAAGAGTAAAAAGGGTGAATACATATTGTTATTCATGGGGTGTTTTCTCCTGTTTTTTCTACTGATCCCTCATCTAATTGGATCCAGGGTCTCTTAAGATTTAGTGAGCACCCTTGATCAGACTAACACAATAGTCTGATCAAGAGGCCATAGGTCAAGAGGAGGTCTGTGAGGCCCTCCTGTTTTTGCTTTGACCGCCCTATCGCTAGACTAAATTAGCATTTTTAGAGTGCCGTATCCTGCAATGCGCTGTTGAAGCAAACCACATGATCTCTTGAGGACTGCAAATGAGTGTGATGCCTAATGAGGAGGATACTAAGACTCCCTATGACTGAAGGCTGAAGAGTTCATTTGAACACAACAAACTTGGTCTTGCATTGAAAAGTGAAACATTCCCTCCCTGGCTTTAGTGATTTTTATCAGTTCCCCTCCATTGCCATCTGTCAGTATCTCTCTGTTAAGAGAAAGCCCAGATAGACAATAAAGTGTATGGGGAGGAGTTGGCCTCTCTCTGTGGCACATTATAGACTCAGTCCTACTTAATAGAAACAGATTTGTGGAATGCTTGTGGGATGGCCACCCTCAGTTGGCCTCTCTATAATATTTATGGATGCTGATCTGTGGTCTGTCAGTGGTCAGAAATCACCCCATATCTGTTTTCACTAAGATCTCTTCCAGTAAACCAAATGTCATTCTGTTCACCTTGGGGAGAGATGGTAATTTCAGATGTGCATGTGCAGCGTGCTGAACTGTACCAGGCATAAGTCGGGGTCCAGCTGCTTGTTTTTCATCTCCTTATGGGTTTGGACATATGAGCAACTTCAGACAACCGTTTTAAAAGCGGAAAATTCTAAACTGGGTTCTTGTTCTCAGCAACTTTGTTTCTTTGTCAACTGAAATGACGTTTACATTTTCTAAAAGTCAGCACTTTGTAATGTTCTGGAGCTTCTAACAGTAGGTTTGGATGGAAACCACAAAGGCAAGAGGAGGGCAACAGCATGCAAAGAGAATGATTAAGCCTATAGAATTGAGCACATGATGCAGAGCAGATCACCCTGTTGTGACGGTCTTAAACATACCCACAACCACACTGCTGCTTTGGCATGGATGTGGGGCTCTGTTTAAAACAGGGACACTAAGGTTAAATACATCTCTTATTTTTACATGAAAATGGTCTTACTTAGTTTCCTCTGAAAAATTATCTTGTTAGACTGCACTGCTTGACAAAATCATTGAACTCACTTGAATGTTTCTGAGTGAAACACTTCCTCTGCTTGTTTTTCACTGAGTGAGGACAGGCTGTGCTCTGCTCGTTCACTCTTTGACATCGTTCTGAATTTTCCTCCTCAGGTGAGAGAACTTGAAGGCATCCCCCTCATATTGGACAACTGCAACATCGACAGCAACAACCCATGTATCCTTTGTTTTCAGAAGCTGACACCAAGACATCTGTTTATCAACATACACTTACAGTTTATCAAAGTCATTGTTCATATCGTCACTGTGTATCTGTGCATGTTTACACCGGGAAGCTGGTGGGTTTACAACCATAAAAAGTGTTCTTCAAAAGGCCAAACAAACTTTCTGAAACTGTCAAACTCTCCTCCACAGTTTAATATCTTTTTATTTAAATGGGAGTAGTGATGACCGAAGTCAGTTAGTGAACACGGGTGAAGTCTTTTGGTTATTCTTTCAAAAGCTTTGTTTTGTAGAATATAACAGTTTAGTCTATCACTGTATCAGAGAATTACCCAATTTAATGGTCATTATTCTAACCACTGTGATGCTTTAGTTTTATTTTTTCACATGTGGTTTAATTTTTTCCAGACCTCATTAACATACATCAAGTCTGAACACTGCAGAGTACACCAATGTTTATTCCAGAGTCCTCTTAAAGGTTTCTTTGACTTCACTCATATCTGACCCAACAAAAACAAAATGAAATCTTCACAGAGAGGATTAACTGAAGGACTATTGTAAAGTTTATATCCCATCGGCAGCCATGTTACCTAGACACCTAGACGTCACGCTCAGGTTATTGTGTCATAACCTTTATATTATAATTATATATATATTATGCATTCAAACTAGCTGGATCTATTTCAAGCTTACAACTTCAAGTTAACCGTACAGATCTCCCTTCAAGCTCAACTAGTATTTTCACATCACCGTATCATCGAGCCTAATTTTTCCCATCAACCCATTTGTCCTTTTTTATTTGATAGGACAGCTGAAGAGAGACAGGAAATGTTGTCACCAGTTGTTATTAATTGGTCAAAGTGAGGGCACCGTTTTTGAACCAGGTCAACAGTCTAAACTGAGCCTTTGACCTTTTCCACCTCTATCATGAATACCTACATTCACACACATGTTCACAGAGTTCACTCCATCCACAATTCTCACACACAAGTTTCTGCATTTAATTCTCTTCAGAAAATGTTTGTGTAACAAAAAATGTTTATGGATTTATGCGGGGAAACTTGAGAGTGGCGAGCGGAGAATGTTTTATGTCACCAAACATATCCTGTCTGCAAAGCTCATTGGTTTGTTGGGCTGCCTGCGCACTCGGCGACCTGAGGCAAATACCAGGCGCTAATGAGTCTGACATCCTGAGTTTAACGTGTTTGGCCTCCTGCTCACCTCTCTCCCAGTCAATCTGTGATCTGTTATCCTAAACATGTACAATTTCTTTGTTAATTTTTCTTTGTACATCTGACACTAGAACTGCGTGCCAATGCCCTGTTTGGAGCATTAAGTATTCATTAAGATGTTATCATCTAAATTGGTATTTGGACTAGAAATGTGACACATTACAAGAAAAGTTGATGGCTACTGTTTAAGTTTAAACGTTAATCTATCTAGCTATTTTCATTTGTTCCATAATAACAAGATTTGTTGCCTTTCTCAAGTACACAAAAAGGAACCAAAGTGAGGTGAATAACTTGTTTTTCAATGTTGCTCTCCTTAATCGGCTAACTTAAGTCATCAGCCAGTGGGCGATCTTTGCCATCAGGAACCTCCTAGAACACAACGTGGCAAACCAGGAGCTGGTTGCCGCCCTGGAACGCCGTGGCACCACTGACTACTCTGCGCTCAAGGAGCTGGGTTTCCTGGTGGAGAAGCGAGATGGAAGCTTGCTGCTCAAACCCGTGAGGAAGGACTCTTAGATTAGAGGAGCAGCGAGGAGGGAGGAGGTCCTCAACCCGCAAGCAGGTTCTCATGTGAAGTATTTATTTAGAGAGGAATAATGTACATGTGCGTGAGCATGTAGTCATGCTACAAGCTTCAATCATTTTCATTTCAACTGAAGTTTCATTTGCAGGTCTTTACACCTGTGCACTAATAACATATGACTTGTGCCTGTTCATTATGAGTGACAGCCACACTGCCGATATATCAAGCAAAAAAGTCCTTTTCAATTAGTTATTTTTATCAGAGAAGTATATAGAGCTTACTTTTCTACCTCAGTAATGCTTGCACTAATGCTAAGATTGGGCGTACGGTATTCTTAATACACAAAAGGCCCTTGGGGTCCCCCTGGTATACAAGCAGGGGCTATTGTTTAGTCCTGACCTGAGTCTGGGAAATGAAGAGGTTGGAAAGGCGAGCACATGCTGGTACCTTTTGGCAAGACTGCTGCATAGTGGTTTAATCCAAAGACAAAGAGCACCACAGTGTCTGTGGCTTTTCACTTTTCACAGACACTGGTGTTACCAGCAGGGGCTGGGGTTTTAATCCCAGGCCCACATTGACTTCTGCAGTAACCCCGAAACAGAGAATGACCAAAACATGATGTAATCAACCCCCTCACCGCCTTTCCTACTTAAATGGTGGTGTCTTTGCCAGAGGAACAAAGGCTGTTTCCCCTCATTCAAAGGTTTAAAATATCTGCTTATCTAAGCGGCAAATAATATCATCATCATCATCTAGGATACGTGAGTGAAAAATGCAATACTACCGATTACTGATGCTATGCACGTGCTGTGATATGAAAACAATGCTCAGTTTACAGTGAGAGCTTGACACTGTTCCTCTACTTGCTTTTACAATTCTTGTACTGAAGTTTATCACAGTACTGAAAATAGTTTAGTGAATTTAACATTTTTCCTCATCTTATTCTTAATCGTCTATTTCTATTGTACTAAACTGCACTATAGATAAATGGGTCAACAGGGCTAATAACATACATTATCCATCAATAACAGTCTTAAAAGTCGTGACGCTGAGTACATGTTTTATATCTCGTCTGCTCAGTGCTTCAGCGAAAGCTTGATACGAGTACAACCAAACCACGTAGACTTTCTTAGAGCTTTCTAAAATACGATACTTCCTATTTAGCTGTAGTTTATAGTTTTTGTACCAATTCTTTGAAAGAAAGAGAGAAGTTCTGGAGCCGTAGAGAATGGAGTGAGATAGTGAATGAGTGAGGGAAGGGGACCAGAAGCATTAGTTTGCAGAATGACATCCCTCCGTGCTCCTCCTGTTGCTGGATAAGCTGAATGGTCCTGACACCTCAACAATGCCGTGCTTTACAGGCCTGCCCACACCCTGCTCCACCCTGTTTGCTCTGCCTCTGATTTTTAATGACAAAATGTATTGAAACAATCGGCTGGACTCTCCCCTCAATCCTCCGGCATAGTGAGGGGAGCTTATATGGTTCCGGTCCCCAGGATTTCAGACAGCTAACAAAACAGCTGTTACTTGCGCTCGGCTGGCTGGCTGCAATGCTTTTCAGCCCCACAGGAAAGAGGCTGTGCGAGTCAGCCGGGCTGAATGAGGTGGCATGGTCGCGGCTGTCTCCTAACACATTAGTACCACATCAGCCAAGACCAGTAGTTCTTGTGTTTCCCATATCAGCATTTTGTAACACAGAACTCTACTGTAATGTAACTGTGCCTTCCTGTTGACATTCGCTTTCAGCAAAAAAGACTTTGTCTAAGAGGTCAAATACATGCTTCATGTTTCAAATAAAATGTTTATCTATTGCTTAATAAATTGTTCTAACTGACAAAGCAGCTCTTTGTAATTATTTAAATGAGGTCAAAAATTCTGAATGTGACCCAAGAAAAAGTCAAGGCTTTAAAAAAAGGATGCTCAAATTTTATTGGTAAAAAAGAAAAAATATACAACCGTCCAGTTTGTATCTTCTACAGACTTAGATGTTGCCATAGAACAAAAGAAGAAACGTGAATTGTCTGTATTTAAAGTGAGGAAGCAGTGAGTTCTAGTTCCTGAAGGAGCTGTGAAGGCCAGCGGTAACAGACATTTGATTGGTTGAAAGCTCCACAGCTAGTCGGTTGCTGAAGTATTGAATTAACTTAAATATTTAACAGAATTTCCCACAAAATGTCATTTTTATATTTTCCAACACTTGATGAATCTCAGCTTTTCTGGGCTACTTTGAATTGTGAAGGATGGTGTTGAGATGGACGATCTGGGCTACTTTGGTAAAACACATGGAATATTTACAATCTAGGAACTTTGATCAAACACAGAAATTCCAATAATTTATAGCCTTCAAATCTGAAACAATGACATTAGAAAAGACTTGTAAATAGTGACTTTCTTCTCCATCTATAAATGACATAAAGTGCCACATTCCTCATATAAAAATATACTCTTCTAATTGTTTTGAATGTTGTATAAAGGCCTAAATAAACATTTCTGACTACATGAAGGATGCCGTCCAAAAATAGCTTTCAGGCCTTTGATCCTCTCGTACCCCCTTCTGTGTGGTTAGCGCACATGCCATCGACCCAGGCAGGCCGAAACCACGCTGGAAGGCCTTGTGTAAGCAGAGGCCATAATGTGGAATTCCACCTCTCTGCCGTTCATGGGAATGTTGGATGTATCTGAACCTGATTGCACCTCTATGGAGTTCCAATGAGGCTTACACGCTGTTCTCAGAAGTCAAGAGCTCTCTGAAAACAAAACAATGAACACAGTCGGGATGGAAAGTGCCGGTGAAACTAGACAAGTTGGATGCTTAAAATAGTATGGGAATATTTTCTGCCCCTTTGGTTCTTGGCATAACAAAAGGTCTAGACTTAGGGGAGGGGGGGGGGTATGTCCATGAGAGAGAGCCCTCAACAACACAATCCCCCAACTTGACAACATCCCTGGAAAAAGAGGAAAAATGACAACTAGAGTGCGAAGTCAAATGGAATTGTTTGATAACTGATGATGGATAGAAATGTAACTCCATGAGACTAAAAATGACTCGTCTGAAATGTTTCAGTAAAATGGAAATCATGAAAGAGGGGGAAGCAAATCAGTTTGCTCTCTGTCCTATTAGATTTTAGGGTTGAAAGATATGTGTACATAAATAATGTTTTATTTCAGTGTTCAAACAGAATACAGTGTGAGCATACAGTTACAAGTATTCCACTGCCGTCTCTCAGTCTTCATCAGGAGTCCCTCGTCTTTCACGGCAGTCTGAAGCGTTTTAGCATTTCCAGTACGAAACCTTTCTCCAACAATCCCGCAACAGTCTTTGTTGCTTTTCTTGTTGGACACGACACCTGTACAGTTCCATCTTTGCAAGATGTTGTTTTCAGATCTTTCTCCAGAGTTCGTGTTGTGCCACAGTTTTGAACCCAGGCAAAAACAAAAAAAAAAAAAAAAAAAGTTTTTTGTTTTCAAATCAGTCTTTTTTTTTTTGTCAGAATTCTCCAAACCCTGCATCGTTTTTTCCTTTTCCTCTTTCAGGAATTCCAAAACTGGATGTAAAAATGTGCAAATTGTTAAATAAATATTTCCAGGTCCTTCAATTCAAATTCCACTGTCATAACCCTTTCCACCTTCGTTGTCTTTAGCTCTGCGTTTCCTGTGTGCTCACTTGCAGGTGAACACTTCTGATTTCTCACTGCAGGTGTTGCACTTGACGAAACAGCACCAGTGGAACTTGCAGTTGCACTGCCAGATGCGCGTGTAGTGATGCGTGTTGTATCCCCGGCCACAGCACATCACATTACAACTGTCTGCGAGGGTGGAGGTGCCGTTGCACAGCCTTCCCCGTGTCCCTGTGCTCCCCGTGGCTGTGTCCTCTTCACAGTAGTTGGGTGAGCGCTCCAGATACACCAGGTCTGTGTCCGTGGGCTTCTGATAGCCCCGAGCCTCTTTGAGTCGTAGGAAGGAGGGTTGGCGCAGCCGCGAGGCTCGGACCGGCTCCACTTGAACTGCATCGCTGTAGCGTTCCTTCAGCAGGTAACCGATCTCTCTGAACTTGGGCAGGGTGATCCAGCAGGTTTTAGTGGTGCAGGAACCCGACACGCCGTGACACTTACACTCCAGCTTCATCCTCTCCTCTAGGATCTGAGCACACACAAGAGAAGACATTAGATCTCTATGGATGAAGTGATGGTTAAAAGCTGAAAATGATTTTGTGGGATTAATATATAAATGTTCTTTTAAAATTACAGTGCATAGCTGGTTTTGGAAACAGCCAATGGGCAATTCAAATGTTTTTTCTCGTCTGATAAGCTGGGCTTTCTGCGGACACTTCAACTTTCAGAACGCCGGTCGCTATGCCAACTTCACGTCAAACCCTGGGGGAAAAAACTCATACCCCAAAACAGTAGTCTCTAATTAAGTTTACCTTTTATTCAGACCACATAACGGCGAGGAAACTGACCAAACCTCTTGTGCAGCCATCCACATATAGAATTACTTTGTGGTTTGAGCCAGATTCATACAATAATGCTGCACGAAGATAAACTTGACAGGTGACTTTTGAGCTTGGGGTGGAAAAAAATCCTCTTTTTGTTGTAAATATATTATCACTTAAAAGCAGTAATTTTATTTATTTTGTTAAGATTTATTTTTGGCTTTTTTTGCCTTTATTGGAGAGATAGGACAGTGGATAGAGTTGGAAATCAGGGAGAGAGAGAGAGAGTAGAGAATGACATGTGTGAAAGGAGCCACAGGCTGGATTCGAACCTGGGCCGCCCGCTTGGAGGACCACAGCCTCCATACATGGGATGCGCGCACTAACCACTGTGCCACAAGCGCCCCAAAACAGTACATTTTTAAAGATAAACCCACCCCTACATCGCTGAAATTAGAGCTTAAGTATAATGAGTAAGAAGCAAGCAATAGGTACGTTTAGTGTCTCTTGATTGCTTTAACATTCTGTGGGACTTGGCTCTTGACTTTCAGTATGTGAGGCGATCTATGGTGCTACCACAACAAAAAGAAGAGAGAAACACTTGCAAAAATCTCCTCTATCTTCGTTTCATGCAGACTTATTGAAGGAATGGTTTGTGTGGCAGTGTCACAATTCCATGTCGGCAGCTTAATCCACCAGCTTTGTCATTTCTGTCCTACATAAACACTAACTTGAAAGCATCCATTTTTGTAAAAATGATACCTAACCATACTGTACAGGTTTTGTAAACGTACATCTATCGAATACATAGATAGACAGATACAGTTTAAATCCATTACCTTTCGCCCTGCCTCGTTATTGTGCAGGTTCATGAGCCGCCGGGCGTTTTTCTTGATCTCCCGAGCGTCCACAAAGCGCCGCGAGAACTCCACGCCGTACTTCACATCAGCCGAGCAGCCCCCCCACTTCCAGCCCTCCTCCCGGTCGTGGTAGCCCTGCTTCTCGCGGTCGCAGCCACACTGGCTGAGGTTGCCTTGGCTGCAAGCTGTGGTCACTGCATGGGCAACTCCTGCTGCTGTGATGGCATACGTGAATGCGGCTTCCCTGCTGCCTGAAGAGAAAGAGCAGAGTCTGAATACATTTGAATTAGAGTATAAATGAACAGTAACATCTCAAACGTGCTCCTGTTATCTTTCCAGATACTCTGCACTACAAACTGGAACTGTGGGATTTGTGGAAGAGGGCATTAAGAAGGCCTCGGCTCCATAAGAAAGATGCTCCTGAGCTGCACTTTAATTCCTTGACTTCCCTCTCCTCTTGGTCTTAACATGTTATTATCCTGTTCTTTTTGAAATGGTCTTGGGTTGTCTTGAAGTTATTTTATCTGATTGTACAGCACTTCAGTCAACATGATTTGACCCTTTTCTGGGACAGAGATGCAAGACTCTCATGGGGAGATTATAATCCTGATACATTGAAGGTGTGATTTCCCCCACCCTGACGTGTGCACTCAGACTATAACATATAGAGAGCTGAACACCAGCATGGTGCTAAGAAAAGATCTAATACAAGTTTAAGGACTGCCACAACCTGTAGGCATTGATTTGTAGCCCATTTCATTTATAACATGTATAATATAAGAAATGGTCCTAGTACTTGTGGTACTCTTCAGCTATTAGTACATTTCAGCCAGAATAAAAGTCTGGAAGTCAGAAGTTGACTCAGAAGGGAATCAGCATAAAGATAATTTTGCAGCATCTATATGAACTTAAGCTCGTGGATTTTTCCCCTCTAACTTTGTCTTTTTTTTTCTAACCTCTGGTGTGCATCAGTAGCCCGTCAATGTTAGAACAATAATAATTACAGTGAAGGAAACACAAGTGACATCTACTGGCTGACTGGAGGAGCTTTTTCTGGCTCTTCAATTCATAGAGTTGCCTTTTTGTTTTTCATCAATGGAATTTCTCACGCGGCTTGAGTGTCATTCTGTGTCCGTCTTAGGCGGTCCACATTTTTGTAGCAAATGATACCACTGTTCTGCATGTTGGAATAATCTGTGGCCAGACTTGACTTGGATGTGCCCATTTTTTAGCTTTTGGGTGTCACCATTTGACCTTCAGAAAAAACACATTTTTATTGATGGCGTGGAGGGGAAATAAGTTTATTGGCATTGTAATTGGTATAAAGATATCCACCCTTTCCAATCAGGATAATGCAGAGCCTCTCTTTTTTTTCCCCCTCAACAGCCCAGAGTATTAATGCATGGCGTCTCTGGTAAGAGGCGATTCTAATGGCCCCTGTCCAACCTGACAAAACTCGCTCGCAGAAACCATCGGGCCTGCGGTTCCCCCCACCCCCCGACCCATAACTCATAACAAACTCTGAAGCCTTCTCTCATCAGGCTTAATCTGCGATCCATTCAGATATATTGTATGGTGAGCATTTCTCAAGGCATCAGGCGCACGCCACAGCCAAACAGCCATCTCTTTGCACTCTGATTTGTTTTGATTGTACGGCAGTGCATGCAGGGTTCCATTGTTGCCATCCAGCTGCTGGAGCTGATTTCAATTAGTGGTTTGCATGAATCTCTCTGGTCTTTCTCATTGCTTAATGAGTGCACGGGCCTGGCTGGTCAATCAAGTGAAGTGATGGATGTTGCATTAGCAACACAAGAGGGGCTACGTTCCTATTTTGAGTAATAATAGACATTACAACCCAACTTCCTGAGATTCCATGATCCATCCAGGCTAAATATGTCTATCCATGAACTAACAATGGAAGTTTTTCTACCAGTTTGTCTTCCAGGGAGTTCTTATTCGGTCAAACTGCCTGCGTGAAGAGGACATGTGGATCCAAACTGGATCCAAAAGTGTCTCTCCGAGCTCGTTTACACACCACAAAAGAAAAGAGACATTTCCTCTGACAAAAGAAATAAAGGGATCCAGACGTCTGTCTGCCCGTCTCCTGTGTAGAAGAAAGTGATTGCTCCCAGAGCTGCTAGATTAAACATGGATCCAAACCCACAGCGAGACCGCAACAAAACATTTCAGACTGAAACACAATTTATATAAGCGGTTCACATTAGGAGCAAACAGGCCTCTGTGAGAAATTAAACTGGGTAGAATGTGGAATCAAAGAGGAGCGAGGAGGATGGTTGTGTGTTTCAGATGTTGTAGATGTTTAGTAGGTGGCCCTCTGATGAGGATGGCATTAGACCCTGCTCAGTAAAGGTGTCTTGACACTTCACTTACAGCTGATGTGACAGTGGGTGACAGTGATGTCATTAACAGCGGGCTGATTCTCCCGTGAGAACTTTGAGGTGCGACGTTTTGTGTACGTTTCTAAACAAGGAAGAGAATTCTCTGTGGCTGGTGTTTTCATTTCAGCTTTGCCCCTGGTGTCTATTTTATGCTACTTTGAAGACAATAAGAGGAAACCTTACTGTTGATATTTGCTCATCTGAATGTCTGCTGCTGTTTTATTGGCTTCAATGATTGTAGAGTCCGGTCAAGCATCTCATTTTGGTTTCCTGAGGCCGCTTAACAGACAAGTTAAAGCAACACCGAATTGACGGATTTAACTCCCTGATCACACATCAGTCAGACCACACTCGTGCCAGAGATTTCAACTGGTTGCGTATACTTCTGTTAAATTGACTCCTACAATTCTGAAAAAAAAGGGGTTTGACATGAAGCCAAGGCCTCTTGCGGCATTTAGTTTCCAATCTCTGTCCTCTCGTTTTCTGTGATCTTCTTTTTCTCTGATAGAAATGCTGTCAAAAATCTGGCACGCTTGTACACCAAGCAACTTTCTCCCCTCGCCCGGGTCTGCTTTGCTGATTTCCTATAGAGAACTAATTCATGTACAATTTACAACTGAAATCAAAACGACTTTTAAACAGACTGACCTACTCTCAGCTCTTGTCCAAAGACGGTCCTCTCTCCCAGGGCCGAGCAGTTCCAGCGGCCGTATCGGAACTGGTACTGACACTCGTTGATCCCCAGCTGGGCACCTTCGCCGATGACGATGATGGCATCGGGGCGACTCTGACAGAGGGCTCTCTGGCGTGGGGCAAGTCCTGGTATTTTGTTGCAGATGATGTTGGCACCTAGAGCCACCACAGAGGACAGCGCCCTGGACAGAGAGAAACCGTTAGAGGGGCTGTCTTTTACGAGGAAACAGATGACGGAGTGTCCAATCAAAAAAACACATTTTCCCAAATGTTTCACAACAGCTGTCGGCCTATAATCATAGAAATAAAACCAAATAAACAAACTAATCCAAAGTGGAGATCAGACTCTGCAACATCACATTATGTGTATTCTTATGGACCCTCTATAGCAGATTAAATAGAACAGTTAATTATAGAAATGCAAAGATTCAGTTCTCTCTCTTTCTCTGTGACAGAAAACATGAACCACCACCAGAGTTTGAGGCCCTGTCTCTGAATTAGAGGCATGTATGGTGCAGCAATCACTCTCTTTGTGAGCGAGCCTGGATCTTTTAGTGCCATAAGAAAGAGCTCATGACATTCCCCTGTGCCTATATGCTGAGCCTGAAGTAGTCCAGTATGACTCTTTTCCATATGCTGCTTTCAAATTAAGGCGCTTGTCTGACGAGGTGCCCTGAAGACAAAGTGGGTTCTGGTGTAATGTGTAAATCCATCGGAGCAGGTTATCTCATCAGCTGCATTCATATTACAACATGTACAAAAAAAAAAAAAAAAAATCATGTAGATTAAATGTTGGCCTCTTTCATACAAGACGTCATCGACTCCGCTCGATTTATGGCACAGTATTGGAATGAAACGCGCATAACTGCTCGTATTCTGGGGACAAAACGCCACAGCTCGTGTTCCGTGGCAGTGTGCGACTGAATTTTGGAAAATAAAAAAAATGATTAAACGTCACATGTCACGCATTTCCAACCTATGCTCTAAATTTTGGTTAACTGGATATTCCAAGTAGATTTTTTTTTCTCCCCTTACAAAATAAGTTCAGTGCCACAGCAGAACAAAATTAAGCCACAAGAAACATTTGAAAATACAATCAATGACTTCTGGACTTTGGCTTGTAAAAGTCGTTGTTTAGGGCTTTCCCTGTTCATATTGTCACCTGCAGCGAACAGCCAATGCTTTGGAAGTGCGATCTATTTCGCCGTTCGTGCGTAATTGGCCAATAATCTCCGCGCAATGCAGCACTCCTTCCAGTAAAGCAAACAGACGTGTGTTGGATTGAAGCAAATGCAGGGGATAGTAGACGTACAGGTAGCTACCGCTGGTGAGGATGAGGAAGATCTGCGGGTAGTAGACGGACAGCAGCGCGCTGCGAGACGAGATGATGAGCATGGTTGCGCATTGAACAAATCTGGTTCTGCTCCCTTGTGGCTTAAAAAAGTAAATACTAATTTAAAAAAAAAAATGAACAGGGGGCAAATATATCCTTTTATCTGAGGTCCAAACGTGCCGTCTCTTCTCTGCCCTGTCAAGAGGTGCTGACTTTGGCTAACGGAGCCGTGGCGCGCTGCGGCAGCTCCAAGCTCCGCTCTTCATGCGTCGGAGATGTGAGGCTGCATCCCAGGGCCGAAGTGCGCTCCGCCACCTGGACTGACAGAGGACTGGGTGCGAACAAGTGAGAGAGGAGGAGGAGGTGGAGGAGGAGGAGGAGGAGGAGAAGAGAGAGAGAGGGTGGGGATCAGATGGGGTTCCGGATGAACGATACCCTCTGTTCACGTCTCCTAAAGTGTTGTGTGGAGAGAGTCTAAGAGAGGGAGACAGTGGCCTCTCCCGGTGCACCAGCCCCCGGGGTGAGTCTGCAACTCCGCATCATCACACACAGTATTCCCACCCACAAAACACCACCTGTAATACCTTTATAAATCTTTTCAATCTCCAAGGAGAACATTCAAGTAACTAGTTATGGCTATTTTATGTTGACAGATGTACTGATGCATTTCATACATTTATTCGGGAAAAAAAAATAGCTGGGTGCTGGTATCCTAGTGGTTAGTGCGCACACTCAATGTACAGAGGCTGCAGTCCTCCAAGTGGGCGGCTCGGGTTCAAATCCAACCTGCGGCTCCTTTCCAGCATGTCATTCCCCGCTCTCTCTCCCCGGTGTCAGACTCTATCCACTGTCCTCTCTCTAAAATAAAGGCATAAAAAGCCTATAAATAAAACTTTAATATATATATATATATACACAATTTAGATGCTTCTCTTCTTCCTTTATGAAAGTAAACTGAACAAATTGACGTATTGCTATCGGCCTGCTGAATTTAATATGTATTTCTCTGACATTTAAAGACAGATTCAATGAGTCCTTTGGCTAGAAAATAACTTGAAACAAATCAATTCTAGTTGCAATTGAAGTCAACTTTTAAAGCCTAAGATGAATGGCTTGAAGGATGACAATGTTAATGAAGAGACTTAATGATAAATAACTTTTATCGTAGTGATGTGTGGAGGAATTCTATATTTTTGGTGGCTTGCTAAACTTGTGTATTTGCAGTTTTTCTCATATTGTCTTTTAAGGGAGGCAGATTCTTCCTGAGATGCTTCAGATAGTGATAATTGACCGATTCAAAACAGCGCCGCCATGTGGTAGCATGAAGGAAGTGTCATGAATCCAAAAACACCCAGACAGACAGAGTGCGCAGCAGATCATTTCACTTTTGAATTGTTGAAAGGCGTCTTTTAAAATCCTTCCACGATGCTTCAATTGATATCACATGTTTCCACAAAGTGACTAATCCAGTAAAAATCCAGGTCATCTTTGGAGTGCGCAGGTGTGAGTAGATGGAAAAGCGAACATGTATGAAAGAAAAGGAATGGATTCTGTTTTATTCAATTCAAGATGTTGATGTCCCCAGCAAACCGCGCTTCGTTTGCTGTGAGTGTAAAAGGTCCAGTGGGAGGTAAACATCCTGTTTAATCCCTCAGGACCTTCAAAGGTCGAGGAGTTCCTTAAGTCTGATTTACAGAGTGGACAGAAGACACAGTAAAGACCCTTCTCTGCTCATTGTTAACATTTTAGAGGCTGAAAATCGAGACATCTGAGCTGCACAAATAACCTCAAGGACACCGTTGAGAGAATTTCTTCCAAAATGAGAAAAACAAAATTGGAACAGAAGTGAAATAAAGTTTTGTTTTGAATATCCTGCAGCCACAAGGAGAGCAGTTCTGTGAGATAGAGGGCGACTTGGAGTGTAAAAGGAGAAAATAGCTCTGACTCTTTGACTGTTGAAAGATCGGCCGGATTCTTGTGAAACTAAAACGGATGAAATGTATACACGGTACTTTTCAGAATGATAAGCTGCTTTGCCACTAAATTGGACTTTCTCTCTCGGGCTGCTGAAAGGTGATCCAGTTAAACACGCTGAAACCTTGTCACAGAATGGTTTGCTTCAGAGGACAACTCGTAGAAATCCTCTCTGACTCGTGATCAGCAGGAGCATTATCAGACGTGCATGTATGTGTTCTTTGCGTCTTTTACTCTCCTGCTCTCTTTCTTGCTCTCTTCTATCCCTCGATTTCTGTCAAAATAATCCTCCTAAACCACCATTTCCAAAGCCAAGACAGCACTTAAGCGGCAGGCACTCACTGTCCTGGCGCCCACACAGTATATCTGTTTCTTTTCAGGGTTTTATACACAGAAATCGAGGTGAACATGGAGACTTGAGGCTGCCCAGATATCCTTCTGACTGCTGATCAGGACGTCTGATCGTGACAACACAGGCTTTAAATGTATCATGTTTCTTCTTAATCTGTCCCGACAGCCGTCAGTGAATTGACAGTTATGGTTTCGAGAGCGACACTCATTGTTGATGATGATGAGGGATGAAGACTGGCAGAGACAATCTGGAGTCCAGAATGAATAATGTTGTCGTTTGGGCTCTGTGGGCTTTTGAGACCGTCTTGTCCTTGAGCTCTGAATTTGGAGCTGAGTCGCTGATGGGTTGTACTGGAAACGGTATTGTCGCTCATTATAGCAAACATCTGATAATTCAACATAATTGGCTTTTTTTTTTTTTACGTAGAACTGCAGGACTCATTGATGTGTGTGCAAGACATAATCCCATACACACTCTCACAAGGTTAAAAATGAAACATGTTTTTATCAAAGTTGATGCTATACGGGTCAGAAAAGATTATCAGAATATACTTGTATATGTGTGAAGCACTGTGTCCTAGTCCAGGAACATTGGTCATTGTTTAGAATGTACAGTTAAGTGTAAATCCGAGTGGCAACCTCTGCCGTCGAAAAAACGAAGCCAATGCAGAAGTGCAAGACGCTGCAGATCGTTGAGTGTCTGCTTGAGGCTGGCTGTAAGAGACCAGGAAGTCACATACACAACCCAATCTAAAATTTACTGCGGAAATGAACATGTTGACAGCCTGCTACAAAAAAAAAAGACCCATTTTGGTGTGATTGGTTAGGTTTTGTGTAGCTCCTCAGTCATCCAGGTCAATCCAAGGTCAATTCGAAGCTTGATCCAAACGCAACTGGACTTGGTAGAAGATCTTGAAGGCGTTTCACCTCTCCTCTGAAAAGTTATTGTCGTCATCTGCCTCACATTGTCCCAGGGGTGAATTTTCTTATAACTCACCTGTTTTGGTTTTATGACGTATAGGAGTAATGCCTAGGCACGGGATTTAAAACCCGCCTCAGCTCCCGCTCTTAGCCTGTCATTGGGTTGACTGAAAGTTAGGGTGAGTCAGCATTTCCAGCATGGTGACCTCTTATCAACAGTCTTCCAAAACCCCCTGCAGTAACAGACGGGTGACATCACTCAGGCTTTGTTATTTACAGTCTATGTAATAATCACATGTGCATAAGGTTATTGCAATAAGCCATTTCATTTGGTCTTAAATATGATTGGATCCACTTGAAGATGCCGGTAGGGATGTAAAACAAAATCAATACACTTGAGCATTGAAACATGTTTTATGATGCTCTATCCATTCTCAAAAACACTCTTTTATTACAAGTTCAGTAGTTTACATGCACAGCTGTTTTAGCAGTGTTGTCTTTTGACACCAAACCACTAGATGGCAGTGTTGTCATTCATCTTCAGCCACTGAATCTTCAACATAAACTGAGACAGGAAGGAAAATAATAAAAAAGCATAAAAAGGAAGAACACAAGAGTAAGTGTTATTGGGTGAAATATATCCCCATGTGTTCAATATTCAACATATGTTATTGTAAATCCTGCATCTCAGTAAGTCTCATCTTGTCGATACACATCAGTGTAAAGCATGACTCAGATTGGATATTCATATATATGTTGATGATGTGGTTTAAATGATTTCCAATCAAGTGTTTGTTCAAATTAGATACTAAAATAGCGAAGAAGTAAATTGAGTGGTTTGTTTATATTTAGTGGGCCAATAAGTAATGCAAAAATATAATGTTACTCACCTTACTACAAACTCTCAAACGACTTCAATACAGAAATATGTTATGTTAGATTAACCTAGTTTTCATGCAGTACTCAAAATGGATAGCAACAGAACAATACTGATTAATAAATCAAACGATATTGTATTCACTATTTTGTCATCATCAACAAACCAAGACCATCAGAGAAAAACATGCACGAACACAGAGGGGGCGGTCAAATTCTTACAAGAGCTAGTTTTAACATTTACAACAACAAAACAAAATTCCCTCAAGTAAAATAATCTAGGATTAATATTCTTTCGTCTTTGTCCTGAATCTAGGACCACGAGCTGTACAAAGAGTCTCACAGATTGTAACCATATTGTGTCTTTAAGCTTTTTAAATGAACTCATCAATTTCATTTGAAGCTCTTTAGGGCTCCACGGTTCTCCAGAAATACAAAAGTGAGCCGCGTATGTGTGACTAGGTGAAATGCTCCTTTATGATGTCAGGGATGATTTTCACTCATTAACACCAGCTTGTTTGTGTAAACACACATGAACACTGGTGTTAACCCACAGAAGAAAGTAGGCCCCAGCAAAGAGACTGAGGTGATGAGGTGGTGTTTGCCCTGTAAAGAACTGACCCCTGAAGTGACCCACACTAAAACATGGCTTGTTTTTGGTCTTTTCATTGGACTATAGGTTCTGAATAACATTAGCCGTCTTCTTTTGTTAGACTGTTTTTATTACATGGGAATAGACATACTCTAGAGGCTGTGGTGTTTTATGTATCCTGTATGTCTCTGATCCACAAAGACACCACGATGGGTTTAATTTGTATCGGTCAGACAAGTGCACATGAGCGTTTCTACACATCGCTCCACGCAGCAGAAGTGGTTTGCGAGCGTAACCGCAATGTCAGAGGCATCGTTTAGATCGTAATATTACAAGACAAACACATGGTGCTTGTATGTGCTCAGGGTTAAAACGCTCGCTGCAATGCCAGAAATCCCAGTGTGGTTGTGGAAATGAATATTTCTCCCCCTCCCCCCCCCCCCCCCCCACCACCACCACCCCCTGCACTGGTGGATTACAGGGTGTCACAGATGAAACACCAAACGAGCCCTCGGGTGAAGAGTCGAGGAGTATTTATGACACAAGTGAAAGAAACAGCTTTGTCATCAAATCTAATTTACACTGTTTGGAGGATCCATGAGACCCAGCATAGCTGACAGGGGGAAATTGTTTCCATGTTGCAGAGCGACGATTCCACTTTTGAGCAATTATTGTTTTTTGCTTTTTTTTGAAGCATCTTGAACCTTTTGGAGC
Source organism: Labrus mixtus (assembly GCF_963584025.1). Taxonomy (NCBI): domain Eukaryota; kingdom Metazoa; phylum Chordata; class Actinopteri; order Labriformes; family Labridae; genus Labrus; species Labrus mixtus. The sequence continues at coordinate 11,918,174 of NC_083633.1, read as the reverse complement.
AGCACACAGAGGGGGGGGTGGGGGGGGGCATTTTTTCGACAATGCCACAAGGCACATAAATGTCTTGAGAGATTAGGGCTTTTATGTAAACGGGATTTACGGTCTTTGGTGTACAAATACAGATTTGGAGTTGTAAACATGTTGCAGATGTGGAGAAATTGGACGCTCGGCGGAAGAAATGGTTTTCAATTCAACACCATGAGACAAGTTTTTGATTCCGTTTCAGCAAAGAGAAACGTCGCAGTGTTCGACAAGCTTGATGAGGCTGTTGTTTATTAGTGTTTAATCTTCCCGAAAAAGTTTCAGTGTGTAATCCAAGCAGGAAAACATGTTTTCAGAAGAAGCTCCAAACAAGTGGAGCGAACACCTCTTCTTTTTTAGTAGGAATGAACGCCTGCAATCTGTTTCATACAGATTTAAGAATCAGTGCAGTTTATACTGTAGGCTGATTTGCTGTTATTCCCCTTTTTGCATTATTTTCATTTAGTCTGTCGTTCTTTGCAGCTACCACATCCTCTGCCTCCCCTCAGCTGTAACTGCAGGGGGAGACAAAGCACCAGAAGAAGTCTTTATTCAGATCAGAAGCTTTCAGTTTGGGTCGAGCATGTCACTTTTACGTCTGCATTTTATCCTTCATTGCATGAAAATTGTTGCTATTATAATCATGTTCACAACAGACCTGAAGGTTACATCATACATTTGTTAGTTAGAAAGTTTGCATCATCACATTGCATGGTTGTAATATTGTAAATAGATCATTCACTGGCATCCAGTGAGACGTTTTTTCTTCTCGCCATTTCCCCTTATTTTAGATTCTGTGTGAATATTCAGTTTGTATCGCGAGGTGGCTTTGACTTGACTGTGTTTTATTTAGACGTCCAAGTGTGTAAGAGTGTGTAATTTTAACATCCTCAAGGGGGCTCTTCACTCCTATGTTTGAAAAGTACAGGAGGCAAAGCTGTTCAGCAGCCCCCTGACTTCCCAACATCCCTCAGTAGTTCCGCCATTTTGGTTCCTACCATTCAAATTTCAAAAAAAATATAACCGTCAACGTTTGTTCGCATCAATGTAAAATGTAAAATGTATCTCTTGAGTCTGTGCACTACTACTGAAGATGAATTCTTAAAAAAAGAGAATTGTGTCTGTTGCGTTTCATCCTGAGGTTTTTTATTGTAACAAACACAAAGCTTGAAATTTAAACTCCAGAAAAAAAAAAGGCATCAAAGAATATTTGAACACCGTCATTTTAAACGGCAAGAGCAGAGTTTGTGCTCAAGAAAACAAAAGAGTAAAGTGTATTCTTCCCTGCTTACAGAATTTGTATTAATTGTTCTGCCTCTGTGTATTATGTGCCGACAGACGCACAAACCTGATTAGTATTTGACAAAGACATCTAAAAGCATCTCGTGTCCACAGCAATGCTTAGAACAAATCGAATTATCGAATTATGTGCTTTCAGAGTCCTGAATGATGTCACACTAGTAGTGACATATTCTCTTTCCCAAATAATGATCGGAAGAATCATGTGAGTAATTATTTAAAGTCATTCACACAAAAAAAAAGACAATTGAAATATTAATTGAAGAGTGTGTGATGGTCATCGGGCTTATGATCTCCCAGTGTAATCCTGATGGGTTCAAATCCCATCTGTTGCATTCTGTGCTGCTTTGGCTCACACAGAACTTTAATAGGCTTTGTTTAAATCATGCATTTTGTCAAACCAGAGGGATGCATGTGATAGAAATGGTTAGAAAAGTCATTTTCATCATTTTAACCCCCTATAATAAAAGAAAATAGTAGTCAAAAAATAGCTATTTTCATACAGGGATTTTTGGTTAATTAGAGAATTCATTGTTTTTGTTCTCTAACATCACCCCATTGTTGTTTTCCACTGCAGCTGGTTTGATTAAAAAACCCGTCTCAATCTGATCTGTTAGTAATTCATATGTAAAGAATAATTGCTCTGAAGCTTTGGGAATCAAACATGTGTTACTCTTCTGTAAGTTTGTGTTCCCTTGAGAATACTTGGCCCTTAATGGGTCGGGCCTTTACCGTCGAAACACACTCAAAAATTGCCCCCCCCCCCCCACTCTCTCCTTCTCTTCCCCCTCTCTTACACACACTCTACACACAAACACACAAATTGACATAACCGCAAGCTCTCAACCGGTTTTAGCAAGCTCTAATAGCTCAAATAATTCAAAGTTGGGGAAAAAAACAAAAAAAAAACTTTTGTAATAGTCACATCATGTTAGTGCTGACCTTGCTGATTGAGTTTGCGCACAATCACACGGGTCAAGGCTGAGGCCAGGCCCATGGATCATTTAGTTTAATGGCTGTTTCCTGCCTGCTCAAATGTCCAAGCCACATTGTAGGAAACGGCGAGATACCACCGTATTATTACAGGACATAATGCAGCAGGGAAAAAGGGTGGAAGGAGGTGTGCAGGAAAGAATGAAAGAAAGAAAGGCAGCCATAGAACGAAGGAAAAAACATCAAGTAGGACAGTAAAATCAACAGCGAGAAACTAGAGCCAGAGTGGGGGGGGGGGGGGGGGGGGGGGAGATTTGGTGACAAAGGCAAAGAGCTCTACTAATTTTTGTGGCCTGTCTGTGTCACCAGCACCCTGTTGGGACGACAGATGTGCAGATGATGTCATTCAGAAATGGGATAGGTTCGGAGGGTGGAGCAATTGGAGCGCGGGAGGACAGTGGACGGGCGGAGCCTTGATCTTAGAGAAAGGAGGGAGAGAGGGAAAAGGACTGTAGCAATCCTTCTTTGCCCTGCAGTCACACAATTTTCACAAGACGTTACTCAGTGAAGTTTTTCGATTTCCAAATAGAGCTACCTGTGTTTCTTTCGAGCCCATTGCTGTAAATGGAAGTTTTTGCATGAATGCAAGCGATACTAGTTGTAAGAGAGGCGAGTGTTTTTGCCGCGGCGGCGTCGTTTTGCACTGCAGAGGCGCCGAATGTGCTGAACTGGAGGTTTCAGCTGCACGACCTCTCGCTATGCAGCCTCTCCAAACCACACAGGCCGTTGGAGCTATAATTTACTTAGTGCAGTCATTGCTGAAGTTTACCATCCCATCCCCTGACTGGCCACAGCATAAGAACCCAATTGTTCTCGTGGTCAACAGCGACAATGGCTGTTGGCGTCATCCCAAGGAAAAAAAGAAAGTGAGAAAGAGAACAGGGCCGAAAAGGGGCGACAGAAGGCCCGTGCGATCCAGCACTTTGTACCTAAAGATTAAGTCAGGGTCAAACTCGAAATGGGGAGTCAGGGTGACCGCCTTGCTCCCTGACAGGATCGCCTCAGGGACGCTGTTTCCCCAACAGTCCGCCCATGTCCTGTGCCTTAACCCGTCCAACTCGCTAACCGTTGGAACTCTGTGCGTTTCAGCCTCCGCTGCCCCCCACCTGCACCCTTTCAGGCCAATTGTGCTGGCATGGCAGAGGGAGAAATTGAATGAATTAGGCAGTCGGATGTTGCCTAATGGTTGTACTGCACAAATGCAGCCATTCCTGGCATTGTTCCGTGTTCAAGTGAGACTGAGAGGGATTGTGCTCTTCTCTCCGGCGCAGGAAAACAGCTAATAAGTGAGACAACCTGTGGGAATCAGCCCAAACCAAAAAGAGGACTGAGGCAGATTTTTCCCACTCTGTGCACCCGTTGGCTTTCTCTTTAGGTCTGCTTTTAAACTATTGAAAGCTACTACTAGCTATTGATGTGTAATGTAGGACAACCACTCCAGCCATTGATTCTGTGATTCAATCATGGCTGGACACACGGAAGCTCTGAATTGAATGCAACTCAAAGCAAGGTAAACAGCAAGTGAAAAATGATCCCGAGCAGGAGAATTCACTCACTTCATGAAATACGGCATCATCTCCTGAAGCGTGGCACTGCACATCACACGGCCTGCACTCACAATGTGCACACAATACAGCTTTTCAAGCGCATAAGGGGCGCCGATAAACGCACAGGCCTAGAGTTACCGTTGTCACCGTCTCTCATGACCTGAGCTTGAGGACACCCTCGGCCCTCTGGGTAATCATTTACCTGTTACCTGTGGCAACCAAGCCACAACATACTATGGCATAGCTGATAATGCAGGTGCACTGACACTTTCAGACAGCCGTGAATGCGTTTGTGCTCACACTTTGAAACGATTCCTAAAACAGCAAACCAGATAAACTGAACCATTATTGGCAGAAGACGTTATTATCCTTTTTACTCATTTTCATTATTGTACTTAACTGGGTGTTGCTGTAAAAACATGCATGCTCAGCCAACCTACACTGCAAAAGCAAAGCTTTAATAAAAAATATTAAGCACATACCAACCAGAAAGGAGGAGCTGTATGAAAACAAACTGAGAATGACATCATTAAGCTCTTACATTACAAAGATTATGGTCTAGATTTGCCTACAAATCTACTGTGATTTTATTTAAAAATTACTGATTCCCTGTTTTATTAATATATCAGGGATTGAATCAGGAGTTGAACTTTTCGGTACTAGTAGCAGTTTGATACCAGTTTTCCTTTGCTTCTAGATCTGCAGCCTAAATTACTTTTTATTTAGGACTCATTGGGATCCTTTTATGTAAAAGTTGGGATTTCTCTGGACCTGTAACATTGCTAGATTATCTTTCTAAAAGGGCCTCAATCATGTCATGGCCAGACACACATCCTATAGCCCAAGATAATGCACTTTATATTACATTCTCTATTATGTGTTTGTGCATAAGTCAAATTGAGGTGCTCAAACTTCACCGAACTTTCACTTGGAATATCAGATTTTCTTAGAACAGCTAACGATGGTGGAGGGGAAAAGGTCAAGACTGTTTGTGATCGATCAGATCTCAAGCCTTCTCATTGGGCGAGGTTGGGGCGTGGCACTGCACTGCAGCAAGCTGAAGGGGAACGGGGCCGGGGTACGATCCAAAGAGAAGAAGAGGAGGGTAGGAGGTGAGGTTGGTGGGGTAGAAGCAGCAGTTTGGCCCTTTACAAAGCCTCCGCCCACTTCCCCCCCCGAACCACTCCTCCTCTCGCCTTCATCCTCCTCTGAAACTTGCTTGTTCCTCCTCTCCTCTCTCTCTCTCTCGCTCTCTCTTTCTCTCTCTCTCTCTCGCTGCCGTCTTTGGGTGCTCTACATAGAATGGTCCGTGTCTGAGAGCGGTGGCCTAGAATAAAACTAAAAGGGGCCTTGGAAGGATGAGAATGCTAGCTTTGTCTCAGCTGCCATCCACACTGTCTGGAGACAGGGAAGGAGCTGAACGAGAGTGTCTGACTGCAAATAAGCAGTGCCAATCTAAGGGCCTGACCCACCTCATTAAGATATAGATCCCTGTTCTCCTCCTATCTCCCACCGTGTCCTCTCTTTGGACATATTGCAAATAGCAAAAGTAGATTTTATATATAGGTAAAAAATCTTGTCAAAGAAGGTTAAAAGAGAAGTCCGGAGTTTTCCTTTTACAAAACTTTGTAATTGATGAGAGTGATTCAACATCAGTTTAAAATGAAAGATTTATGAGAACTGAGTGCTTAGCTCCGTTTTGGTGTTCGGTTTTGGACAATAAGAGCTCAGTTCCACATCTTCAGTACGTCCATTAGTGGAGCTAACAGTTTGTATTACACTTTGAGTGACGTTTCACTTTGCTTTGACTTTTCTTAATCTTAATTTGTCTTTTTTATTCTCTATCTTTTCTTCTTATGTTTGGTTTCATTTGACAGTTAATGCTTGTTTCACTCTACCTTGCAAATTGGACAGAGCAAAGTTATTTCTTCCAAAAGGAAAAAAAAAACGGAGAGAAACTTCTTAACAATCTATTTCCCAAATTAGAGTTCTTATAGCTTCAGCATAAACATTTCCAACTAAGAGACACAAAAATATAATTCATTAAATAATAGATTCATAGTTAACTATGCTTTGTTTTAAAAAGTGCATATGAAGGGGAACAAACAGATGTTTTTTTTAGTTGTGTGTCTATTTAAGGCTTGCCAAAACTGCAAATGTTAAATCAGTATATATTCAATTCAATGAAACATATTACATATTATATTACAACAATAACACTGGTAAGTAAGAGTTTCTTATTATAGGTTAATGTTTAAAAAAAGAGCCACATCTAGATTTAAAAAAAACTTAATTAAAGTTTATATAAAGTTGTATTTATGTAATAAGAACAATATGTCATACTTATATTTACTATATTGGGAGAAATTGTTATTAAACTTTTTCAAACTCCTATTTAAAGCATATATTTTTAAAAGGCTAAAATGAATATGAAACTTTAAACTCACCTTTAATTCTGAAAGTAGTCTTTGTAACCATTGGACCATCACATTTTCATCATCGTCTTTAAAAAAAAAAAAATACTGAAATAAATCTGTTTTAGTGTTTGTTTGTCTGAAGTTACATGAGGTGAATCTCAATCAATACGAACTTAGGTCACCCTCTAATCCTGTAAGCTATAGCTGACATGCTTAGCCGAGCTGTGAACACACACACACTCACACACTCACACACTCTCATAATCCTATAGTGTCTTTCTTTGCATAAGGACATAGGCGTACAGTAAACAGAACCCGGTCACTGAGTGCAACTTTAATATCATCTGTCAATACAGCTTAATCAGCACTCAATACACTCGCTGTGTGTGCACATTAACAGTGGAACTGGTGCCTTTAATAATGTGCACAAAGTGGGGGGAAAAGCAAACAGCCCACGAACACTGACTCGAACAGCAATATTGTACAAATAAAACCACGGTTCTACAACCAAACTTTTATTTTATTTTTTTACATGTTATTACATTTATTATGTTTTTATTCAAGTATTTCTTTTTCTTCAAAAGTTTATCACAAAATCACAGTCACATCATGTTTTAACTGAACTTTTTCATGTCACATCTTTTCAGGGAAAATGTTTTTTCAAGGGACAATAAAGTGTATAATGAAGTCAAATTGCGAAAAAGGGGATTTTTGGCATTATTTCATTATTGATTTTTACTTTTTTAATTATAAGAATACATACTTATTTACTTATTTAAATCACATTAATAAAGGAACATTTTATTAAACATAGAGAGTCCATATTAATGGTTAAATCTTAGCCTTTAGAAAGCATATTTAATACAGCCCTTTATGTTACATGCACTAGAAAGGTAGGATATATCTTTGCATTTTTTTTTAATAAATAATGGGCATGCTTAACTTATCTATCTATCTCTATCTATCTATCTATCTATCTTTAAAAAAGTAAATATGGTTAACTGTTATCTACTGAAAATTACAACTCCAGAAAAACAGCATTAGAGATTAAATTCAGTTGTCCTATTTTAACAGGTTTTTGAATGAGCTTTTGATTGGTCGTTGAGAAGTTCGTCTTGTCTCTTCTCTCTGCAGCTGATTAATCAATAAAGCGTCAGTGAGGTAGTCGGGAAATTCAACAAGTCTGGACTTGTCTTTATGTCACCTTTCATGCCTGACTGTGTAAGTACAGACCCTTGTTTACTTGCACAGGGGGACACAACTACATTCGCTAATTAACGCAGGCAAACAGGTGTGAGATATAGGCCTGTCAATTTAAAACACACGAGTTGTTTTTTTTAAACTATCATAGGAAGAAAAATAATTAACTTGAAAGTTTAACCTTCGGTTAGCACCGTGATATTTTAGCTTACAGTGTATTTTAAGTGTTGTTTTTCTGTCTTTGAGCTTTGTTGAAGTGTGACACAGCCACAGTTAAGGTAGGAACTTTATTTAGTATGCCTATTACTTTTTAATGTATTGCTAAGTATCTAAAATGAGACCTTTAGCCTGCTAGCTGGCTTCTTAAATTGCATAGCCTACATATTTATTAAGAATACAATTTTGGATACACCATGTGAGCAGCTTGCTTTTAAACATGCAAAGTGGTGAATGATAATACAATACAAAAACTGTTCAATAGGAAAATAAAAATGAAGCAGAGGTCTTTGTGAGATGCATAAATTGTGATATTAAAGTTTCCATGTGTAGGCTTCTTAATTAAATAGCTGTACTTTTAAACATGAGTGGATTAGGCTATAGCTATATTATTCCTTTTGTAGTCCCGTTTATTAACCACTTAATAATAAGCGCTGATAATTTAAGCTATTTTCAGCCTCAAATTGAGTGAATGAATAAAAATGTTTTTGTTTTTTTACAAGGCTCAAAGGCTGACATCATGCAAGTGAAACACAGCAAATAGTGCATTTTAGATCCGCGGAGGGGGCAGGAGGGGGAAGTGAGGCAGCCCTTAATAATCATCGCAACACAGGCTGTTTCTGAGAGATTTCAGTGAGAGGTGTCTTTCCCCTTTTTTTTTTTTTTTCTCCCCCCTTTAGGTGACATTAAATAATCAGCGCGATAGTGCAAGCTGCTGCACAGCCAGCCTGGTTGTGTAACGGGGCTTCACCTCAGCTGAACTTGACGCATCTGGTTCGTCGGCGGCGCAGGACGCTCGGCGCTGTCTGCAGCCTCTGTGTCCCCGCTGAACCGAGCTGGATGAGCGGCGGAGAGACACGCAGAGGAGGGGGGGGTGGAGGGGAGACACACACACACACACACACACACACACATACAACTCTCTCCTGGACGCTATAGGAGACAGTCTTACAGGACATTTCTACAATTCAAACTACAAATACGACCGCATCGTGCTTCGTCAGCCTAGACACAGGGAGGACACGCCACCGTCTAAAAATACATAAAGCCCGCGGACCTGGTTGTTGGACACCCGGGGGAAGAGAGCATACAAGCTGAACTTGAGACAGGTCAGTGCGCAGTCTGAAATTCACCCTTTACCTTTCAAAGGCGTTATTATTTTGTAGGTTTACTGATGCGTTATGCGCATTCATAACAACAAAGCAATGTTGGTTGTCATGCAAAGCGCACTTTTAAGCATTTAATGGCAGCCAACAGATATCTACCCTTGACTGGCTCACTGAATATTGACACTGTTATGACTGAACCGGTCCACAGTCCTCGGGGGAAGTTTCCAGGGTGCGAGAAAACAAGCGCTTTGCACATAATCGTCTTAGACTGTGAAAACCAGTGCAAAACAACTTCCAGTCTTTATGTGAAATTTAAATCGTCGCCAGGCTGTAAATTCTGGCTCGCAGCAGCCTACACGAAAAGAGGTCGCCTTTTGGTGTCCTAGTTTCCCTGCGCAGAAAAGCATAATCTTTCCCTTTGTTGTCCCCGATGTAAAACAAAGACAGGCAGCCGGGCAGATCACGTCAGTCCAGCAGGAACATCACCACTCTCCAAATGAGCAATTTATAGGATTTCTGAAAAACGTGCTTTTAATTAAAAAAGCGGCGTCTCCCGTGCTGTTCAGCTTGAGATAATCAGTGTATGTAAGACATGAGAACATATGGTAGAGTGTGCGGTTTCCCCTGATGTGTCACTGTGGTTTCCCTCAGAGAAGTTTTTGATGAAATTAATTCATTGAAATCTGAGAGGAGTTAACTCAGCAGAAGCTGAATGTATTTTTAATGGTTAAACGGCCCATGTAGGCTTCCAGTCTGTTTGTCAGGTGTGCAGCGAGCTTATAGAAAAGGATTAAACTATTTTGGATTCAACTGTAAAACCTTTGAGAAATGATTAAAAAAAAGGGCGTATACAGTATAATGGTATTTTTGGTGTCATATATGTGCCCACACACTCAGGACAGCACCAGGACATTCATTATGAAGGACCTTTAGTTTGTCAATATTAAAGCAGGCTGCCTAACAAATGAGTCGTTTTAAGGTTCATATAAAGTTCATTGTGTATCCTAAATCTTCTCTGCCAGCAGCTATAAATTAATAATTGATGAGAAGGCACTTTTTTTCAGGAAAAAAAAATGTTTTTCCCCCGAGCAACTACATCAATAATTGCATCTGTGCAATTAAGATCATAGACTCATTATTGCCCTGCAATAGAGTCTAAATGTGTTTGTCCCTGCATGAAAATAAAGGATTGTCCTGCTTTACAGCGTAATTCAACATATCACCCAACAGTTATTTGTGCGTTTCAGTTGTCTGAGATCATGCCACAGATATCTTTCATACCAAAGGTAATTCTTACCCACAGCACCGCAGCACATATCGGCAAATTTACACTCAACACAGTCTAAACCAGATTATCTTCAGAGGTTGTTTGTCCTTTCATCCTGTGGGAACCTGGAAATGTCTTTTTCACTATATATGTCGGTGTTTTTGCGTGTGTGCTCTCAGAGCTTTGTGTGTGAGCTGGCTGACTGGCTGGGTAAGATTTTCCTCATTATCGAATTTTGGATGCGGCAAAAATTCTCAAAAAAGATCTATGTCTACTGACAGAAACAGGGTGTTGAGTTCGTACCTCCCCACCTTCCAATCTTTTTCTCGCTCTTTCAATGAAAAGAGGAACAGAACTGTCAGGAGCCGAGTGACCTTTTGGCTGCAGCAAACCTGCTCGGTCATGAGATTTATTAATGCCTTAATATTGCATGTTTATAAATTGTAGTCAGTATTATAAACAGGAAAATGCCATTGTGCCTTTGAGAAAATGGAGCAAAACACAGGTGGCCCTCAGACAATGGACTCTGTCTCATTTCTCCACTGTGAGTCAGTGGGACAGGAGAAGCACATGGCTGCAGAGTGAAAATTGGCGTGATTATCATCTGATTTACCCTGCCACCCTGTAGCTCAGAGCCCCACAGTGGGCCATTCTGGCAGTGGCCAATATAAAGCTGAGAAAAAGCTGGCTTGTATTTGCCCAAAATTTCTCTCATTTGCTTTCCAAACAGCTTCATCCTCCCTCCCACTCTCCCTCCAGCTCTCTCATATCTCACGCAATTGATTGAAACCCTAAACGGCAAGATCGGGCCCATCTCAATCCAGCTTTTCTATGAATAGTGGATTGGAGCTGAATGTGATGCGGTGTGTTGTGTTTTTAAGGGAATTTCAGGTCAGAGGGCGGGAGGCAGTGGGGTTGGCAGGCTTTGGTGATATTGTGCTGTTCGCGTCTGATATTGTAATGTGGCGTGTTGTGCTGTCCCGTCCTGTCCTAAGATTTGTGTAAGAGGCGCTCAGAGACTCCTGTCACTTCCTAATCAGGCCATCTTGCAGTTCGAGAATATGCGCATGTATTCCTTGAAGGGGTTTTCTAAGCCTTTCTTTTTGTATATAACTATCCTGTATGTTATGATCTGTCTCAGCCACTTTGTCCTGTTCTAATCGTCACAGATATGATCGTTTAAAATTAGGCGCATTGGGACCCACTCATATATATATATATATATATATTTTTTTTTTTTTTGCTATTAATAATGTAGCAAGCCATGAACTGACAGTATAGTGTGCAGCAGTGTATTTTGACAACAAGCGCATGTCTGCGTACATGTTTGTTGCTCCGGTATGCCTGTGCTGTCCCCACCAAACACTTCATGTTTTAAATCTCTGCGCATCTCAGTGCAGGGCATTTAAGTGCTTGACCTAATTTCTCTGGCAGCGAAGAATCCACTAGTGAAGGCCTTCCTCTGTGTGTATTTGTGTGTGTGTGTGTGCATGTGCGCACGCGCATGTTGCTCTGGGTGTTTCCTTCTTGCCTTTCTAACAGGAAGCTGATGTGGAGTTCAACTGAGGACAAGGAAAAGGCCTTTTCTTTCCACTGTGAATCATTTGAGAGAGAGAAAAAAAATGAAAAAAAGAGAGGGGAGAAAAAAAAGAGACCAGGCCGCTGCATTGATTCAACCCTCTGCAATCTGGCCCACTTCTCTCTCTCTCTCTCTCTCTCTCGCTCTCTCTCTCTCTCTCTCTCTCTCTCTCTCTTATTCCCTGCCTTTCTGTCTCTTCATTCTCCTTACCTTATTGTCAGTTTCAGCCTTTTTTCTCTCGCTCTTTTGTTTTATTCCTAGTTCTTCTGATGTTGGATAGACAGCAGTGTTCTGGAGGGAATCGGAGGGTTTATGGAGAGTTCACGAGTCCTGTGAGAAGATGGGGGGGGGGGGGAGGGGGGGAGGGGGGGTAGAGAGAGAGAGCGAGAGAGAGAGGAAAAGCAAATGAAGCAAAGCTCTGTGGGGAGAAGTGCAGGTTCTTCCGGTTCAGTTTTAACATACACCTAGCAAAAAGTGAGCTACCTACTTTATGAGCTAGGGGGCAAAATAATAAAAAAAAATATATTATCAAACACCTACATAAACTCTACCATAGGCTTTATTAAGGCCAGTGTTGAGGCGCCTTGAGGGATTGTGATTCCCTGTGTGTGTTCCATAAAGCTGTGATGTATAGAAACAGAAAGGACTAATAATAACTCATGAACATGGGTTAGAGATAAACAGCTTAATAGCTTAAATATTTAACTAGGTTTCCTATAACAGAGAAAAAAGCAAACACAAGGGTGATTCTTCATATATCATTAAACTGAGTTAATCATTTTTACTTCATATTTCATGTCAAATGTATTTGATATGGAGGTCGCTGATTAAAGAAAAAAGGCATATGTAATATTTTAAGACTGGGATATGTCTCAGACATAGTTGATGAATCAACTGTAGGCAAAGGCAAATTTTAAAAACGTTACAGCATCACCTTAACCCTTAATCTTGTTTTCGGTTTCGTGTACATATTGCAGTAAAAAGGGATTTAGAGTGTTTATATTTTATCTGAAGCAACCCACCCAGCCTCGTTTCATGTGATTAATAAAATGTTAATGTCTGCATGACTGAGCTACAACTTTGTAGGGGACGGTGCTGCTGCAGCATGAGATATTTACGAATCCTCCTTTGTCATAAAGCATTGGAAAAAAATTAACTCGAGGAAAAGTTTACGTTCAGTGTTTCATTTTTGTACAGGCTAAAAGGACAATTTCTTAAAATGTTGAATCCCAGTAACTTTTTTGTCTGATTGTTTTTATATCCATTTTTCCTTTTGTATTTGTTCTAAAGGAACGCATTGAAGTGTAATAGCTTTGACCTCCACAGATTAATGTACCAATTAAATAATATGCCCTTGCTATTTTTAAGCATTGGAATGAGAAATCATTATATAAACATGTTGTGAATACAATTTATGAAAATATTGTATTAATTTAAAGACAACTTATGGTTGAATATAAAAATGAACAAATACCAGCTGGTGCTCTGAGCAGCAGCGCTGACATGTAACAGCAGAAATAAATCAGTAAGGATGTACTGTGCTCACTTTGCACTAGAACACTGTGAGAGAACAACACGCTACACAAAGTGCAGACCAAATGCTGAATCAATCACAGATCATTGTGCTCAATGAAACAGCAGTGGTGACGTACACGTATTTGTAATTTAAGTCTTTTTCTCTGTGTTGTGTTTTTGGTGCAGGGCAAGTGAGGACAGGAGTGAATGTGGAACAACATGGCTGTCGATACTGCAGTCCAGGTGAGTACATTATCATGCTTACACAGCAATGCTACCTCAGTCTGTGAAGGGAGAGATAGTTGCAGCAATAATCATACAGGAATAGAATACTTTGAATTTCAAGATTTATGTCTGGAAATTCACCTAAATCTTACAAAGTTGGAAACACTATTATTTATTTTTTTGAATACAAATCTTCATATGTGGTGACATCATCATCATCATCAACCTCGATTGAAGGTCTCGGAGAGATCATTGAGGGTGACCCTCATTTACAATGATCCTGAGAATACATACATAAATGACAAACATAATGAGTTAAAGCTACTGCAGGAAATACAATCAATAAATGAGCAATAAAAACAATAACATATATAAAATAAAAATAATGTAGTAGTCCATTAAATAACATTATTCCATTTGTGCTCAGCCTCTGTTGGGTATCTATTAAAAATGATCGTACTTTTCGTACATTTGAGTTTAAAGAATGATTTGGAAATTGAAACTCAGTTGGAAGAACATAAAATCTTATATTCACACAAAACTATTATTAGGGAAAGCAGTGTGTGTTTCTCTTCAAACTCTTACTCATCACTATAATCTGTTTTTTCTTGTTATGGTCTGTTCAAGAAACTCAGCTGCATTCAAAATTGTAACTAAAATTGTAAAAAAAAAAATATCTTCTCATCACTCGCATTATTCAAGCACAATAATGCACAATAATTTGTAATGCAGCCGATTTTCTTGAACAGACCATAACAAGAAAAAAAAACAGATTATAGTGATGAGTAAGAGTTTGAAGAGAAACACACACTGCTTTTCCTAATAATAGTTTTGTGTGAATATAAGATTTTACAGTCAATCTGAACAAACCCTGTCTTAACTCCTCATAGTTCACGGTATCATTTGTACATGATTGAATTTATGCTGGATTGAATCGTGAATTGTGCTGTGAATGAGTTTTCACTCATTCCCAGCTGGAAATTGCTGAAATAAAAGCAAAGGCAAACATGCATGACTTCTCCAAGGCAAATGAACGAGCATGCTCTGAATAGGCAGTTGTTTTTTAGACCTGTAACTAATATACCGGGCTCTAGCTTGAATTAAATCCTGCTTGCATATTATTTATTATGTTTGTTCTAACACACATTTCATACACGATAGGAAGAGTTAAGTGTTAAATGAATATCAGGCTTAGAGTTCACACGTTTCTTAATTCTTGATGATGCTAAATGATGTTATTTAAATAGAAAAAAACCTCCTTCACACTTGTGTCACACAGTATTATGTATTTAGGCCTTACTGAAGCCACAGTATTCAATACTTATATTGAATCAAATATATCATTTTTCGTCCATTTAAATGATTTTTCCATAATTCAGAACAACAATTAATTTAGGTTAATAGCAGCTTTTGTGGAATAGGGGTGGGTTGTGAGTTTGAACAATGCTTGGCAGCATAATTTGCTTTTCAGTGATGAAGTGAGACAGAGGAGTTTGTTAATTTTTTTATTTTGGTCTTTCATTAGCTCAGTGAGCCTGCACCTATTTTCTTGATCCTGAGATTTTCAGGGCTGAGATTTAAACGTGACCCGTTATTGCGATGAGCCCTTCTGTCATGCACTGTGGTGAAATGTTAAGGTATTCAATTCCTTTTCAGCAAATATTCTAAACATGAAGTACATTAATTTTGGACTGGTAGTCCCTTCAGTTAAGCCATGTACATTTAAACTATTGCTTGAAGCAGAGTTTGAATACACAGTTCATTTTTTGATTATTTTCTTTCAGTGTATCTCTACCTAATAGTTACAAGCTTGTAAAAAAGGAATTACAACATTGCTTTGTTATATAAGTTAGAAATGGAAAATACCTCCTATATGAGCCTGATGCACATTTAGTATCCTTCTATATAGTAAAGTGCTCAATCTACTATATAAGCACGTTGGTCATCTCCCCTGGCCCGCTCTGATATTCATCCTCCGTTCCACTTGCTCGCTCAGTCTCCTTGCAGAGTTTAAGCTCATGTGGGACATCTGCAGAGGCCCGCAAAGGATTTTAGAGGGGCAGGGGCTCAAATTCACCGAAGGGCTTTTTAAATTAAATTAAAAAAAACCTGGAACGACAAATAATTTTACACTGTTAAAGAAACAATACAACTTGTGTATTAAAGCAAACAAATGACACAGGGTTCAAATAGTGATACATGACAGTTAATTATACTAGAATTTATAGAAGCAGTTTAGAGTTAAGAGTATATAAGATCGGGGCGCTGGTGGCGCAGTAGTTAAAAGAAGGAGAGACTCTTCTAAACAGTGTGAATCATTTCCTTAAGCCCATCAATATGTAATCACAATGAACAACAGTTGTAATCCTACTTTGGCCACATACCTGAAGTCTGCCTATGCCTCAGAATAACTCATCAACCCACTGACGGAGTGCATGTGGGTATGAGCATTCAAACTTGGGCAGCTGAACACGCAGCTGCAGCAGAGAGGATTGAGAAGAGGGCATGGATTACATATCTCCTGACCTTATATTCTTATTTGACCAATTATAGGATATATTTTCGGTGGGCCAGGCTGTGCGGCCATAGTCAATTATTTATCAAAAAAGGGCACTTTCTCCACAGAGAGCAAAATGGCAGGTGGTCAAGCCCCTTTTTTGTCTGCGTGTACACACACCTGGACATCTGTAGGTGTCAATCCCAGTACGGCTGGGCAGAAAGAACTGCTGTGGGATGTGGGATTAGTTTTCTTTTTATTTGCAGAACTAACCCCTTAAAAATGAAGGAGAACAGTTTTAACTTAGCTCAGCTTAATATTACCATGTCGAAATACGTTGCCATAATTTTAGATATAAAGTTTTACTGTAGAAAAAAAGTATTTTAAGTTCTGTCAGTATTAAAGGAAATCTTAATGTAGTTGTTGTGCACTTATCTAAAAACAGCAGTAATGATCTAAAAAAATGACCCTGAGACCTGTTCAGTAAAAGTTGTAATTTAACCATGGTTTAAAACAGTCAAATTAAAGTGGAGATGAGGCAAATCACCAAATTATGGATCAATCTTTAGAGCAAAAAGAAAGCAGGAGGATTAATAGGCAAAACTCAAATAGGGAAAATGAATGGCCTGAACACAGCAACATAAGCAACATAGAATTACTGACTTCAAAGGTTGGAAATTGACCTGCATATGTACCTGGGCCGATGTGGGAGGGGAAACTGGTGTGGAGGCTGGTTGGCAAGGTCATGAGGAATGCAGGGTCTTACTGCAAGACAGGTAAAAGTAGTAGAAACATATTTAACAGTGGAAACAAGAGTGGGATGCCCCTCATACTCTTGACCAAGGGTGGATCAGTGTTTCCCACAGGATTTTATGAGAATGTGGTGGAGGGACAACTGTCTAGGGGTCCAGGGGCATGCATCCCTGGGAGAAAAATGTGTAAATTTTAAAGATAAATGCATCAATTTTGTGCAAAATTAAGAAGCTAATTGTATGAAAAACATTGTTCTCTTTTAACAATTTTGTGCTCTTGTAGTAATTTAAATTGTCAAAACATAAAATCCAATGCCCGTGGTGCCCAAGTAAAATGTCTCTGAGCTCAGCCCTCAAGCAGGCAGTCAGGTGCTCTCCTTGCAGCTTATTTTGAAGGTCATATTTGACACGGAAATAAAAGTAAAGTACAATTAGCTAAATGAATGTAAATAAAAAGTGAATTTGCAGCATACTGTTTTTGCTCATCTTTTAAATTATGATTATCGCTCCTCTCCAGCTCCACCCTCTTGTCCAAATTTGGATAATTTCTCTACAACATTCAGTGTATAATCCAGAGTTCCTGGTGCAGCGGTAGTACAAATTTGCATACCTCAAGCACTACAGGTGCTTGCTGGAGGTATGGACTGGCCAATCAATGCCTCCGGGACTTGGTTGTGTCCTTCAAGACATGGAACTAATATTGTTCTGACTTGATGAATAGAAACTTCCCCAGCAACCTTTGATAAATATACACAGCATATGTTACACATGTTTCTGCATGGTCTAAGATTAATTCAGTGTTACCCCTGCATACAAAACATATACTTGATCAGCATGTTTTGGAGGTGTCCTTGATTAGGACTTCACTGCAGGGACAGAGGGTTCTTGCTTTTTGTTCATAAAGAGGACGGCCCCTGATGGTGACAAGAGGGACAGGAACATTCTTCCTTCAAAGGTGTTACTGATGTATTTTTTTCTTCACATGACGTTCACAGATAATTAATTAAGCTGGCCCTTGGGTGGACACATTTCCTACCTGAGGTAATGGGGGTACAAGGGAATGTAGAGAGGTGACTGTTTTGTTAAAAAACATGGTTTTATCCAGTCATTTGAAAGGTACTTCTGGGAGTCCTGGAAACTTGTGTGCATGGGACGGGGCAGGTCCAATACATGTGGCACAAGAGTAAATGTGGGTCTTGGCAGCTGGAATCAAGTATTCATGTTCTTCTTTGTTCCTGTAGATGACTGTTGATAGGGAATGATGGGAGCAATAATCCAAGTCTGGGTTAAGCTATCAGGTGGGCAGCACTGCTTTGATAAAATCAGACTATAATTATCATGCCCATTTATAAAAAAAACATTCCCCTTTCTTTCTTTCTGAAGGGACAATTCTGATATCAATGGAGTAGTCAGCCACCTGGCTTCCACCTTAGCTTAGATTTTACAGACCGCAGGTTTCTTCTCGTGGTGGTTGAAAAACCTCTTGAGCTGCTTGGTTAGACTCTTTATAGAAGGGTACACAGCTAACTTTTCTCCCCCACTGAGACATAGCACAATCCTTTGCATCTAACCTGGGAAATGCTGGTTAGTAAAGCAAGCTTTAATCCAAAGGTAGGTTCCTAAAACAAGGAAATGAAAACAAAAATGACAAAACCTGGCAGGTATCTTGGACTTGAGGCCAGCTAATCCAATTGGGGATCAGGCTATAGGACTGGATTCTAAAGGGTATCTGGAGGTCATGAGTGTTAGTACTGTACATTGCAGGAAATGCAAGACTATACACACGGTCATAAATAGCTCAACCTATTAACACACATTTCACATTTATTACACCAACTTGATATTCTAAATACATTTTCTACGTATTTAAAGTGTATTGGGTTTAGAAAAAATAAAATGACCTTTTGGTTATTGGTGTATCTCCCACTTCATCTCTACTTTTTAAATAAACCCCTTGATTTCTGTTTAGTGGAGGTCCAGTAGGCAGCATGCCTCAGATCAGGTGTTGTCCAGATGTGGTAGTGAGAGCCATCCTCTGGCTTCACCAATCTCTTATTTGGAGATGAATGGGAAGGAGGAAGTTCTCAAAAGTTACTCAAAAACATTTTCTCTGCTCATGCTATTTTAATTTGATTGCAGTGAGTAGGTCGAGCAGGTGAAGGGCATCCCTCAACATAGTATTTGTTTCCTATATACTTGTTTTTTTTCCTATATCCAGAATTAAAATTAGGATCGGATATTGGTCACAGTGACACACATTAAGTAGCCTTGCAAAAAGCGAAGGTGGATTAAGCAGTATCTGATTGCGAGCTTGACTGGTGTAATTCTTGATAGCGGGAGCAGTTCAGGTCCCCTGGCCTCCAATTACAAAGTATTACATACAAGGTAATTATGGGGTAAGGTTCATGGCAGTGTAACGGTATTTGCAATGTAGTAAGAGCACAATTACAGCACTGTTGTAAAGAAACTTTATCCAGTGTGTGTGTCTGTGTTCACAAAGGAGACGTAATAAAGGTGAATGGTTGCTCTCCACCAGACAACCAGAATGAACTGAACAAGTTGCTAAAATCTCTCTCTCTCTCTCTCTCTCTCTCTCCCTATCTCTCTTACTTCTCTTTCTCACTCTCTCTCTCTCAGACTGGGGGCTGCCCTGCCTCCATGAAGCACTCGGCCACTGCTGCATTGTGGCCTGGGGCCTCATTTGAATGGGCCTTTAGTATTTTGTGTGAACAAGTCAGCGCCATTTGCATTTGTTCCAGTCACAAAGGTTTAACAGGTCAATAGGGACTCCCTGGCAGAAAACTAACACACTAGGGTACCTTTTTTTTTTCTCCCTCCCTCACGTCTGCTCCATCGCTCTGGTTGTCAGGCACCAGGCTAGCTTGTCCTGGTAGTATGAAACTCACGCATGTGAGTTTTAAGAAATAAAAATCTTGACTTCAAACAGGTCGTAGGGTAAGTGTGGTTGTACGAGGTACTTGTCAATTGTAGGTGTATTAACCAAAGGAGATGCAGATCAGCTCAGCCCCGATCTCTGACCATATGTTGGCGTCACTCAGTCACGCCATCAAGCCATGACGTTGTATCCAATTTTCAATCCAGTTTTTACGCTACACTATTTAGAACCTTAAAGTTTACATAGATTGTTTTTCTAGTCAAAAATGGTATCCATCACGCTCAGATCTTGTTTTTATCCCCCTGTTTCTAAGATAAGATAATGCTTTATTTATCCCACAACGGGGACATTTGCGGTGTTACAGCAGCAAAGAGCAAAGATTGCAAACAAAAAGCGAACACAGTACACAATTTAAATAAAAAAACAGATAGATACCACAATATAGATTTTAAAAAATAGATTTAAAAAAAAAAATAGATCAGCTGAGAGCTGCAGTTTTGACAAAAATGTAGTCAGAATATTCAGTGTAACAGACATGCACACAGTGCAAATAAAGTGCAACATGTTATTGCACAAAGTGGTTTAATAGACAATATAACATTAATATAACATTATTATTGCAAAAGGTCAGAGTGAATTGTGCGGTTGTGTGTGTGTGTTTTGTGATCTACTGGGAGCAGGCTTGGTTAAACAGTCTGACTGCAGCAGGAAGGAAGGACCTGCGGTATCTCTCCTTCTGACACCGCGGGTAGCGAAGCCTGCCGCTGAAGGAGCTGCCCAGAGCTGTTACAGTACCATGCAGGGGGTGGGAAACGTTCTCCATCAGGGATGATAGCTTTGCCATCATCCTTCTGTCTAACACCACCTCAACAGGGTCCAGGGGGCAGCCCAGAGCTGGCCTTCTTCAGCAGTTTGTTTAGTCTGTTCCTGTCTGCAGCCGTGATGCTGCTGCTCCAGCAGACCACTCCGTACAGGATGGCTGATTCCACCACAGAGTCATAAAAAGTCCTCAGGAGTGCTCCCTGCACGCCGAAGGACCTGAGTCTCCTCAGCAGATGAAGTCTGCTCTGGCCTTTCTTGTAGAGAGCTTGGGTGTTATCAGTCCAGTCCAGCTTATTGTTCAGGTGAACACCCAGGTACTTATAAGAGTCCACTATCTCAATGTCCTTTCCCTGGATGATCACCGGTGTGGGAGAAGTGGGTCTGCGCCTGCGGAAGTCCACCACCAGCGAGTTGATCTGGAGGCAGTTCCGCTGGCACCAGTCCACAAAGTCCAGGTTGAGTTCTCTGTACTCCCCCTCGTCCCCATCAGTGATGAGGACTTTCCCACACTGTCTCTTGGGAGGCCGGCCTTCTGCTCTTAGTCTGTGGCTAAACTAAAAAACTCAAATTATGCCTTGTAAAGACTGTGAACTACTTCAGAAGGCAACCAAGAAAATAATTAACTTCAGAGAAGACATCCGTCGGCTCTCTGATGAACTACAGAAGAAACTCCCTCCCTTCCAGCTTTACGGAGGTGGCTCTGGACAGGCGGATTTCCACACTCAACTCGGCCATCCAGGACACAGTCGCCTGGGATCCCGCTGCCTGTCTTCTTCCTGCTAAACACTGAGTCACGTGTCTTCCTTGGAAGATGTTGTGATCAATAGCAGGAGCAGGAGTTTAGCTAAGGTGGACACACCACTTCACCTGGAACTTTTAAACTGCTTTGCGGGCTTATCTGATGAGGCCCCGGCTTCGTTGCTTGACCTCCAGCCGATCGTGTTCCAACCTGACCTGGCAATTGCATTTGAAGCCGCTATTTCTTCAGCCTCTGTATTTGGGACAGCTCAAGCAGCAGGGTTTCCCACCACGGAGATGCAGGCCAGGATGCTACCTGCACGGGGAACAACCTCCTCCTCCCGCCGGAGGATCCGACACTGTGGAGAGCTGTCTCCTTTCTGGATTCAATAATCAGAACTGTGAGAGTAAGAAACACAGGTGGCATCTGTTTCCCCGGCGCCAAGGTGCTGGACTTCTCAGGAAGGATGCCAGACATAATAAACTCCCTCGTCAAACTTCTCATCAGAACTAGTTTATTTTTTCCAAATATCACCAGTCCAAAAGAGAATGACCTTTGCCGGGTCCCCGTCCCTCTGTGGAGATCTCACCGTGCCTCAAACTCACAACCCCTCAGTTGACTTGTTCACGGTGGTGTAGTCTGTGCGGATTACGGTTATGCTGCCCCTGTTAAAATAAACAGAAGTCAAAAAGTCATCGCTGTCAAATAGGACTTTTATTCAACTGGCATTTATCTCTGATGAGCTCTGACTCTGATCTCTGACCTTGGCGGATGTTGGGTCGCAGACACGGTGTGGATCACAATAACCTTAGACCACTTGCCCAGGCTCATGATCGATGACAGTCATGACGATGTGGTTCTCAGCCTTGGCATGGCTCTTAAAGCGAATTCCTAACCAATAAGACCTCTTACTAATCCACGTGACATAGCCTGTATTGTGCCATCAGCTAAAGACAAAATACCTACTCTTAGGTCTCTATACCTTTAACATAAACTCTTGACCCTTCAGTGACTTCCAGGTACCCTGCAGTCTTTGAGCAATTTGAGCCAGTATCTCTCTTTATTATCTAACATAGTACATCATTTGCGGCCCAATAACTGCCCTCTAGACAGTTTCTCAGCTTATAAAGAATGCTGTTCAAGCAATTTGAACAAGTCTTTGTGTTTGAATGAATTCCTCTCTTCAACAGGGTTTGTAACAGCTGCTTTTAAACATGCTGTAGTTTTGCACCTTCCCATCTTGTTGCACTATCACACTCCAGTTAGACTCCACTTAGGTCTACAAACTAACTGCTCCTTGAAGTCCCTGAGATCATGCTTAAATATAGAGGCGATCGAGCCTTTGTGGTGGCTCCTTGTAAGTTTTGGAACGGTCTTCCTACTCACATAAGATCTGCTCAGTCAATTGATTTTTTATTTTTTTGTCAAAAACGCATCTCTTCTCAATGGCCTTCAATTCAAGTTGACCTGGACTACTTTATTTAGTATTTTATATTGTAGAGCAAATCTTTTGTAGTTATTCTGTTTGTGGTTTTTAATCTCTGTTGTCATTTATTTTATTCTCGTATATGTTTAAATGACCTCGTACAGCCAAACTTCAAAAATACCAAACTATCCCTTTAACATGACTAAAATACTAGTTTGCTAATTTGTGAAGTAGTAGGAAAGCCATTACAATCATTATTGGTTTGAACATTGTAAAGCTGTTTTTTGTGTGCCAGCTGAACAATTACAGGGGAATATCTGGAGGATACAGAGTACAATCTCATGAAAGATTTATTGTGATTTTTGGAAGGATAGCAAAATTCATCTTTTATGGTTCTGTTTTCTTTCGAGTGTATTTTATGTCTGGCTTGGGTGGACAATTAGTTTAAAGTCTACTTATTGTTCTAAAAGTCATGTAAAGTAATTTGTACAAATGTAAGTTACCTTAATGCAAGTGGTATGCACTTGAAATAGAAGAACAATAGTGGTCCACCACCACATTTCCATCCACTCTATGTGGGTTTTAATTGCAGTCACTGCAGCAATTTGTCCAAGTACTCAGAGAGATTGTCCTGCATTTCAAATGTCAAAAGTTTCATAGTCCAATCAGCCAGGTGCCAGGACAGCGAACCCCCCTCCACCCCCCCCCCCCCCCCCCCCCCCCCCCCCCCCACCTGCTCTATCATTTTTGGGTAAGAGCTTTCACCAGTCACGAGTACCTCACGAGTAAGTATACTGTAAACCAGTCATACATTTTGACATTTTTACTTGTGAGTAATGCTCCACAATATTACACAACAATCCCCAGTCTCATTTATCACTTCATTTACAGCAGGCTTTTATCTTAATGTAATCATCTTAAACAAACAGCGAGACACGCATATCTATTCACTACATTGGAACTGTCCTGATGAATACCGTGTAGAACAGAAACAAAGCTTTGATGCCCTTTTGAAGGTCCAGTTGTTGTATTGTTAAAACTTGTATTGTTAAAATTTGACTAAGGATTTTCTTCTGCCACAGATCATTTGAGCTGTGTACTTGTGGATTTTGTATCAATAGCAGAATCCCCATTTGAATAATACTTCAGAATAAAACACTTTTATTCTTTGTGATTGAAATGTGTAATGGAGCATGCAGAGCTTCAGAAGGTAAAATATTTGTGTTGATTGTATGATGAAGTGTAGTTAATGTCTGAACAAAGACAACGTAAAGAGTACATACTGTTCTGTAGCCTGTCAAACCCAAAAGGCATTTTTGTCAGTGCTGATGTCAGACAAATAGATTCTGTGAAGGGAATTGATTTCTGCTTATGACGCCGTGTACCCCCATGTTAAAGCTTGTTCCAGATCATTCTGCTAGGGTAATCGCTGTGTACATCATACACATGATGAGAAACTTCTCATCATGTGTCTACGAGACGTCTGACTGTGCATAAAAATAGCCAAAGAACTTGACACACAGACACAGTGCTTATAAAATACAATACAGAACTATGTACACATCATGTACACATGACTAGAATCTGCACGGGTTGTATCTATATCAGAACATTAATATTGAAAAGTATTTGACTGACAGAAAACGAGGGTCTTATCGAGTATTTTGTGGGAGACTTTTGCTACTTTTGCTCCTGTCATGTCTTTCTGATCCTACCTTTCTACAGCAGTGCTTGTGCTGTATTTTGGTTCACTTTATGTTTAGCTCTCTCACTGTCCCGCTATATGGACTTCTGTTCCTTTATCTTTCAAACCTCCGCACTTAGGTCCCAAGCAAATAAAGCAGAGTGAGAGCCCAGCTTCAGGTGCTACAAGCTGCTAGCTAGGCCTGTAGCCAGGCCCAGAGAGCCAGACCTGGCAGCTCCGAGGCTGCGACGTGTGAAACGCTGCACACAAAGGAGCTCGCTCCATCTGTATGCACCCAACATAGGCAGGCTTTTGTTGCAGCCGACAGGCACATGACTGCTAGCATCTTAACCCCTGAGAGCCAGCGTCTCTTTTCCCTTCTCACTCCACTCCACACTGCAGTGAAGACCAAAGTGAGTTAACATTTTAGTAAAAAAACACAATCCTTTAAGAGCTTATTGTTCTTCAGTCATTTATATGTGTGGCAATTGTATGATCAATTGCAAGTATATCAAATACAAACCCTGGCAAATATATCTTAATAGTGAAATATAGGCATTCGACTACTGTTTATTATAATGTTGAAGATTTTTACTTTAAATTCTGACTTTTCTGTTAAAGTTCAAGTAAAAAAATGTTTGAGAAAAATGCTTTACATGGTATTGTAAGATTTGGATTACAGCTTCACTTATTTTAAAAATGACTTAAGGTCAACCCGAAATATAAATCAGAACAGAGAACGAAACAATGAAAGAAAATCACAGCTTTTATTTGAAATAAGTCAAATTAAACTCAAGAATATTTTCTGTGCTGCTCTCTATATTAATAAAACCCTCAATATGCAGGTCAAACGTAGAATGCTTTTCGAAGTTCAGGTTAATTACATTTTCTGTCATTTGTCAGTTATGTGTCTGTACATTTAGCATAAAGTTGCAGTAACTTAAGGAATGGGACCGCTGACCCGCACTGGGAGACCCTCTGTGAAGTCCGTTAAACGATAAATCACAAGCATAAAGACTCAACGGCTGCTGCAGATATTGGGATACTCCGACCCATTGGCACTCTTTATTTTTCAGTTTTAGAGAGCTACGTGGCATCCTCGATTATATCACACTCACTTTACACACGCTCTCTCTTTTTTTCTGTTTCTCGGAGTGTTCATAATTAAAACGTAGTAATGCAGAAATATAAAGAGTAGAACACATTCTCATCTAATTCATTAAACCTTTTTCTCGTGAGTATTCTGTTAAAAGGGAAATGATGCTGTTGATTTCATGAAAGCGTTCTCGTGTGCCTGATGTTATCCTCTGTAACCCGGGAAACTCCAGACATGTGCTTGATGTGTGCGGATGTGAAGCTAGGAGCATTGTGTATGCAGATGTAGACTTGTGCTTGATATTAACTCAAACAAAAAAATCAGTTTGACATGTTTTCTAATCCTGAATCAGCAGAGTAGGATACAGGTGACTTAAAGAAACAGTCCCTCATTTCGAATAATGCCTGTTTTTAAAACAGTAAGTGAAAAGAGGGCACAGGTAGGACATAGGGGGTTGCAGTTAAAATAAAACATGGCTTCTCATCACTTCGCTCCTCCTCTTTTTTTAACACCATCCTTGTATGATAGTACGTGGGTGTTCGGTCCCGACGGGGGCTGGGATGCGAAGGGCTCCTATCTGGGCCGAGCTAGGTCACGCAGGCCCATCCAGGCTGCAGTAGCTCTGTGACGTGGCATTAAAGTAGAACCAACAGCAGGCCCAAACCCTTTAAGAGGTGGTACCACTCCCTGAGCAAGGCACAGACCTGCATGTATGCTGATGTTTGATTCATCGATGCAGCATGGAGCCCTAATTTTGAGCAGGAATCAGGAGAGGTGTGTATGTTTGTGTTGGGAGGAGGAGAGAAGAGGGGTAAGTTTGAATACAAAAAAAAAAAGAATCGGAAAATATTTCTTTTGCTTTATCTTTTGCAGTGTGTTATACGCTATTACACAATACTAAAGCATTATTTCAAAGTAACTATAAAGGAAAATAAAATACAAATTTAGGCCAACATAAAGCTTTCTCCTGTGACATCTGATATTGAAAAATATTTTGATTCCTTACAATAATGGAGAAATTATAAATTGAATGAGACTGAGTTAGCAAGAATTTCAAGTTTAAGTTTGGTAATAAATTAAATGTCATGATTTAAAATTGCTAATACAAATTTTAGAAAAGAAAATACGTTTTAGCCAGGGATCAGAGAGGTGCTTTCTTTGTTCCCGTGGTAATAATTCCTTATAATTACTTTTTTTTTTCATGTCCTCGAGATGGGCAGTGTTTTCCATTAGCCAAATTAGAAACCAAACTTTTCTAATAAACCTGGCAGTTTGAAAATGACCTAGAGAGAACAGTCTCTTGGTTAACAGAAAGTAGGACGACGATTCTCCCAAAGCACTTCCCTTCCTTTAATGAGAGAGGAGCTGGGAAAAAAAGGACGAGCTACCAAGCTGTCAAAATGCTGCCTGTTTAGGATTTATTGTCTGTTTGGCACTTTTAAACGCTGTTTAGGACACTTGTCTGCAGCGAAAGCAGGTCCATTTTGTCCCTCCTCCTTTCCAACCTTTGCTCTGCTCTGCTCTGCTGCCGAATGGGCTGCCTCCACACAGAGGAGCTTGGTTTTCAGAGGTGAGTGGCTTCATGATTATCAAAGAAATACATGTAAATCAAAGTGCTCAGTTAGTGCTTGGATAAGTGTCAACTGTGTTCACAACACTCGAGAATGTTTATTTATTCCCTGCTGACTTGTGCACATTTGTTTAGAGTACAATGATCTGCTTTATTCTTCAGTGTATTTGTAATGTACAGTAAAGTAAAGCTTAAAAACGTCTAAATAGAGGCATGAAAACATGCTCCTATGTGCACACATGTATTTAATGCCGGAAGAGAAACTGTCACATTAAAAATGTAAAAGGTGTCAGTAATTTGCAGTAATGTGAGCTGCATTTAAAAGGATGATTTTTTAAAAACGTCTTCAAGCCAATTGATTTAGAACACACAGATGTCGGTGTTTCCATTAAAAATACAGTTTAGGTTTGTACGAGGCCTTTCTAAAAGGATTTGAAGTTATGTAAGAATGTGTTGGGACCTATTCCTGAAACCTCCTTCTCAATACATTTTTAATTGTTAAAGCTGGGAATTAAAATTCTCCTTCATTTACAAATGTTTCCAACTGAAACTAAAGGTTTCTTTATAATTAAAGTGAAATTGTAATGTTTTTATTTATTGAATTAAATCATGAAAAGCTCTGACTTGAAAGCGGTACATGACATTTTCAACATTTTCAGAGTGAAGTTAATGAAAAGGGTCAGAGTAAAATGTATTCTACATTTCAGTCCGACAGTCGAAGAAGATTTCAATTCTCTTGTTTTTAATATCAAACACATTTTCAGAATAAAAGTCTGTCCTTTTGCCACAATGCCTTTTTGAACTAATTAAAATCAAGCATGCGTTTTGTTTAATGTTATGAGGTTACACAGGAAAAGACTTTGATTTCCACCCTTTTCTTTTTCAGAAGGTTCTCATTTTCTCCATTAATCCATAAATTATTTTTTTTTAAATAATGTATCCGATCATTTTCCTCCCTGACTAAATTTGCCTCTTCTTTTACTTCATTCTGTGTTTATTCTTCCAGTCAAATAAAAGACTCTTCATAATGTGGCTTTATTTTGATAACACCATTGTTTAACTCCACACATGTATTCATGTATTCACGAGGTTCCTTTCTACTTGTTTCTCAAACAAATCTATCCATCTTTTATTTTCAACATTTACCAAAATTTACAAAGAGACAAAGAAATTCTGTAGGCGCTCTGATAGTTTTAAAGTTCTCTGTCTGCCATGTTTTATTATATTTTATACCAATTAGATTTGAAACATAAAAAAAACC
Source organism: Labrus mixtus (assembly GCF_963584025.1). Lineage (NCBI taxonomy): Eukaryota > Metazoa > Chordata > Actinopteri > Labriformes > Labridae > Labrus > Labrus mixtus. The sequence goes on along the minus strand of NC_083633.1, from coordinate 11,890,043 downwards.
TCCCATTTTCTCTCTTCTTTTTTTTATTTAGTGTAAGAAAGAAAAATAAATCAAACAGAATATAAAAGCAGAGAATTTATGACTCCTGGCTCCTCGTGCACTCTGTTCACCTCTTTGCTCCCTAAAAAAGTCGAGGAACTCCCAGGTCGCTTTTTTAAACAGACGAGTACGGATTCTGTCTTTTTTTTTTTTGTCATTTCACATCTTTTTTTCCTCTCTTTTTTACATGTCGAGATATGATATGGACGTGAAGTACAGAAATGTTCATAGCGATTTGGCAAATAATAAACAGTGTGTGAGTGACTGCATCACTCGGGCTGCCATGTTGTCTCCTCCTATCCTCCATTTTGTGATGCTTTAATCGAAGTTCGACTGAACTCTCTGACATTTAAAAAAAGTTTTCTTTTCACATCAAGCTCTTTGAATGGCCTTGTTGTGGAAATGTGCCGTATAGATAAACTTGCCTTTTAAATGATTTTCAGATGGACATTTAATATTTCTTTAAATAAAACCAATTCATTTTTTTTTACTTCGGCAGCTCACCTCACAGCTGATTCCTCTGCTTTTATCTTTAAGCTCCTTCTGAAAAAGCTGAAATGGAAAGGGTTTAAAGGTGGTTAGAAAGACAACACCTCTCTTAAGAAGGAATAAGTATAAGTATTTATTTGACAAGGCGTTAACCTAACACAACAATTTGTCCATGTAATCACCAGCAGCCATGTGAGAGGTTGCATGCGCTCTGCAGGGTGAGTGACTGTGACCTATAGCTCCATAATGGCCGCCAAGGGTCAGGGAGGTTAATAGAGACTGATGTATGAGGCCCCAGAGTGACATCCCAAAGGGGATGGCCCCTTAATCCTTATTAGGCCTCTGTGTTGGTGATCCTTACCTTTCAAAGCAAACAGCACGCACTCTTAGCCGTGGGGCCCCGGCCTGCCCCCAGTGTTAACACTTCTGACCCAGGGGTCGTGGCCTTTGTTCGGAACCCTTTAAAGAATGACCTTAGAGGTCACGGTTGTAATAGAGAAGTTGTCGTGGCGCGTGCGGCTGAGGGGCCCCTCAGCAGACCACCGTGTAGAGGGAGCCGGGCGCGGCGCACTGGTCACCGAGACGAGTGTGAACGTTAAAGTGACTAAAAGATAAAGAAGTGAGCACTAACTCTTTGGGTAGAAGCTTTGGCCTGTAAATCACAACAAAAACATTTGTAATATTTAATTCAAGAAGTCATTTATTCACAGATTTATTATCGAAAGGGTCACGTCTCTCCTCAAGGGTGATCCGAGGAGGTTTACTCACCTAACCGCATTTAATTCACCACTGGATAAAAAGAATACAAGAAACATGCTCCTCAAATACAATATATCAGAAAAATAAATGAAATATATAAAGTATCTATCTGTATATAAATATAATATTTATATACAGATAGATACTATATAATATATAATGAGCAGTGTTCTTTGAAAAAAGGGAATTCTCTTTAACTCTCGAGGGAAAATTAATTATTTATTTATAACAACTTGCGATGTGATTTCATTTATGATTTTAATTTTCTATAGAAATATTGTGACTGATATTACTCAAGAAATTCATGTGCTGCCTGTCCAAGAGCAGAAGAACAGCCAGATCACAGTGTGTGTGTGTGTGTGTGTGTGTGTGTGTGTGTGTGTGTGTGTGTGTGTGTGTGTGTGTGTGTGTGTGTGTGTGTGTGTGTGTGTGTGTGTGTGTGTGTGTGTGTGTGTGTGTGTGTGTGTGTGTTTCTAAATGCAATAGTCTGTGTTGGTTCGTGGTGTTTGTTGCAGTGGCTTCTCGAGATGGTTCATGAGGACGTGAAGGTGCCGGTGGTCTGATAAGACCAATCAATCGACAACTTCATTGTTTCAGCTTATGAATGAAGTATAACTCACTTCCACTGTGAGACATTTTTTTTTACCAAGTTGCCGCTGCGCAACATGAGCTGTGCATCACAGTGACTGCTCTGCGTGTTTGCTAGTTCTTATTTTTTACATTTAATTCCACTCTTTTTTAATCTTTTTGATTTTTGCTCTTGTGGAAGATTTGGTCAATATCGTGCGTTTTATGCAGCTTCTAGTCTTTTTTGACTTGCTGTGCTTCAGCCCTAATATTCAGATCTTTCAAGTATGACTTGCATTCTTGTCAAATATCAGCAATGCAAAATATGCCTTCTCACTCTGACACTCAAAGTGTGGTATGGCAGGTCACTGCTGCAAGTTTCACCTGCAGATGAAGGGGCAAAAATAGTGGCTGTGGGCTTTTGGAGGTGTCATAAATAAGGCTGTTAATATTGGAGTTTCATCAATGGCAGCATTACGCAGGCCGCTCCTGCAGGGGCGAGGCTGCGCAAAGGGCTACAGTGTCAGAAGTTGGCAGCTGAGCCAAAACCAGAGTCGTATCCTCAGATGAACTCTCCACGACGTACGGTGCAACAGGCGGTGCCAAGTTTTTTGAATTCCTGCCACATGTTAGATGGTAAACAACTGACTAGCAGAAACAGTGTCTTAGATAGATGAGGAGGGCTGAGGGACTCTTCAGATCGCTGATCAGACGCAAATTTGTGTACACTATTGTTTTGATTTATATTCAGCATGCAAGTGGTGTTCTATACTTGGAATGGCTGCAATTGGTTAAAAGATGTGGCGAGATGTGACGTCACACGGTTCAATCTGATGACTGTTTGGTGCTCCATCGGTTTTTCTCATCAAGGGACACACGTGAATTCATGCCCTGATAAAGTGCACTAAAATCAGTGTGAAGTTACCCTTTCTTTATTTCTGTCTCTCTTGTGCTCAATGTGTTCGTGATGGAAAGTGATCGTATTTGCGCATTGTGTGGTATTGATGCGGATGGTGCAGCAGAACACAAAACTCCGAGAATCTGAGTTTCGTTCGCGACTGTAGAAAGCTGAGGAGTTAGGCAAGACAAGTGCACTCACTATCTCTCCCCCTCTCTCTCTCTGAGGTAGACACACACACACACACACACACACACACACACACACACACACATCAGTGTAATGCCTTTTCTTTCAGCCTCCAGGACTGAAAGTAAAGAGGAAGGAGAGACTGCAACAAACCAAGCGGCCATGTTAGTTTGCTGTTCAATCGCTCATTCTCGTTCTCTCCGTCTTCGTCTACTTCTCCGCAGTAAAAAAAATACAAAAAAACAACACAAATATTAGAAAACATCATTCTTAAGAGGGGGGGTTCTGTTGCCTTTATTTGTTGTTCATTGTGTGTGGATTTTCCTTTCGCACTCTTGTGTGAGCAAGACAGACTGAATCAGAACCAGCTAGTCGTTGCTCCATGATGCGAGATGTGTCGTTTCTTTGGACAGTTCTCCCTTTTTCCCCTCTCTTTTGTGCGGCTGCTACTTCAGGGAGAGAGGAGGGGAAAAATTTGCCTGTGTTGAGTTTCTTTTGGGGAAAGAGTCGTGCCTGCAAAGGGAGGGGAATGGCGTCCAAAAGAGAGGAAGTTATTCTTTTGCCATGGGGGAATGTGTTGCAAACAGCTAAGGGGCATTACAGCACTTTGGCCACATAGAGAAGGGGGGGAAGTCGGACGGAAACCGGACGGGTGTGAATAACCTTCAGCAGGCTGATGCAGAGGTTGGTAGGTTTGCATTAGACAGGGAGAGGGAGAGAGAGAGAGAGAGAGAGAGAGAGAGAGAGAGAGAGAGAGAGAGAGACAGCAGGGGTGGTATCTGGCACAAAACACTTAAAAAAGATCCTCCTCATGCAAGCTTAAATTAACACTAGCTGCTCTGAGCTGGGCTGTTTATTACTGTAGGCTAGAACAGAGCAACTGGATGGACAAGAAAGGGTGGGAGACAGAAAAGGCTGGACGCTGAAGGGGAGGTGGAGGGGGAAGGAGGGTGTAGGACACGAGCAGAGTCATCAGCAGAGTCCATTTTATCGTTCGGTTACTGCCCGACATTTCTCCTCTCCTTGTTCGCACACAGGACGGGCTGCAGATCGCAGCGAGGAGAGCGTGGCCTAGTAGTGGCACAGGGCGGGCGCAATGCGGTAGATATTACAGGATTTTATAGCGTGGTTCAGTGTTGCAATTATGGCGGGGCAGTCGCACCCAGGTGCTTATGAGAGTTTGATCGTGTGCCAAAACAGTTAACGTTGCTTTTCAAGTCGTTGCGTCCGTGGTGGAGAAGAGAAAGCAGCAAGCAAGACAAAGTTAATCGGCTATCATGACAGAATTTCTGTCCGTTTTATTACTAGAACGCCTTCACTTTCGTTGCTTCGATTGCCCCCTGGAAGTTTAGTGATAAGGGACATGTAGGTCAAAGTCAAATGTCTGCTGTTGAACTCTTGTATTTAAAGATACATCGTTAATCTTTTCTATGAATGTAAAAGTTAGGTGTTGCAAGTTCCCCTAGAATCCTTTAATCATTTGTCAGTGTGCTTAGACTCCTTCTCCTCACCCTGCCTCCCCCCCCCCAGCTCCCTCCCCAACCTGCCTTGTGCACGCGCACGTCACACTGGGCCGGTGATGACAACGCGTCGTGCGCACGCACTCCCACACGTCCCCTGTTTCATCATCAGCTGAGCTCCTTCTCCTCCACTCACAGCTCTTCTCCCCTCCCTTTTGAGCCCCCACCCCTCTCGGCTCTCGCTTCTTTTTCTATCCATCGCTCTCCTCCTCCTCTCTCCCTGGGTCCTGGCCACATGCGAGAGGGTAGACTAGGACGCTGCAGCTCTGAAAAAAAAAGAGGGGAAAAACGCTCTGCTGCTATTTCTACAGGCGGGCCCTCCCCTTTAGCTAGTCTGTGCCAAAAGAGGGAGGGATTTTTTACTACTCCCAGTCCCAGGATTTTAACCCTCTGCCTACTCTCACTTCTCTCTGCAAGATCTTCTCCTCAATATCATGCAACAAGTGGCTTTGCTTTGGTCCTACTTCGACATAGCTGCGCCATGTTTGAGACGTTTTTTTCGGGATCAACCATTTTTCCATTGGCCGACTCAAATCAAATACATTTAGCCAGTTTAGCTTCTTCTGGGTTGTTGTCAGTAGAGTTAAACTGGACAGGGTGGAACCAGCGTTTTTTTGATCCGTGCACTCCTGTGATGTGAAGGCTTTTTCGAGCACGTGCTCCTCGATTTCTCGCCATGCTTCCTTTTCTTTTGAGTCGTCCCTGAAGCTGGGTATGTTTTTAACCAGCCTTTTGATTTCATGCTACCTGTGCACGTTTCTGGATTTCTACAGATGATTTTTCAGTTTTTTTTCTTTTACTCTTATCTCCTCTGCCCTCCTCCTTCCTCACCCTTTCCATCTCCAAACCTCTCCTTCCTTTTGGTTCTCTGCCCCACCCTCTCTTCCTCACGCTCTCTCCCCCTCTCTCCTTCTTTCTCTCTCTCTCTCTCTCTCTCTCTCTCTCTCTCACTCCCTCTCTCTCACTCTCCCTCACTCTCGTGGGCAGTCTCCAGTGAAAGGGGAGCAGGAGGGCGGAGCGGCGATGGGGCTTTTTCTGGGACAGGTGCCAATTCTAAACAAAAGACACAAAAAGCCAAAAAAGAGTGAGAAAGATCACAACAACAGGCAAAAAGTGACATGTTGCAGGGACTGATTTGTAGTAGTAACGTGTGTGCATTTGTAACTGTTCTCCTCTTGCAGGACTTTATTTTTTGGTATTGCATGAGTGAGTAGCAGCGGAGATCTTGAACCCCCCCCCCCCCCTCTCTGCTCTCTTGCTCCCGTGAAGGCATTTGAGTTTCGAGCGGGGAAAAGAAGGAGGGGCGGCTGGAGTTGGGAATGGGCAGCAGGAGGCGGAGCCATGCCTCCTCTCCTCCCTGTCGAGTCTTCTGCATTATTCATATGCCCGGGCCAGTCCTGCAATCTGACTGGCTGCCTGGCTTAGCATTCAGCCGACATTCAGCAGCTCTGTTTGCTAACATTCCTCATTCAAAGCCTTGTTAACTGCCAGACGGGAGGAACACGCGACTCCATGGGAAACCCACATGGCCTCCTTATTGTGGCGGGCCCTGACAGTGGCAGACCAGGGGGTGGCAGACAGGGGAGAGCCAGGGGAGCTGGTTTGTAAATAGTAGAAAACAGTTAGCCGAGGTTATGCAGGTTACCCGATGCTTAGAGACCAGTTCGGGCTAAGTCGGGCGGATTGACAGGGTAAAACCCAGACAGATGGGCAGACAGACATACAGACATGGTGTTGAGACAGACAGGGAGGCTGGCACTTTCTGGGACTCTGAATGGGTCTCTCGTTGGCGTGCCCGCCTACTCCTTGCAGGGAGTGCAGAGCTGTGTGACTGAATCCGAGCTCCTTCTCTGCCCTTCTCTACAGAGAGGATATGTGCACAGCCATGGAGGGATCAAGCACCGTAAACGACGGAGGTTGCAACGCTTTACCCCGGATAGCTGATGGCCGTGGTGTGTGCCAGTTCCCTCAAAGTATTAGTGGGTAAGTCAGGAGTGTGTGGGGGTGTTTAGGTAAGTGTGCTTGTGCATGTATGCCCTTGTAATTGTATGGTTGTGAAAATTGGTTTTCTTTTGACAAAATTATGAAACAAGCGCCTCAGTGCCGTTTTCTTCGTGTTTAAACATTTAAACGATAAGTCCGGGTGTTTTTTCTCGAGAGCGATTTGACGACCCAGAGAGGAGAGGCTAACTGCATACGGGCAAACCGGGAGGGTGGGGGGGGGGGGGGGGGCTTCGTTGCATGGCCTTTGAATTTCCGACAAAACTGAGCTAATCTTTCCTCTGCTACATTCCTACCTGCAGTTTGCGCTCCAGGTCGGCCTTTTGTGTGTGAAAGAGAGACGGTTTTGGAGGGAGCAGAGGGGGACTAGTGCTGTAATGTTGGGCCGAGGACCAGACAGGGCCTGCTACCCAAGGCCAAGCCCCACCACAACGCTCTCTCCCTCTCTATCTAAGTCTCTCGCTCCCCCTTTCTGTCAGCCGTCACAAAACTTTTACTCGCCACTCTCCGAAAACGTTTATTCATTTAAACCCGTCTCCATGAATATGTGTGAGGTTTTGGTTTGAAAATAGAGTGTTAAACG